>NC_090325.1:142944987-143569047 GCF_035084215.1 Heptranchias perlo
ACCACCTTCTCAAGGGCAATTAGGGATGGCCTTGCCAGCGCTGCCCACATCTCATGAACGAATTAAAAAAAAACTACAGCAATCATGTGAGGGTGGGGCATCAAGGTTCCATGGTTGGTAGAGAAGACCCCACATCAAACTTTTATGACATTGGTCCAAGTTTAGTAATGCCAATAGAGTTAGCGAAATTCCCCTCTTTTGTTGCTTTTGTGTTGGGGACATAGGTGAGTTAAAACATCAGCAAAAAATAGTACAAACTACTGTATTGTCTATTGCTTATCTGTAACGTTTAATAAAACTGTTTTATAGTTTATAACGTACACCATAGTTGGACAAAACGTTTATCCGTCTGCTTTCTATGCGATCACAGGAAGGCTTGTCTCATGACCTATAAGCTAGGTATAGTAACCAGGGTTTGTTTAACCCCATGAATGTTACATCACCAGATATTGAGTCTGTAAGCTTTGATGATTTCGTAGAGTGTGGGGGCTCATTTATGGCAATGGTTGTTGGCACACAGCACAAGAAAAATATCTAAGTAAAGCCTAAAAATGTAAAAGAGACTACTTTTCTGGTGTGAGATTATATTCTGCCATTGGAAACAGCTGTAAGGATTTTTCTGGTTAACAGCTGTTTTATGAGCAAAACATTCCTAATGTAAATACAATTTAAATAGGTACTCTTATTTTTAAAAAAGCCTTGCTGTTAGAGAACATACAAGTAGATCTCTTGTGGCATTGCTCACAGGTAGCCCAGATTAATGATGTTTACCATCATCCTGCTGGAGCCTAAGTGGTTTGCTGATTGCTGTAATACAGCAGGTTTACTGAAGCAATATAACACGTGACAGACATGAGGTAATTTTTTTTACACAGTGCCTCAGTTATATTGTACTGCAATTTACTACCACTTTACAACACTTGCTTAAAATGCAAGTAACATTGTTTGTTTTTACCTCCTAAAGCTCATATCCTCAGTTATTTACATTGTCATTTCTTACTTTACCTTCCAAGGTAGAATTGCAGTAGTTACAAGTACTTAATTTATTTGTTTGTTCCCTCGATCCTCCTCCCTCCAGAAAATCTTCCTTCAATGACTCAGTCATTTACATGATAGTTTTTGTTCCCCTTACTTCCCATGGCGCATTTGTAGTTTTTGCTAAAGCTATTGTTGGTATAATGCTGTACCAAGGAGCGTTTTTTTTACTGTTAAGTGTTTAATGGCTGGCTCCTTGAATATGTAATCACATTCCCACAGTCTGGGTCGGACTGACTGATGCCAACAGCAGTGTCCGAGCACAGCATTAAAGTACCTTAAATGTACCCCTGAGACCCTGTCACAAAAAGTAGTCCCTCTCAATAACACAAAAAAAATCTTAATTCCAAAATCAGTTCATCAGCTCAGAAATGTTATTTAATGGCTTAAACTGTACAAAACACTGAATTTATTTTTGTTTTTTCCCCCACCACTCATAGTTGTCTATAATTTTTCTGCTTGGATGTCATGTGACATGCATTATCATGGATTATGCTGTAGTTCACAGGAGCAGGGGGAATTTACAATTTCCAAGATACATATCTCTTTCTATCTCCATCTCTATCTCTTTATCTCTATTGAGTTGAAAATCACTATAAGTTGAAAATCTACCCCAATGTCTCAGCTGCAGGGCATTCGAGCTTCCACTAAGGCCCAGGTGAAATTTGCAACACTGGAACAGAAATAAAACTTAAGTTTCTAGCTCCAGAGAGAAGGGCAGGCTGTCTGGGGGAAACTTTTTGCAGGCATTTCTAAAGTTAAATGATTAACTTTATTGGTAAGTTTAGTGATTTTTCTTTTGTTTAATTTTTTGTGTGTTTATAATGTTACATAAATGTTATTTTCATATACATATACTGACCTGAATGTGGAAAGGCTGCCAAAACCAGTTTGAAAAAATTGTTTGAGTGATTTGATTGACTCATTTTACAGTGGTTGCTGGTTCCAGATTGCTGCTCAATGTGCACATGATGCCCTTGAGGTTTAATGCTAGAGACAAGCGCCAATAATTTCCATGGGAATTCTCCTGACAGTCCATCCTAACTTTGGTGAAAGATCAGCGGAACCCAGAAGACACGGCTGTTTAAATCCATTTCTTTGGTGTTTCCGGCGATCTTCCACTGAAGTTACAGCAGACACTCTGGGAACCCTGCGGAAATTCTACCCCAAGATTTTTGATTATATAATGTTTAAAAAGTTGGTGTGAAAAGAATGTGTCATGCAGTACTTTTAGTTTATGGAGATAAATGAATGATTAGCCAGTTGGTGCTAGTAAAATGGTGTTGTACTGTTTTGTGAGTAAAGCATGGGGGTACAGGTGAAATGGGCTGCATCTCAACCAGGAAGATTCAGAGAGACAAGTTATTAATATGGAGGAATGGATTGAAGTTCATTTAAAGTAGATTTGCAGGAGAAGTGGACTTTGAATATGCACAAGAGTAGAGCTTGGAGGGTGGTGAATGGAGGTGAGAGAATAATTTAAAGAGCGAGAAAATCTGGACCAAAAAACAAACATAGAATGACTGTGTTATATAAGAAAAAAATAGAGCACAATTAGTTGTCCATATTTGAATGCCATAAGCATTCAGAATAAGATACTTGAGTGAGAGGCATATGTAGCAAAAGGAAACGATGATGCTACAAGGTTTACAGAAAGATGGCTTCCAGAAGATGGGAATGAATTCAACATACAGGAATATAGAATGTTTTGGAAGAATAGAAAATACAGAAGAGGAGGAAGGGCAAGCTTTCTATGTTGAGGTGAATCTTTAATTTGAGATGATTTGATATTTCAGGAGAAGAGACAAAATGAAATAGGCTGCAGTGGGTTGGAGAAGAGTATTAACAATAGAATTCTGCTAAAGATTTCCTTTGCAGGATGTGGATGAGGTAAGGAGAGTGTGTAAAGAAGATGGCCCTGGAATTCTGACGTGGTTCTTCCGATCTTCCGCCATAAGTCTGATGGAACCCCCGGATAAATGGCTGAAAATAGCTGTTTACATTGTATCTTTGGGGGTTCCGCCAGAGTTATGACAGGAGATCGGGAGAAGCCCCACGGAATTTCAGGGCCAATTAACTTTATAATAATGGGCAGCTCAATATAAATTGGAATGGTCTAATTATTGAAGTGAGGGAACAGAAACAGAACTAATAAAAGTGTCGCATCTAGATCTGGTTCTTACAAGTCATCAGGAAACATCCATAATATAGTGATATGTCCAGAGACCAGTGACTATCAATAAATTAAATTTAAGATTATTTGGCAATCAGGACCAGGACAAAAATATAGTTTTAATAAGTCAAAGAAATAAGGAATGAACTAAAAGATATAACTGGGGAATATTAGCAAACAAATTTTAGCTGACGAAATACGGAACACGTTTAGAAATATAGGATTGTATATGATAGATAAACATATGCCAGAAGTGGGGCTGTACACAAATGTGCCAAATTCCAGGGTCGTCTCCAAGCATGGAAAATGCAGTGATTGGGAGCCCACTTGTTGGTGGGCAGGAAAACGTGTGCTTTTGTAGGATGTGATGTCCTGAAGCAGCGTAATATTTGAATTTATGATATTTGAATTTTAAGAAACAGCAAGTTTCTGGGAATAAACTATGTCTGCAAGAAGTGGAGCTGACCACAGAGCGGCTTGGTTCTTCAATGCAGCCAACCTGGTTCTTCTAGAGCAAGTAAGACACAGGAAAGGGTCCCTCTTCAGCACTAGCACTGCAATCCCCCAAGAAAATCAGCTTGGAGGAATGGGAGGAGATGGCTACCAGTCTGAGTGCCACCTCCACAACACTGTGCACCTGGAAACAGTTCAGTGACCTTACCAGGTCAGCCAGGGTAGAAGAACCTACCATTACTGCAATGTGCTAAGTACATGGCACTTATAACTACCTCCCCGTCACACTGTTTTAAAGTACTTTCAAACCTTATCATGAATGCCCATTGTGCTGCAGGGTGCCCTTGCTTTTCTGTTTCTCTTGGTTTGCCATAGGAAGGCAAGTCAGGCCCTGCTGCACCAGCCATGCCAGAACATCACTTCACATGTCATCATTCACTCTTTCCCTCCAAAGCACTAGCTCAGGTACTTCCATCCTGTGGATTTGGAGAATGAATTCCTCTTGCTCTTTCTCCAGACCCTTGTGTCTGGGGGCCTTCCTCCTTTGGGGACCCCATGATGATGCCTCCTTTCACGGCAAAGTTGTACAGCATAGAACAACATTTCTTGAAACCTTAGCTGAAGTGTGTTGCAGGAATCCCCCAAGTCTATTTAAGTACCTGAAGCACTGCTTTAAATTGACAATGGGTCGCATTTTGCAGTGAGCGGCAAACAAACGGTGCCCAGTACACTTGCACTTGCCCATAGACTTTCTATGAGCTTTTGCACGGCAAGTTCCTGAAAATTAGAAATCCAAAAACACGGCGCCCTCTACAGGGCATCTGGGACCTGTATGAACAGGGCAAGCAACTGTGTATCTTCTTAACCCATCAGATTGAAGCATCGTTAATAACAGCGCAGTCAGAACCAGGAAGTGTAAGTTAGAATAGTGAATTCAATGTCAAATCAGGTACAGAAAGCGAAATAAAGAGAGGGTAAGAAAGATTGAATTAAGAGACAGAGATAAAAGAGACGAAGAAAAAGTAAAATAAAAATTTATTTAAAGTTTTTTTTAATGCCCAACAATAATTAAAATCTGAAGGACTGAGACGCCATACTTGTAAAGAGGTTGTTTGGCAGTAACCAAGATGGATCATGCCATTAAAATGGTACTTAGACTTAAAAAGACTTGACTTTACTTTTTTTGTCGAGTTTAGTCCGTAACCATGAGGTAAGTACAGGAACGTCACGCCGTTCAATACGTTGGAATGGTGAGTCAGTCGGTGAGATGCCATTTTCGCGCAGCTTTTGGAGGTGCATTGCATCTCGTACAGGAGCTTCCAGATTTCCACGTTTAACTGCGCATGTGCGGTCGCTGGAAGTTACTGTCCGATTTGCACATGAAGAACGTTGAGCGCTGTTAGCCTCACCGTTATTTTTACAGCAAAATACTGCCCAATGACATGCTCGCTGATTAATCTGGTAGATGCCAGCACTTTATAATACCTACATTCAGCTAGTGTCCTGGGATGGCTTATAGCTGTCATGGCTAACATTGATTAGCCAACATGAGACGTGCATTTATGAGTCAAATATTTGTGGAACAGTGGACTGCCTTAAGATGAAGGCATGATGTCAGCTGGCTGGAAAGTGATATTGATTTACATAGTCTGGTGCTGATGGTGATAAATGAGCTGAACATTGAGAGTGTGCCCCCATTAAAGTTGAATTTTACTTCCATTAAGTACAATACAAAATAAGCATAAATAATATTTTTTGCAATTTATGCCTTGAGGGCAGTATTGGCTTTAGAATTCTAACTCCTGTCTCTATTGTATTCTTAAAAATCCCAATGTTTTTGCCCAGAAGAGTTATAATTCTAACACCAAAATAGTTCTATAGCTGTAAAGTGCAAAGAAAAGTTCTTTATGCATTAATCAATGTGGAAATTCTTTATATTTAATGAGCACAAAACAGAGCATTTAGGGAAATGTCATTAATTCCTCAAAGGATTATAGGGCAGAAATGGTATTAATGAAACAGTAGTTGCATTACAAAAAGAAACCTTGTTGAAGGCTAGTTAAGGGGTTAATTGCTTTATTGGTGTCTCCAATGCAAATATCTGGAATTTGTGCTCTGCACAACATATTAGAAAATCATGCAGAACTGATGCATTACAGAAGCCTTTGAACTCTATGCAGAACTGATGGATCCAACTCTTTGGAAGGTTATTTCTGAAGGAACAAACATGTGCATGGGTTCATTGGCAATGAGATGGTCAAGCAGCAGGCCAAGAAATGGATGCGCACCATGGTCTTAACAAAATATCCTTGCACTGAAAAAGCTACCATGATCTCACAAAGCAGCAGGACCTCATGAGGCTGCAGCTGTCAATGGATGTAGTTTTGTATCTCTGCTGCCTGTTCCGTCCACAATTCCAGGGTAAGTCCACTATCATTATTGCCCTGTAGTTGACATGAAGGTAACAGTGGCAACGAATTTTAATGGTGCTGATTCTTTTCAAACACCAATGAGGTCAGTCGGCAGAACTTGGAGCATGAGGCGGAGGATCCAGTTGTCGTGGTTCACGTAGGAACGAACGACATAGGTAGAACTAGAAATGAGATTCTGCTGAGACAGTTTGCGGAGCTAGGGCCCAAATTAAAAGCAGAACCTCAAAGGTAATAATCTCTGGATTACTATCTGAGCCATGCTCAAATTGGCTTAGGGTCAGGCAAATCAGAGAGTTAAATGCGTGGCTCAAAGAGTGGTGTAGGTGACCGGGTTTTCAATTTATGGGGCACTGGCACCAGTACTGGGAAAAGGGAGCTGTTCCATTGGGACAGGCTCCACTTAAACTGGGCTGGGACCCAGTGTCCTGGTGAATCAAATAACTAGTGCGGTAGATAGGGCTTTAAACTAAAAAGAGGGTGGAAGGTTTGGGTAAGGGTAAATTTATAAATCTAAAGAGAGAAGTCAAGGCCATTGAGCAGTGTAGCAATTTGGGTAAAAGTAAGCAGTGTGTCAGGAAGGGACAGAGAGTTTAAGGGTAATAGTGCATCAGTGAATAAGGTCAAATCAGGGAAAAATAGTAAAAAGTTAAAATTAAAGGCGCTTTATCTGAATGCACAAAGCATCCGTAACAAAACAGATGCATTAATGGCACAAATAGAGATAAATGGGTTTGATCTAGTAGCCATTACTGAGACGTAGTTGCAGGGTGACCAAGGTTGGGAACTAAATATTCCATGGTACTTGACTTTTGGAAAAGACAGACAAATGAGAAAAGGAGGGGGGTGGGGTAGCCCTGATAGTAAAGGATGACATAAAGTCAGTAGTGAGGAAGGATCTTGGCTCGGAAGATCAGGAAGTAGAATTAGTATGGGTGGAGATAATATGATAGAATTTCACTGAGTTCAAGAGTGACGTGCTTAAGTCTGAAACTAGAGTCTTAAACTTAAACAAAGCCAATTACATAGGTATGAGGGGTGAGTTGGCTAAAGTTGATTGAGAAATTAGATTAAAAGACATGCTGGTAGATAAGCAATGGCAAATATTTAAAGAAATATTTCCCAATTCTCAAGGAATATACATTCCATTGAGGAATAAAAACTCCATAGGAAAAGTGATCCGCCCGTGGCTAACTAAAGAAGTTAAGGATAGTATTAGATTATAAGAAGAGGCTTATAATGTTGCCAGGAAGAGTAGTAAGCCTGAGGATTGGGAGAGTTTTAGAAACTAGCAAAGGATGACTAAAAAATTGATAGAGGGAGAAAATAGAACATGAGAGTAATTTAGCAAGAAATATAAAAACAAATTGTAAGAGCTTCTACAAGTATGTAAAAAGGGAGAGTAGCGAAAGTAAATGTGAGTCCCTTGGAGGCTGAGACAGGAGAAATTATAATAGGGAATAAGGAAATGACAGAGACATTAAACAAATATATTGTATCTGTTTTCACAGTTGAAGACACAAAAATCATACCAGAAACACTGGGGAACCAAGGGTCTAATGAGAGTGAGGAACTTAAAGTAATTAATATTAATAAAGAAAAAGTACTGGAGAAATTAATAGGACTAAAAGCTGACATTCCCTGGACCTGATAGCTGACATCCTAGGGTTCTAAAAGAAATGGCTGCAGAGATAGTGGATGGATTGGTTATGATCTTCCAAAATTCCCTAGATTCTAGAACGGTCCCAGTGGATTGGAAGGTAGCAAATGTGACCCCGCTATTCAAGAAAGGAGGGAGAGAGAAAACAGGGAACTACAGGCCAGTTAGCCTGACATCAGAAGTCGGAAAAATGCTGACATTTATTATTAAGGACGTGGTAGAGGGGCACTTAGAAAATCATAATATGATTAGGCAGAGTCCAACATGGTTTCATGAAAGAGAAATTGTGTTTGACAAATTTATTAGAGTTTTTTGAGAATGTAACAAGTAGAGTGGATAAAGGGGAACCAGTAGATGTAGTATATTTAAATTTTCAAAAGGCATTCAATAAGGTGCCACACAAAAGGTTGTTACACAAGACAAGGGCTCATGGGGTTGGGGGTAATGTATTAGCATGGAGAGAGGATTGGTTGATGGATAGAAAACAGAGAGTAGGAATAAATGGGTCATTTTCAGGTTGGCAGACTGCAACTAGTGGGATGCCCCAAGGATCAGTGCATGGGCCTCAGCTATTTACAATATATATTAATAACTTAGATGAAGGGACCGAGTGCAACGTATCCAAGTTTGTTGATGATACAAAGCTAGGTAGGAAAGTGAGCTATGAGGAGGACACAAAGGTTTCAATTTTCAAAGTAAAATCGGGTGGGTTGGGGGTGGGGGGCATTGAAAATTGCCACCATTTTAGACCCGCCTCCAAACTGCCCATTTTCGGTTTTCACCGGGTGGGAAGAGAGGTGGGCGACCAACCCGCTCCCAGGAGGCAGTTCGGGCCTTAAAACCTCTCAAGGAGGCTTCAGGCCTCCATTTTTCTCTAATTCCTGATTTGAACCATGGGGGGCTGGGGTTCCCGGGCCTTCTGTTTTACGCCTCGGGAAAGGAAGCGAGAAGGCCCAAGACTAACAGGTAGGTGCCTAGGAAGGCACAGCTTGTGGGTCGTGCTTCCCCCAGGCCCAACAAGCCTACCTGCACCGACTCCCCAACGATCGCAGACACCTGACCCCCGATCGCAGACCCCCCCCCCCCAACGCCGACCCCTGATCCTCCCCTCCCCCGACCCCCGATCCTCCCCCCACTCCGATCCTCGCCCTCAACGATTGCGGAGCCCTGCAATGACCCCCGATCCCGACACCCCCCCCCCCCCACCCCACCGTGACTGATCCCATCCCCCATGACTCATGATCCCCCTGCCCGTCCCATGTGCCCCCGTGCATCCCCCCCCCCCCCCAATCCATACAAACAAAGACTTACCTGCAGACAAGGGATATAGACAGGTTAGGTGAGTGGGCAAGGAGGTGGCAGATAGAGTTTAATGTGGGGAAATGTGACATTATTCATTTTTAGCATGTTGGCCTTTATTGCAAGGGGGTTGGAGTACAAGAGTAAGGAGGTCTTACTACAATTGTACAGGGCTCTGGTGAGACAACACCTGAAGTACTGTGTACAGTTTTGGTCTTCTAAGAAAGGATAAACTTGCCTTAGAGGCAGTGCAATGAAGGTTCATTAGATTGATTCCCGGGATGAGAGGGTTATCCAATGAGGAGAGATTGAGTAGAATGGGCCTATATTCTCTGGAGTTTAGAAGAATGAGAGGTGATCTCATTGAAACATATAAGATTCTGAGAGGGCTTAACAGGGTAGATGCTGAGAAGCTGTTTCCCATGGCTGGAGAGTCAGGATAAAGGGTCAGCCATTTAGGACTGAGATGAGGAGAAATTTCCTCATCTCATTTTGAGGGTTGTGAATCTTTTGAATTCTCTACCCTAGAGGGCTGTGGATTCTCAGTCGTTGAGTATATTCAAAACTGAGATCGATAGATTTTTGGACTCTAAGGGAATCAAGGGATATCTAGCGGGAAAGTGGAGTTGAGGTCGAAGATGAACCATCAGCGGAGTAGGCTCAAGGGGCAGGATGGCCTACTCCTGCTCCTATTTCTTATGTTCTTATATTGTTAACTGTTGCATTCGAGAAGTGACTGACGCCCTGTATGCCAATCGAGAAGGGAGTACCAGCAGACACAACTGGAATTTTACAGAGTTGCAAGATTCCTCGTTATGTAGAGGATCTTTAACTACAGACACATAACTATTTGTGCTTCAATCCTAATGTGTATGTTAAACAGAAAGCATGCCATTTAATAAATGTGCAGATGCTACATAATAAAAAGGTACAAAATTCTACAAATCGATGCTTGTTACTCTGGCAATGCCCATGACTCATTTATTCTCAGACTAGTTTAAAGGGGGAGGTTGGATTGAACACTGGATCATGGATATTATGAGCTATCACATTCAACCATGGCTCAACAGTTCTGTGCACAAAATCCTGCAAGGAACAGGAACAAATATGTGATTCAAGAATCAGGGTCACAACTGAACAACCATTTGGGCTCTTAAAGCAAAGATTCTGTGCCTAACCAATGGGGGATAGGGGAAAGGAACGAACTGTACTTATCTGCAAAGGTAGGCAAAATTGTGATTTGCTGCATTTTGTGTAATATTGGAAGAGGCAGAGGTCTGCCAGTAGACATCATCCAACAGGCTGAGGAAGAAATTGAGGAGAAATAAGATGAAGAGGAACAGGCATCATTAGAAGACAAGCCAGGAAGCAATGTGTGCACTTTTTTTCCCCTTTGATCATGGGATATCAGCATTTATTGCCCATCCCTAGTTGCTTGGAGGTAGTGGTGTTGGGCTGATTTCTTGAACCGCTGCAGTCCTTGTGGTGATAGTACTCCACGCCATTGGCTGAGAAATTCCTCTGAGCTGCTCCTGCTTCACTGCCAGAAGTGCAGTGGAAATCCTGTTTACACACATTGCACTCCCGGTGAAGATACAGCGACAGACCGGGAACAGTTCTGAGGAAGTTCCTGACCATTATCCCTTTCTCTTGAGGCATGATATGTCCCGGAAGGACCTTTTAATGGACCTACTTCTTTGTATGGGTGTATAGATTTTGATTTAATATTTTTCTTGCAATATTTTTCACTATTTAGGGAAATGGGCAACTCATATTAAAAAAAAAAGCATTTCACGTTATTTTGAGTTTGAGAATTTTTAAAAAATTTATTGGGACAGAAATTGCTTGCGAAATAACGGGGAGCTCAATAGCTCTCTCACTGTTGTTAGAGGCGAAATGGAGGAGCAAGCTCCGGTGTTCACATACGTTCGCGAATGCGCACATTCGCGGAAATCCGGAACTTGCTCCAACTGATTTTCCGGCGATATGACAGCTTCGAATTAAAGGTATATCACCCACTGCAATTGGGGAAATCATTGAAAAAGCACCAACTTGCTCATCTGTCCAGTTGGAATGTAAGTAATTACACCACAAAACAGTTACGCTTAAAAATATTGGGTCTAAATTAAATTTTAACAGCGCGGTAAGTCTTAATGACTGCCAAACAACTAAAAATTAACTTTTAAAAACATGGAGTTTCATTACTCCTTATTTTAATGGTTTTTGGTCTTTAAAAATTGTTTTTTTTAAATTAATAAATTATACTTTTTTTTACTTTTCGCTTCTGCTTCTTTTATTTAATTCAGTTATCTCTCACCCTCGCTCTCTCTTTCTGTCTCTAACTGTTTTAAAAATGATTTAAATGTTTTACCTTTCACTTCCTGGTTTTAACGTTCCAAGCCTGCAGAGAGTTACGCAGCTTGTCAAAAATGCTGCTATCTGGTCGAGGGGAGAGTGTGATCCTCTTGCTTCTCCCAGGGTCCTAGCTGCGCTTGAACTGACGCTGGGCTCTTCTCCGCTTCCAATTCGAGGAAGTGCCCAAAGAAAAGACCGTGGTAAGTTAGTGGGTTAGTGTAAATCTATGGAGTAGTGAGCACTGTTGGTTCGCCGCTCCGAGCAATTTCTACCCCATTATTTATATTATATAGCATATAATCCAGGCTGACATGTTACTGCAGTGCTAAGCTAATACTAAATTGTCAGAAGTGCTGTCTTTTGACTGAAACATTAAACCGAGT
This sequence comes from Heptranchias perlo, assembly GCF_035084215.1. NCBI lineage: Eukaryota > Metazoa > Chordata > Chondrichthyes > Hexanchiformes > Hexanchidae > Heptranchias > Heptranchias perlo. The sequence goes on from NC_090325.1 coordinate 142,956,775, forward strand.
CCCCATTGTAAGGACGTTGGGATTAATATCCTGACAAGAATATTCAGCAAGAGCACAACACGACTCCTTAACTCCTTCACCTTTTCAAGGGACTGGCAGCTTACCACCTAGTCTATGCCAAGGAATTCATGATACCTAAATTTGGCTCACCAGTTTGGATTATATTAGCATTTACTCTACCAACCTCCCACCATGATCCACACAAGCTCCTGAGTGAATGAATTAGCCCCTTTCTTGCCAATTATCAAAGAAGTAGTCGGACAACAAAGCCATAAACTAACAATCGTTTATTAACCGTATAATCAGAGTTAGCAGCACTTAAACATTGAGTATACAAATAATTAGAGTTAATTGACAAAATAAATACAGGTTGCAAGGCAGTTCAGTTATGTCACAGTAATTCAGCATTAATTGCTTGCTGATTATAAAATTACAGTTGAGATCAGTGTTTGAGATTAATGTAAAGTGATGAGTTTAATTTAGAATTAGACCCCTTAGAGAGCTGACAAGCTAACAGTGTTGGATAGCAACTCTATTGATTGGATTAAAGTTTATATGCTTTTAGTTAGCAATGTTTCCAGAACTTGTATGACTTTGTCCTTATGAACTGGTGTGGATGAACTGGTTGCCTTGCCTTCCTCTTGGAGGATGGTGTTAAGCTTCTGATTCCTCAGGGTAATGAACCTCTCTCTCTATAGAGGTGGTATGTGTGCCTCTTGGATCCCTTGTTCCTGGGTAAATTGACCTTCCATGCTGTTGCTGTATCTGGACTAGCTGGCTTAAATCTCACATTCCTTGATCTCAGGGAAACGTGCAAATTTACGTGTCAAACTTATATTCGGCTGATGTGATCATACAGTCTTAACTTCTGTGACCTGTTTCTCTCTCTCTGTCTGAGATCCATTTTCCAATTTTACAAAGACATCCCCCATATGTTAGACAAAGAATTCCTACACTTTCCACTACAAAGACTACTAAAAGAACCAGAACTAAACTAAGAACTAAGTACTGAGGACAACTTTTGTGTCAAAAACACTAGCTTGTATATCTTTAATTTGCAAAGAAATCGGCTCAATTCTATTGAACAATCTAACTAACACATGTTGAAAGAGTTCAGCCCTTCTGGTGCCAATCACTGCACACGGTCCAGTTGGTACCCCTGATCACCTGCAAATCAATGAAGTACTGGCACCTAGACATGCCAGGTCGATTGTTTATTCCTTAGCTTCTCAGGTCTTAGATAACAAAAGGGCCGCACATAGGTCCAGACAAGGCAGGACATCTTTATGCTCCCCACAATGAGATCTTTTCAGGCCTGTGGTCTTGATGGTTTGTCTACTATCTCTGGTAAGGATTGTTTTGTTTTTATAAGCCTTCATGGCTTGATTAGCATTAGTCATTTCCTTTCTGAGCATTCAGTTTGACTACTGACTCCATTTTGAGGACATTTTTATGGCAATTTTTAGGGCATTTCTCTTACACCATCTGCCTATTCAAAGAAGTACAGAGAGTTTTCTGGGGTATCCTGGACAACATTCTTCCTTCAACTCACACCACCAAAACAGATTAGCTGGTCACTCTGCTCATTCCTCTCATTTGCTGTTTGGGATTATTATGTGCGCAAAGTGGCTGCTGCATTTGCCAACATAACAACAGGGTTTGCACTTCAAAACAAATTCATTGGATGTGAAGCACTTTGGGATATCCTAAGGACATGTTATAAATGAAAGTTCTTCCTTATCTTTTTATAAGTGGTGCAGTGTTTAAATGCGTGTGACCCATTAGAGCTTAATGTTTTAATTGTTTAAAATTTTTGCCTTCTGTGTGCTTCTTACTTGTGCCCTTTTTCTGTGAATTCCCCTTGCTGAGGGACTAGAAGTGGTAGTTGTTTTCTGGTACAATCCCTTAGCATCCTTTGATACAGATTACCCATTGCCTGTAGGAACGAATAACACCAGCTTCCATGCCAAATTGATCCTTTTCATAAATCCTAGGGTTTTTGCTGAATTCAGATTACTGAGTTAAAGCTATCTTTATGTAATGTCTTGTTGGCACAGAACTGGCATTGCCTTGAGTATCATTAAGCTGTATATTCCTTTGCATGCATGCTGCACCTGGCTAAACACTGATCCATTTGACTTGACGACAGTGTGGCTGAAGCACTTCTTGGAATTCCCTCTTGATACTTGGCTGTACCTAATTACAAAAGACTTCATGCTCCATGTTACTCTGACTATTGCAGTTGCCACATCGCTGCTTCCCAATGATGGTAGACTGTTAGAGCAACTTTGCCAACTGAGATGTCGATTGGAGGAGGTTGCAGAAGTAGGGTGGTGCAATGCTGTGGCAGAGATTTGTAAATAAGGATTTTTAAATCAACACGCCGGGGGGTGATGAGCCAGTGGGGATTGGTAAGGACAAGGATGATAGTACATGATAGAATGCAGGCAGTGGACTTCTAGATGAGTTGGAGTTTGTGTGGTATAGTGCTGGTAAAGTCAATGAGGAGAGCATTGGAGAAGTTGAATCTGCAGGTAACAAAAGTGTGGAATTTTTTTTTACTGGGGTTGTGATGGGGCAGAGGTTGGTGACATTGTAGAGAAGGAAATAGACAATTTTGATAATGGACCCGATGATGAATTTGAAGCCCAGTTTAGGTCAAACCTGACACCGAGGATGTGCATTGGATTCACCCTGCACAAGCAACCACAAAGGTCAATGGAATTGGTTGGCATTAACAACTTTAGATCTTAACCACCACTCCCATTTTCACGGACAGCAGATGCGGGCAATGGAAGATCGCTGCACCAGAGCCATTGGGAGTGGAGAGGAGTGGGCTGATGTTTGCGGTGGGGATCCCCTTTTGATACACGGCTGGCAGGGTGCTCAGCACCCCTGGGGTCTACCCCCGTTTCTCTGCTACATTCCCGGGCCATGGGAGCCTTTTCCTCCTGGCCAGATTTTCCATGCTGCTCTCCTGCTCTGCTATATTGCTGTAACCATTTATACCTCCTCTAGACTCATCTTTTGTTTCTTTACCTGTCCCATTACCACCCCCTTTTGCCTTGCACCATAATCCCGTTTGTCATTTAGTCACTCCTGCCCTCTACCCTATCACAGACCTTTCCTTTCTGTTCTTTTCTCCTCCTGCCACTTTTCCCTGGCTCTGTATTTGCTTAAAAACTGTTAATCTCTAACATCTTGCAGTTCTGATGAAAGGTCATCGACCTGAAATGTTAACTCTGTTTTTCTCTCCATGGATATTGCCTGACCTGCTGAGTGTTTACCAGCATTTTCTGTTTTTATTTCAGATTTCCAGCATCTGCTGTATCTTTTTTTTCTCTCCAGCTTTCGCTTGGTAGTGGTTCCTTTTAATTCACTTACAGTACATGGGAGTTAAAAACCATTCACAGAAACGCTGTCCCAACCTAAATTCATACAAAACCTGCGACAATGGTTTGGTAAGCCCTGGGCAAACTTGCTTGAGTGACTGGAACCGAGCCACATTATTCAAATACAAATGTGCTGTATGACTGCTTCAGATTGGTAGAATCATAGAAATACAGAAAAGGCAGCCATTTGGCCCATCATGTTGCCTCCTTCTGTTCCTCATCTTTGCTAGAGCAGAGAGCTGTTACGGATACGATGGGGAGGTGGATCGTGGAATTGTGGCGGAGAATGTCAGAAAATGCAGGCGGTGAAACTGTCTTCTTATCGTCCCGACCGGGATTGCTGCTGGCTGTTCCTTCTTGCCCGCCACATGCAAATAGTGACGGGGGTGGTGGAGCCCCCTTATGAGGAAATAGTGTAGTAAGCATCTACTGTAATTTTAAGTATATTACTATCATTTGCATGTTTATTTACTACTTATTAAATTTGTTTTGACATTTAAATAAGGTTAGTTAGTGTCACCCTTTTGCTTTTGAGGAGGAGGAGGAGGATCCTATTGAAGCATAGGGTAAATCTAAAGTAATTACAAACTCTGGGCACGTTATCAAAATTTACCTAGATATCCAAGCCCGTCAAGAAACACTCTCAGCCACAGGGAGACTACTTTCTCCAATGAACTTAAAATGTGGAAGCCAAAAAATCTAGAATAAGAAAGACAGATAAAACCTGAAAATGTAACATGCAATATCGTAGGCAGAACAGAACCCAGACTGAAGGCATTCGAACAGGTGGATCCGGAGTTAAGTGGCAATAATGAGTCTGAAGACCATGAAGAGGAAGGGGAGGTTAGAGTTGCAGCGGTAGCTGAGGCATAGAATATAAAAGCAGGGATTTTATGCTGGAGCTGTATAAAACACTAGTTAGGCCACAGCTTGAGTACTGCGCACAGTTCTGGTCACCACATTACAGGAAGGATGTAATTGCACTAGAGAGGGTGCAGAGGAGATTTATGAGGATGTTGCCAGGACTGGAGAATTTTAGCTATGATGACAGATTGGATAGGCTGGCGTTGTTTTCCTTGGAACAGAGGAGGCTGAGGGGTGATTTAATTGAGGTGTACAAAATTATGAGGGGCCTGGATAGAGTGGATAGGAAGGACCTATTTCCCCAAGCGGAGGGGTCAATAGCCAGGGGGCATGGATTTAAAGTGATTGGTAGAAGGATTGGAGCGGAAATGAGGAAAGATTTTTTCACCCAGAGGGTGGTGGGGGTCTGGAACTCACTGCCTGAGAGGGTGGTAGAGGCAGAGAAACCCTCAAGTCATTTAAAAAATACCTGAATGTGCACCTGAAGAGCCGTGACCTGCAGGGCTACGGACCAAGTGCGGGAAAATGGGATTAGGCTGGGTGGCTCGTTTCTCAGCTGGCGCGGACCCGATGGGCCGAATGGCCTCCTTCTGTGCCGTAAATTTTGTGTGATTCTATGATTCTAGTTCAGGATGGAGGGGTTAAGAATGTTTTTTTTAATGAGGGGGTTGATGCCAGAAATCAGTTGCAATTTAAACATCCATCTTCATCTCCCTGATGCTTTGCATTTACCCAAGCTTAAGAAAGCAATATTATTGCACTGGCATGCCTTCAATTTAATTACCAGATATATGTTACATCTGCTCTTTACCCACCCCCCAGCCTCCCTATCCCCTTCATTTTAGTGGATTGTTTTCATGATGTCATAGATTGACTTCCATCTGCGATCTCAGTCCATCTGAAAAGATGGGAGAAACATAATTTTGGCACTATAATTGTATTGGTATAGGTTCAGACATACAGGAATAAAAATGGATTATAGTGCAAATTAAAATATATTTTTACATAGAAGTACGTAGTCATTCTGAGGCTTGATATCTTTTAGACTACAAAAATTACAGTTTCACTAATCAGAATACATAGGAATCCTGGGCGTTTCCTATATTTGCCAATCAAAAACTTGTGTGGTCATAGTCCTATTTTTGTGATCTAGGTTACTATTTAGTTAATAAAAATGATACCTATAATAAGTTGCATATGAGAGAACCTGAAATTATATTTTATCTACTCTCAGAAATGTGTTATTTAATAACAAGACAGCTTGAAATTTGTGAAACCCATTTGCTTATTAGTTTTAATCAATAGCTTTCTCCTTTAGGAATGATCCCTATGAACAACCCAAGTTGTTTCAAAAGGTGCTGGAATGGCATCGTACTAATCAAGTTAAATTGAAGCTTACGGTAAGTGACATTGGAATATGATGACTACAGTTTACATACAACTTGCATGCCTACCTACAGGACAATTCTGCTGATTACCTTTGATACTGTGAAATGCATTGTTCATAATTGCTTCTAGGTATTTTTTTAAAAAAGTGTCTCGTCATTGGTACTTTTTAAAGTAGTGACCAAAGCAAGAGCGATGACTATGAATAACTGGTAATTCCTCTCTGTCTGTTTTTGTTAATTTGTCTAAATAACAACAATTGTAAGCAATTTTACAACACCAAGTTATAGTCCAGCAATTTTATTTTAAATTCACAAGCTTTCGGAGGCTACCTCCTTCCTCAGGTGAACGATATGAAAATGAAATCCTCGAAATGAAATCGCATTTATAATTCACAGAACAATGCTTGGTGATTACAGACAGTTTTTTCAACTGCCCGTTGCCAAGGCAATCAGTGTGCAGACAGACAGGTGTTACCTGCAAGGTCTCAGAATATACAAATCACCAAAAAAAACAACAAACAAAAAAAAACAGATATAGAGAGGTAGAAACATAGAAAAGACAGCAACTGACCCGTTATATTAAAAACAGATAACATTTGTTCGCTGGTGGGGTAACGTGTAGCGAGACATGAACCCAAGATCCCGGTTGAGGCCGTCCTCATGGGTGCGGAACTTGGCTATCAATTTCTGCTCGACGATTTTGCGTTGTCGTGTGTCTCGAAGGCCGCCTTGGAGTACGCTTACCCGAAGGTCGGTGGATGAATGTCCATAACTGCTGAAGTGTTCCCCGACTGGGAGGGAACCCTCCTGTTTGGCGATTGTTGCGCGGTGTCCGTTCATCCGTTGTCGCAGCGTCTGCATGGTCTCGCCAATGTACCATGCTCTGAGGCATCCTTTCCTGCAACGTATGAGGTAGGCAACGTTGGCCGAGTCACAGGAGTATGAACCATGCACCTGGTGGGTGGTGTCCTCTCGTGTGATGGTGGTATCTGTGTCGATGATCTGGCATGTCTTGCAGAAGTTACCGTGGCAGGGTTGTGTGGTGTCGTGGACGCTGTTCTCTTGAAAGCTAGGTAATTTGCTGCGAACGATGGTCTGTTTGAGGTTGGGTGGCTGTTTAAAGGCGAGTAGTGGAGGTGTGGGGATGGCCTTAGCGAGGTGTTTGTCCTCATTGATGACATGTTGAAGGCTGCGGAGAACATGGCGTAGTTTCTCCGCTCCGGGGAAGTACTGGACGACAAAGGGTACTCTGTTGGTTGTGTCCCGTGTTAGTCTCCTGAGGAGGTCTATGCGATTTTTTGCTGTGGCCCGTCGGAACTGTCGATCGATGAGTCGAGCGTCATATCCCGTTCTTACTAGGGCGTCTTTCAGCGTCTGTAGGTGTCCATCGCGTTCCTCCTCGTCTGAGCAGACCCTGTGTATTCGCAGGGCCTGTCCATAGGGGATGGCCTCTTTGACGTGGTTAGGGTGGAAGCTGGAAAAGTGGAGCATCGTGAGGTTGTCCGTGGGCTTGCGGTAGAGTGAGGTGCTGAGGTGCCTGTCTTTGATGGAGATTCGTGTGTCCAAGAAAGAAACTGATTCTGAGGAGTAGTCCATGGTGAGCTTGATGGTGGGATGGAACTTGTTGATGTTATCGTGTAGTCTCTTTAGTGATTCCTTGCCGTGGGTCCATAGAAAGAAAATGTCGTCAATGTATCTGGTGTATAGTGTTGGTTGGAGGTCTTGTGCAGTGAAGAAGTCGTGCTCGAACTTGTGCATGAAAATGTTGGCGTATTGGGGTGCGAATTTGGTCCCCATGGCTGTTCCGTGTGTTTGGGTAAAGAACTGGTTATCGAAGGTGAAGACATTGTGATCCAGGATGAAGCGGATGAGTTGTAAGATGGCGTCTGGAGATTGGCTATTGTTGGTGTTGAGTATTGATGCTGTCGCAGCGATGCCGTCATCGTGGGGGATACTGGACAAGGACATTCATCCACCGACCTTCGGGTAAGCGTTCTCCAAGGCGGCCTTCGAGACACATGACAACGCAAAATCGTCGAGCAGAAATTGATAGCCAAGTTCCGCACCCATGAGGACGGCCTCAACCGGGATCTTGGGTTCATGTCACGCTACACGTTACCCCACCAGCGAACAAATGTTATCTGTTTTTAATATAACGGGTCAGTTGCTGTCTTTTCTATGTTTCTACCTCTCTATCTCTTTTTTTTTTGGTGATTTGTATATTCTGAGACCTTGCAGGTAACACCTGTCTGTCTGCACACTGATTGCCTTGGCAACGGGCAGTTGAAAAAACTGTCTGTAATCACCAAGCATTGTTCTGTGAATTATAAATGCGATTTCATTTCGAGGATTTCATTTTCACATCGTTCACCTGAGGAAGGAGGTAGCCTCCGAAAGCTTGTGAATTTAAAATAAAATTGCTGGACTATAACTTGGTGTTGTAAAATTGTTTACAATTGTCAACCCCAGTCCATCACCGGCATCTCCACATCATAAATAACAACAGTCATTGCACTAAAAAGGTAATTCATTGTGCAAAGCACCAGGAGATGTTTTGATGATGTGATAAGAAACCATCTAAATGCAAGTACAGTAAACTCATTATCTGACAATGGCGGGGACCATTTCCATGGGACATCTTGCTTGGAATGCTCAACAGCAATCAAATTGTTTATGCACCATTGCTTAGTGTCTTTATTTAAATCGAGTTTCTTTATATTGTTGCCCCTTTTTGTAATGATGTAACCTCCAGCATTGTTTTAAAAAATGAAAAATTGAGATGGACGGTGTATTTTAATTCATTTTATAGTTAATTTGTTTAATAGTTTGATCTTAAAAATATTTTTGAATGCTTGAAACTTGACAAGTAAAATAATGTTTCACTGTTATTGAATGATTTCAGTAATGTAAAACTTTCTGGTTCTAATACAATGGAAACTGTTTTGGTTATTCTAGGTTGATGTGCAAAGGTTTACAAATGAATAACGAATGTTAAAAATATTCCGTTTGCTCAATTTAAAATTTTTAGTTTAATTATTACCTGCCCCCAGTTATACCCTGCACTGTTTCTTCCAGCGCCAGTACATGTGGCCAGTTGGATCTGAGAGTAATGAGGCTTTACTTGTTTTTATGCTCCTGTGTGCAGGAGGCCTTTGTTACCTCTCGACGTTACTATTCCAATGCTCACCTGGCTGGCCTCCCATCTTCCACCCTCCATAAACTTGAGCTCATCCAAAACTCTGCTGTCCATATCCTAACTCGAACGAAGTCCCGTTCACTCATCACCCCTGTGCTCTCTGACCTACACTGGCTCCCGGTCCGGGAGCGCCTCGATTTTAAAATTCTCATCCTTGATTTCAAATCCCTCCATGGCCTTGCTCCTCCCTATCTCTGTAATTTCTTTCAAACCTACAACCCTCCAAGATCTCTGCGCTCCTCCAATTCTTGCCTCTTGCGCATCCCTGATTTTAATCGCTCAATCATTGGTGGCCGTGCCTTCAGCTGCTTAAGCCCTAAGCTCTGGAATTCCCTCCCTAAACCTCTCCACCTCTCTACCTCTCCTCCTTTAAGATGCTCCTTAAAACCTACCTGTGTCAAATTTTGTTTGAAAATCACTCCTGTGAAATGCCTTGGGACGTTTTATTACGTTTAAGGCGCTATATACTAGATTGATTCCTGGGATGAAATAAATGGGCTTATATTCTCTGGAGTTTAGAAGAATGAGAGATGACCTCATTGAAATGTATAAAATTCTTAGCGGGCTTGACGGGTAGATGCTGAAAGGCTGTTTCCCCTGGTTGGAGAGTCTGGAACTAGGGGGCATGGTCTAAGGATAAGGGGTCGGTCATTTAGGACTGAGATGAGGAGGAATTTCTTCACTCAGAGGGTGGTGAATCTTTGGAATTCTCTACCCCAGAGAGGGCTGTGGATGCTCAGTCGTTGAGTATATTCAAGGCTGATATAGATAGATTTTTGGACTCTCGGGAAATCAAGGGATATGGGGATCAGGTGGGAAGTGGAGTTGAGGTCGAAGATCAGCCATGACCTTATTGAATGGCGGAGCAGGCTCGAGAGGCCGTATGGCCTACTCCTATTTCTTATGATCTTCTTATGTTCTTATATAAATGCAAGTTGTTGTTGCTGTTGCTTAATCTTTGTGTTATGTTCATGTTAGTATAAGAGCAAATTCAAGCCTAAAAACCAAATATCGAGCAAATGGCACAGTACCACTCTTAACTCATACAGTTTTGTAGTGGATTTGCCCTGTGTTGACTCTAGTGCAATGCCAACAGCTTTCCAGTGTCCATTGCTTGTCATGATGATCACAATACCTTGACTAGAATGATGCTGTTTATATTTGCCTGCTGGTGTGAGTTTAACTGCTCAGATCAGTGGGTTATTTACTGGCAGATACATATAATGTGTGCCAGCCAGATTATACCAGAAGTTCTGGCTGTCTCAAATTCAGACCACCACTGATCATGGGGTGACTTGTACCTGTTGCAGCGTGTACCCGCCTGGACATGCACAATGATGCTCCAACGTTTGGACTAAACAACACCATGCAATGTGTGCAACCAGTATAATTTATGCAGCACAATTGACATGCATTAAAGAATGCAATCCACAGTAATCAAAACTGATGCTCCGAGTTAGGTGTAAACTCAATACAGTTTGTCACTTACAAAATACTTCATTTTTAAAGCAGGAACAGTTTCAAAATCTGGTTCCAACTGCTGTATAACCATCTAGATTTGTTACTGGGATACCCAAGTCCTTAAATGACCTAGATTGGCCAGTGTCTGGCCACAGTAAAACTACAAATCTCCTTTCTGAACCCTTCTAAGGCTTAAGGAATTTTATATAAGGCTATATATAAAAACTTTGAAACTGTGTAAACAATGAACTTTTGAGCATTTTATAATTTTTTAAGTTTATGTTTATTAAAGGCTGTATAAGTTGGCAAACTTACGAATAGTACACTAAAGGATACATTTTCTGCTTCTGCACTCCTGGCATAGACTGGGAGCACATAGTAGGAAATTGTGCCCATCCAGCCTAGATTTTCCATATTTAATTTTACAAAGTAGAAAATTTAACCTTAAGTACCTTTAACGTAGGAACAGGGAGAGAAGAAGTGGCTGATGGGGAAAGTGGTGATGGGGGGATACCCGAGGGAGCAAAAGGGGATGCGAATCGGTTGGAGAGGAGGCTGATGGATGGGAACACAGTGGCGAATGTGGGGGCTGGTTATTTGAAGAGCACGAAGAGCAGTTTGGCAGCTATTCCCCTTGGCCCTCTCTCCCAAAAGACTGTTTAAACCCTGCTTTCCCCCAATACTGGCAGAATTTGCTCTTTCCCCATGCTTCAAAGCCCCCACTCTAGTCTTGCTGGACCCCAGACTTCTCTTTTCCCCCACAAACCCTTAGACAGCATTTTCGTTATGTTCTGATCCTAGAATTGCCCATAATGCTCCCCAGACTGAGACCTCCCTCCTCAATGCTCCTATATTCCAGGATCCCTCCCTACCAGTGATCCAAGGATGTACCCCAATATGATTGGCTGAAATGATGAATACTTGCTAAATTAGGGCAGTGTCTGGAGTGCACGAGCAAAAAGCCTGTGTGGTCATGGGGGGTTGAATGGCCTCCTTTTGTGCTGTAAACTTCAGTTAGATATCTGATCAGTTAATTGTGAACTAATTAAAAGCAGTTCATTTCAGTCAGTAAGTATCAGTGAGTAAGCAGCAGAAAATGGAGTTAAAATTTTTTGAAAGCAGTCAGTCTCAAAATTGTGAATAGCAGGAAGGGATGAATTAAATCTCTCCCAAATGTTTGTGACGTTGTTTTGATCAGCCACCTTGAATTTTTCCTTAAAATGAAAATTTCAGCAACATTTTTTTTAATGTTAAGAAACCAAAATTGTTATACATAGAATTGCCTGTACATTGTTGTAGATAATTTAGAGGCCAGCTTCAGCCCTGGGAGCCTGAGGTTTAATTTAGAGATTGGTTTGAGATTGAATTGTTCGATTGAACTTTGTTGACTGTTTTTCTCTGCAAATACCTTGGTTTCTCCTGTCGTCGTGATCAATCAAGATGACCCCCTCTTTCATTTTGGCTCTAGAATGCAATTAAAGATTCTTCCGTCTGAATCTAATTAACTCCACTGCATATTGGAGCTGGAATGAAAGAAGCAAGGTACATAACACACCATGATCTTTTTTGATTAACAAGAGTAGGTATTCATGGAGAATATTAGGACTTGCTGTTTGCAAGCCCTGCCACTCCTTCCTCTATTCAGTAATGGAAAATTCTCAAAGCCTGTGAACTATTTTTTTTGTATTTAAAAACATGAAAACAATATAAGCCATGAATTTTTGGACTTTTCTAAGGAAAATGATACAAATAACTACATACATACATATTCACGTTTGTGTTAATTAAAGCCAAGTTCCGCACCCATCAATTTCTGCTCGACAATTTTGCGTTGTCGTGTGTCTCGAAGGCCGCCTTGGAGAACGCTTACCCGAAGATCGATGGCTGAATGTCCTTGGCTGCTAAAGTGTTCCCCGACTGGGAGGGAACCCTCCTGTCTGGCGATTGTTGCACTGGGAGGGGAACACTTTAGCAGTCAAGGACATTCAGCCACCGATCTTCGGGTAAGCGTTCTCCAAGGTGGCCTTCGAGACACACGACAACGCAAAATCGTTGAGCAGAAATTAATAGCCAAGTTTCGCACCCATGAGGACGGCCTCAACTGGGATCTTGGGTTCATGTCACGCTACACGTAACCCCACCAGCAGGAATAAAAGTTATCTGTTTTTAATACAACTGGACATTCTCTCTCTCTCTCTCTCTCTCTCTCTGCCTTTCGGGTCTCTTTCTCTCTTTGTCTGTGTAATCTGACCAATTGTGTATTCAGTATACTGGGACCTACTGTTTTCCGTGGCTAACCTGTCTGAACACCAACGACACCTTTGATAGGCTGGGACACGATCACACCAAATATAAGATATGCGATTTGAGAACCTTTTACTCACTCACCTGACGAAGGAGATAATCACCGAAAGCTTGTGATTTTCAAATAAAACTGTTGGACTATAACCTGGTGTTGTAAGATTCCTTACATTTGTCCACCCCAGTCCATCACCGGCATCTCCACATCATTGAAATTTGGAGCAGCAAAGCAAGAGGGAGTGAAAATCAAAGGAAAAGAACAAAGGAGAGATGAATAGAATCATAGGAAATTTACGGCTCAGAAGGAGGCCATTCAGCCCATCGTGTCCGCGCCGGCTGAGTAACGAGCCACCCAGCCTAATCCCATTTTCCCACATTTGGTCCGTAGCCCTGCAGGTCACGGCTCTTCAGGTGCACATTCAGGTATTTTTTAAATGACTTGAGGGTTTCTCTGCCTCTACCACCCTCTCAGGCAGTGAGTTCCAGACCCCCACCACCCTCTGGGTGAAAAAATCTTTCCTCATTTCCGCTCCAATTCTTCTACCAATCACTTTAAATCCATGCCCCCTGGCTATAGACCCCTCCGCTTAGGGAAATAGGTCCTTCCTATCCACTCTATCCAGGCCCCTCATAATTTTGTACACCTCAATTAAATCACCCCTCAGCCTCCTCTGTTCCAAGGAAAACAACGCCAGCCTATCCAATCTGTCATCATAGCTAAAATTCTCCAGTCCTGGCAACATCCTCATAAATCTCCTCTGCACCCTCTCTAGTGCAATTACATCCTTCCTGTAATGTGGTGACCAGAACTGTGCGCAGTACTCAAGTATACTCCTCTAAGCTTTCCGTAGTATTGATTTCCCAGTGTCTATTATAGGCATTCTTTTTCTGCCTTATCTTACCCTGAATGCTTCTTGACATCCAGGGGGCTCTAGATTTGGCAGCCCCTCCCTTTTTCTTTGTGGGATCATGTTTATCCTGAACCCTTTGAATGTCTCCCACTGCTCTGACACTGATTTACCTTCAAGTAGCTGTTTCCAGTTTACTTCTACTAAATCACTTCTCAGTTTAGTAAAATTGGCCTTTCCCCAATTGAGAACTTTAACTCCTGCTCTGTCTTTGTCCTTTTCCATAACTATGCTAAAACTAACTGTATTATGATCACTACGACCAAAATGCTCTCCTACTGCTACTTCTTCCACCTGCCCCTCTTCATTTCCTAGAACTAAATCCAGAACTGCCCCCGCCTGCCCCCCCCCCCCCCGCCACCACCATTGGGCTTGCTATATATTGGCTAAAAAAATTCTCCTGTATGCAATTTAAGAATTCTGCGCCCTCTATACCATTCACACGGATTCTATCCCAGTTAATATTAGGGTAATTGAAATCCCCTACTATTACTACCCTATTGTTTTTGCACATCTCAGAAATCTGCCTACATATTTGCTCCTCTATCTCCCTCTGACTGTTCGGGGGTCTATAGTATGCTCCCAGCAGTGTGACTGCCCCTTTTTTGTTCTTTAGCTCAACCCGTAAGTCCTCCTTCTAATATATCATCCCTCCTCACAACTGTAATTGTTTCCTTAACCAAAATTGCCACCCCCCCCCTTTTTTATCCCCCTCTCTATCGCGTCTCAAAACCCTGTAACCAGGGATGTTGAGCTGCCAGTCCTGCCCCTCTTTAAGTCATGTTTCTGTAATAGTTAAGATATCGTACTGCCACGTGTCTATCTGTGCCCTCAGCTCATCCGTCTTGTTTTATATTCTCCTTGCATTGAGGTAAGTACGTTTAAGGACTGCCAAACTTCTCTGTTGTTTATTTTCTAACCTTTGTCCCCTCTGCCTTCCAGACTCACTAACTAATTTTCTGCCTTCCATTTCCAGTTCTGACTTTATCCCATCTGAATCCACACTCAGGTTCCCATCCCCCTGCCAAGCTAGTTTAAACCCTCCCCGACAGCACTAGCAAACCTCCCCGCAAGAATATTGGTCCCTGTTGAGGTGCAACCTGTCTGGCTCGTACAGGTCCCACCTTCCCACAGAACCAGTCCCAATGCCCCAGGAATCTAAAGCCCTGTATGAATGTAAAGGAGGAGAATAAAAGAGAGTGAAAACTAAATGAAGAGAGTGACGGAAAGTGAAAATTGAAGGGAGAGAGTGAGAAGTGCAACAGTAAAGCGAAAGGGTGTGAAGTGAAGTTGTGGAAATGCAGGGGTGAAGAGAGAGATTGAGACAATGGAGGGGGAGGAAATACATGATTGGAGGAGGAGAAAGAAAGAGAATTTGATTTGCAGACTTTTATGTGCAGGGGCACAAAAGGCTGAGCATTTTTTGGTGGGGCTTAACCCAAATTAATTTGAGATCACTGAATTAGTTTCATTTTTAATTTATTGTCAAGGATGGACATGAGCAAAAGTGGACCTATAATGTATTAAAATCTTTTGCACCAAAGCTTAAGGTTTTTGCTCCTGCAAAATTAGGTGTGCTCATACCTGGCCCTCCCAAGAGATGTCGTGACAACGCTTCAATTGTATTTGCTCCCCCAGCATCTCTGACCTGCTCCCCATCTACTCTGAGCTAATAGTAGGGACCTTGCTGTGCGTCCTTGGCTCCTTCACATTCTTCCTACATTACAACAGTGACTACATTTCAAAAGTACTTTATTGGCTGTAAAGCACTTTGAGACGTCCTGAGACCATGAATGGCACTATATAAATGCAAGTCTTTCTTTCTTCTCCCTCAGTATCACCCTATTCCCATCCAAATTTCTTCCAATCTTGCTCAGTGCCCAAGTATTCCATTGCAGAATACTCTCAGATGTTTTCTTCAGATGAGGTGCACTACATAAATGCAGGGTTATTGTTTTGTTGTTTCAGCTTTGCTCTATTGGTAGCAATCACTTCTGAGTCAGAAGGTTGTGGGTTCACGTCCCACTATGCACATAAGCATATAATTGTACTACCAGCACGAACGGCTTCATTCCACAATTTCAATGACCCGTTAAAAGGTCCCGCTCCAAATTTTATGTCTTCAAGTGAACATCGGCCATAAAAACTGAGTGAATGGTAAGTTCCTGGCCTGCTTAAGAAAGCTTTTTAAATGTGTTTAAGTTTCTATTGCAGATTTTAAAAAAAAATCTGCTTTCAATTACATCTTGCTGCATTTTGCTTCTTGCAGTAGTTTGTCCTCTCTGACTGAATACTCCTCCATTTTTCCCATGCTTGAGTTGGTTTTGTGGAAAAACGTTCCTTTATTATTATTAGTTGCTGCTGGAATTTAATTCCCACCATACAAGGAGGAGAGGATGTATATTCCTTTGGGAGTTCCGAACATGCTGTACAGTTGAGATGAGGAAGAGAAAATTGTGAGGGACCAACAAATACAGTTGCAACAACACCTGAGGCATTTTGGCCACTTCTGTCACTGCTGGGACCTGTGTTGATAAACCCCTCAACCCCTAACCTGGAAATTCCAGAGGAGACCTCTGCTTCACCAAGACAGGCTGCAACAGAGTTGTGCCATCTGCTGCACAATGACCTGAACACATCAGGATCAGGCCAGCTTTTCCTGAAAAGTGAGGGTTACCACAGCACAAAGCTTTCACACCACCAGATCCTTCCAAGCCACCCTGGGAGATGTCAGGAAGCCTGGAGTGCACACAATTTAATTCAGTGACAAATGCAATGTTTGCAAGGGGCAGCAACTTCATCGCTTCTTGTGGAAAGGGAACATCAGCTGGAAAGGGAACATCAGCTGGAAAGGGTGGCAGCGTACCCTTGATTGCAAAATACTGTACATCTCTATTAATATTGTGACTATTACTCTGCTTTTTATACTTTTTGACGATTGCACCAAAGTAAAAATTGATTTGAAAATATAGAATCATAGAAGGTTATAGCAAGGAAGGAGGCCATTCGGCCCATTGAATCCGCGCCGGCTTTATGCATGAGCAATCCAGCTAGTCCCACTGCCCTGTCCTAACCCCGTAGCCCTGCACATTTTTCCGTTTCAAGTACTTATCCAGTTCCCTTTTGAAGGCCATGATTGAATCTGCCTCCACCACCCCCTCGGGCAGTGCATTCCAGATCCTAACCACTCGCTGTGTAAAAAAGTTTTTCCTCATGTCACCTTTGGTTCTTTTGCCAATCACCTTAAATCTATGGCCTCTGGTTCTTGACCCTTCTGCCAATGGGAACAATTTCTCTCTATGCACTCTGTCTAGACCTTTCATGATTTTGAACACCTCTATCAAATCTCCTCGCAACCTTCTCTATTCTAAGAAGAACAATCCCAGCTTCTCCAGTCTATCCACGTAATTAAAGTCCCTCATCCCTGGAATCATTCTAGTAAATCTCCTCTGCACCCTCTCTAAGGCCTTCACATCCTTCCTAAAGTGCGGTGCCCAGAACTGGACACAATACTCCAATTGTGGCCGAACCAGTGTTTTGTAAAGGTTCATCATGACTTTCTTGCTTTTGTACTCTATGGGGCCGATTTTCGGATGGCTGAGCTGGTGCGTTGGGGGCGGTGGGGCTCCGAAAATGGCGGAATCCCGGAGCGGGTTTGGACCCCGGCTCCAACCCGCTCACTTCTGGGTTCCCCAATGATGCGTTCGGGTGCGCACGCAGGTCCCGCATGCAGGACTCCCAACGGCAATTAAAGCCGGCGGGATGATAATTTAGATACTTATTTAGCTATTTGAGGTACTTGACAGATCTCATTGACTGGAGATTTTGGTAGGGGTGCAATTTTGAAGGATCCTCAGCGTGTTTCCCGTGCTGTGGGAAACACTCCCTGTTGGAGCAGATGTGTTTCAGCCAGCAGCCAGTGGGAGATGCAAAGGATTTTTTGACAGTTGGGGGGGAATACCTCATTTATTGCAGCAGGGCATTCTGTCACTTCAGACAAAGTTTTGGCTGTAACACCTTTGTCTTTCCACTCAAAATGCTTAATTTATACCCTAAACTCTGCTGTGCAAACACATTTACCTACTTTGTGGACCCCCTCAAACTCACACCGTCAGGATGGGAGGGCGCCATAGCTGCATTCATCACCTCATCCGAAGACGAGCAACATCACCAGCCTCGCCAGGCACGCCGTCCACCTCCGCCACATGGAGCTCCACAACACAGTGCTGCGCCACAGGCACCTGCACAAAATAGTCATGCAACTACACACACATACACCCACTGTAGGGTGACCCAATGGGTGGCATCAAGTGTGGGTGTTCATAGTGAACCTCATGAAAGGGACTTATTACACAAACCAATCAAGAATGGCCAAGACGTGGCAGTAGTGGTGACAATATAATATTTAATATGAGTTGAACAAAAATCAAATATAAATTTTTTAAAAAATGACAAAGCGTCAAACACCCTTGTGCATCCCCTTTGTGCTCTCAAAATCTTTGCCTTTCGCTTTCGACTACTTCTACGTGGTGCTTCCCCTGTGGCTGCAGCAGAGGTATGGCAGGTTGCTCTTGTTCATGCCGTGACTGATTAGATGCTTTGGGCCGACACCCTCTTGGTTTCGGTGCCCATGAGGGCCCCTCCAAAGACTGCTCCACCTGCACCTGTGCAGGGACAGACTCGACGACCTGGAGAGGAGGCAGCATTATGATACTGGTTGAGAGTGGGGCAACGGGTGAGACGTGGAAGCGCTTTGAGTGGTGTCCCCACTTCCATGTCCCCTTTCGCCATCATCCCTCTCCTGGGCCAGGCCCACATCACTCCTACCACCCCACTGGGCGACAGTTTGGAGGATATGTGTGAAGCCTTGTAAGGCCAGTGCTAGTGTATCAGCCTGCCTGTTTAAGGCGGCAGAAAGTTGTTCACCCTGAGTCCGAAGGGCCATTGTCAGGGCCTCATTTGACTCATTGTTGAGCCGCGCTTGAAGCTCGATGGAGGCTAGCCTTCCTTCCATCGCAGACATTCCCGCACTTACCCGCAACACTATCTCAGAGATGCCTTAACGTCCCTGTGACAGTATCTCTGAGATCCCCTCCTGTACCTGTGCCACCATTCCATTCGTGCAGGAGTTGGACTCCTCCATCTTCTGCGCGATTGTGGAGAGTGCGCGTGGCACCTGTTCCAGCACTTTGCATTTGTGCTGCGGCCCCTCGATCATTCTCCTTTTAAAGGATGGCCCCCCAGGGTTCAGCATCTGTGTCCAGCTGAGCAGAGTCTGGAGAAGAATGCTCCCACCGAGGCGGACTCTCCACAGCTGCCCCTGCCACCAGTGTCTGCTCGTGCTCGTGTGTGGTGACTCACCATGTGCAACTCCAACTAAGAGGACGGGGACCCACCGAGGTGTGTGTATCTGCGCTGGTGGATGGCTCGCTCAGATGTGACGGTGCCCCCTCAGAGGCCGGCGGGTCCTCTGAGGAGTTGCCCTCTGCCGACACAGCGGTTGCTGAAGGCCCTGTAAAAGAACAGAAGGCAATATTAAGTATGATGACAGACGTTGAGGTGCTAAAGATGGCAAGGCATGTTAACATTTGCTGTTGTGAGTGCTGAATGTTAACGTTCTGTCACCGGCCGTTTGTCGGGTGGCAGTCTCGGCGTCCCCGACGGACAGGCACTCGAGGGTGCGGCTCAATTCAAGAGCCTCCTGCTCCGTGTCCGTGAGGACGACCTGATGTTGTGGGCCCCCTCCGGTCTTTGCTCTTTCCCATGCATTTTTGCTCTCTTCTATAAGGGGAGAAAGTAGAGAGGCATGAGTGAGGGATGGTGACGTGGCCAACCGCTGAATGCATTGGTTTGGGTGAGGCTGACCGTGAAAGAGATGCTTCAAAGGGTGGATATGAGACAGAGCCATGACATTGTATGAGGATTGGGTTAAGTGGTAGTGGTAGGATGAGCACTGGGGAGGTGAGTAAGGGGAGGTGAGTAAGTGCAGGTAAGTTGAGGATGAGGTTTGAGTGGGTGTGAGGAGTGATGTGATAGAGTAGTGTTGGCAGTGCAGAAGGAGTTGTGGGATGGGGGGGCGGTAATGTGGAAGACGGAGTGTAGGAGAATGAGTAAATGTACTCACTTTGAAAAGCCAGTTTTGGCTGGACATTTCAGCAACTTGCTGGGGACAGCAGGTAAGTAAGAAACAATGATTGGCTCACTCAGTTGACTGTTGGCTAGCTTGACTGCATGTTTCATGAAAGCTTTTGTGCCACTTTTCAAGAATGTCTAACGCAGGAGTACCTGGTACAAGCAGCCAAACAAGGGACCATGCATGGCACATTTGCAGAGAAGAAGATGCCACATTTGTTTTAGAAATGGACCTGTAAATTGAGCTCAGGAAACACAGACTGTGTCCATGGCAGGAAACCTGTGGAAAAATGTAACTCGTGCCATGTGGAGGGAGTTGGAACTGGCACTGAGTGCCAACTCTCGCCCCCAGGACTGCAGACCAGTTCTTCGAAAAGTTCAATGACCCGACCAAGGCAGCCAAGGTAACAAGATACTCTGCCTTTTCTTCTTTTGGCACCCTCGGCACCAGCACACCCCTCACCTCTTAAAGCAATTATTGTACAACTGCCCCTTCACAGTGCACTCTGGTTAAGGGTGGGGGGGGGGGTGGGGTTTCAAACTTGGCATCTTGCACTATGTCTGTCCAGCTAATTACTTAGATGCACAACCCTAAAACCCTTTCCTCTCCTTTACAGGCTCTTTCTTAAGCTCTGCCATGTCACCAGGTATGATGTGGAGATGCCGGTGATGGACCGGGTCACCAGGTACACACTCCTCATTTGTGGCAACATTAGGGAAGCTTTTTCTTCATTGCAGACATCAGTGGAGTATGTAGCAGCGTCATTGGAATCTGCAGCAGGCTCCCACCTAAGAAGCAGCCTGGGATCAGTTGGTGCTTCCACCTCCATTTCCACGAAAGTGCAGACTGCAGCTCTGGTGGAAATAGAGGAATGAATACTTGACATTCTATACACCGGCTGGTTGCTGTGGTGTATGTTGGTTTGTCTCAAGGCTTTCAGGATTTGATAGCCACCATTAGACCAGCCAGCCTGCCGATCAGGGGGGACATAGATCCAGGGCCCAGTGGAATGGCGATAGCTGGAGTCCACCTGCCTGATAATGCTGTTTGTAAGGAGAGTAGCAGCCTCTGGTCTTTTTCCTCAGAGCATCTCCAATGGATAAGGATGCAACTGTCCTACTTATTTCCATGGCCTTCTCCTTGCATCTGTTAGTTGCACTGTCTGTGGTGGTCTACCTCCAGTCCTTGTCCTCTCCCTTGCGTTTTGTGCTCTTCTCACCTACAAGGGGAGAAAGAACAGACCTGTGAGTGATTGAAGGTGCCATATTCACCCGATGAATGACTGCTTTGGGTGAAGCTGACTATGAAACAGATTTATCAGAGGGTGACTATCAGGCAGATGCATCACACGCACCAGGATTGGGGTGAGTGGCAGTGGTGGGCGCATAAATGGGGAGGTGAGGAAATACATAGAAAGTGAAGGATGGTTGATGCTGAAACTTAACTGGGTGTGAGAAGTTATGTGATGATGTAGGTGTGCCAACACAAAGTGAGAGGGGAGGAAGGATGTTGCACAACACAGGATGTGGATGAATCAGCAAATGTACTCACTTTTCCTGATCTGGTTAGGTCATTAAAACGCTTCCTGCACTGCAGCCAAGACCTGGGCACAGTGCTCCTGCTGCTCACCTCATCTGCCACCTCCAGCCATGGTAGAACCAGGTTTCTTCCTCCGATCACTTGGATAGAAGACCGCCCTCCTGCTTCTCACAGCACCCAGCAGTACTTCAAGGGATGTGTCCGAGGACCTGGCTGCTGCCTTTCCTCTATGTGCTTCCATACCTTTTATTTCCTCCTTTCTTCTCCCAAATCCATTTTTGCATTGGCCCTTTAAATAGTGGACTTCAGATCACGTGATGTGGGTCCGCAGTACCCACACTGCACAGCTTGGAGACACGGAACCTGGAAGTAAAATTCAGTGTCTTCAATTTAGTTGCGATCACAGATTTCGACACGCTCAAATTACTTCCGGGTTTCCCACGCAATTATCTACCCACCCGCTGAGTTCTCGGCTCCATCTAAAAATCACGCCCATTGAATCAGGTTATGACTATTGGCATGACATGGAGGAATCAAGAGGGCTGATGTGTTGTCATGTCCTAGGATGGGCAGTGGTTGAGGGAATGTTCCTTTTATTTAAAAGTGGGGTAGAAGGATGTGAAGCGGTGTTGTCAAAGGCAGGCTGTGTTACGCGGAAGAGAAGTCTTCACTGGTGGGATGCGCTGTGATGCTCTTTACAGCAGTCACAGAGTAGTCCACTGAATGTAAGTCATTGTAATGCTGTCTTCCATGTAGTTCTGCCTCCAACTAATCTATGATGCCAATTCTGAGCAATGCCAATTCCATTTTTGTATGGTGAAGTTGTGAAGGGCACAACAGGCTACAATTATGCATTACACATGATATAGCAGAACCCCTTCCGATCTGTCTAGACAGCCAGAGCATCCCTTTAATACCTCGACAATTGTCTCGATGACTGTTCTTGTACCTTGTTGTAGTGCTCCACTGCTGCTGTTTGGGCCACTGTTAGTGGGGTTATTATCCATGGAAGCAGGGGGTTTGCATTGTCACCCAGAAATTATCTGTTGACATGAATTTCGTTCTTGAAGAGGTCTGGAAAGGGCGAATTTCAATGGATAAATGCATTGAGATAACTCCCAGCATATCTGTTGTTGATGTGTAGAATCCTATGCATGTTGCTGTACACAGTCTACATTCAGAGAATGTTGAGGTAGTTGTTTGAGTTTTCTGAAGGAGCTTGCAAAATAACTTGGGTGCCATTGATTGCACCCTGGACCTTGGGGAAGCCGGCAACCCAGTAAAAGTGAATGGCCCTTTCTGTCTGCTGCCTTGCTGTGATGCCAAAGGTGACGAATTTCCCAGCTCTCCAGTAAAGTGCATCAATGACCTGATGAATGCATGCCTGTTCTACAGCCTGGCTGATATTACAGAGATCTGTTGTGGGTGCCTGAAATGAGCCTGTGCAGTAAGAGTTGAGTGTGGTTACCTACATAACCACAGAGAGAGCAGTGCGGGCAGATGAGTGTGGCTACAAGTACTCATGCAGTAGATGACAGAGCTGCCCTGTTGCTTCTTTGGTGAAGCGCACTCTTATACAAATCTCCTCGGTAACGTGCTCATATGACCTGTGTTGCCTGTATATTCTTTGGAGCAGGGGTGGGGGGGGGGGGGATACTATATGGTGGGCTGCATCCTCCTTAAATATTGCCTGACTCTCCTTTGCTGCATTCTGTGCTGCTCCTCCTCCCCCATGATAATGGCATATCTGCTCCTGAGAAGCCCATACTGTGGGTGGGGGATGAAAATCTCCCAGTGACCTCACACTGTCAGAAGCAAGTCCAGGTCAGTTTAGGCAGAATGGGAAAATAAATCGCTGCAAGAAGTGTTTCCCAGCTGCAGAAATCGTGACTGAAACTCTCCAGGCTCAGAAACCCCTCTTTCCACCTGTGTCAGCTGATCCTGGCAATAGCTGCACCGTATAATTCTTGGTCTAAATTATCCTGGGTGTTGTGCAAGTGTAAAAGCAGGAAACTCAGAGCTGTAGCGTCACTGGTCCTCAAGTAAATTTATGTAAATAAGGTCACGGCATTTAGTGGGTGGAACACAGGAAGGGGAAAAAGAGCGCACAAGAATTAGGAGGGATTGATTTTTGGGATGGAAAACCAGTGAAAATTTCTTCTGCACCATTCCATTGCCAAAAAAAGCTTGCCCAGATAATACACCAAACTACGCTGAAAACGGTGTGGAAATTCTCTTCCCAAATGCCTGTGTTCAGCAAAATAATTTATCCCTTCTGGGATTGATTCCCACTGTTCAGATGGCAAGAGTTACATTTGGCCTACCAGGATGGAATTCCCTGAGATGTCCCAAGATACATCCACTTGACATAGGTTGGGTGGGTGAAAGACTTGCCTACTCTCCCCAACCAGATTTTTGCATACTTTTTGCATAACCCAGCAGATCCGGGCTCCGCCCCACGTTCTAGGCGGATCTTGGTGGTCAGTCTGATCTCTTGGGCCCCCAGAACTTTTAAGGTCCAAATGTCTACTTTCATAAAAACCTGGTGGCTGATAATAAGATGGCAGGCTTCCAGGAAAATCAGGCAGAGATCTGAGGTCGACAACGTACCCGAGGAGCCCAGCGTATCTCAGTTTGGATGGCGAGCACAAAGGAGATTGGGAACTGGTGCACAATTTGTGGGCAAGGTTCATTAGGCCCCAAAGTTCTGTGGTAATTAGGTGGCTGCTCCATAATGGGACTGAAGGGGAGGCCACCATTCACATTTAAAAAATTTTTGGCCCTTTGTCTGGTGCTCCTGTACCCCCTGCCCCTCATTCCACACCCCGTCACAAACCTAGTGCCTGTCCTCCCAATGCTAGGAAATCAGGAAAGTTCCCAGTGCACAATGGGTAGTCAGCAGCCGTTCGCTGGCTCCTGGCACCAGATGGTGTAACCTTAGCGCTCCCAGCAGGTCAGTCGAGACGCACGCGGATTGCCAGAAAATGATACAAATTTATCTGGCAAGGTCACCTCGTGTGCCCATACGGTGTGCAGGCCACATTATCGGCCCCAAGGTTTCATTTAAACATTTGAATTATTTACATTCTTTTGATTAATCCCAAGTTTGCTATGCAGCTTGCAACATAGAAACATTTCCATAATATCTTTCCTGTGCATCGTAGATAGTGATTCTCAAATTCAGCAAGGTGGCAGTGCTGTACTTTTCTAACACTGCTTGTTTAAAAAACAATCTACAATATGTACAATTGTTATAAGATGAGGCTTTACATTACAATATCAAATCCATTACTGACTTTATCAAACGCTTTGGTCACTGACATACCTTTTTATGTTTGTGCTTTGTAAAGAGTGCATGATTTTCACTAATTATGGTACAAACTGAATATGTAAAAGCCTTCCAAAGAGCCACAGTGGAAGATTTGTGTAGTGAGTAGTAAATCTAGTCTTATAGCCAGCACCAGTGGAGGATGGGCAGATATTCTAGTGGCACTATGGTAGTCTGCATAACCTTGCAATCAGCACCAGTTTGCAATGTTTCACGCAACCGTACAAATTATATTTTCTTTTGCTCATTCTCTTCAGCTTGTGACATTGCACCAAGGATATAGCAGTTATTAAACACAAATGCAATGTAATGAGAGTCCAAATCAATTCAAACTTTGGGTATGGATGTGATGGATCCAAACTTCAGCTCCAGTACATCCAACAGTGTGGTGCATCGGTATCAAGCTGTCACAGAGAGTTATTGTAATGAGGTTCTGTGCTACACTATGGTAAGATATTAATTCATAGTTCTCTGCACAGAAGAGTTTTCAATTTCAGCTGTGCTACTAGGGAATGTGCAGAATGGAGCCTAGGGGCTCGATTTTCAAATGGCTGCGGGATGGCAGCAGTGGGGAGGGGGGTCAATGGGCGCGCGGCAAACCCGGATAATAAAACCTTACCGTTCCCCACGCGATTGCGAGGTAATTGATGCTCATTAATCTTGTTTCCGGGATTCACGCCCGGCAGTCAGCCTG
Source organism: Heptranchias perlo (assembly GCF_035084215.1). Taxonomy (NCBI): domain Eukaryota; kingdom Metazoa; phylum Chordata; class Chondrichthyes; order Hexanchiformes; family Hexanchidae; genus Heptranchias; species Heptranchias perlo. Next base: position 142,981,979 of record NC_090325.1, read on the forward strand.
ATTGACAGGCTGGCTGCTGACTGGAGCTGCAACGCTGAGGGGTTGGGGGGGGGGGGACGTAGAAAGAGAGAGAGCGAGACACCATCTGGCGCTGTAACAGAGAATGGGGGAGGTGGGACAAAGATCGGAGTGGGGGGTCAAAGATGGGGGGGTGGACATGGACATCGGAGAGGGAGACATTGGGGGGTGAGACATCGGAGAAGAGACGTCGGGGGTGGGGGGGTGAGACATTGGGGTAGGGTGATGCAGATGATGTCGTTTGAAAGGTAGAATCATAGAATCATAGAAGCTTACAACATGGAAACACCTTCGGCCCAACATGTCCATGTTGCCCAGTTTATACCACTAAGCTAGTCCCAATTGCCTGCACTTGGCCCATATCCCTCAACACCATCTTACCCATGTAACTGTCCAAATGCTTTTTAAAAGACAAAATTGTACCCGCCTCTACTACTGCCTCTGGCAGCTCGTTCCAGACACCACCCTTTGAGTGAAAAAATTGTCCCTCTGGACCCTTTTTTATAGACTCCCCTACCTTTGGGAAAAGATTTTGACTATCTACCTTATCTATGCCCCTCATTATTTTATAGACTTCTATAAGATCACCCCTTAACCTCCTACTCTCCAGGGAAAAAAGTCTCAGTCTATCCAACCTCTCCATATAAGTCAAACCATCAAGTCCCGGTAGCATCCTAATAAATCTTTTCTGCACTCTTTCTAGTTTAATAATATCCTTTCTATAATAGGGTGACCAGAACTGTACACAGTATTCCAAGTGTGGCCTTACTAATGTCTTGTACAACTTCAACAAGACATCCCAACTCCTGTATTCAGTGTTCTGACCAATGAAACCAAGCATGCCGAATGCCTTCTTCACCACCCTATCCACCTGTGACTCCACTTTCAAGGAGCTATGAACCTGTCCTCCTAGATCTCTTTGTTCTATAACTCTCCCCAACGCCTACCATTAACGGAGTAGGTCCTGGCCCGATTCGATCTACCAAAATGCATCACCTCACATTTATCTAAATTAAACTCCATCTGCCATTCCTCGGCCCACTGGCCCAATTTATCAAGATGCCGTTGCAATCCTAGACAACCTTCTTCGCTGTCCATAATGCCACCAATCTTGGTGTCATCTGCAAACTTACTAACCATGCCTCCTAAATTCTCATCCAAATCATTAGTATAAATAACAAATAACAGCGGACCCAGCACCGATCCCTAAGGCACACCGCTGGTCACAGGCCTCCAGTTTGAAAAACAACCCTCTACAACCACCCTCTGTCTTCTGTCGTCAATCCAATTTTGTATCCAATTGGCTACCTCACCTTGGATCCCGAGAGATTTAACCTTATGTAACAACCTACCATGCGGTACCTTGTCAAAGGCTTTGCTAAAGTCCATGTAGACCACGTCTGCTGCACAGCCCTCATCTATCTTCTTGGTTACCCCTTCAAAAAACTCAGTCAAATTCGTGAGACATGATTTTCCTCTCACAAAACCATGCTGACTGTTCCTAATCAGTCCCTGCCTCTCCAAATGCCTGTAGATCCTGACTCTCAGAATACCCTCTAACAACTTACCCACTACAGATGTCAGGCTCACCGGTCTGTAGTTCCCAGGCTTTTCCCTGCCGCCCTTCTTAAACAAAGGCACAACATTTGATACCCTCCAATCTTCAGGCACCTCACCTGTAGCTGTCGATGATTCAAATATCTCTGCTAGGGGACCCGCAATTTCCTCCCTAACCTCCCATAACGTCCTGGGATACATTTCATCAGGTCCCGGAGATTTATCTACCTTGATGTGCGTTAAGACTTCCAGCACCTCCCTCTCTGTAATATGTACACTCCTCAAGACATCACTATTTATTTCCCCAAGTTCCCTAACATCCATGCCTTTCTCAACCGTAAATACCGATGTGAAATATTCATTTAGGATCTCACCCATCTCTTGTGGTTCCGCACATAGATGACCTTGTTGATCCTTAAGAGGCCCTACTCTCTCCCTAGTTACTCTTTTGCCCTTTATGTATTTGTAGAAGCTCTTTGGATTCTCCTTTGCCTTATCTGCCAAAGCAATCTCATGTCCCCTTTTTGCCCTCCTGATTTCTCTCTTAACTCTTCTTTGGCAATCTCTATACTCTTCAAGGGATCCACTTGATCCCAGCTGCCTATGCATGTCATATGCCTCCTTCTTCTTTTTGACTAGGGCCTCAATCTCCCGAGTCATCCAAGGTTCCCTATTTCTACCAGCCTTGCCCTTCACTTTATAAGGAATGTGCTTACCCTGAACCCTGGTTAACACACTTTTGAAAGCCTCCCACTTACCAGATGTCCCTTTGCCTGCCAACAGACTCTCCCAATCAACTTCTGAAAGTTCCTGTCTCATACCGTCAAAATTGGCCTTTCCCCAATTTAGAAATTTAACTTTTGGGCCAGACCTATCATTCTCCATAGCTGTCTTAAAACTAATGGAATTATGATCACTGGTCCCAAAGTGATCCCTCACTAGCACTTCTGTCACCTGCCCTTCCTTATTTCCCAAGAGGAGGTCAAGTTTTGCCCCCTCTCTAGTCGAGCCATCCACATACTGAATGAGAAATTCCTCCTGAATACACTCAACAAATTTCTCTCCATCCAAGCCCCTAATGCTATGGCTGTCCCAGTCAATGTTGGGAAAGTTAAAGTCCCCTACTGTTACCACCCTATTTTTCTTGCAGCTGTCTGTAATCTCCTTACATATTTGCTCCTCAATTTCCCGTTGACCATTTGGGGGTCTGTAGTACAATCCTATCAAAGTGATCACTCCCTTCTTATTTTTCAGTTCTACCCATATAGACTCAGTGGGCGAACCCTCGGATATATCCCCTCTCACTACTGCCGTGATGTTCTCCCTAATCAAGAACGCAACTCCCCCTCCTCTCTTACCTCCTGCTCTATCTTTCCTATAGCATCTGTACCCTGGAACATTGATCTGCCAGTCCTGCCCAGGTAGATTTATTTATTTTTTTAACTTTGTGAAATGTTATTTAATTTATTTAGTTGATTTTTGCCTGATCCAGGCTTGAATCATAAGCTGTGGGAAAGCTGCCAGGGTAAGTTGAAAATCGTTGTAACTACCTACTGTGTAACAAATAAAGTACCTTAAGTACCTCAATGAGGTACATTTGCTTCTTTAAATATCGTCCCGCCGGCTTTAATTGCCGACGGGACTTCTGGGTACGGTAGCACAGTGGTTATGTTACTGGGCTAGTAATCCAGAGGCCTGGACTAAAATCCGGAGTCATGAGTTCAAATCCCGCCACGGCAGCTGGCGAATTTAAATTCAATTAATTAATTAAAAAATTCAATTAATTAAATAAAAATTTGGAATTAAAATACTAGTATCAGTAATGATGGCCATGAAACTACCGGATTGTCGTAAAAACCCATCTGGTTCACGAATGTCCTTTAGGGAAGGAAGCCTGCCGCCCTTACCCGGTCTGGCCTATATGTGACTCCAGACCCACAGCAATGTGGTTGATTCTTAATTGCCCTCTGAAATGGCCTAGCAAGCCACTCAGTTGTAAAATCTCGCTACGAAAAGTCATAATAAGAATAAAACCGGACGGACCACCCGGCATCGGACCACGAGGCACCGGACACGACAACGGCAAAACACCAAGCCCAGTCGACCCTGCAAGGTCCTCCTTACTAACATCTGGGGACTTGTGCCAAAATTGGGAGAGCTGTCCCACAGACTAGTCAAGCAACAGCCTGACATAGCCATACTCACAGAAACATATCTTTCAGCCAACGTCCCAGACTCTTCCATCACCATCCCTGGGTATGTCCTGTCCCACCGGCAGGACAGACCCACCAGAGGTGGCGGTACAGTGATATACAGTCAGGAGGGAGTGGCCCTGGGAGTCCTCAACATTGACTCTGGACCCCATGAAATCTCATGGCATCAGGTCAAACATGGGCAAGGAAACCTCCTGCTGATTACCACCTACCGTCCTCCCTCAGCTGATGAATCAGTCCTCCTCCATGTTGAGCACCACTTGGAGGAAGCACTGAGGGTAGCAAGGGCACAAAATGTACTCTGGGTGGGGGACTTCAATGTCCATCACCAAGAGTGGCTCGGTAGCACCACTACTGACCGAGCTGGCCGAGTCCTGAAGGACATAGCTGCTAGACTGGGCCTGCGGCAGGTGGTGAGCGAACCAACACGAGGGAAAATCTTACTTGACCTCGTCCTCACCAATCTACCTGTCGCAAATGCATCTGTCCATGACAGTATTGGTAGGAGTGACCACCGCACAGTCCTCGTGGAGATGAAATCCCGTCTTCGCACTGAGGACACCATCCAACGTGTTGTGTGGCACTACCACCGTGCTAAATGGGATAGATTCAGAACAGATCTAGCAGCTCAAAACTGGGCATCCATGAGGCGCTGTGGGCCATCAGCAGCAGCAGAATTGTATTCCAGCACAATCTGTAACCTCATGGCCCGGCATATTCCTCACTCTACCATTACCAACAAGCCAGGGGATCAACCCTGGTTCAATGAGGAGTGTAGAAGAGCGTGCCAGGAGCAGCACCAGGCGTACCTAAAAATGAGGTGCCAACCTGGTGAAGCTACAACTCAGGACAACATGCGTGCTAAACAACAGAAGCAACATGCTATAGACAGAGCTAAGCGATTCCACAACCAACGGATCAGATCAAAGCTCTGCAGTCCTGCCACATCCAGTCGTGAATGGTGGTGGACAATTAAACAACTAACGGGAGGAGGAGGCTCTGCAAACATCCCCATTCTCAATGATGGCGGAGTCCAGCACGTGAGTGCAAAAGACAAGGCTGAAGCGTTTGCAACCATCTTCAGCCAGAAGTGCCGAGTGGATAATCCATCTCAGCCTCCTCCCGATATCCCCACCATCACGGAAGCCAGTCTTCGGCCAATTCGATTCACTCCACGTGATATCAAGAAACGGCTGAGTGCACTGGATACAGCAAAGGCTATGGGCCCCGACAACATCCCAGCTGTAGTGCTGAAGACTTGTGCTCCAGAACTAGCTGCGCCTCTAGCCAAGCTGTTCCAGTACAGCTACAACACTGGCATCCACCCGACAATGTGGAAAATTGCCCAGGTATGTCCTGTCCACAAAAAGCAGGACAAATCCAATCCGGCCAATTACCGCCCCATCAGTCTACTCTCAATCATCAGCAAAGTGATGGAAGGTGTCATCGACAGTGCTATCAAGCGGCACTTACTCACCAATAACCTGCTCACCGATGCTCAGTTTGGGTTCCGCCAGGACCACTCGGCTCCAGACCTCATTACAGCCTTGGTCCAAACATGGACAAAAGAGCTGAATTCCAGAGGTGAGGTGAGAGTGACTGCCCTTGACATCAAGGCAGCATTTGACCGAGTGTGGCACCAAGGAGCCCTCGTAAAATTGAAGTCAATGGGAATCAGGGGGAAAACTCTCCAGTGGCTGGAGTCATACCTAGCACAAAGGAAGATGGTAGTGGTTGTTGGAGGCCAATCATCTCAGCCCCAGGGCATTGCTGCAGGAGTTCCTCAGGGCAGTGTCCTAGGCCCAACCATCTTCAGCTGCTTCATCAATGACCTTCCCTCCATCATAAGGTCAGAAATGGGGATGTTCGCTGATGACTGCACAGTGTTCAGTTCCATTCGCAACCCCTCAGATAATGAAGCAGTCCGAGCCTGCATGCAGCAAGACCTGGACAACATCCAGGCTTGGGCTGATAAGTGGCAAGTAACATTCGCGCCAGATAAGTGCCAGGCAATGACAATCTCCAACAAGAGAGAGTCTAACCACCTCCCCTTGACATTCAACGGCATTACCATGGCCAAATACCCCACCATCAACATCCTGGGGGTCACCATTGACCAGAAACTTAACTGGACCAGCCATATAAATACTGTGGCTACGAGAGCAGGTCAGAGGCTGGGTATTCTGCGGCGAGTGACTCACCTCCTGACTCCCCAAAGCCTTTCCACCAGCTACAAGGCACAAGTCAGGAGTGTGATGGAATACTCTCCACTTGCCTGGATGAGTGCAGCTCCAACAACACTCAAGAAGCTCGACACCATCCAAGATAAAGCAGCCCGCTTGATTGGCACCCCATCCACCACCCTAAACATTCACTCCCTTCACCACCGGCGCACTGTGGCTGCAGTGTGCACCATCCACAGGATGCACTGCAGCAACTCGCCAAGGCTTCTTCGACAGCACCTCCCAAACCCGCGACCTCTACCACCTAGAAGGACAAGGGCAGCAGGCGCATGGGAACAACACCACCTGCACGTTCCCCTCCAAGTCACACACCATCCCGACTTGGAAATATATCGCCGTTCCTTCATTGTCGCTGGGTCAAAATCCTGGAACTCCCTTCCTAACAGCACTGTGGGAGAACCGTCACCACACGGACTGCAGCGGTTCAAGAAGGCGGCTCACCACCACCTTCTCACCACCACCTTCTCGAGGGCAATTAGGGATGGGCAATAAATGCCGGCCTTGCCAGCGACGCCCACATCCCGTGAACGAATAAAAAAAAAAAAAAAAAAATTCCAGAACCCCGCGCGCGCGCACATGCATCTGTGTGAGATACGGAAGTCGGCGGTTTGGAGCCGAGTTCCTTCCCTGCTCCAGATTTTACCAATTTTCGCTGCCCCCCACCCCACCCCACCGAGTTTCATTTGAAAATCGAGCCCTAGGTATTTCCTTGGAAGGAGGGAGGGATAATCTGAGGACTGCCTATCCATTCTCTTAGCTGGAGAATGGTACAGGGAGATCTAAAAGAAAAGAAAAAGGGACAAAAATAGCAGGAAACAAAAGCCATTATTTTCACTGTAAAATGGTGGCAGCATCTCCTTTGTGATAATACAGCCATGGTTTATGGTAACCAAATCAGTCAAATTTTACTTTTATTAATTGGGAATCTAGGATTATTACCAGTGTTGGGAGTCACATTATGTGAATCCATCTGTTTCTTCCATCAAAATCCAGTGGTGACCTTGGTAATAAGTGCCATTTTTCTAGGTGGTCAATCCACTAGACTTTCACGAAATAGGTGGAGGCATTACTACCCTCTTCCCACCAGACTGTCAAGGATTCGACTTGAAGCATTATTTTTTTACTAAAGAACTCGGGCACTAACACTACCACCACTGCCAAGAATGCAAACCCATGAGGCCTGAAATGGGTCAAATTCAGTTAGTTGGTGAAATACAATCAATTGCAGCCACTTGAGATTTGAAAGTCAGTTTGGCTGTAATACCTAATAATGGCTTGCTGGAGAAAAGCTAAAGACAGAGATCAGTAATGAGTGATTGCACGTTGTAGAACAAGGTGATCATCTAATTATGTACTTGTACTTATTTTTGGTGGGGGGGAGGGGGGCAAAGAGGGTCACATGGTAGTTGTTTTGCAGTGCTCCAATTTAATCAGAAGCTGCTCATCAGATGAGGCAAGTGAGGCACTGCCTCACCTGGACTTCCAGTGCGGAAGTTATAGTTGTGTGTCAGACTCAGAACGGCTGACAGTTCTGTCCTGACGGTGTCAGCCGTGGCTGAGTGATAGCGCTCTCATCTCTGAGTCAGAAGGTTGTGGGTTCAAGTCCCACTCCAGAAACTTTTGGATGAGACGTTAAACCGAGGCCCCCTCTAACCTCTCAAGTGGATGTAAAAGATCCTATTTCGAAGAAGAGAAAGGGAGTTCTCCCCGGTATTCTGGCCAATATTTATTCCTCAATCAACATCGTTAAAACAGATTATCTGGTCATTACCACATTGCTGTTTGTGGGAGATTGCAGTGCGCACATTGGCTTCCGCGTTTCCTATATTACAACAGTGACTGCACTTCAAAACTTCATTGGCTGTAAAGTGGTTTGGGACATCTTGAGGTGGTGACATGCGCTTTATAACTGCAAGTCTTTCTTTGGCTGTCAGTAGAGTCGGTTTTTTTTGTTTTATGCCATTTCATCACAAAAACTACCCTAAATGGCATGCAGATTATTGACCTGGGCTGTGGCACAGGGTATTATAGGCATACGTGTGAAGGGCCTGTTACCATGGGAACAAGCTGGCTTGATTAGGCATGTATATCCCTCACTTGCCCGAAAGATCACCAGTGAGATGATGGGGATCAGTGGTCTCAATTGACAGTTGGGTTTAGCAATTTACATGTTGCTTTATCTACACAATTTATCTGAAAGTGGATTTCATTTGTGCAATTTTTTTTAAATTCAAGCAACAGTTATAAAAAGTGAGAGAACATCATTCTTAAAATAAACAGTGTATATTCTATTCCTAGTAATCCACAGCTGTAAAAAAAAAAGTTGCTAATACTATTGTAACATCGGAGGTGAAAGTATGAAGGACACGAGTCTTGTGTTGCTGTCTTTTTAATCCCCTAATCTGTATTATGCCAGATTTACTGTGATCAGTGCTCCTATTGCATAACAATAAATAGATGATATTACAAGAAGCTCTGTCCTAGATTTAAAAAAAAATCCTCCTCCAATTTTCTCCTCACTTTCACAAGGCATTGAATCATAGTGCAGTATGGTTCCATAAGTGCTAACTGTCTTGTATCTTGCACAGGTATCCAATCTTTGTGTGAACTTTGTCAGTGTGTTGGTGGGCTATTCAACTGTGGGGGCATCACACCTGAACCTGATCCTGTTGTCACCCCCATTCCAGCAAGAGTTACTGGGCAGTGATCAGTAGCACAAATCCTGGTTGAGTATTTTTCCCTACCCTAGCTCAGGGTTGCTGAAGCAAATTGTAAGACCCTATTAATAGTCATCTGACCTCAGCTGGATATCACAGGCTGGGGATCAACCCTGAGATCTCTGTAGTCTGTATGGCCCAATCCTACACACGGCAGTGCATTTATCAACTAAACTGCTTGGATCTATGAGTTATTTAAAGGTGCTTTTACATTTAAAGCTGCAGCGAATGGCAACTGTTGAGATTCTCTTTCCATTGGCTGGAGCTAGAAATATATAGGGGGCAATTTTCAACAATGGTGCAAATTAGGTGGTGGGCAGGATGGCACCAGCATGCCAATCGGAGGAGGGGAAATCTGGCTATTCTTCTGTGGAGCCAAGCCGTAGATTGAGGAGGCAATCTCAGGAGCCAGAAACTCCAGCAGTGGGGCAGATTTTTTGGGGTCAGGAGGAGCAAGGGCCATTCATGCTCTTCTATTTTAAAAAAATTAATCCTTGGGATGTGGGCATCACTGGCAAGGCTGGCATTTATTGCCCATCTCTAGTTGCCCTGAGCAGGTGGCGATGTGCCTTCTTGAACCACTGCACTCCCATGTAAGTCATGGTTTGATACAACTGAGTGTTTGCTAGGTCACTTCAGAGGGCAATTAAGAGTCAACCATGTTGGTGTGGGACTGGAGTCACATATAGGTCAAGCTAGATAAGGACAGTGAGGTTCCTTCATTAAAGGACATTAGTGAACCAGTTGGGTTTTCCTGGCAATCTGACAGCTTCATGGTCACTTTTTACTGATGCCGGCTTTTTATTTCCATATTTTTTAAACTGAAATTAAATTCTCAAACTGTCACGGTGGGATTTGAACACGCATTCTCTGGATTACTAGTCCAGTAACTCTACTGTACCTGGCCCTACTAATCAATTTGGGCAGGTTCGGGTGGTGGGTGGTAACTTTAAAAAAAATGTCATCTGCCTACCACCCTGCATGAATGCGGTGGTAGACGAAAATCACCCCCATATTGTCCATCTTACCTTGTTCTAACAGTAACAAAGACCCACTTTTTGTGGATCTTACAAGCTGCTCCTCAATTCATTGGCTTCATTTCCGCTTGGCCTCTGATGGAGAATGGCACCATATGGAGTCACCAAGGACAAGCAAGGTGGGAGCCATTAGAAGACCTCCATTTGTAAAGGTAGCATAATTTTTTATTCTTTGTGCACATAATGTCTATGCACCTGCATTTAGTGTCCCCTCATGAGTGCATCTTTCTACTCTAAATTGTGCAGCACTAGGGGAATGCCGAAAGGAGCTCCCATTCTCAATACTTTGCTGCAATTTCAATTCCAGCAGCAACTAACAAAACTGGGCAAAGTCTTTTGGGGAAAAATGTTGTTATGCTGAAGCGGTGCGCTCCACAGAAACAAATGCGTGGCACAGTGTAACTAAACATGAATGCTTGTTGGGAAAAGAAAAATCACAATTCCAGTATAAACTTTGGTTACAGAAATCTAGCTTTAAGAAGCTAAATTTTCTATCCCAGGCCAGTCAATCAAGTGTCCATTTTATATGAGCTCAAATGAAGAATGTGGGGACCTCTTGAATGATATTTACATATTACAGTGTTACTGGCATTGGCCACCAGCGTAGCTTTACTTTGCCTATTTTATGTAAAATGTGATGCATGGGTTTGTAGGCCTGACTTCCCAACTTGCACTCGCACTTACTCTTTTACCAATCAAGTGAAGTTTCAGAGGTGCACTGTCTACCTCTGCACCTTCACCAAATTTCCCCTTTCTCCTCCTTAGACTCCCAGCTGGGATGCCATTCATCCTCTAGTTCTTCACCCAAATGGTCATTATTCATGAATGAGCTTTAACAGTTGAGTCTCTCTTCGTAGTAGTTATACACGTCTACTGTCTTTGTGGTGCATTCCATCCAGTATTTTAGGAGGTAAGTTAGGTAGATCAATGATGGTAAAATAATCTTGTAAATTCAGTGTATATTGTGTGATTTACATAATATATATAAAGAGTGAAAATGGTATAAATATATAGTTATGAAATTGTTTAATTGCAGCAAAGAAAGTAATTGGACAATGTGTGCACTGATGAGATATTAGTTCATTATAAATTGCATTTAATACTGTGTATAAACAATTCAAATACAAACATTTGATTCAAATTTGACTTGCAGGGAAATGGATGTAGTCATGTTTGCTCTCTTGTAGAGTATTTGAAGGTTTTCGACCCTGACACTATTGGGGATGAATTTTCTTGGGGTTTTCTCCACTCCATCACCATAAGTTCCGTAGACGTTCAGTGGAAACCCTGTTAATGCGTGTAAACTGAGTTTCTGCCAAAGTTACGTCGGTGGAGAAGGAGGAGCTCCTAGAAAATTCATCATTATTTTGTTGGAAATATTGCTGTTAAAGTGTTATCCTCAGTTCTGTTTTTTTCTCACAGATGTTCCCAGTTATCATCTTTGTGCGACAGCATCATTAAAACTTTAGCCAGTTGGCCTAGCCTTCGGAACCATTATTTCCCTAAAGGATCAGTCTTTTTTAGATCACAATCCAATCACAGCAGAGCAGTGGTTATCACAGCTTAACACCATAACAAAAAACTAATGAGCCTCTTGGTCCCACTAAGAAACTAACATAGTCATCCTGTACAGAAACTTGTCAGGATGGGAAAAAAAATCAATTAGGAAGGTGTGTGGTCAATTTGTGCCAGGATAGCAATATTTGGCTCTGATGCACAACACCCAATCCCACATTCAAGAAAGGTAGCCTGGGAGCAGACCATCAGATATCAACATTTTCATGGGCACAGTACAGTAGCATTTATTACTGTTTCTTTTGCTTCAGTCTTTCTGCTATTCCACACACCACAGACCTCTTGCCACTCTTCGATTTGGATTCTCTCTTCATTGTGTCTCAGCTGTCACCAAAAGATGCACTCAGAAAGTTAGGGACTATTTTTCTGACCAGTCAATCCATGACAGCCCATTCTTACTACAAATGATACAATTTGGAAATTATTGTGCATGCTGCAATTTGCAGGGTTTCGTTGCGAGCTTGTTTTAATTAAATATTGCCCAGTCACTTATGGAGTCAAAAAGGAAATTGGAAGGATGTGTCCATGTAAGAAGACCACATCCCACTGAATTTAACAGAGGATTCATCTGCTAGGTTTCTGCTAATTTTTTAAGAAGTAGCGTAGTGGGTTTGAATGCTGTTTTCATTCTAGGATTGAAAGTAAGCTAGACTGTAAGATTCCCTCCAGTGCCAGATTTATGGGTGTTACACAAGGTGCATTTGGACACATAATCTATATAGTGTAAATTGAGGTTTTTTTTTGCATTTTACCTTAACAAAACTTTGTATCTCTGTGCATATTATATGGTGCTTAATTTCATACATGGGGGCTGATTTTCGGATGGCCGAGCGGGTGTGTTGGGGCGGGGGGGGGCTCCTAAAATGCCGGAATCCCGGAGCGGGTTTGAAGCCCGGCTCCAACCCGCTGACTTCCGGGTTTCCCAGTGACGCGTTCGGGTGCATGCGCAGCTCCCGAATGCGGGACACCCACCGGCAATTAAAGCCGGTGGTACTGCTTTAGATAGTTAGTCAGATAGTCGAGGTACATCAAAGACCTCATTGAGTGGAGATTTTGGCAGAGGTGCAATTTTGAAGGATCCCCAGCGTGTTTCCCGCGCTGTGGGAAACACTCCCTGTTGGAGCAGACGTGTTTCAGCCAGCAGCCAGTGGGAGATGCAAAGGATTATTAGACAGCTGGGGGGGAAAGCCTCATTTAGTGCAGCAGGGCACTCTGTCTCTTCAGACAAAGTTTTGGCTGCAACATCTTTGTCTTTCCACTCAAAATGCTTAATTTATACCCTAAACTCTGCTGTATTCATCACTTCATCCGAGGACGAGCAACGTCACCAGCCTCGCCAGGCACGCTGTCCACCTCCGCCACGTGGAGATCCACAAGACAGTGCTGCGCCACAGGCACCTGCACAAAATAGTTGTGTAACTACACATACACCCACTGTAGAGTGACCCAATGGGTGGCATCAAATGTGGGTGTTCATGGTGAACCTCATGAAAGGGACTTATTACACAAGCCAGTCAAGAATGGCCAAGACGTGGCAGTAGTGTTGACAATAATAATATTTAATGTGCCATTAACAAAAATCAAATATAAATAAAAAATATGACCGCGTCAAACTCCCTTGTGCATCCCCTTTGTGCTCACAAAACCTTCGCCTTACACTTACGAGTACTCCTACGTGGTGCCTTCCCTTTGGCTGCAGCAGAGGTAGTGGCAGGTTGCTCTTGTTCATGCCCTGACCGATTAGATGCTTTGGGCCTACGCCCTCTTGGTTTCGGTGCCCGTGAGGGCCCCTCCAAAGACTGCTCCACCTGCAACTGTGCAGGGGCAGACTCGACCACCTGGAGAGGAGGCAGCATTGCGAGAACTGGTTGAGAGGGGGACAACGGGTGAGACGTGGGAGCGCTTTGAGTGGCGTCCCCACTTCCATGTCCCCTTTCGCCATCATCCCTCCCCTGGGCCAGGCCCACACCACTCCTACCACTCTGCTGGACGACAGTTTGGAGGACATGTGTGAAGCCTTGTAAGGCCAGTGACACAGTATCTGCCTGCATGTTTAAGGCAGCAGAATGTTGTTCACCCTGAGTCCGAAGAGCAGTTGTCAGGGCCTCAATGGACTCATTGTTGAGCCGTGCTTGAAGCTCCATGGAGGCTAGCCTTCCCTCTATCGCAGACATTCCTGCACTTACCCGCAACACTATCTCAGAGATGCCCTCACGTCCCTGTGACACTATCTTGGAGATTCCCTCCTGTACTTGTGCCACCATTCCACTCGTGCAGGAGTTGGACTCTTCCATCCTCTGCACGATTGTGGAGAACGCGCGTGACATTTGTTCCAGCACCTCGCAAATGTGCTGCTGCCCCTCGATCATTCTCCTTTTCATGGATGGCCCCCAGGGTTCAGCATCTGTGTCCAGCTGAGCAGAGCCTGGAGAGGAGTGCTCCCACCGACGCGGACTCTCCACAGCTGCCCCTGCCACCAGTGTCTGCTCGTGCATACATGTGCGACCTCAACTAAGTGAGGACGGGGACCCACCGAGGTGTGTGTATCTGCGCTGGTGGATGGCTCGCTCAGATGTGACGGTGGCCCCTCTGAGGAATCGCCCTCTGCCTTCAGAGCGGTCGCTGAAGGCCCTGTAAGAGAACAGAAGGCAGTATTAAGCATGATGACAGATGAGGTGCTGAAGATGGCAAGGCATGTTAACATCATTTGCTATTGTGAGTGCTGAATGTTAAAGTTCGTCACCAGCTGTTTGTCAGGTGGCAGTCTCGGCGTCCCGGACGGACAGGCACTCGAGGGTGTGGCTCAGTTCCAGCGCCTCCTGCTCCGCGTCTGTGAGGCCGACCAGATGTTGCGGCCCCCCTCCGGTCTTCGCTCTCTCCCGTGCATTCTGGGCTCTCTTCTATAAGGGGAGAAAATAGAGGCATGAGTGAGGGATGGTGACGTGGCCAACTGCTGAATGCATTGGTTTGGGTGAGGCTGACTGTGAAAGAGATGCATCAAGGATGAATATGAGACAGAGCCATGACATTGTATGAGGATTGGGTTGAGTGGTAGTGGTGGGATGAGTACTGGGGAGGTGAGTAAGTGCAGGTAAGTTGAGGATGAGGTTTGAGTGGGTGTGAGGAGTGATGTGATAGAGTAGTGTTGGCAGTGCAGAAGGAGTTGTGGGATGGGGGGGCGGTAATGTGGAAGACGGAGTGCAGGAGAATGAGTAAGTGTATTCACTTTGGCTGACCTAGTTAGGTCATTGAAACGCTTCCTGCACTGTATCCATGTGCCGGAGACATGGAGGGTATGACATGATAGCTATTATTGAGACTTGGCTGCAGGAAGGTCAGGATTGGGAACTAATTATACTAGGTTATAAGGTCGACAGGAGAGATAGGGAAAATGGAAGAGGGGGAGGAGTAGCTTTAATGATTAGAGATGAAATCACTTCCATGATAAAGGGGGATAGAACGAGAGGTAAGCAGCCAACAGAGACCTTATGGGTTGAATTGAGAAATAGGAAAGGATCTAAGACTATAGTGGGAGTTGTATATCGGAGCCCTGGCAGCAGCTCTGAAGTGCTAGATTGTATAAATGCAGAGATTAGACAAGCTTGTAAGAAAGGCATAGTGGTCTTAATGGGGGACTTTAACCTTCACATAGATTGGGAAAAGCAGACTAGCAACTGTCAGAAAGGTAGTGAATTTCTTGAGTGTGTCCGGGATAGTTTTCTACAGCAGTATGTCCTAGAGGCAACAAGGGGGCAAGCCATACTAGATTTTGTAATGAGTAATGAACCAGATTTAGTTAACGGCTTAACTGTGCGTGAACATCTATCCAATAGTGATCATAACATGATCGAGTTCAATGTAGTGTTTGAAAGGGAAAAAAGTGAATCAGCTGCTAAGATTCTAGACTTGGGCAAGGCCGACTTCAATGGGATGAGACAGAGACTGTCCACAGTAAACTGGGTAAATCTGTTAATGGGTAAAACGACTGATGATCAGTGGGAAATGTTTAAAGAAATATTTAACGTGATACAGAATCGGTTTATACCCCTGAGGGGCAAGAACTCTACTTGCCAAAAAAAACAGCCATGGACAACTAAAGAGGTAAGGGACAGTATAAGACATAAGGAAAGGGCATACAAAAAGGCAAAAAATGGCACAGATCCTGACGAATGGGAAAGATACAAAGATCAACAAAGGGTCACAAAACAGATAGTAAGGGCTACAAAAAGAGAGTATGAAAAGAAACTCGCAAGGGATATCAAAACCAATACGAAGAACTTTTATAGTTATATTAGGAAAAAGAGGGTGGTCAGGAGCAGTGTTGGCCCATTAAAAACTGAAAGTGGAGATATTGTCATTGACAATGGGGAAATGGCGGACATGTTGAATAATTACTTTGTGTCAGTATTTACAGTGGAAAAAGAGGATAGCATGCCGGAAATCCCAAGAAAACTTATATTGAATCGGGGACAGGGACTCGATAAAATTAACATAAGTAAAGCAACAGTAATGAAGAAAATAATAGCACTAAAGAGTGACAAATCCCCAGGACCAGATAGTTTCCATCTGAGAGTTTTAAAGGAAGTAGGTGAGCATATTGCAGATGACCTAACTATAATCTTTCAAAGTTCTCTAGATTCAGGAACTGTCCCTCTAGATTGGAAAATTGCACATGTCACTCCACTTTTTAAGAAAAGAGAGAGAGGGAAACTGAGGAATTATAGACCAGTTAGCACTCTCGGATGGAAACTATCTGGTCCTGGGGATTTGTCACTCTTTAGTGCTATTGTTGTGCAGAAAATGCTGGAGTCTATAATTAAGGATAGGGTGACTGAACACCTCGAGAATTTTCAGTTAATCAGAGAGAGCCAGCATGGATTTGTGAAAGGTAGGTCGTGCCTGACAAACCTGATTGAATTTTTTGAAGAGGTGACTAAAGTAGTGGACAGGGGAATGTCAATGGATGTTATTTATATGGACTTCTAGAAGGCATTTGATAAGGTCCCACATAAGAGACTGTTAGCTAAGATAGAAGCCCATGGAATCGAGGGAAAAGTACAGACTTGGTTCAGAAATTGGCTGAGCGAAAGGTGACAGAGAGTAGGGATAATGGGAAGATACTCACATTGGCAGGATGTGACTAGTGGAGTCCCGCAGGGATCTGTCTTGGGGCCTCAATTATTCACAATATTTATTAACGACTTAGATGAAGGCATAGAAAGTCTCATATCTAAGTTTGCCGATGACACAAAGATTGGTGGCATTGTAAGCAGTGTAGATGAAAACATAAAATTACAAAGTGATATTGATAGATTAGGTGAATGGGCAAAATTGAGGCAAATGGAATTCAATGTAGACAAATGTGAGGTCATCCACTTTGGATCAAAAAAAGATAGAACAGGGTACTTTCTAAATGGTAAAAAGTTAAAAACAGTGGATGTCCAAAGGGACTTAGGGGTTCAGGTACATAGATCATTGAAGTGTCATGAACAGGTGCAGAAAATAATCAAGAAGGCAAATGGAATGTTGGCCTTTATATCTAGAGGACTAGAGTACAAGGGGGCAGAAGTAATGCTGCAGCAATACAAAACCCTAGTTAGACCGCACCTGGAGTACTGTGAGCAGTTCTGGGCACTGCACCTTCGGAAGGACATATTGGCCTTGGAGGGAGTGCAGCATAGGTTTACTAGAATGATACCCGGACTTCAAGGGTTAAGTTACAAGGAGAGATTACACAAATTGGGGTTGTATTCTCTAGAGTTTCAAAGGTTAAGAGGCGATCTGATCGAAGTTTATAAGATATTAAGGAGAACAGATAGGGTGGATAGAGAGAAACTATTTCTGCTGGTTGGGGATTTTAGGAGTAGGGGGCACAGTCTAAAAATTAGAGCCAGACCTTTCAGAAGCGAGATTAGAAAACATTTCTACACACAAAGGGTTGTAGAAGTTTGGAACTCTCTTCCGCAAACGGCAACTGATACTAGCTCAATTGCTAAATTTAAATCTGAGATAGATAGCTTTTTGGCAACCAAAGGTATTAAGGGATATGGGCCAAAGGCGGGTATATGGAGTTAGATCGCAGATCAGCCATGATCTTATCAAATGGCGGAGCAGGCTCTCGGGGCTGAATGGCCTACTCCTGTTCCTATGTTCCTATGAGACATTGCTGCTGCTGGTGACTTCCTCTGCCACCTCGAGCCTGGCCTTCCCGGTGGATGGGAGGAAGTGGCCTGCCTCTGCCACCAAGTAGAAAATATCCCTCCTCCTCCTCACCCCACCCATTAGCACCTGGAGTAAGGCATCAGTAAATCTGGGAGCAGCCTTCCCCTTGGGCTGCTCCATTCTATAATTTTGGTTGTTTGCTGCAGGAGCAGCATTGGAGGACTGCCCCTTTAAATAGGGTTCCTCCAGCTGACAGCCTGTGATGCGGGTGCGCAGTCCGCCCACTACGCAGGTTGACGACGGGAAACCCAGAAGCCACGGTAAGTGGCTTCAATTTACCCGTGATCGTGTGGGGAACGGACGGATTTCACTGGGCGGGTTTACCCACGTGCCCAGTCGCCCCCACCCGCTGCCATCCTGCCTCCCTGGGGCCATGATATTTGACCTGCAAGCTGGACAACAGGTGAATTTAAATGCAAACTTCTAAACAGGTCAAATTAATTGCTGCCATTGTGCCTACAACATCAGTAATAATTTTTGAAGGCTTGTTGGCATTACTTAACCAAATATGATATTCTACGAACAATGTAAGGAGACCATGCGGAACCACCGCAAATAATCAAACCAGTTATACCTTTGATGTCATTGTACTTGTGTGCATTTTCTGAAGCTGTTGAATTTTTCTGTTCAAACAATTTACAATAGTATATTTTAAATAACTACTGGCACAGAAAATAATGTTTTACAATACTAAATCTTGCATATACGTGTTCTTCCTGTAAGTGTATTTCCTGTGAAACTTTACTGTAACGCTAGTTCCATTAAGCTACTTCTGTCAATGTTAGGAACTTAGGAGCCAAAATTCCTGGGACGCAAGGTGGACGGATCCCCTGCGTGGGAGGGGAGGGAAGCAGGAATTGGGGCGGAAGCTGGATCCCAAGAGGAGATTGATTACCTTTTTAAAATTAGATCCTGTTTGCTCCATTAAGAGTGTTTAAAAACAATTGTTGGCTTCACTCTTTGGCCCTTACTGGGCCTCGAGGTCCTTCTTGATGACTTCTGATCACGTGGTGGAGCAGGCAGGCCTGTTGCATCTTCACAAGGGTGCACCGCCTTCTCCATCTATGGAAATGGCCGTGTCCCCTCAATTTGGGATGGGGTCTGTGTCCTCCTGACCGGACAGCTGGGAGTTCCACTCCACCAGTGGAGCAGAGACACCAAAATTTTGTGACCTTATCTCTTCATACTTAGCTCTGATGGGTTCAAGCCTCCTGCCAGCTCCATCATGGTAGGTGGAGCTGTTCTCCACAGTTCCACTTGCCCTGAGACCTCTCAGATCTGACCAGTGCCATTACCAGTCCCCTCACCCTTGCCGTGGGGGAAAGCCTGATGCCCTGTTTCTGGGCATGACCTGGAAATTAGCTTTGTTTCTTTGCAAAAGTGCATTCTTCTCTTGAACAACTCAAAGCCAGTTCTTGAGTCACAGCTGGGGACATAGCGATAGGGATTGCTCCAACCATCTCTTTGCCCCCATACCCCAAGACCACCTATTCACCACTCCCACACTGCATAGGTAAAGCAGACATAGAAACATAGAAAATAGGAGCAGGAGTAGGCCACTCGGCCCTTCGAGCCTGCCCCGCCATTCAATATGATCATGGCTGATCCTCTATCTCAATACCATATTCCCGCTCTCTCCCCATGCCCCTTGATGCCTTTTGTGTCTAGAAATCTATCTAGTTCCTTCTTAAATGTATTCAGTGGCTTGGCCTCCACAGCCTTCTGTGGTAGAGAATTCCACAGGTTCACCACCCTCTGAGTGAAGACATTTCTCCTCATCTCAGTCCTAAATGTCCTACCCCGTATCCTGAGACTGTGACCCCTCGTTCTGGACCCCCAGCCAGGGGAAACATCCTCCCTGCATCCACTCTGTCTAGCACTGTCAGAATTTTATACGTTTCAATGAGATCCCCTCTCATTGTTCTAAACTCGAGTGAATACAGACGTAATAGTCCAGGTCACTGATTTACAATCTCCACAACAACGTGGAGACGGTCACATAACTTGAACCTAAAAATACTGCTATCACTTCTATAATACTTCTTAATATTAACAAAATCTCATTCTTTCAATGACGACACATCAGTAGCCCTGATAATAAACTGCGTTGCCAAGCTGCTTAAAAATACCATGGGAGATCCACTTGTATATAGTTAGAATTTGACTGTGAAGAGTAATACAGCTTCATTTGGCAGTTAAAATTGTTAATATATAGAAGACAATTTGCATTCCACTTTTTTGATATATGCATTTTTTAAAAGCACTGAAGGCAGGTCAGATGCAGTGCAAGTGAACTTTATTTGGCTGCAATTCAAGCGAGATTATTCGTTGGAAACTGTTTTTAATCTGTCTGATTATCTTTAGAAGTCTGACATTTTAGAACAGCCTGAATGTTAACTGGCACATGACCTGGTGCATTGTCCTCTTATGGTTTGTGTAGTTTTAATACATAGGACAGCCAAAATAATGCTGCACTCAGCTATGCAGATATCCTTTTTCATCCATTAAAGAGCTTCTCTGTGCTGCTCCATAGTACAGTGCCATATTTTGTTGTGATAGCTGCCAGGGTAGCTGCACTATGACTGAAGCTGTGAATCAGTATAGGCACATGAGCTATGATTTTAACTCAGGGCAGGAGTGTAGCGTGTAGGGGCCGGGGAGAGCGGCAAGCTCTCATTTTAACTCCCGGGTCTCGTAACCATGTTGGAGAACCGACTCCTGCCCGAACCCCGCAGGAATCACTAGGTGGCTGGTGGGTGAGAGTGGGTTTTCAAGTGGCAGGAGGCCGAACCCGGGGACCCAAGCACTAAGGATTTGCAGCCGGGGGAGGGAGAGGGCAGAGAAGATCCACAAGGAAATCTTAAAAAAAAAGAATTATAATTACTTACCTTCCTGGGCCTCTTCTGGTCCCGATCCTGCCTGCTGTCAGATTTCACTGGTGGGTCTGGCACTGTGTGCAATCCTGAGTTAAAATCCCGTCGGGGTCATGACTGCCTGTGACAAGAGCTGTCGACGCCTCCCGTAACCTGGGAGTTAAAATGTGGAATCTGACTCAGCTGGAGTGCAGAATGGGGAATTGGATGTGGAGATCTGGGCATCTGATTCACAGCACTCCTGATTTTATTCATGGAATAAATTGAAGACCTGTGTAGGATCTAATTAATTATTTCTGTTCATTAACTTAATCTACTTGTGTTTGGTTTGTCCCTTTATTTGCACCATAGATGAGTAACAACTTTCTTTATCAGAACATTGTGAAGATCAAAGCGATTGTGTTCGGCTCCCACTGTGAACTCCGCTCCCCTGTGACTGACTCCATTCTCTTCCCGGCCACTTGCCCAGCTTGAAACTAATCAGGCAAAACCTAGGCCTCCTGTTCGACTCAGAGCTGAGCTTCAATCCACACCTCCTGTCCCACGTTACCTTCGCAATCTCCACCAGCCTTGTATTCTCCTCACCTGTACTTTTGTTCCTCGGACTCTGACCTTTTGCACGTCAGCTCCCTCCTTTCATGCCACCATTGGTGGAAAAGCTTACTCTTTGGAACTCCCTCCATAAACCTCTCTCTTTCTAATTCTTCCTCTTCCTTTGAAAGCCTTCTCAAACCCATCTTTTCATCCTATCTTTTGATCATCTCTCCCTCCGTGCCTCAGCATCTCTTATCCTATCTATTTCCATTTGTGAAACACCATGGCTTTTTTAACATTAAAGGTGCTATATAAATACAAATTATTGTTTTCTTAGTTTTTGCTGATTTCTTCCTCTCCCTTTTTTGTCTTTCATCTCTGTGGGTGAATATTTTCTTTGTGCGCTGTGTAGCAATGTCAAATGTGTTTATGAAGAATGCATTTGGTTTTGCTACATCTCGAGCATGGAGGAAATTCTTTCTCTACATTGCTTTGCCCAAATCCATTGTTCCACTCCATCTCACCTGGCCCCATGTATTTTCAAGGATCTACCTGCTGTGGCTGTTATCCAACCCCATTCTGACTGGCCTGTTGTGATCTTTCTTGTGCTTTTGATCGGGTCTCTCCATTCTACTGCTTTCCCCACCGAGACACGCCTACCTTTATTCCCCACTCCACCAGTGGTTGTGGTTCATAGTTAGATTCACCAATTGTGTTTCTAGTTCACCTGTCAATCTTTCATGGAAATTTTTTTTTCCACTCTCCAGATTTCAGCTGCTGCCAATTTGTGTCTAGCACTGTGTTCTGTGCTCCTTTTTCCAGACTTTCTTCCATTACATGGATATTCTCTCATTCTTTTCTATGCACTTTTATCTTGACTCTTTTTTTGTTCAATTTATTTCATCCCAGACTTCTTTACTTTATCTGTTTACTTCTTTTCCTGGACCCTGGGCATCTTTCATCCAGTTGGCTGCTCTAATCAGCCATCTATCTGACTATTTTTCCACAATAGTTCAGTAATACGCTGTCCTGCATTAATCCCCTTCCCATACATAGTACATACAAAGGACACAATTCTGGAAGGAGATATTGGCACACAGCACTGTAGAGCAACAGTGGGATGTTTTTAAAAAAGAGATTGCCAAGGGACTGAATAAGTATGTTCCATGAAAACAGAAGGAAACTATTAGTAGATTTAGGATGCCATGGTAAAATATAGAGTTTGGAAACCAACTTACATTGATGAAGAGGGGATAAGGACTATAAGAATAATAAAAATGAAAAAATTAAAGGAGAATATGAGAAAATATGAAGCGGTTAAGAGCGGGTTGAGAAAAGCTAAGACAGAGTACGAGGGAAAAATGTCAAAAAACATCAAAATGAATAGTGAAAAGAGAATTGTTCAATGTAAGGTGGGATCCCTGAGAGCAGAAGATTGTCCATTTGTAGATGATCAAAAATGGTGGAGGTATTTATTAAGTACTTTGCATCGGTCTTTACTAAAGAGAAGGATATTGGAGAGGAGGTGAATCTTGAAGTAGTTGAGAACAAGATGAGTGATATTATGATGGATACAACTCAAATTTTAGATAAATTTGTTAAGCTAAAGAAAAACAAAGGGCCAGAGCACGACTGGATACATCCGAGTACCCTGTGGGAGATGAGGGAGGAAATTGCTGAGTCCCTAGAAAAGAAATATCCCTAATTTTAACTTGGGGCAACAGTCATGCGGGCGGGGACTGAGACTGGTGGCAAAGTGTTCCAACCCGTGAGGCCCAGGAGATTTTTATTCCTGGGCTTCATCTGCATAGGCCTAGTAAGGTACCTGCCTGAAACTAGCGGGAAGCGGTAGCTGGCTGGTGGGCGAGATTGGAATGTCTGGTGGCAAGAGGTCGCCGCTGGGGACCGAAGTTACCGGGAGGGATTCGGGTCGGCCCCATGATGAGCGGAGGGGGAAAGTCCATGGTAAGGGAGCTTAAACGCTCCTTGTGGGGCCCGGAGGAATACTTCTGCTCCTGCTGACCCCACAAGGAAAGTCAAAAATTTTTTTTAAAAACTTAGCTTTTTGGGCCTCTTCTGGCCCCGACTCCTCTTCTCGCTAGGTTGGTCTGGCAGTAAACACTCAACGGCTTCCCCATGCAGGTGCCTGGTTAAAATAACAATCAGATCCCGTAAATGTAAAGGGAGCTGAACCTGCATATTTAAAGAAGGACCCCACTGGTTTCTAGTAGGGGTCCTTCCAGCCTGCTCAGATCAGCAGGTTAAAAATCCGAACCTGCGAGAAGAGAACGGGACCTCGGGGTGGGTGAGTCGCACAGGCGACTTTAACTGCTCACTGGCCCGATTTCCTTCGGGAGGGCAGGATTAGAATCGTCCGCTATATTCCAGGGGTCTCCTGAGTGTGGAGGTGTGCTGGAGGACTGGAGATTGGCCATTGTAGTACCCATTTTAAAAAAGGAGCAGAGGTAATCTGTCTAATTACAGGGCAGTTAGTCTAACATCTGTGGTACAGAAAATTTTAGAATCTTTAATTAAGGATGAAATTACCCAAAAAATAGTTAGAAATAGTCAGCATGGATTTCAAAAGGGATGATAGTGGTTGACAAACCTCGTATAAATGTTTGAAGAGGTCACAGACATCATGGTAGAGGGGGGAAATGCATATGGGTGTAGTGCACATGGACTTTAGGAAAGCCTCTAACAAGGTACCACATGGGAGATTACTAGACAAGAGTAAGTGGTATGGAATTATAGGGGTAAGATAGCAAACTGGATTAAAAATTTGATAGACGGGAGAAAACAGAGAGTAGGAGTTAAGGGCAGTTTTTCAGAGTGGTTGGAAGTGGGCAGTTCCATAGGGTTCAGTTCTGGAACCACTTCTGTTCATTATGTATATCAACAATTTGGGCCTAGAGGGAGCAATATTGCAATCTTAGATGATACCAACCATTGGAGGTATTGTTAATTCTTTAGAATACCAAAGGAAGCTGTAAAGCAATATTGAGAAGATAGGAGAATGGACTAAAAAGTGGTAAATTCAATGTCAGTAAGTGTGAAGTGATGCATTTTGGTAAAAGAAATAACAGCAGAAATTATATTCTGAACTGAAGCAGTTTCCGAGCTGTGGAAGAGCAGAGGGATTTGGGTGACAGGTTCACAGGATATTAAAGGCAGCACCTCGGGTTGATAAAGCCATAAAAAACGCTAATGGAATTCTAGGTTTTATCATAAGAAGTATGGAATATAAAAGCTAAAAGCCTATATAAAACTTTAACAAAACCTCAGTTAAGTACTGCGGGCAGTGTTGGGCTTCACACTACAGGAAGGATATTGAGGCTTTAGAGAGAGTGCAATGCAGATTCATTAGGATGTTGCCTGGTATGAGGAAATACAAAGAAAGTCTTTTTTGTTAGAACAATGCAGATTATGGGACAATATGATAGAAATGTTTAAAATTATGAAAGGATGGGACAGATTAGATAGCAGACTGTTCACTGTATTTGAGGGTCTGGAATGAGGGGCCATCGATACAAGATTAAATGTAAGAGATTTAAAATCGAGAGCAAGAGAAACATCTTTACACGGAGAGTTGCGAGGGTGTGGAATTCACTGCCAGCGTTTGTGGTTGAGTCAGAAACTATATCTACATAGGTGGGTAAAGGAATATGGGAACAGAAGCAGGTAAGTGTTATTGGGATTGTCTGCTCGTGTGGAAGGTAACATAGAAACATAGAAAATAGGAACAGGAGTAGGCCTTTCGGCCCTTCGAGCCTGCTCCGCCATTCAATATGATCATGGCTGATCCTCTATCTCAATACCATATTCCCGCTCTCTCCCCATACTCCTTGATGCCTTTTGTGTCTAGAAATCTATCCAGCTCCTTCTTAAATATGTTCAGTGACTTGGCCTCCACAGCCTTCTGTGGTAGAGAATTCCACAGGTTCACCACCCTCTGAGTAAAGAAATTTCTCCTCATCCCAGTCCTAAATTTCCTACCCCGTATCCTGAGACTGGGACCCCTCGTTCTGGACCCCCAGCCAGGGGAAACATCCTCCCTGCATCCAATCTGTCTAGTCCTGTCAGAATTTTATATGTTTCAATGTGATTCCCTCTCATTCTTCCAAACTCGAGTGAATACAGGCCGAATCGACCCAATCTCTCCTCATATGACAGTCCTGCCATCCCAGGAATCAGTCTGGTGAATCTTCGCTGCACTCCCTCAATGGCAAGTATATCCTTTCTTAGATAAGGAGACCAAAACTGCACACAATACTCCAAGTGTGGTCTCACCAAGGCCCTGTATAACTGCAGTAAGACATCCCTGCTCCTGTAATCAAATCCTCTTGCAATGAAGCTGACACAGAACGGTTGGGTTGAATGGCCTGTTGTAATTTCTATGTATTTGTATGTATTTGACTCCATGATTAACAATCCATTGAGTTCAGAAGGACTCAGACAGATGAGTAGATTGGACAGGGAGATGTCAGATGAAATTTAATGTAGGGAAATGTGAGGTGATGCATTTTGGGAGGAAGAATAAGGAGAGAACACATACGCTGAAGAGGAGCAAAAAGACGTAGGGTTCAGATACACAAATCTTTAAAACTGGAATGGAACCGAGGGGATAGCATTTTGAGAGCCGGCATAGGCATGAAGAACTCAATGGATTCTTTATGCTGTAAAATTCTCTAAATCTAGGAGAAGATGGGTTATGAAGCCTTCATTTCATATTGTCCTACATGTACAAACTACAAGCAGGAAGTATTAAAATAGAGAGCAAGAGAAATGTCTTTACACAGAGACCATACAATAAATTCTGTTTATTTTTACTTTGTGATGATTATTTTTAAGCCATTTTGGATAACACTATCTACTTGCCATCTCCTGTTTGGGAGACATTGAGAAAAAAGTTGAGAATTGCTGCTTTAATCTATAAACTCCTGCACAGGTTTGAGTGGAAAAGTGATATGACTAAATGAAAAAGACTTGCATTTATATAATACCTTGGCTTAAATTTTAACCTGGAAGAATGGGTGGGTTGGGGGCAGGGGGGCAGAGGGGGGGGGGGAGGGGGGGGGGGGGGGGAGGGGGGGGGGGGGGGGGGGCGGGGGGGGCGGGGCGGGGCGGGGGCAGTAAAAATGATAAAAGTTTGGAGCTGGAACGAATTCTGGCTCCAACCCGCCGAATAACACGTTTCATCCAGACGCATCAGGGTGCGTGCCGCTTCAGAAACGCGGAAGTCCGGCAGGATGACATTTAAAGGGGCAATTAAGATAGTTGCAGTAGTTAATTGAATTACATTTTTGTGGATTGAGGCAGACAAGCAATTTTAACTCTACCTGAACGTGTCTCCTGTGGTCTCTGAAATATGCCATGGAAACGGAGGCAAGTTGCAGCCGGCAGCCATTTGGACATTTAAACCAGTGATTGACACGTGACTAAAAGGTGAGTTTTTGCTGTAGGGCAATCAGTTCTCTCAGACAAACCTTGGCTGGGAGTTCTTTGTGTTTAGACTGAGATTTCTTTGTTCACACTCAGAATTCTTATGTTCACACATATTTACCTACATTTTGGACCACCTCAAACTGACAACATCAGGATGGTGGGGGTGGGGGGAGTTCAATGGATTTATCCAGTAGTACATCTGAGGAGGAGACATAGTAGCATCTGTGGCAGGCACGGCATGCAGTTCTGGGAGTTGCAGCTCCACAAGACAGAGGTGCGCCACAAGGACCTGCAGAAGAGCAGAGAGAGGAAGAATGGAGGGGCCAACGAAGCAGGAGGTACTACCCACATGAGAGGGTCTATAGGCAGAGGCTGAGCTTCCTGGACCTCTTTGAGGAGCAGTGCCTACGGAGGCTTAGATTGAGTTGCCAGGTGGTCGCATACATCTGCAGGCTCCTTCACGCAGAGCTGCTCCCAGATGGGCCTGGTGAGCACACATTGCCCATTGCAGTTAAAGTCACCACTGCCCTCAATTTCTTCGCCTCCGGTTCCTTCCAGGGCTCCACTGGTGCCATCACCGGAATCTCTGTCATCTGCACATAAGTGTATACGACAGATCATGGATGGCTTGTTTGCCAGGGCATCCAACTACGTCAGCTTCCCCATTGACAACATCAGCCAGACGGAGAGGGCAGTGGGTTCCCACTCTCTGGCTAGCTTCCCAGGGATACAGGCGCAATTGATTGCACACACATAGCATTCCGAGCACGTCCACATGAGTCAGGAATGTTCTTCAACTAAGAATGATATCACTCCATCAACGCGCAGCTGGTTTGCGACCACCGGAAGAGGTTTCTGCAGGTGTGTGCCAAATTCCCTGGCAGCCGCCATGATTCCTTCATTCTGCTCGAATCCAACATCCCGGCCCTCTTCCACGCACAAAGCAGAGTTAAGGGCTAGCTCCTTGAAGACAAGGGATAGCCCCTGCAGATGTGGCTCATGACACCTCTGAGAAACCCCACCAGCAAGGCACAGCAGTGGTACAACGACAGTCACATCACCACTGGGTCTGTCACTGAACAAGCCATAGGACTGCTGAAGCTGTGCTTCAGGTGCTTGGATCAATCTGGGAGAGCCCTTCAGTACTCACCAGTGAGAGGGTGTAGAATAATAGTCGTTTGTTGCATTCTGCACAACATCGCTCAACAGAGAGGGTTACCGGCAGCTGAGGTCCCATGCGCTCAAGAAGCAGCGGCACCTGCCATCAACATTGAAGAGGAGGAGGATGACAACATCCTCTTCACCTGGCTGCTCGTGATGTCGGAGTCAGTCATATTTGATAGATTCTCATAGGGAGATCTGCAAAGTGACTAGAGTCAAGCACTCAGACCAATACAGCCACCGCCCCCCCGCCCCCCCCCCCAGGTTGCACAAAACAGTCCTACAACTATGCATACACCCATTGTAAACACACCCAACGGGAGGCATCAAGTCTCGCCGTTCATGATGAAGCACATGAAAGGGCACTTTCTCAAAAGGGACTCAAGAATGGACAAGACTTGGCAGTGGTGATGAGAATCGTAACATTTAATGTGAATTTAACAAAAAATAAAATGGAAATGGAAAGCATGACAATCTGCGAGCCACCCTTGTGCATACCCTTGGTGATTACAAATCCTTCGACTTCCTCTTCCTACCACTTCTACGTGATGCATTCCCTGTGGCTTCAGCAGAGGTAGTGGCAGGTTGCTCAGATTCATGCCCTGACTGCTTAAATGATTTTGGCCTACGACCTCTGTTTTGGAGCCCATGAAGGCCCTGCCAAAGACTGCTCCACCTGCACCTGTGCAGGGGCAGACTCGGCCATCTGGAGGTTGAGGGGGAAGGGGGCAACGAATGAGACATGGAAGTGCTTTGAGTGGCGTCCCCACTTCCATGTCCCCTTTCGCCATCATCCCTCTTCTGGGCCAGTGCCACATCACTCCTACGTCTCTGCTGGACAACAGCTTGGAGCATATCTGTGATGCGTTCTAAGGCCACAGCTAAACTGTCTGTCTGCCTGTTTAAGGCGACGGACATGTTGGCATTCAGAGTCCACACGGCCATTGTCAGGTCTTGAATGGACTCATTTGTGAGCCGTGCTTGAAGCTCAATGGAGGCTACTGTTCCCTCCATCGCAGACATTCCCACGCTTACCTCTGCCACCAGTCCACTAATGCTGGAGGTGGACTCCTCCAGCCTCTGCATCAATGTGGAGACTAAGTGTGGCACTTTTTCCAGTACGTCGCAAAGGTGCGTCTGTACCTCTATCATTTTCCTTTTCAAGGGTGGCCCCCAGGGTTCAGCATCTGTGCCAAGCTGAGCAGAGCTTGGAGAGGAGAGCGCCCACCGACACAGACTCTCCACCCGTGCCTCTGCCATCAGTGTTTGTTCGTGCTCACTTGAGTGGTGAATCATCAGGTGACAACCCAACTAACTCTCTAATAGGACCCACCGAGGTGTGAGTATCTGCACTGGTGCATAGCTCACTAAGATGTGACGGTGCACCCTCAGACTCCGAGCTCCTCAGGAATCGCCCTCGTCCACTTCTTCACATCGTGACGCCCTGAAAGAGAACATACAGCAATATTAAAAATTATCTCAGAAGTAATGTTGCGATGAAAATTCTGAGGTTTATAACAGGTCAATCATTGATAACATCAATCCATGTGTGTGAGGGATGTTAAAGTTCTGTCACCAGACATTTGCAGGTTGCCAGTCTCAGCATCCCCAATGGCCAGGCACTCCACCATACGGCTTATCTCTAAGGCCTTCTCCTTTGCTCCTATGAAGGCCACTATTTGTGGGGGCCCCCTGCCAGTCCTCGCCCTCTCCCGTACATTTTACGCTCTCTTCTCCTACAATGGGAGAAAGTACAGATGTGTGAGTGAGTGAGGGTGACGTGGTCACCCGGTGGATTCATTGCTTTGGGTCAGGGTGACAATGCAGCAGATGCATCAGAGGGTGACTATCAGACAGATTGAACACATTGTATCAGGATTGAAGTGAGATGGAGAGTTGGGTGCACAAATGGGGGGTGGTGAAGAAGTGCACAGAAAGTGAAGGCAACTTGACACTGAGCCATGAGTGGATGTGAGGAGGAATGTGATGGAGTAGGCTTCTCAGGGCAATGTGAGGGGGGTTAATGTTCACAGAATGCAGGTGAATCTGTAATTGTACTCCCTTTTCCTGACCTGATTAGGTCATTAAATCGCTTCCTGCTTTGCAGCCACGACCGGGGCACTGTGCTCCTGCTGCTTACCTGGTCTGCCACCTCCAGCCATGCCTTTGTGGCAGAACCAGTTTTCGTCCTCCTGTCTGGTGGGAATAAATTGTAAACAATTTTACAACACCAAGTTATAGTCCAACAATTTTATTTGAAATTCACAAGCTTTCGGAGGCTTCCTACTTCCTCAGGTGAATGTTGTGGAAATGAAATCCTCAAACCCTTCGCATTTATAAATCACAGAACAATGCCTGGTGATTACAGAAAGTCTTTCCAACTGCCCGTTGCCACGGCAATCACAGTGTGCAGACAGAGAGGTGTCACCTAAAAGGCCACCGAATATACAAACCACCCTGATGATGGTATCTGTGTCGATGATCTGGCATGTCTTGCAGAGGTTACCGTGGCAGGGTTGTGTGGTGTCGTGGACGCTGTTCTCCTGAAAGCTGGGTAATTTGCTGCGAACGATGGTCTGTTTGAGGTTGGGTGGCTGTTTGAAGGCGAGTAGTGGAGGTGTGGGGATGGCCGTAGCGAGGTGTTCGTCGTCATTGATGACATGTTGAAGGCTGCGGAGAACATGGCGTAGTTTCTCCGCTCCGGGGAAGTACTGGACGACGAAGGGTACTCTGTTGGTTGCGTCCCGTGTTAGTCTTCTGAGGAGGTCTAAGCGATTTTTCGCTGTGGGCCGTCGGAACTGTCGATTGATGAGTTGAGCGTCATATCCCGTTCTTACTAGGGCATCTTTCAGCGTCTGTAGGTGTCCATCGCGTTCCTCCTCGTCTGAGCAAACCCTGTGTATTCGCAGGGCCTGTCCACAGGGGATGGCCTCTTTGACGTGGTTAGGGTGGGAGCTGTAAAAGTGGAGCATCGTGAGGTTGTCCGTGGGCTTGCGGTAGAGTGAGGTGCTGAGGTGCCCGTCTTTGATGGAGATTTGTGTGTCCAAGAAAGAGACCGATTCTGAGGAGTAGTCCATGGTGAGCTTGATGGTGGGATGGAACTTGTTGATGTTATCGTGTAGTCTCTTCAGTGATTCCTCGCCGTGGGTCCATAGAAAGAAAATGTCGTCGATGTATCTGGTGTATAGTGTTGGTTGGACGTCCTGTGCAGTGAAGAAGTCGTGCTCGAACTTGTGCATGAAAATGTTGGCGTATTGGAGTGCGAATTTGGTCCCCATGGCTGTTCTGTGTGTTTGGGTAAAGAACTGGTTATCGAAGGTGAAGACATTGTGATCCAGGATGAAGCGGATGAGTTGTAGGATGGCGTCTGGAGATTGGCTGTTGTTGGTGTTGAGTATTGATGCTGTTGCAGCGATGCCGTCATCGTGGGGGATACTGGTGTAGAGTGCCGAGACGTCCATCGTGGTGAGAAGTGTTCCTGGTTCAACTGGTCCGTGGGTACTGAGTTTTTGTAGGAAGTCTGTAGTGTCGCGACAGAAGCTGGGGGTACCCTGTACGATGGGTTTCAGGATGCCTTCGATGTGTCCAGAGAGGTTCTCACACAGGGTTCCGTTGCCTGATACGATAGGACGTCCGGGTGTGTTGGCTTTGTGTATCTTTGGGAGGCAGTAGAAGTCTCCCACGCGGGGAGTACGTGGGATGAGAGCGCGTAGGATGCTTTGAAGGTCTGGATCGAAGGTCTTGATCAGTTTGTTGAGCTGGTGGGTGTGTTCTTTGGTCGG
Source organism: Heptranchias perlo (assembly GCF_035084215.1). Classification (NCBI taxonomy): domain Eukaryota; kingdom Metazoa; phylum Chordata; class Chondrichthyes; order Hexanchiformes; family Hexanchidae; genus Heptranchias; species Heptranchias perlo. Next base: position 143,013,356 of record NC_090325.1, read on the forward strand.
ATCTGCGGGTAACCGTCTGTAGTGTTCCTGGTTGTCCAGTTGTCGGTATGCTTCTTTGCAATTGTCCGTTCTGTTCTGTATGACGATGGCTCCTCCTTTGTCCGCTGGTTTGATGACTATGTTGCGGTTGGTCTTGAGAGCGTCGATGGCATTGCGTTGTGCTCGGGTGACATTCTGGACTGTCTTCTGAGTGCGGCTGATGAATCTGGCATTGACGCATTTCCTGACAGCTTGAGCATACATGTCAAGCTGAGGGCAGCGACCCTCCGGAGGAGTCCAGTGTGACTCTTTCCTCTTCGGTTGCTGTACCGCGGATCCCTCTGTCTGCTGTTCCGGATCGTTGGTTGTCTCATTGGGTTCGCTGCTGAAATCTTGGGGTTTGTGGAAGTATTCCCGGAGCCTCATTCTCCTGATGAATTCCTCTGTGTCCGCCGCGAGACTGATGGGGTCCATTTTGGTGGTGGGGCAGAAATTGAGCCCTCGGCTGAGAACTTCGATTTCGTCTGGTTGAAGGGTGTGGCCGGACAAATTGACGATAGACTTCCCTGTGGTTGCAACCGTGGTACCAGGGGAAGCTTGGTCGATGCTGGTGGTGATGCCGAGTTTCTCAAGCTTCCTGCTCTTGGTTTTCATGTAGGCAGCGTAGTTCCGTTGCCTCGTCTGTTTGGCGGTATCTCGTAGCTGGTCTGCTGTGTCCTGAGTACAGGTTGAGAGTATGGACTCTATCTTAGTTTCGAGGTTACGGCGTCTGCTGTAGAGTTGGTGTACGAGATGGTTGCGGAGTGTACGAGAGGTACGACGGCAGAGACTCTCAGCGTAATCCGAGTTGTATGTGGACTTGAGTGGGGTCGTGATCTGTAGTCCTTTCGGGATCTTGTCTGCTTTCTTGCAGCTCTGTAAAAACTTGATGTCTGTGTCTATATGCGCGATTTTCTTGGATATCCTTTCCACTGTGAGCCGGCAGTTTGTGGTGTCGATGGTAGCCATGATGTGGAGATGCCGGTGATGGACTGGGGTTGACAATTGTAAACAATTTTACAAAACCAAGTTATAGTCCAACAATTTTATTTGAAATTCACAAGCTTTCGGAGGGAATAACACCTCTCTCCTGTTTCTGACAGCGCCCAGTAGTGTCTCCAGGGTGGTGTCTGAGAACCTGGGAGCAGGCTTTACTCTAGGACATTCCATACTCATTTTTCCTCCTTTTTCCTTCAAAATGCATTGTTGGAGTGGCCCTTTAAATAGTGGGCTTTAAACACGTCATGCGGGTACGCAGTACGCCCGCTGCGCAGCTCGAGGACGCGAAACCCGGAAGTTCAGTTCAGTGGCTTTAATTGAGTCGTGAGCGCTTGGGAACACGAACAAAATTTTTTTCCAGGTTTCCCAACCGCTAATTGACACCCCCCTCCCTCAATCTGAGGTCCTGCCTCACTATTAAAATTTAGGCCCCTATGTTTCTCAAAAACATCTCGAAACATACCAATAGTTAATGTTATATAGGCTAAATTGACATTTGGTAGTCTCTGTCATAGGCTATCCTTTTTAATACCACAACGGCAATTTTGCACCGTTGCACTGCTGCTGGAAAATAATCTACATCAGTCACCCAAATTTCCCGTATGGGCTGCCAGTTGGTGAGTAAGTGACAAAATCACCCTTCATGTTACCGTCTCTATACTGTATGTCATAAATCACCAACTCCTAAATTCTGCATAAAATCTTTGTAACCAGCTAGTGGGCAAATTGAAATTAAAATTTAGTTTTAAATTTAATTTAGAACTTTAGTAACTTGCAGTTTCTTTTTTAAAGTTTTAAACGGTTAACAGAAACTGCAAGCCAATGGCAGTTAACAGTCAATCATCTATAAGTGATTGCCTGAATAGAGGGTAATTACTGTGAGCTGGAAGCTGATTGAGCAGTTGTAACTGGTGTTTTCAAAAGGTGTGCAAAGTAGAAGGTTACCTGAAGTACAGAGCGGGCATCGTGAAGAGAGTGGATCGTGAACCGAGGGGGAAGGAGGTGTTAATTTTTTTTTTAAAAGCGAGAAAAACCCAAATCAGACTCAAAAGTAATTACCCATAAATAAATATAGATTAAGTTATGGCAGAACAGGTTGTGTATCTGGACTGCAGAATGTGGGAGTTTGTGGACTGCGAGAATGTCACAAGTGAACACATTTGCAGTAGATGTCTGTGCCTCGAATCACTCCAGCTCAGTCATTCAGCTGGAGTGCGAGTTGGAGACACTCCGACACATAAGGGAGGGAGAGGAGTATCTGGACAGTTTGCTCCAGACCTCGGTCACACCTCGTAGAGAGGTACAGGATCAGAACGGGGCTGGTGCGACCGATAGTGTACTGAGTAAGGGGAACCCAGGTGAGATAGAGAACGAGGATCCGCAGAAACTGATCCTATCCAACAGGTACAATGTACTTGCTACTTGTGAGCATAAGGATAAAGACTGTCAGAAGGACAGCCAGAATGCTGAGCAGGAGGCTATCTAAAAGGAGAGGGAGGAGGAAGTGACGTGTGATGTGGTAGTTGTAGGGGATTCAATAATTAAGGGGACAGATAGAACATAAGAAATAGGAGCAGGTGTAGGCTATAAGGCCCCTTGAGCCTTTTCCGCCCTTCAATCAGATCATGGCTGATCTTTGACCTCAACTCCACTTTCCTGCAAGATCCCCATATCCCTTGATTCCCCTAGAGTCTGGAAATCTGTCTATCTCAGCTTTGAATATATTCAGTGACTCAGTATCCACAGCCCTCTGGGGTAGAGAATTCCAAAGATTCACAACTCTCTGCGTGAAGAAATTCCTCCTCGTCTCAGTCTTAAATGGCCGACCCCTTATCCTGTGACTATGCCCCCGAGTTCTAGACTCTCCAGCCATGGGAAATAACCTCTCAGCATCTACCCTTTCAAGCCCCCTCAAAATCTTATATGTTTCAATGAGATCACCTCTCATTCTTCTAAACTCCAGAGAGTATAGGCCCATTCTACTCAACCTCGCCACATAGGATAACCCTCTCATCCCAGGAATTAATCTAGTGAACCTTTGTTGCACCGCCTCTAAGGCAAGTATATCCTTCCTTAGATAAGGAGACCAAAACTATACACAGTACTCCAGGTGAGGTCTCACCAAAGCCCTGTACAACTGTAGTAAGACTTCCTTGCTTTTGTACTCCAAACCCTTTGCAATAAAGGCCAACATTTCAATTGCCTTCCTAATTGCTTGCTGTACCTGCATGCTAACTTTTTGTGTTTCTTGTACAAGGACACCCAAATCTCTCTCAACGTCAACATTTAATAGTTTCTCACCATTAAAAAAAATTCTGTTTTTCTATTCTTCCTACGAAAGTGAATAACCTCAGACTTCTGCACATTATACTCCATCTGCCACCTTCTTGCCCACTCACTTAGCCTGTCTATTTCCTTTTGCAGACTCTTTGTGTCCTCCTCAGAACTTACTTTCCCACCTAGCTTTGTATCGTCAGCAAACTTGGATACATTAGATTTGGTCCCTTCATCTAAGTCATTAATATAGATTGTACAAAGCTGAGGCCCAAGCACCGATCCTTGCGGCACCCCACTAGTTACAGCCTGCCAGCCTGAAAATGACCCGTTTATCCCAACTCTCTGTTTTCTGTCCATTAACCAATCTTCTATCCATGCTAATATATTACCCCAACTCTATAAGCCCTTATCTTGTGTAACAACCTTTTATGTGGCACCTTATCGAATGCCTTTTGAAAATCCAAATATACTACATCCACTGGTTCCCCTTTATCTACCCTGCTAGTTACATCCTCAGAAAACTCTAAGAAGTTTGTTAAACACGATTTCCCTTTCATAAAACCATGTTGACTCTGCCTAATCGTGTTATGATTTTCTAAGTGCCCTGCTACCACTTCCTTAATAATGGATTCTAACATTTTCCTGATGACCGATGTCAGGCTAAATGGCCTGTAGTTCCCTGTTTTCTCTCTCCCTTGTTTCTTGAATAGCGGGGTCACATTTGCTACCTTCCAATCCACTGGGACCGTTCTAGAATCTAGGGAATTTTGCAAGATTATAACCAATGCATCCACTATTTCTGCAGCAACCTCTACAGCATTCTTTGTAAGCAGGATCGAGACTTCCACATGGTATGTTGCCTACCTGATGCCAGGGTGAGGGACATCTTGAACTGGCTTGAAAGAATATTGGAGGGGAGGATCCAGTCGTCGTGGTCCATGTTGGAACCAACAACATAGGAAAGAATAGGCAAGAGGTCCTGTTCAGGGAATACCAGGAGCTGGGCTAAATTTAAAAAACAGGATCTCAAGGGTTATAATCTCTGGATTATTACCCCAGCCATGTGCAAATTGGCGTAGGGATAAGCAGATTAGGGAGGTGAATGTGTCGCTGAAGGAATGGTGTGGGAAAGAGGGGTTCCATTTCACGGACACTGGCATCAGTACTGAGACAGGAAGGAACCGTACTGTTGGGACGGGTTCCATCTGAACTGGACTGAGACCAGCGACCTAGAAGAAAGAATAAATAGGGCAGTCACAAGGACTTTGAACTAGTAATTTTGGCGGGGGCGGGGAGGGCTCAGGTGGAAAAGGTAGTATAAATAATAATTGTAAAACAAACGAAAAGGAAGAGAGTAGATTGATAGTCAGAAATTATGCTTTAGGCACTACAGGTAAAGGAAAAACTCAAGGATGTAAAGTAATTAAATTAGGAGAGAGAAATAAGAAATATGTGAGGAAAAACAACAATAGAGCAGAAGGACAGGTTAGGGTGTGTGGCCCAAATAAGCATTCTTTTACAAACGCAGGGAGTATAAGGAACAAATTGAATGAATTACAGACACAAATTCAACTTAGAGGGTACGACATGATAGCCGTTGCTGAGACTTGGCTGCAAGACGGTCAGGACTGGGAACTGAATATACCAGGTTATAAAGTCCATAGGAAGGATAGGGAAATTGGTAGAAGGGGAGGAGTAGCCTTAATGATTGAGGATGAAATTACTTCAATGAGAAGAGAGGATATAACGAGAAGTAAGCAGGCAGTGGAGACTTTATGGGTAGAATTAAGAAATAGCAAAGGATTTAAGACTGTAGTGGGAGTTGTGTATAGGCCCCCTGGTAGTAGCTGTGAAGTGGCAGAATGTATAAATGCAGAGATTAGACAAACATGTAGCAAAGGCAGAGTGGTTTTAATGGAGATTTTAACTTTCATATTGATTGGGATAAGCAGATGAGCTCATGTCAGAAAGGTAGTGAATTTTTTTTGTGTTCAGGACAGCTTTCTGCAACAATATGTGCTAGAACCAATTAGGGGCAGGCCATATTAGATTTAATAATGAATGTTGAGCCAGATTTAGTAAACAACCTGATGGTGTGTGAACATTTATCTAATAGCGATCATAATATGATTGAGTTCAATGTTGTGTTTGAAAGGGAGAAACCCGTAACAGCTACTAAGATTTTAAATTTAGGTAAGGCCGACTTCAACGGGATGAGATAGAGACTGACCACAGTAAACTGGGCAAATCTATTAATGGGTAAAGCGATAGAAGATCAGTGAGAGGTGTTCAAAAAAGAATTTACCATGATACAGAACCAGAACCTAACGGGCAAGAGCTCTACTTGCCAAAAAAAAAGCCATGGACGACAAAAGAGGTCAGGGACAACATAAAACTAAAAGAAAAAGCATACAAAAATGCAAAAAATAGCACAGATCCTGGCGACTGGGAGAGATACAAAGAACAGCAAAGAGTGTCAAAACAGATAGTAAGAGCTTCAAAAAGGGAGTATGAAAAGAGACTTGCAAGGGATATCAAAATCAACACAAAAAATCTTTACAATTATATTAGGAAGAATAGGGTGGTCAAGAGCAATGTGGGCCCCTTAAAAACTGATAATGGTGATATTGTAAATGAAAATAAGGAAATGGCGGACATGTTAAATAATTACTTTGCGTCAGTATTTACAGTAGAGGAAGAGGATAGCATGCTGGGCACCCCAAGGAAATTAATTTTGAATCAGGGACGGGGACTCACCATAATTAACGTAAGCAAATTAACAGTAATGAAGAAAATAATGGCACTAAAGAATGACAAATCCCCAGGACCAGTTGGTTTCCATCCCAGGGTTTTAAAGGAAGTAGGTGAGAACATTGCAGATGCCCTAACTATAATCTACAAAAGTTCTCTCGATTCAGGAACCGTTCCTTTAGATTGGAAAATTGCACATGTCACTTTGCTATTTAAGAAAGGTGACAGAGGGAAAACAGGGAATTATAGAGCAGTTAGCCTAGCATCTGTTGTCAGGAAATTACTAGAGTCTCATTAATTAAGGATAGAGTGACTGAACACCTTGAAAATTTTCATCTGATCAGAGAGATGTGGAAAGCATGGATTTGTAAAGGGTAGGTAATGCCTGACAAACCTGATTGAATTTTTTGAAGAGGTGACTAAAGTAATGGACAGGGGAATGTCTACAGATGTTGTTTATATGGACTTTCAGAAGGCATTCAGTAAAGTCCCTCATAAGAGACTGTTAGCTAAAGTTGAAGCTCATGGGATTGAGGGCAAATTATTGACCTAGTTAGGAAATTGGCTGAGCGGCAGGAGACAGAATAGGCATAATGGGCAGGTACTCAAATTGGCTGGATGTGACTGGTGGTGTCCCACAGGGTTGTGTGTTGGGGCCTCAACTATTCACTATTTATTAACGATTTAGATTACGGGATAAAGAGCCACATATCCAAGTTTGCCGTGACACAAAGATAGGCATGATGTGGAGATGCCGGTGATGGACTGGGGTGGACAAATGTAAGGAGTCGCACAACACCAGGTTATAGTCCAACAGCTTTATTTGAAATCACAAGCTTTCGGAGCTTTGCTCCTTCGTCAGGTGAAGTGAAGAGTTACATAAAGGCACAGCATATATAGTCAGAGAACAATGCCTGGTGATTACAGATAATTTTTCTAACTGCCCTTTATCACACCTCAGCAGAGAGATAATCACAGCAATCAAAGGAGTCAATGGTGTTCAAACATGTCAGTCAGGGAAATATTACATCCAAGAATACTGAGGTGGGGTCACCAGGGGTCAAATGTAGCAGATCCTGGGGTTTGTATTAAAAATAGATAACCTTTTTTTTGCTGGAAATTGCAGCAGGTCCGGCCGCATCTGTGTATGGAGAACAAGCCAACTACGACTTGAGTCCGGATGACTCTACGTCAGGTGGGGACATGAACCCAAGATCCCGGTTGAGGCCGTCCTCATGGGTGCGGAACTTGGCTATCAATTTCTGCTCGACGATTTTGCGTTGTGTGTCTCGAAGGCCGCCTTGGAGAACGCTTACCTGAAGATCGGACGCTGAATGTCCTTGACTGTGAAGTGTTCCCCGACTGGGAGGGAACCCTCCTGTCTGGCGATTGTTGTGCGGTGTCCGTTCATCCGTTGTCGCAATGTCTGCATGGTCTCACCGAAGTACCATGCTCTGGGGCATCCTTTCCTGCAACATATGAGGTAGACAACGTTGGCCGAGTCACAGGAGTATGAACCATGTACCTGGTGGGTGGTGTCCTCTCGTGTGATGGTGGTATCTGTGTCGATGATCTGGCATGTCTTGCAGAGGTTGCCGTGGCAGGGTTGTGTGGTGTCGTGGACGCTGTTCTCCTGACAGCTGGGTAATTTGCTGCGAACGATGGTCTGTTTGAGGTTAGGTGGCTGTTTGAAGGCAAGTAGTGGAGGTGTGGGAATGGCCTTAGCGAGGTGTTCGTTGTCATCGATGACATGTTGAAGGCTGCGAAGAACATGGCGTAGTTTCTCCGCTCCGGGGAAGTACTGGACGACGAAGGGTACTCTGTTGGTTGTGTCCCGTGTTTGTCTTCTGAGGAGGTCTATGCGATTTTTCGCTGTGGCCCGTCGGAACTGTCGATCGACGAGTCGAGCGTCATATCCCGTTCTTACGAGAGCGTCTGTAGGTGTCCATCGTGTTCCTCCTCGTCTGAGCAGATCCTGTGTATTCGCAGGGCCTGTCCATAGGGGATGGCCTCTTAGGGTTCGGGTGGAAGCTGGAGAATTGCAGCATTGTGAGGTTGTCCGTGGGCTTGCGGTAGAGTGAGGTGCTGAGGTGCCCGTCTTTGATGGAGATTCGTGTGTCTAAGAAAGAAACCGATTCTGAGGAGTAGTCCATGGTGAGTTTGATGGTGGGATGGAACTTGTTGATGTTATCGTCTCTTCAGTGATTCTTCGCCATGGATCCATAGGAAGAAAATGTTGTCGATGTATCTGGTGTATAGCGTTGGTTGGAGGTCCTGTGCAGTGAAGAAGTCGTGAAGAACTGTGACTCGGCCAACGTTGTCTACCTCATATGTTGCAGGAAAGGATGCCCCCCCGGAGCATGGTACATCGGCGAGACCATGCAGACACTGCAACAACGGATGAACGGACACCGCACAACAATCGCCAGACAGGAGGGTTCCCTCCCAGTCGGGGAACACTTCACAGTCAAGGACATTCAGCGTCCGATCTTCGGGTAAGCGTTCTCCAAGGCGGCCTTCGTGACACACAACAATGCAAAATCGTCGAGCAGAAATTGATAGCCAAGTTCCGCACCCATGAGGACGGCCTCAACCGGGATCTTGGGTTCATGTCACGCTACATGTAACCCCACCTGACGTAGAGTCATCCAGACTCGAGTCGTAGTTGGCTTGTTCTCCATACACAGATGCGGCCGGACCAACTGCGATTTCCAGCAAAAAAAAGTTATCTGTTTTTAATACTAACCCCAGGATCTGCTACATTTGACCCCTGGTGACCCCACCTCAGTATTCTTGGATGTAATATTTCCCTGACTGACATGTTTGAACACCATTGACTCCTTTGATTGCTGTGATTATCTCTCTGCCGAGGTGTGATAAAGGGCAGTTAGAAAGATTATCTGTAATCACCAGGCATTGTTCTCTGACTATATATGCTGTGCCTTTATGTAACTCTTCACTTCACCTGACGAAGGAGCAAAGCTCCGAAAGCTTGTGATTTCAAATAAAGCTGTTGGACTATAACCTGGTGTTGTGCGACTCCTTACAAAGATAGGCAGCATTGTAAGCAGTGAAGATGGAAGCATAAAATTACTGAAAGAGATTAATAGGGGTAAGTGAATGGGCAAAACTGTGGCAGATGGATTTCAATGAAGGCAAGTGTGAGGTCATCCACTTTGAACCTAATAAGGATAGTTCAGAATACTTTCTAAATGGTGAAAAGCTCAAAACAGTGGAGCTCCAAAGAGACTTAGGAGAGAGCTGGCCTTTATATCTAGAGGACTAGAATACAAGGGGGTAGAAGTTGTGCTACAGCTAAACAAAGCCCTGGTTAGACCAGATACATAGGTCATGAAAAGCTAGCTTGCAGGTGCAAAAAGTGATCGAAAAAGATACGGGATGCTGGGCTTCATCACAGGAGGATCAGAATATAACAGCAAGGAAAGTTCTACTGCAATTATACAAACCTCATTTGGAATGTTGACCAGATTTTCTGAGATTATTACATCTGCTTTGGGCATTTTCTGGGCAGGTGTGTGTGGGAAATATGCCAGCGAGCGTGTCTCTGCTGCCACTGCCAGGATTTCCCACCAGAAGTGACGGTGGATGCAGACTGTGCCCAGCCTTACTTGGATGAATGTATTCAAATTTTAAGTGTTAATATATTTTCTGTCATTAATGCCGTACCTCTGGGTGGCAGGAACACTGTTATGTTCTTGGCATTCATGGTTCGTAAGGCAGCAGAGGGGGACTTAAAAATTTAATGGGACCTGCAGACCAGTGCAATTGAGCACAGAGCGACAATTGCACAATGGGAATTGGTAGAATGTTTTTTTTTTAAAAATCAACTTTTAAAGCTTGAACTGGCTCAATGGCCACACTAAATTGCGTCTAGTGCCGCAGTGATTTCCCTCAGAATAACCTCCTCCCACTCGAGCCGGGCAATCCGGCAGGACCAAAATTACTGCAGTGAGCCTGCCACAATTATTATTATTTGTCTGACCCTGGATGATCCTCCAGGGGCTGGGTGGAATGAGATGAGCAGGTGTAAAGCCAAGGACATCTTCAGCAAAGGCCCCTATGACATTTGTCCGAAGGAGAGTCTGTGCTTCATTTATGGATATTCAGACTGGTGCCATATTGGAGAGGACTGCGTCTTCCAACCTCCAAACATCTCCTTTGATGTGAGAGTTAGCTCACAGGGATTCGCTGATCTCATTGTTACAATTTAGGTCTCCTTCCCTCCAAATCAGCGGCCATGTAGCGAAGGTGCCCATCGCAGCAATGGGCATGCATGTAGATGCTCTCTCACTCTCAGGATAGCAATACGTGCTAGCTCTTCCACCAGCCCCCACAAGAGGTGCAGCCTGTAGCAGGCCCATTTCAGGAGTTAACTGCTATAAGATGAAGGCTGACTCAGTTCCATGGGATTCTGTATAGGAACACAACGGCCAGCCATCTCACATGTTCCTGCCATTCAGATTGCACCTAGGAGAAGAACTAGATTAGATTCAAGAGTTCATAATTGACACATTGACACCACAGCACAGTGATGAGAAGAAGTAGGTTTGCGTGCGTATACACACGTACAAAATAAAATTATAGTAATGCTAAATTGTGCATACTGATGTTTTTGTGGCAAGATATGGAAGATGTTTTCACCAGGTAGGATGGATGAGAGCTGTGCGAGTTGATATACACAGGGAAGGGTCTAGAAATTATGGCATATTTGTGATGGGGAGAAGGAAGAATGGAGACATTCCCCATTTCCTGCTCCTGCCCACGAATCTGATTAACACAGCAAAATCAGGAAAATAACAGTGGAAACTCCAGGCTTGACAGCGGCGAGTCTACTATTGCTCCGAAATCCCTGTCTGAGTCTCACTGAACTAATTTTATTCCATTGATTTTCTACTTATGACATACTTTATTTTGTCCATGTGCAATATACTTGTCAGTAACGTATAGCTACTTAGACATTACAACATGGAAACAGGCCATTCAACCCAATCAGCCCTTGATGGCATTTACCTTCCATGCAAGCAAATAGTTCCAATCCCTTGTTCCCATATCCCTTCAATCCCTTTTCTTCATTCACCTATCTAATCTAATCTTGAATGTTGACATAGTTTCCGCCTCAACCACCAACCCTGGCACTAAATTCCATTGATTCAAAACTCTCATTTTAAAGACGTTTCTCTTGCTCTTTGTTCTAAATCTCTTACATTTAATCTAGTCTCTATGGCCCCTCATTGTAGACCCCCACAGCGACTGGAAACAAGCTGCATCTATTTACTCTGTCCCATCCTTTCATAATTTTAAACACTTCTATCACATCACTCCCTAATCTGCATTGCTTTAATGAACAACGGACCAATTTTTCAAGTCTTTCTTCATATTTATATTTCTTCATAGCAAGCAGCATCCTAGTGGATCTGTGTTGTACCCTCTGAAGCCTCAAGATCCATCTTATACTGTAGAGCCCAATACTGCACACAGTACTTTAACTAATGTCTCAATAAAGTTTTATATTGGCTCATCATTACCTTTTTGGCTTTTATAAATTTCTTGTGTTCATTTGTATAATTTTTAAAATTCGTTTATGGGATGTGGGCGTTGCTGGCGAGGCTGGTATTTATTGCCCATCCCTAATTGCCCTTGAGAAGGTGGTGGTGAGCCGCCTTCTTGGACTGCTGCAGCCCCTGTGGTGAAGGTTCTCCCACAGTGCTGTTAGGAAGGGAGTTCCAGGATTTTGACCCAGCGACGATGAAGGAACGGCAATATATTTCCAAGTCGGGATAGTGTGTGACTTGGAGGGGAACGTGCAGGTGGTGTTCCCATGTATCTGCTGCTCTTGTCCTTCTAGGTGGTAGAGGTCGCGGGTTTGGGAGGTGCTGTCGAAGAAGCCTTGGTGAGTTGCTGCAGTGCATCCTGTGGATGGTACACACTGCAGCCACTGTGCCCGGTGGTGAAGGGAATGAATGTTTAGGGTGGTGGATGGAGTGCCAATCAAGCGGGCTGCTTTGTTCTGGATGGTGTTGAGCTTCTTGAGTGTTGTTGGAGCTGCACTCATCCAGGCAAGTGGAGAGTATTCCATCACACTCCTGACTTGTGCCTTGTAGATGGTGGAAAGGCTTTGGGGAGTCAGGAGGTGAGTCACTCGCCGCAGAATACTCAGCCTCTGACCTGCTCTTGTAGCCACAGTATTTATATGGCTGGTCCAGTTAAGTTTCTGGTCAATGGTGACCCCCAGGATGTTGATGGTGGGGTATTTGGCCATGGTAATGCCGTTGAATGTCAAGGGGAGGTGGCTAGACTCTCTCTCCTGTTGGAGATGATCATTGCCTGGCACTTGTCTGGCGCGAATGTTACTTGCCACTTATGAGCCCAAGCCTGGATGTTGTCCAGGTCTTGCTGCATGCGGGCTCGGACTGCTTCGTTATCTGAGGGGTTGCGAATGGAACTGAACACTGTGCAATCATCAGCGTACATCCCCATTTCTGACCTTATGATGGAGGGTAGGTCATTGATGAAGCAATGAAGATGGTTGGGCCAAGGACACTGCCCTGAGGAACTCCTGCAGTAATGTCCTGGGGCTGAGATGATTGGCCTCCAACAACCACTACCATCTTCCTTTGTGCTGGGTCCGACTCCAGCCACTGGAGAGTTTTCCCCCTGATTCCCATTGATTTCAATTTTACTAGGGCTCCTTGGTGCCACACTCGGTCAAATGCTGCCTTGATATCAAGGGCAGTCACTCTCACCTCACCCCTGGAATTCAGCTCTTTTGTCCATGTTTGGACCAAGGCTGTAACGAGGTCTGGAGTCGAGTGGTCCTGGCGGACAACAACAAAATCTTCTGCAAATGTTTAGCTGAATTCTTGGTTTCTACTGCTTTCTTTCTCTTAGCGTCAGCTATAAATTTGTAATCCTTCATTTGGTTTCATTTGCCAGGTCATTTAAGTAAATGAAAAACTACAGAAGTCCAAATAGTGAGTCCTGTCAATCTCCACTCAATACCTCCCTTCATCTGTCAATACAGGTCTCACTTGTATCTTCCGTTTCCTATGCTTTAACCAATTTCATATCCAGTTCCATGTTCTACACAGAGTTACCTTGGCTTTCAGCTTAATTATATGTCTTTCATGTGGAACAAAGAAATGTAGAAAATAGGAGCAGGAGTAGGCCATTCAGGCCTTCGTGCCTGCTCCGCCATTCAACATGATCATGGCTGATCCTCTATCTCAATACCATATTCCCGCTCTCTTCCCATACCCCTTGATGCCTTTTGTGTCTAGAAATCTATCTAGCTCCTTCTTAAATATATTCCGTGACTTGGCCTCCACAGCCTTCTGTGGTAGAGAATTCCACAGGTTCACCACCCTCTGAGTGAAGACATTTCTCCTTATCTCAGTCCTAAATGTCCTACCCCATATCCTGAGACTGAGACTGTGACCCCTCGTTCTGGACCCCCAGCCAGGGGAAACATCATCCCTGTATCCAATCTGTCTAGCCCTGTCAGAATTTTATATGTTTCAATGAGATCCCCTCTCATTCTTCTAAACTCGAGTGAATACATGCGAGTCAACCCAATTTCTCCTTATATGACAGTCCTGCCATCCAGGAATCAGTCTGGTGAACTTTCGCTGCACTCCCTCTATGGCAAGTATATCCTTTCTTAGATAAGGAGACCAAAACTACACAAAATACTCCAGGCGTGGTCTCACCAAGGCCCTGTATAACTGCAGTAAGACATCCTTGCTCCTATACTCAAATCCTCTTGCAATGAAGGCCAACATACCATTTGCCTTCCTAACTGCTTGCATGTTTGCTTTCAGTGACTGGTGTACAAGGGCACCCAGGTCCCTTTGTACATCAACCTTCCCCAATCTATCACCATTTAAATAATACTCTGCCTTTCTGTTTTTCCTTGTCAAAAGCCCTCTGAAAGTACAAACTATACTGTAATGAATTCCATTGTACTATCTGTAACATTCTCCAAGGGATTTGTTGGCATGATTTTCCTCTTCGAAAACCATGTTGGCTATTTCTTAAGTTATTTCTATATAGGTACTCCTCCATACTACCCGTTAGAACGGTTTCCAGTACTTTATCTAATATAGAAATTACGCTAACAAGCCTGTAGTTGTTTTGATTGCATTTGTAGACCTTTTTAAATATATCAGTATTATATATTTTCTTCTATTTATCTTTGTGTAGCCAGGCTGAGAACAGGCCATCAGGCCTATACATTCTCAGCGCTGATTTCATTCCTGTGCACCAACTATTCCTTCCCTCCAACTTGCTGGGAGAAGCAAAACAAAATTAGAGACCTGTCAGTCCTCTTGCAAAAATTACTCTCCAACACCTCATAGGTAATCACGCAAACTCTCTGGGAGGCCCCAGACTCACTAATTATTATTCAGCTTTAATGGTGTGATGATGTTGATTTCCAGAAATCCATCCAATACCTTTTTGAAGAACTGTAACAAATCAGTTTTCTCTGATGCCTCTAGTATCCTGTTCCACAGGTTGATCACCCTTTTGGGAAAAGTAAAACTTCTGGATTTCCTATCTCACCCTTTACTTACTGAGTTTATGGGCTAGGTGGGCCCTAGTTCTACCTGACCCCATGATAACAAATGTTATATTTTTCCATGATGTTCATGCCTTTTAATAATCTGAAATACTTGGATCAGGTCCCTTCTAAGTCTCCATCTCTCCAGCAAGTACAAACTTGAGGCATCAAGTCTGTCAGGCTGGAACATAGGAACAGGAGTAGGCCATTCAGCCCCTCGAGCCTGCTCCGCCATTTGATAAGATCATGGCTGATCTGTGATCTAACTCCATATACCTGCCTTTGGCCCATATCCCTTAATACCTTTGGTTGGCAAAAAGCTATCTATCTCAGATTTAAAATTAGCAGTTGAGCTAGCATCAATTGCCGTTTGCGGACGAGAGTTCCAAACTTCTACCACCCTTTGTGTGTAGAAATGTTTTCTAATCTCACTCCTGAAAGGTCTGGCTCAAATTTTTAGACTGTGCCCCCTACTCCTAGAATCCCCACCCTATCCACCCTATCTATTTCCCTTAATATCTTATAAACTTCGATCAGATCACCCCTTAACCTTCGAAACTCCAGAGAATACAACCCCAATTTGTGTAATCTCTTAACTTAACCCTTGAAATCCGGATATCATTCTAGTAAACCTACGCTGCACTCCCTCCAAGGCCAATATGTCCTTGCGAAGGTGCGGTGCCCAGAACTGCTCACAGTACTCCAGGTGCTATCTAACCAAGGTTTTGTATAGCTGCAGCATAACTTCTGCCCCCTTGTACCCTAGTCCTCTAGATTTAAAGGCCAGCATTCCATTAGCTGGGGATCATGTTTTGCTGCCTTTCTCTGCACTTTCTTCAGAGTCACAATCCTTCCTGAGGTGGAGGGACCAAAACTGATCACAGGCTCAAAATGAGGTCGTCCCAAAGCCCTATTATCGTGGTCCTCGATTTGTAATGAATAGTCTGGGCTGTACAGCTGTGGCTATGGGCTCCTCAGACTGAGCTTGAACTTTGAAGGAGTGGTCAATGATGATTCCCAAACCTTTCTCCCTTTCAGTGTCTTTAGCCTACACCCACCCATGTCCTATTCCTTGACCTCATTTTGCTCCCAATTACATGGTGTAACTCAGCAATCAGTGCCTATGACTTTCATGATGATAGTCAGTGCTCCTCAAACTTTGGATCAATGTGATCCGGCCAGTCCCTTTAACTTGTCCAGTACCTCTCCAAATCCTCTATGATATTTGATGTACTTGGACAACATACTTATATTTTTAGTGAATACTTCTGGAAAATATTAATTTAGTATTTTGACTATTAATCTTTTTAACATCACCTCCACTTTTTGAACTTGGGATGATTTTCAACTGCCAGCTGCTCTTTTCTCACCTGAAAAACGGGTGGGCAGCAATTGAAAATTGGGAGGTGGGGACACCTCAACTGCCCCATTAACGCACAAATGCCCCATTAACGCCTGACAATTTTCAGGCGGCCCTGTAATTGGGAGAGCAACCCACCTGGCCTTTTATGTGTATCCCGTGCTTTCTCCCAATAGGCTTCGTATCCTTTTTTTTTCTTTTTATTTTAAATGTTGTATTCAACTCTTTTGGTGACTTTTGTTTGGATACATACTTATCTTGAATATTCAGTATTATGGTCTCAAAAGTGCTCCATTTCTCCTTGGCTAAGATGTACTGCAACTGCACTTTTCAATTTAATTAGTTTGTTGTATGTTATAATTGGGAGGGAAAAATACCACCCATAATCCGCATAACTGTACATTTAAAGTACGGTAACAGTTTGCAAAAAAGGACTGAAGGAAAGAAAATGAGGTTAATTGAGGAGCAAAAGTTGATGAACTTTTTAAAAACTTTTTTCTAAGGCTTTTTATTTTAAATCTATGTTGTAATTTTTTTTTTAAAAGGCCATCAAGTTCAAATGATTATTCAATATTATTAGGTCTAAAGAACTAAGGAAAGGTACAAAACTGCCTATTTTTACTTGAGAAAATACTGAAACTCTACACAAGTATATGATTTGTAACAAGTGAGGATTATTCCCATTAGTTTGATTGCTCCTCCCTTAAATGTATAATTTTTTTTCATGATTGTTTAAGGACCTTTATTGACCTTTCGTGTATCCCAAAAACACCAAGGATATAAATTAGTGATTTACTGATCCTAAAAGACCAAATGTTGTTTTTGCAAGGCAGAACCCTGTTGACTGGAATGATTCCAGCTCCAGGCCTTTTGTCCGTTTTTGCTGCATCAAGGACTGCAGTCTGCAGAAAGCTGTTCATCCACCAGCGATGTCAGCAAGCATGATGCGCTTTCATAGTTTCAATAATTTAAAAGCAGACTTTTATTTCGGCCCTACTTAGAAATATCTTTTACATGGAGATTGATAACCATGTGGCCTAACAAGCTTGTTATTTTATAAAGTAGTCAACAAACAAATTTTTGTCTGAGTCACTTCATTCAAACTAGTGAAGCTTTAATATGTCCATATTTTCTGTAACTCTCTCTGCCTCTCTTTCCCCCTCCGCAACTGTGACCAAGTTTAAAATTGTTAATAAACACCACTCCCCCAGCAGCTTAGGGAATAAATGAATGTTGGTACTGAGCCATGCAGACCAATTACATTTTCCGCCAGTCACTAACGTGAGTAGAAAAGATTGAGAATGTAAAATGGGTTTCCCTGAATTATACTTGCACCAGCTTTTTTGTTCACATTAGCGATTGGTGGAAAATGTGCTCGCAGAAAGTCCCAGATGTGGTTCCAGAGTTCACTGAGTTTACTGATCTTGGCTGGAGCAGTTGTTGAAGAACTACAATTGACCTTAGTGTCCCTAGAGTGGTTTAGGAGGGAGAAAACTGGATATGGTTTCTGCTCTCTCGATTATTATCCAGTGACAGCTGTTGGAAAGTGTGCATCTGTGGGGATTGAGTGAGGTTGAATAGCCTCCCTGCACTCACTGTCTAGGCTTACACATGAAGAATTTCTATTTGGATGAGATGCTGGAAAGCTGAAGGTACCCAGAGAGCCATATTCCAGCATGAGTCAGAACCTTCAGGAGAGCATGAGAGATAAAAGGAAAAAAATGGGAAGCAAATTTTTTTTTAACTCAATAGGAGAGTATTTCATGCAGAAATTTGTTCTGTTTCTACATGTGCTTAGGCTAACCACAAAATGGCTTTTTTATGATCATTAAAGAACTGATTCTTCACCATCCCACAATAACTTCTCCTGCTACAAAGTTCTCTCATCATATGATAAAGTGGCTTTCACCTCACATAAATTGTAGCTATTTTGAATTCGAAATAGTCACAAACATTAATTCAAAGCGAATTCCTTTCTTCACTCTCAAATGACGACCTGTAAATAGCACTATTTGTAGCTCTCAGATTCTGGAGTGCAATATGGATACTGTAAAAGCTAGAATTGATTTCAATGCCTGCATTTTACATTATATTTTGCTATGAAATGTGGAACTCGCTTTCACTGAACAGTTATGCATTAGTGATTTGTGTAATAGTGAATCACCAGTTACAAGTAAAAGTTTCAGTACCTTTGTCATTGATATAAAATTGTTAATTATTTTGTTCTCTTAACTGCTCAAGTTACAGTGAAATCCCCTGCAACAACTCAAACCACTGAATTAATTGTACAAGCTCAGTCAAAACTGTCATTGCAAATCAGTGAAAGAATTTTCTTTTTATTTTGCACACTGCAAAATATACCCCTCTGTCTGGTTTAATATTTTTCCGATTTATTTTCTCCTCCTCTTCGCATGCCTCACACTATCCTTGACTAAAAGGATAGCCTGGAAATCAGCTTTGAGTCCTCCAGCAATAGCTGGGTCCTAAGGGCTGTGAGCAGATAGCCTGAGGCAATTGGCCCTTTGATTCTTCCCTTCCTGCGTAATGGAAAGTGCTTGGCCTCTGCTTAGTGCTTCCGTTCAATGTCAAGAATTAAGATTAGGAACTTGTGGTATGGGGTATTGTGAACAGAAATAATGTGCTAGCATCTACCTTTTATAACATTGATATAAAAATGTGGCCTTGAATTTCCATGGGAGTTCTGATCTGCTATAACTTTGGTGGAATCCCTGGAGAAATGGTGTAAACGGCTGAAAACGAACATTTTCACCGAACTGACGAAGTTATGCTGGGAGCTTGGGAGAACCCCCATTGAAATTCAGGACCCGTATGTTTTCTCCAATAAGAAACTATCCAAAACTTAGAGAAATTAATATTAATCTGTGGAAGTGTTGATAGGTACATGCCGGAACTTTCAACTTTGGCACGCCACCAGAATGGCCGCCTGTTATTCATCCTGCCCGATTTTTCTTTTCCATTGACTCCAATGGAAAGGAAAATCAGGTGAGGTGTATAATAGGCAGCCGATTTCATATCACCTGTTTTACGCCCCCACCAATGTTGAAAGTTCTGCTCAGTTTTTCAAGACCCTGCATACAGTTCTGAACCCACGGCTTATATATTGAAGGGCAGAGGGGGACGGTAGAGCTTGAAAGTACAGGAGGGCAAAAATTGAGATCATCATGCTAGGAAATAGTAAGAGTAGAGGCTGAAAGAGAAAGACAGATAGATATGGCTCACTTTGGACTGACACTTTTCCACCCTGACAGGGCAAGAACATGTTGAGAGAGGATAAAAATATAGATGTTCCCCCAGTATGTTAAATTTGTAATGTACTCCTCATTATTCACTTTCCTTACTTTGGCCCTGGGTAAGTCAATGAACTGTTAAGCAAGTCATTAAACTTTGTAATAGTTAAAGCATTGCATCTGTGATGTCTGTTTCCATCATCAGTATTTTTATGAAATTTGATTTCTTATTCTCCCAAGAAGCTTTTCATTCAGAATCACATGAATTTTTTAAAAACTTAAGCAATCAATATCGTGTTTGAATATTAGATTTCCCAAATTAGTATATGCATCAAAAATATAGAAGAGTAAACACATTAAATGGTAGAATTTTAAGTATCACAACAGAGTAAAATAAATTATAATGTGACCTACATAATTACTAACATTGCTATGCTGTAGTTTTTCCATTTGATTTTCTCTTCATGGAGTTGCCAAATGAGGTTCTGACTACCTTTTAGAAAATTAAATAAATTAGAGTGCTTAATAGGGAAAATTGTATCAGGTCCAGTGAACTGTGCATGCTAAATGGGACAAATGGCCTTTTCTCATTCTCTACTTTTTAAAAAATTCCCGAAACGCTGACATAGGGCATGATTTTAGCCCCCAAGATTGGGTGGGTTGGGGACGGGGGGGGGCAGAGAAAATCAATGTTTTTTGGAGTGGGAATGAATCCCGGCTCCAAGCTGCCGACTTTCGCGTTCGACGCAGACACATCTGGGCGCACGCGCGCTTCAGGAAGACTGAATTCTGGCGGGCCGATATTTAACCATCAATTAAGAGACTTGAAGAAGTTAAAGTGTTTAATTTTTTGTGCATTGAGGCAGGGAAACGATTTTAACTCTGCCTCAACGTGTTTCTCGTGGCCTCTGAAACGCGCCGTGGATACGGAGGCGAATTGCAGCTTGCAGCCATTTGGACATTTAAGCCAGTGATTGACAAATGGAGATAAAAGTTGAGTTTTTGCTGCAGGACAAGCGGCTCTCTCAGACAAACCTTTGGCTGGGAGTTCTTTGCGTGTAGACTGAGATTTCTTTGTTCACACTCAATTCTTGTGTTCACACATATTTACCTACATTTCGGACCCCCTCAAACGGACACCATCAGGATGGGGTGGCGCAATGGATGTCTTCAGCAGTGCATCTGAGGAGGAGGCACATCAGCATCCACGGCAGGCACGGCGTGCAGTTCTGGGACTTGCAGTTCTGGGACTTGCAGCTCCACAAGACAGAGGTCCGCCACCAGGACCTGCAGAAGAGCAGAGCGGAAAACAACGGAGGGGCAGAGGTCGCAGGAGGCATTACCCAAGTGAGAGGGTGTACAGGCAGAGGCTGAGCTTCCTGTACCTCTCTGAGGAGCAATGTCTACGCAGGCTCAGATTGAGTCGCCAGGTGGTCGCAGACATCTGCACGCTCCTTCTTGCAGAGCTGTGCCCAGCTGGGCCTGGTGGCAACAGATTGCCCGTTGCAATTAAAGTCACCAATGCCCTCAATTTCTTCGCCACCGGATCCTTCCAGGACGCTAACGGTGACATCGCCGGAATCTCTCAATCATCTGAACATAAGTGTATATGACAGGTCACAGATGGCTTGTTTGCCAGGGCATCCGACTGCATCACCTTTCCCATCGATGATATCAACCAGACAGAGGGCAGTGGGTTTCCACTCTCTGGCTGGCTTCCCATGGGTACAGGGTCCAATTAATTGCACACACACAGTGATCTGAGCACCTCCACATCAGCCAGTAATGTTCATCAACTAAAAAGGATATCACTCCATCAACGCGCAGCTGGTTTGCGACCACCGGAAGAGGTTTCTGCAGGTGTGTGCCAAATTCCCTGGCAGCTGCCATGATTCCTTCATTCTGCTCGAATCCAACATCCCGGCCCTCTTCCATGCGCAAGACAGAAGAAGGGCTGGCTCCTGGAAGACCAGGGATACTCCCTGCAGACGTGGCTCATGACACCTCTGAGAAACCCCACCAGTGAGGCACAGCAGCGGTACAACGACAGTCACATCATCACTTGGTCTGTCATTGAACAAGACATAGAAATACTGAAGTTGCGCTTCAGGTGCTTGGATCAATCTAGGGGAGCCCTTCAGTACTCACCAGCGAGAGTGTGTAGAATAATAGTCGTTTGTTACGTCCTGCACAACATCACTCAACAGAGAGGGTTACCGGTGGCTGAGGTCCCATGCGCTCATGAAGTAGCCGCACCTGCCATCAACATTGAGGTGGAGACAGAGGAGGAGGATGAAGATGGGGAACCCATCGGCGCAGCAGTGGCTCACCTAGTTGCTTGTGATGTCAGGGAGTCAGTCATATTTGATAGATTCTCATAGGGAGATCTGCAAAGTGACGATAGTGAAGTACTCATGACGATCCGGATTCTTTCCCCTCAGTCTGGTTCAGTAATAACTGAAGTCGAATACATTTTAAAGTTCAACACATCTTTAATAGCAGGGTTCTTAGTCTGCAGCATTGATTTGGACTCCTGATAGAGTCCCTCTATGCTGGCAGAGCGAGAACAAAAACATACAGAAATCCACACGTTTTTATACAGATGAATAGGGTTGGAACATACTTAACGAGGGTCAACACCAATCATAAGCCGGGCATAGGTTGCCATGCGAGGTTACATTATTTCCGGCCAATCATAGATAATCATGTGCTGACCATGCTGCTGTTAGACATCAAAGGGGATAACTTCCTCACTTTCCAACTTGGAATGTTCTTCCCTGTTCCTTCTGTTCCTTATCTCCCAACCTGGAATGTCTTTCAACTTTGGCTAAGCTCGTTCCCTATATTGATCTGCCATAAACATGGAGACATTCAGACCAGTCCTTGACTCACATCAAAGACCTATCATTGATAAGACAATGCAGGCCTGCTGACTAAGCAAACATATGGCCCAGCAGGAGGGCCAGGCCACTTGTATCAATCTCAGTTACTAACTAATTAACCCTTTCTAACCATTTTGCATTCTGCTTCTTTGCCACGTAGACATCTTAATATTTTACCGAAAACTGACCACGTAGGGATTCTCACTCAGACTACCTGGAATGACCACCAAGACCAGCATCCCCCCCAGCCCAGTTGCACACCACATTCCTACACATACACCCATTGTAAATGTGCCCAATGGGTGGCAGGAAGGCTCGCCGTTCATGATAAAACACGTGAAAGGGCGCTTTCACAAAAGGGATTCAAAAATGGGAAAGACTTGGCAGTGGTGGTGAGAATTCTAACATTTAATGTGCATTTAACAAAAAACAAATATAAATGAAAGCACCACATTCTCTCAGACACCCTTGTGCATATCCTTCATGGTTACAAAACCTTACACTTCCTACTGCTTCTATGCGGTGCATCCCCGGTGGCTTCAGCAGAGGTCGTGGCAGGTTGCTCAGATTTATGCCCTGACTCCTCAGATGCTTTCGACCTATGACTTCTGGGTTTTGGAGCCCGTGAGGGCCCCGCCAAAGACTGCTGCACATGTGCAGGGGTAGACACTGACGTCGGGAGAGGAGGCAACATTGCGGGTACTAGGTACTGAGGGGGGGGGGGGGCAACGGGTGAGACGTGGGAGTGCTTTGTGTGGAGCCCCCACTTCCATGCTCCCTTTCGTCGTCATCCCTTTCCCAAACCGGTGTAACATCACTCCCACCACTCTGATGGACAGCAGGCTGGTGAGCAAATGTGCCGCTTTCCAAGGCTACGGATGAAGTGTCTGTCTGCCTGTTTAAGGTGAGAGACTTGATGGCATCCAGAGTTTGCACAGCTGCTGTCATGGCCTGCATGGACTTATTAGGGAGCTGCGCTTGAAGCTCAATGGAGGCCGCCACTCTCTCCATCGAAGACATTCTTGCAATTACCTGTGCCACCAGTCCACTAGTGATGGAATTGGACTCCTCCATCCTCTCCGCTATTGTGGAGAGTGTGCCTGACACCTTTTCCATTACCTTGCAAAGGTGGAGCTATACTCCTATCGTTCTCAATTTCAACGATGTCCCCCGGGGTTCATCATCTGGGTCCAGCTGAGCAGAGCTTGAAGAGGTGCGCACCCCCCGACACGGACTCCCCACACTGCCCCTGCCACCAGTGTCTGCTCATGCTCACTTGTGAGTGTTGAATCACCAGGCGACAACCTGACTATCTGCCTAACAGGATCCACCAAAGTGCCAATATCTGTACTGGTGCATGGCTGGATATGATGTGACGGTGTATCCTCAGAGGAATGGAGCTCCTCTGAGGAATTATTGTCTTCCATGTCATATGCCTCCTCATCGATCCTTAAAGGCCCTGGAAGCAATATTAAGAATCATCACAGAAGTGAGTTTGCAATGAACATACTGAGGTGTGCAACAGGTCACTCATTGATATCATCAATCCATGATGTGTGTGAGGGATGTTAAAGTTCTGTCACCAGAGGATTGCGGGGTTCTAGTCTCGGCATCCCCGACGGCCAGGCACTCCACCCAGTTCTGCTCAGCTCCAAGGCCTCCTTCTCCGCCTCTGTGAGGGCCACTATTTGTGCTGGCCCCCCTCCAGTCCTCGCCCTCTTCCTTGCATTTTGCGGTCTCTTCTTCAAGGGGAGAAAGTACAGATGAGTGAGTGAGGGTGATGTGGTCACCCGATGGATGAATTGCTTTGTGTGAGGCTGACAATGAAAGAGATGCATCAGAAGGTGACTACCAGACTCATTGATCACGTTGCATCAGGATTCGGGTGAGTGGGAGTGGTGGGTACACAAATGGAAGGTGAGGCAGTACACAGAAAGTGAAGGTCACTTGACACTGAGCCTTAAGTGGGTCTGAGGAATGATGTGATGGAGTAGGCCTCGAAGGGCAGAGTATGGAGGTGGTGGGGGAAGAGTGATGTGCACCACAGAATGCAGGTGAATCAGTAAGTGTACTCACTTTTCCTGACCTGATTAGGTCATTGAAGCGCTTCCTGCACTGCACCCAAGTCTGGGAGACGTTGGTGCTGCTGGTCACCTCTTCTGCCACCCTCGAGCCAGGCCCTTTTGGTGGCAGAGGCAGGACGCTTTCACCCATCCCCCGGGTACAGCATCTCTCCTGCTCCTCACCCTGGCCAGTAGCAACTCAAGTGTGGAGTCACTGAACCGGGGTGCTGGCTTTCTCTTCTGCTGCTCTATCTTTTTAAATTTCTTCTTTCTCCCACAAAAGCCATGCTTGCAATGGACCATTAAATATTCCAGCTGCCAGCATGTCATTCGGGTGCGCAGTGCACCCACTGTGCAGCGAGGGGACGCCAAACCCGGAAGCCACATTAAGGGCCTTCATTCGCATGCAAAAAGGTAGGAAATTTTTTTTTCAAGTTTCCCAAGTGCAAATTGACCCGCCACTGCTGAGATCCCGCCGCCATGCTAAAATCATGCCCATAGTGTCCCTTGCAAATTGAAGTTGCACCAACCCTGCCTTAGCAGGATTTACTGAACAAAGTGTTACTTTTAAGCTTTGCAAACTGAAATATTTGTTACTCTTTGGATGGGGTTGGGATAATCTGTCTCTTTTTTAAAAAAAAATAATTTTACAGTTGATTTTATTTTACCAATTGTTATCAGGATTGTACAGCTGCTATTAAAATCTTGTAAAAAAATCTTCCACTGGGCTCCTCTCTAATTTAGCACTTTGTGTGAAGTCAGGTTTCGCTAATAAATTTTGTTTTCAACAATTTTATATATATATATATAAGTTTTCTTGCTAATGCAATTGCCATCCAAAGCTGGATGCCGATCACAGCATTGTCTCCCTTTGCAGCAGTACATCTTTGCAGCTTAGAATTTCTTTCAGTTGTGGAATTACAAGGCCAAGCCATCAGCTTGATACAGTGAAAACATTGTGTGAAAGCTAGTGTGGAACCTGCTAAGAGAAGGATCATCTGTCAATGGGATTGGTGCTAATGTGCTGGAGCACCTCTTTGATTCTTATCAGTAGCTTCAGAGTAATTGGCTGCTTTATTTATGTCTTTTCCTTAACCTCTCTGCCCATAACCAGCTCTTCCAATGCATGTTTAATGCTTGTAAACAATTTTACAACACCAAGTTATAGTCCAGCAATTTTATTTTAAATTCACAAGCTTTCGGAGATTTTCTCCTTCCTCAGGCAAAACATTTGCCTGAGGAAGGAGAAAATCTCCGAAAGCTTGTGAATTTAAAATAAAATTGCTGGACTATAACTTGGTGTTGTAAAATTGTTTACAATTGTCAACCCCAGTCCATCACCGGCATCTCCACATCATGTTTAATGCTGTGCACTATAGTATATTCTTAAAATCCTGCAGTTTATCCAGGAATCCAGTGTCTGATCTTCTAGCAGCTGTGGGTACCTATTATTGTAAATGTGGCTACAAACTATACTGGGTACGTGGCAGGCACTGGACATCCAAATAAAAGTCAATTTTGCTTCCACAATCCTTCAACCGTATCCATTGCACTCCTACAGGACTTCCAGTGGTATTGCATTACGTAGCTAAAAACAACTACAGTAGTATTATCTCTTTATTTCTGGCTCTGGAGGTAGCTCTGTGGGTCATTTCCACACTGATGGCACCAATGTTCTGAAGCAGTTCCATTGTGCACCAGAGGTTGTATCACCTATATTCACAACTTACATTTATATAGCGCTTATTATGTGTACAGCGACATCTCACAGCCCTTAGAGGGTGGTGGATAGCATGTGGACACTGAGCGAGGGGGAGAGAGTGTTAGAGTTTGGGGGACACAAGCATGGTCGAAGAAGAGGGTCATAATGATGTTTTTGAAGGCAGGGAGAAAGATGGCAAGGGGAGAGAGGTGCTTAAAGAGGCAGTTCCATAGAGTGTGTTTAAGATGGCTTTAGGTGTGGCCATTTATGGTGGAGTGGAAGGAGCAGGGAACAAGAAGTACGCCAATGTTAGAGGACTGGAGAGTGTGTGTGGAAATGGGATTCGAGGGGATCGTTTAGATAGGGAGGGATGAGGTCATGGAGGGATTAGAAAGTGAGAACGAAAATTTTAAATTGAATTCTCTGCGATATGGGAAGCCAGTAGAACTTTACAAGGACAGGAATGATGGGGATACAGACTTTAGTGTGAGTGAGGACACAGGCTGCAACATTCTGAATGAGTACACGTGTATACTAAAGTCAGTACACTTCCCTTCGCATTTCTTCTGATGCAACAGAACTTTTTCTTCATTTTTCTGCAACCCCTGCAGACCTGGAAGACAGCAACACAGTGGGTTGAGCCTCTAGTTCCAGAATAGCCCTTTAAGAACTGATGGCTGGCCCAATGTTCTGATGGTCAGCCTACTAGCCCTGAGGCCTTACTCACTTTAGTATACATACAAGGTATGACCCCAATGTAACTGGCCATTTATTGTTCCCTCAGGGAGAACAGCTGCAAAGGTATCATTGTCCACTTGTAGCTGCACACCTTATTTCTACAGATTCTGCACGGCACAAGTTCTTTACAGATCACCCACATTTTCCACATGCAGGAAACCCATTTAAGTGAAGGGAAGGGGGTCCAAGTTGGAAAATCTGTCTAGGCTGGCCTCCTTTGTACTCGGTGCGGGTTTGCACAGTTCTGATTTTTAAAGACTTAAAAAAAACTGGGCTTGTGTTCCTTCAATTACTCCATTGCAAGCTGGAGCAAAGACTGAGAAATGAGTCTAGCTTCTGTGAACAGATTGGGATGTGGATCAAATGGCTAATTTACATAGATGCAGAATGTGCATCTCCAAGAAAAAGGGTCAACATCTGAAGCAAGCATATGACATGACCATATGACAGTGTCAAACTCTACATACTGCATTCTGTGTCACAATATCCTACACAAGGTACATTTTGGTACAGAATTTGGTCTAATCATTACTGACATTAAATGTACTCTGTTATCATACTCTTAATGCATATTAAATAAAATCTCTTTAATCTGTTGTATTTGTCTGCTTTACAGAGGACTGAAGCTCCTAGGAGAGATTCTGTTACTCAGTTATCAGAATGTACAAATACAGAGCAAATCAAACAACAAAGTGATGAGGTTAATCCAGAGGTGAGTATTAGATAAATAGCAAATAGAAGGGAGAATAATTTAGCAAAAAATTTAAAGAAGGTAAACATAATCACAAATATAGTACAGCAATTCTTGGCCTTTTTAAAATTGGGAACACTTTTGCAAAATCAGAAAATGTTGCTACTTCCTTTTCCCCATAAATGTAATGCATCTATGACTAATTAAATATTAAAAAGTTCTCCCTTTTTGCAGATACGCTCCTTTCCGGTCGCAGAGACACTTGGTCCACAGTATCTGTGCCAGCTCTTTGCTGAAACAATCCAAAATGAATCCCACTGCTCCGTGCTCTCCCCATAGCCCTGTATCTTCATCTGCTTCAAATATTTATCCAGTTTTCCCTTAGATAATGCAATGGCTGCTGCTTCAACTACTGCCTATGACAAGGCATTCCATGTTCCAACAACTCTCTGCATAAAGAGATTTCTCCGAACCCCTCATTTTACCCTCTTAGTGACAATTTTAAATTGATGGCCTCTCTTGTTACTGATTCCCCAACCAGAGAAATAGTCTTTCCCTATTCAATCTATCAAAAGCCTTTGTAATTTTAAAAACCTCAATTCAATCTCTTCTTAGTCTTCTCTTCTCCAGTGGGAATAGTCTCAGTATCTCAAATACCTCCTCATAACTACAGTTTCCCACCCCAGTATCATCCTGGTGAATTTATGCTGTACGTTGTCTCTGGCTTTAATATACTTTCTATTCTGAGGTGGCCATAAGTGCACATAGTACTCTAAAACTGTGGATTAAACATTGATTTGTGATTAGTTCATTACTCATGTACTCCATGCCCCTTTTTATAAAACCTAATATGTTGTTGGACTTTTTCATGCTTTTTGTTGTCTGTCAACCCACTTTCTATCCAGGATGCTACATTTCCTCTTGTACCATACTCTTGAAGGTGTCCATCAAACTTCTTGTAAAACACCTTATTGAATGCCTTCTGGAAATTCATAAACATTACAATCTACTACATTCCCTTTATCTATCCAATTGGTCACTTCTTCCTAAAAAAAAAAATGTCAAATTTGTCAAACATGAGAATTGGGAACTTTCTTGTGAAAGTGATCTGTGTAGTGAGGGCCCATGAACCCATTTGTCAGTGTTATGTCAGAATAGTATTGTGAAGATCAGATGGATTAATTGAGTTTGTAAATGAAACAGCTTTTCAAATTTAAAGGAAAGCAACACATTATAATTATAGCAAAATATTTGTGTTTGGAACTGATTAGCTGAAATTGGAGAATATTAATTAAGCAACCATCATTTTAAACAACTACTCATGAAAGTAGTAATACTTCCATTAGAGTAGTCCTTCTTTCCCCATGTGGAGGTTTTCATTAGAAAGCTAGATAAAAGAGAATATTGCATGCAATTTTAATTTTATTCTGAGTCCTACTATAGAGTGTAACATTTTTAGTTCATGTATCTACATTTGTGAGAATAGGTTTGTTGAAATGACCATTTTTGCCATTTTACAGGGCAGTGCAAACGATCTTAAAAGTACTGTTAGAAAAGTAAATTCAATTTGCAGATTACAATCTTCTGATGATATTTGTACAGATGAAAATGCAGTCTGTCATCCTACAATTCCTACACTGAAATGTAAGTATGCATTTGAAGCTTTTTTGTTTGAAATCAATTTTGAAAAAGTAGAACTTGTTCCATTGGGAGAAAGTAACTGTCTGATGGGAAAAAAATAATATGAAGCTGTCCACAATTAGTGCTGCCCCAAGTAGCCAAATGAATAGCATAAACCATTAATCTTGCCTGAAATCAAACAGCAACATTTAAGGTAACTGATAATTGGAAGGATTATTATTATATCAAATTTCTTTACCAAAACATGAAAATCCCCATCAGTCCTGCCCATGTCAATCTGTCTTTCCTTCTTGCAGCCCATGGTTGACACAACGTGTTGAGGACATATAACATCTTCCCAAATCAACAAACAGTGACACAATTGTTTTCTAAGTGCAATTACTTCCTTCTGTTTCCCGTTTCAAATACTTTCCATCCAACATTAGTTAAAACCAGCAACTTACAGTCCCCAACCATCATCAGTTCATTAAGAAGTTACTGCGTAAGCTGTCCATGTTTTTGAGAGACCAACTCCTTCCATATCACTATGTTCTGGTAGTTTCGGGAGTTTAAAAATGGACTAAGAGTTTTACTATGATGATGGTGAGGTGAAATGGGTTATTTTTGAAGGGGTTCACCTTCTTAGATTTTCCATTTTAATATA
Organism: Heptranchias perlo; assembly: GCF_035084215.1. Classification (NCBI taxonomy): domain Eukaryota; kingdom Metazoa; phylum Chordata; class Chondrichthyes; order Hexanchiformes; family Hexanchidae; genus Heptranchias; species Heptranchias perlo. Next base: position 143,042,947 of record NC_090325.1, read on the forward strand.
ATTTTGAATAGACTGGTAAAATAAGTACCATTTATAAAGAAATAAAGTAAATAACACCACAAATTACTTACTTTGCAAAGACCTTGGTCTATATGGTGTGCGTGCACAGTCTGTTTTCTGGACTTCACAGGTGGCTGCAACGTGTGCTTGGGGAATGCTATTTTCTCCCAGCAAGCATAATTTAAATGTTCAGATTCTCCAACCTTACCACCTGCTATGTTGGCAGATGATCCCTCCATCTTTCTCAGTGGTGAATATCCCCGTGCACCCGTTGTCTGGTTTAGGAGTCTCCCCTGATTTCCGACTAATGTGCAAAGATTGCCTTGTTCCCATAATCACGTAGTGAGCCTGTTGTAGAGGATAGGATTGCCAAGCTTGTTCCTAACAGCATTTGGCTCATCAAGTAGTTGCAAGAACAGAAAAAGAATTTCCTACTTATATTTCAGATTTATCTCACTAGCTGGTTTTGTGAAATTTAGGTATATAAGAAAAATATTCCATTTTACAACACACTTTTTTGCCACACTGTATACGAAATGATGAGCAGACTGAATGTTTCATTTATATCTCCAGAACTTTTCTCACTTCACTAATTTATACATTTGCACATTACTGCCCAAGGCAATATAAAAAGAAAATTAATTAAAAAAAAGGCACGACAGCAGTTAATCTACAATTTATAGACTTCTACTTAAGCCAAATGGAACTATGATATCAGCTTTTTATTACTTCATACTTTTAAAGACTGTAACTGAAAAAATTAACCCTGGAAATACTGTACTGTGCTCAATGTTCCTTTTCAATGGAGAGATCAGAGTTTTTAATCTTTTTAATTAAGAAAATGGAAACCTCATATACACATAATATCTGAGCAGAACAGTTTTCTGTATTTAATCCTTCAGTATCAATCTTTATCAAATAAATATTTGTGTTCATATCTTAAGGACCAATAGTGTTTTCATTTTCTCCTTCAATTTTCTCCCCTCCTCTCCCAAAAGTGTTGACTCATGATGGGATGCAATGAAAAAGCAGGTAGGACCTCGCCTGTATCTTGATCGAGAGACCATTCTTTATGTGCAAGTGAGGACCATGAGAGTCAGCAGGCTGTTCTATCATGAGGACGACGACAGCCAACCCTGATACTGTTCTCGCCCAATGCACACGTGCACTTTCCAATAGGAGTTATCAAATAGCAATACAGAGCAGGAGTCTTGATCAATTTTCTCCTTCGCCAGAATATGCTGAGTCCATTTGTGGTCCCAACATACTTGGCTGAAATCACCTAACTTGGCTCAGAATAGGGATCAAACCTGGGACCTTTGAGCGCTGTATGGTTCGGTGCCACACTGTATGGTATATTTACCCAGTCATTGGGGGCTCGAGATAACAGTTGTGTCAAACTAACTGTTATCTCTTTAGATGGTCTAAAGATATCAAAATATTATCATGACCAAATATGGTTCATCTTTTAGTATAGAGCAGACTGAGTCAGTGCATGCGAATGAGAGAATAAATGTATATATGAGAGAATAAATATGAGTGAGAATGACATCACCCTTTCAGCTGTCCTTTTGTTTAAAAAAAAAATTCTGTCCTTATAGGAAAATTCATGCCCTCTGTTATAAACATCTTGCGACAACCTACCTGAGATCAAAAGAAATTACTTTTCATTTTTACTTCTTATGTTTTGCAGTCGCACAGTCCATTCAGAGAAAGCCTGTACCACCCGTAAATGCGACAACAAGGCCGAAAACTTTTCCGGAATCAAGAACTGTAATTATCTATCTACGTAACTATCATATAATCTATAATGTTTTGTGCTTGTCATGCACTTCCTATTTACGTCACATTTCCTGTGTCATGATTTTGTTACATTTTGTTGCAGCATAGTGTTCACACTATTTCCATTATGCTTTTGTTGTAATGCTAGAATTTTAGTGTTGATTTCAATTGTGTTTATTAATTGTGGTACTTATTCCTCCTACTGAATCTCCAAGCTAGGTGGTGCTGTGGAAGCACTGCATTACTTATACTCCTGATTGGCTGGATCTGATCACATAATACAATTCTCCTAAACTTCTGGGCCCATGCACCGTTTTTGTTTTCTGCCCTGCCTCCTGCCATTTAAGGTGCCTGCCCCTTGTTGCTTCACCAACTCTCCCGCTAGTTGCCCCATTCAAATTTGGAGCCTAAGGCCACTGGTGACACAACCTCATCCTGCTGTGTTCCCATGACTCATCTGCTTCATATTCTGCAGCCCACCCTATGCTCATTTCAGGCTGTGACCTATCCACTCCATGCCTGGTTTCCTGATCGACTTTCCAGTTGCTGCCTCTGCCTGTCCCTTCCCCCTCCCGTTGTGCTCCATTGGGTCTTGATCCTTGGACGACCTGCCGCCCATTCCCCAACATCTGTTGTCAGGCTTCAAGCCTGTAAACTCAGGCCATCTGCCTCTTTTTTTTCCTGTTGCCAGGTACACCCACTCATTGGGGCCTCCTGCCTACTACCTCTAGTCATCCCACATTGACATAGCATCTTCTAACATTAGAATTCCGCCTCCCCCCCCCACCCCCCCCTCAACATCGAAGGGTGTGCAGGAATAGAGGAATTAACAAAGATGGGGCTACATAGGCAGCCATGGAGGTGGCCATAAGTGTAAGCATAGATAGGAGGAGGCAGAGCATGTAGGAATGGAACAGTACAAAGTGATGCACAGGGTAAAAGTAATAGGGAGAGGGTTTAACGCTTATTTTATCACTAACCATTGGATGGATGGACAAAACATTATCTCCTCTGACTTTCCACAAGCAATTACATAGGAGATCAACTAGTATATTGTATAACGAAGATTAAGTCTGCACGTGCAGCTATCACGCCTCAGACAGCACACTTATTATACAGGTTCAAAAAATCTTAAATGTTGTATGCAATAGGGTACGGTAGCATAGTGGTTATGTTACTGGACGAGTAATCCAGAGGCCTGGACTAAAATCCGGAGTCATGAGTTCAAATCCCGCCACGGCAGCTGGCGAATTTAAATTCAATTAATTAATTAAATTCAATTAATTAAATAAAAATCTGGAATTAAAATACTAGTATCAGTAATGGTGGGCATGAAACGACCGGATTGTCGTAAAAACCCATCTGGTTCACTAATGTCCTTCAGGGAAGGAAACCTGCCGTCCTTACCCGGGCTGGCCTATATGTGACTCCAGACCCACAGCAATGTGGTTGACTCTTAATTGCCCTCTGAAATGGCCGAGCAAGCCACTCAATTGTAAAATCTCGCTACGAAAAGTCATAATAAGAATAAAACCGGATGGACCGGACAGACCACCCGGCATCGGACCACTAGGAGAGCTGTCCCACAGACTAGTCAAGCAACAGCCTGACATAGCCATACTCACAGAATCATACCTTTCAGCCAACGTCCCAAACTCTTCCATCACCATCCCTGGGTATGTCCTCTCCCACCGGCAGGACAGACCCACCAGAGGTGGCGGTACAGTGATATATAAAATCTCATGGCATCAGGTCAAACATGGGCAAGGAAACCTCCTGCTGATTACCACCTACCGTCCTCCCTCAGCTGATGAATCAGTCCTCCTCCATGTTGAGCACCACTTGAAGGAAGCACTGAGGGTAGCAAGGGCACAAAATGTACTCTGGGTGGGGGACTTCAATGTCCATCACCAAGAGTGGCTCGGTAGCACCACTACTGACCGAGCTGGCCGAGTCCTGAAAGACATAGCTGCCAGACTGGACAAGGGAAAAACTTACTTGATCTCGTCCTCACCAATCTACCTGTCGCAAATGCATCTGTCCATGACAGTATTGGTAGGAGTGACCACCGCACAGTCCTCGTGGAGACGAAGTCCCGTCTTTGCACTGAGGACACCATCCAACGTGTTGTGTGGCACTACCACCGTGCTAAATGGGATAGATTCAGAACAGATCTAGCAGCTCAAAACTGGGCATCCATGAGGCATTGTGGGCCATCAGCAGCAGAATTGTATTCCAGCACAATCTGTAACCTCACGGCCTGGCATATTCCTCACTCTACCATTACCAACAAGCCAGGAGCTCAACCCTGGTTCAATGAGGAGTGTAGAAGAGCATGCCAGGAGCAGCACCAGGCGTCCCTAAAAATGAGATGCCAACCTGGTGAAGCTACAACTCAGGACTACATGCATGCTAAACAGCGGAAGCAACATGCTATAGACAGAGCTAAGCGATTCCACAACCAATGGATCAGATCAAAGCTCTGCAGTCCTGCCACATCCAGTCGTGAATGGTGGTGGACAATTAAACAACTAACAGGAGGAGGAGGCTCCGTAAACATCCCCATCCTCAATGATGGCGGAGTCCAGCACGTGATTGGAAAAGACAAGGCTGAAGCGTTTGCAACCATCTTCAGCCAGAAGTGCCGAGAGGATTATCCATCTCGGCCTTCTCCCGATATCCCCACCATAACAGAAGCCAGTCTCCAGCCAATTCGAAACACTCCAACTGATATCAAGAAACGGCTGAGTGCACTGGATACAGCAAAGGCTATGGGCCCCGACAACATCCCGGCTGTAGTGCTGAAGACTTATGCTCCAGAACTAGCTGCGCCTCTAGCAAAGCTGTTCCAGTACAGCTACATCACTGGCATCTACCCGACAATGTGGAAAATTGCCCAGGTATGTCCTGTCCACAAAATGCAGGACAAATCCAATCCAGCCAATTACCGCCCCATCAGTCTACTCTCAATCATCAGCAAAGTGATGGAAGGTGTCATCGACAGTGCTATCAAGCGGCACTTACTCACCAATAACCTGCTCACCGATGCTCAGTTCGGGTTCCGCCAGGACCACTCTGCTCCAGACCTCATTACAGCCTTGGTCCAAACATGGACAAAAGAGCTGAATTCCAGAAGTGAGGTGAGGGTAACTGCCCTTGACATCAAGGCAGCATTTGACCGAGTGTGGCACCAAGGAGCCCTAGTAAAATTGAAGTCAATGGGAATCAGGAGGAAAACTCTCCAGTGGCTGGAGTCATACCTAGCACAAAGGAAGATGGTAGTGGTTGTTGGAGGCCAATCATCTCAGCCCCAGGACATTGCTGCAGGAGTTCCTCAAGGCAGTGTCCTAGGCCCAACCATCTTCAGCTGCTTCATCAATGACCTTCCCTTCATCATAAGGTCAGAAATGGGGATGTTCGCTGATGATTGCACAGTATTCAGTTCCATTCGCAACCCCTCAGATAATGAAGCAGTCCGAGCCCGCATGCAGCAAGACCTGGACAACATCCAGGCTTGGGCTGATAAGTGGCAAGTAACATTCGTGCCAGATAAGTGCCAGGCAATGACCATCTCCAACAAGAGAGAGTCTAATCACCTCCCCTTGATATTCAACGGCATTACCATCGCCGAATCCCCCACCATCAACATCCTGGGGGTCACCATTGACCAGAAACTTAACTGGACCAGCCATATAAATACTGTGGCTACGAGAGCAGGTCAGAGGCTGGGTATTCTGCGGCGAGTGACTCACCTCCTGACTCCCCAAAGCCTTTCCACCATCTACAAGGCACAAGTCAGGAGAGTGATGGAATACTCTCCACTTGCTTGGATGAATGCGGCTGCAACAACACTCAAGAAGCTCGACACCATCCAAGATAAAGCAGCCCGCTTGATTGGCACCCCATCCACAATCCTAAACATTCACCCCCTTCACCACCTGCGCACTGTGGCTGCAGTGTGTACCATCCACAGGATGCACTGCAGCAACTCGCCAAGGCTTCTTCGACAGAACTTGCATTTATAGAGCGCTTTTCACAACCTCAGGACGTCTCAAAGTGCTTTACAGCCAATGAAGTACTTTTGAAGTATAGTCACTGTCCTAATGTAGGAAATGCGGCAACCTATTTGCGCACAGCAAGGTCCCACAGACAGCAATGTAATAAATGACCAGATGATTTTTTTTTAGTGATGTTGGTTGAGGGACTAAATATTGACCATGACACCTTGCTCCTCTTCGAATGGTGTCGTGGGATCTTTTACGTCCACTGAGAGGGCAGACGGGGCCTCAGTTTAACGTCTCATCCAAAAGACGGCACCTCCGACAGTGCAGCACTCCTTCAGAACTGTACTGAAGTGTCAGCCTAGATTATGTGCTCCAATCTCTGGAGTGGGACTTGAACCGACAGCTTTCTGACTCAGAGACGAGAGTGCTACCAACTGAGCCATGGCTGATGCTTAAAATGGCACATCAGCATGTGCAGACCACACACTGCAGGCATCACACTGACAGGTGCTAAACAATTTTAACAAAGTCAGTTAATTAAGACTGGGTGCTTTTGAACTGGAGATGAAACTGACAGGGGTAGTGGTGGGGGCTGAAGACCTATGTAAGCACTACTTAGGAACCTCTGTTGCTTGACCCCTTTGGAGTTTCTGAAGTACGGGTGAGGTTCCCTATTTTGCATGCCACTGGCCAGTGCCCACATCACTGGGCTGCATCCCGAGGCACCTGTCCTAGGAGGCTGCAAAATGCAACTTATTGTACCCAGTCAAAAGGGGAGTTGGTGCCACCACTGGAAAGTGGAAAGTTGTGACCCCTTTGTAAGGGGGCCACTTTGCAATTAACAAAAAAAAGCCATTCCTTAAGTCTCTGGCCGTCCAGGTCATGATCCTAGTTGGAGCCACTTCCACTGTTTGGTAGGCTGACATACTGCTGCCAAAGATATGCCTGGTCCTTCAGGGAGGCAGGGACGTGGGATCTCCTGACAATGGGAGTCCCAGCCCCCAGCCCGCACTTCCCTGCTTCCTTCTACACCACTAACATTTGGCCAGAACCCAGCTTATCTAGACCCTGTCTTGTTGCCGGCCTTTCAAGTGCACTTCTGCCAAAGTTATGGCAGGATTGTGTGTTGGAAGGGTTGTGGGTTTTCGGCCCCAAGCATTTAAAAAAAAATGACCAAACTTGAATTAACCTCTGAGTGACTTGAGCTTGTATTTACTTAACAACAATCGGATGCTGTTGCCTTAAAGGGACGCACCTCCATCTTAGCATCATGATACATTGCACGGCATTACACTTCTGTCCTTATTAAACAGTGTATCGTCAAACATACTGTAATCACTATCCTTGAGCCATCTGACAGGAGATGTGCTAATAAAATATAATAGTGATTTGTTTAACGCACATTTTATCTGTCACTCCTGCCCTCACACTATTGCTATTACATGGATATTCGCAAGTTTTTGGGTCATGCTTTCACCCAATTGGCTCAAATTTCATATTTGTAAAACAGCAGCAAATCAGATTTTATAAGCATGGAGCAAAGCTACCAATAAAAAAAAACTGAACCAATCAAATCACTCAGACTATTTTTAATAAAATATTTTCTTCAGCCTGCCTATTATTTTTAACATAACAAGTATGTAAAAATGTAAAACAAATTGCCAAAAGTGTCATACACATGATATCTAATATGCAAACATATGCAGTGTGCACTGTACATATGTGTATGTGTGGCCGATATATGTGTAACCGGACAGCTCCAATTGAGGATATATTGGCCTTGGAGGGGGTGCCGCACAGATTCACCAGAAGGATACCGGGGCTAAAAGGGTTAAATTATGAGGGCAGGTTGCATAGACAAGGCTTGTATTCCCTGGAGTATAGAAGATTAAGGGGTGATCTAATTGAGGTGTTTAAGACTATCAAGGGGTAAATAGAGAGAAACTATTTCCTCTGGTGGGGGACTCCAGAACAAGGGCGCATAACTTTAAATACTAGGGCTAGGTCATTCAGGGATGATGTCAGATGGACTGCGACCCGGCTTTATTTCCGGGTTTCACTTGGGCGCGTAAAAGTACAGGCTTCCCATTGGGAATGCAAAGCCCGAAGATTTTGCGATTGCGACCCAAAAAAACAACTATTTTCAACTCCCACCCGCCCCCAACCCACCCGCTCTTAGGGTTTAAAATCACCCCCCTGGTGCCAGAATGCTCGAATCATAGCTAGCTGCTAACCTTAATGCAGAAAAGAAATTATACTGTGTGTAGGAAAATCTAACTTAACTGCTGCAAGAAGAATGTTTTCCTATGCCTGATGGTTGGTATGTGATTCTAACAGCAATTTTTGTCTTAAATGTCACCTGAGATTTTTTTTTGAATGAATTTATGCAAATATTATAAAAGACTTGCAGATTAAAGCCATCATACATCACACCTGTAATTATTTAGGTTTGTGTGGAGAAGATTATCACAATATGCAATATGTATGATACATATAGGGCCCGATATTACCATGGTGGCGGGTTTGTGGCGGGGGGGGGGGTGGGGGGCGATTGGGCGCGTGGGTAACACGCCCGGTGAAATCAGTCCGCCCCGCGCGCAATCGCTGGCTGATTGGATCCACTTACCTGGTCTTCCGGGTTCCCCGCTGCTGAGCTGCGCGGCGGGCGGACTGCGCATGCGCAGTAAGGTCTGTCAGCTGGAGGAGCTTTATTTAAAGGGGCAGTCCTCCAGTGACTAATGCTGCAAAAAATAGGAAAAATTACAGCATGGAGCAGCCCAGGGGGAAGGTTGCTCCCAGTTTAATGATGCCTCACTCCAGCTCTTATTGGATGGGGTGAGGAGGAGGACAGAGATTCCCCCCCCCCCCCCCCCCCCCAGCGGGCGGGAGGAAGCGGCCTGCCTCTGCCACCAAGAAGGCCTGGCTCAAGGTGGCAGAGGAGGTCACCTGCACCACAAACATATCGCGCACCTGCATACAGTGCAGGAAGCATTGCAATGACCTCAGTAGGTCAGCCAAAGTGAGTACTCTTACTCATTCCCCTACACTCCGTCTGCCACATCACCGCCCCCACCTCACATCTCCTTCTGCACTGCCAACACAACTCTGTCACATCACCCCTCATACCCACTCAAACCTCATCCTCATCTTACCTGCACTTACTCACCTCGCCAGTACTCATCCCGCCACTACCACTCAACCCAATCCTCATACAATCTCATGGCTCTATCTCATACTCACCCTCTCATGCATCTCTTTCACAGTCGGCCTCACTCAACCTGCCACTACCTGTGCTGCAGCCACAGGGTATGCATCACATATGTGCAGTAGGCAGTGTAAGGCAAACATGTCGTGAGCATGAAGGGGATGCACAAGGGTGTTTGAGGGTTTGTCATGGTTTTTACTTGTATTTCATTTCTGAGCAACTCACATTACATATTATATTGGCACCATTACTGTCACTTCTTTGCGAATCTTGTCTGGTTTGTGCAATAATGCCCTTTCCTGAGGATCACAATGAAGACCCACACCTGATGCCACCCATTATGTCACTGCAGAGTGGGTGTAGGTGTATTTGCAGGGCTCTTTTGTGCAGACGACTGAGAGACGTCGTCGATGTCCCCGGTGGCACCCTGGAAGGATGCGGAGGAGAAATTGTTGAGGGCAGTGGTGACTTTGACAGCGACAGGTAAGAAGATGGTGCTCAGGCCAGCCGGGAGCAGCTCGGCATGAAGGAGGCTGCAGATGTCCACGACTACATATCGAGTGACTCTGAGCCTCCGTGTGCACTGCTGCTCAGAGAGGTCCAGGAAGCTGAGCCTCGGTCTGTGGACCCTGTGGCGAGGGTAGTGCCCTCTGCGACGCATCTCTCTCTGCAGTTGCCCTCCCTCCTGCTGTGCAGGTGGATGTGTCACAGCACTGTGTTGTGGAGCTCCATGTGTCAGAGGTAGACGGCGTGGCCGGCGAGGCTGGTGATGCTGTTCGCCCTCCGAGGAGGTCATGACTGCAGCTATGGCGGCCTCCATCCGGAAGATGGACATCTGAGGGGGTCTGCAAGGTAGGTACGTATGTCTGGACACCGGGGTAAGTGTGCAAGTTGGTGAATGTTGTTGTTAGGAGGAGGGTGGTGGAAGCCAAACTTTGTCCAATGTGACAGAGTGGCCTCCTGCAATGAGTGGGGGTCTCCCCACACCCCCCCCCTCCACCTGTCAAATGGACCTTTGCAGCTGCCACAGGCTGATGGCTGCAACACGTCCATTTGAACTGGGAGTGTTTCCCCCAGTACGGGAAACAGTCCCAGTTGTTTGTAAAATCCCACCCCTCCTAAAATATCACATTAATCAGGTCTGTAAATGACATGAAATACCTAGATAAATACCTTAAGTGGAACCCCGCCGGCGGGAGTCCCACATGCAGGGGCTGTGTGCGCATGTCAGTGCGTCAGTGGGGAACCCGGAAATGGGGCGGGTTGGTGCCGGGCTCCCGACCCGCCCCGGGAATCCCCGATTTTCGTAGCCCCCCCCCCACCAGGAACGTACCCGATTGCCGGTACTAAAATAGAGCCCATAGACTCTGGATACTGTTGTTAAATCAACTAGGGATAAGGAATGGTGAAAGTAATAAGTGAGTTAATAAATTCTAATTTTTACTGAGTATGAAACTAAAGAGATCAATGCCAGAATACATTAATACTGTACTTTGACAACAGCATGAAAATAGAACGTATCTGCGTGCTTTCTATGTCAGAACAACACTTTGCCAGTGTGCGTGATGATAGTCAGGTTTGTTAGTGTGTGACTATAACACCAACTTTTTTTTCCTCCTCATAAAATTTGCCAGAATAGTTTCAGATGGTTGCAGCTGATGAAACCTGCTTTAACTATCACACAGCAAATAAACCCTTCCTCCCCAAACATACACACATTCACCTACATGAACACCATCGACATATGTCGGGTAGGTTTATTCTGTTCACAACTGATAGTGACCAACCTAGAAGAGCAAATTTAAAGAGATATTCCTCATAGGTTGCAGGATTGTTGCAAATGTTAGGCAACTGAACACAACAAAGATCCCTTATTTAAACTGAGTAGCTGATTTATAGAGCCCAGGAGGAACTCAGGGTCGATCCCTGGTTTTGTGTTAAGTTAGCTGATTTCAGCTGGAGCAGTGATAGAGGTGTTGCAATTGGCAATGTTACTGGGTTTGCGAGGGGAAAATTGGCCTGGGTTCTTGTTTCTCTTTACTATCTAGTAGCCCCTGTTGGAAGTGTGCTTGTGTGGATGACGGATAAGGACAAGGTGTTCCCCTATGGTCAAACAGCCTACTAACACACTCGGAAGGCTCACACAAGAATATTTGTGACTTGGATAATGTACCAGAGGACACCTGGTACCTGTGAAATTGTATCCTATGTTCCCCTGAAATAAAATTTGTAACATAATTGGATAAGAAGTTCAACAATGATGGCAAAAAAAACACAACAGTTACCAACAAACTCATCCATTCCACCTTCTAATACTTAAACAATTTTCTTATCTCACAGGTCTCCCCACTCTCCGAGGCCTCGGGCTTTTCTTCTCTCCCCACCCCCCCTTCCAGAGCTAGGATCATTCAGCTGTTACATCCCTATTTAAAAAGGCATGATGTGGAGATGCCGGTGATGGACTGGGGTGGACAAATGTAAGGAATCTTGCAACACCAGGTTATAGTCCAACAATTTTAATTTAAAATCACAAGCTTTCGGAGATTATCTCCTTCGTCAGGTGAGTGAGCGTGGGACTCCTTGAACGTTTCGCATTTATAGTCAGAGAACAATACCTGGTGATTACAGATAATCTTTCCAACTGCCCGTTGTCAAGGCAATCAAAGTGTTCAGACAGAGAGGTGTTACCGACAGGACCACCGAATACACAAATGGCCAGAACACAAGACAGAGAGAGAGAGGGAGAAACATCCGAAAGGAAGAGAAAGACAGAGAATGACCCGTTGTATTAAAAACAGATAACCTTTATTCGCTGGTGGGGTTACGTGTAGCGTGACATGAACCCAAGATCCCGGTTGAGGCTGTCCTCATGGGTGCGGAACTTGGCTATCAATTTCTGTTCGACGATTTTGCGTTGTCGTGTGTCTCGAAGGCCGCCTTGGAGAACGCTTACCTGAAGATCGGTGGCTGAATGTCCTTGACTGCTGAAGTGTTCCCCGACTGGGAGGGAACCCTCCTGTCTGGCGATTGTTGCGCGGTGTCCGTTCATCCGTTGTCGCGGTGTCTGCATGGTCTCACCAATGTACCATGCTCCGGGGCATCCTTTCCTGCAACGTATGAGGTAGACAACGTTGGCCGAGTCACAGGAGTATGAACCATGTACCTGGTGGGTGGTGTCCTCTCGTGTGATGGTGGTATCTGTGTCGATGATCTGGCATATCTTGCAGAGGTTGCCGTGGCAGGGTTGTGTGGTGTCGTGGACGCTGTTCTCCTGAAAGCTGGGTAATTTGCTGCGAACGATGGTCTGTTTGAGGTTGGGTGGCTGTTTGAAGGCGAGTAGTGGAGGTGTGGGGATGGCCTTAGCGAGGTGTTCGTCGTCATCGTTGACATGTTGAAGGCTGCGGAGAACGTGGCGTAGTTTCTCTGCTCCGGGGAAGTACTGGACGACGAAGGGTACTCTGTTGGTTGCGTCCCGTGTTAGTCTTCTGAGGAGGTCTATGCGATTTTTCGCTGTGGCCCGTCGGAACTGCCGATCGACGAGTCGAACGTCATATCCCGTTCTTACGAGGGCGTCTTTCAGCGTCTGTAGGTGTACATCGCGTTCCTTCTCGTCTGAGCAGATCCTATGTATTCGCAGGGCCTGTCCACAGGGGATGGCCTCTTTGACGTGGTTAGGGTGGAAGCTGGAAAAGGGGAGCATCGTGAGGTTGTCCGTGGGCTTGCGGTAGAGTGAGGTGCTGAGGTGCCCGTCTTTGATGGAGATTCGTGTGTCCAAGAAAGAAACCGATTCTGAGGAGTAGTCCATGGTGAGCTTGATGGTGGGATGGAACTTATTGATGTTATCGTGTAGTCCCTTCAGCGATTCTTCGCCGTGGGTCCGTAGAAAGAAAATGTCATCTATGTATCTGGTGTATAGCGTTGGTTGGAGGTCCTGTGCAGTGAAGAAGTCCCGCTCGAACTTGTGCATGAAAATGTTGGCGTATTGGGGTGCGAATTTGGTCCCCATGGCTGTTCCGTGCGTTTGGGTAAAGAACTGGTTATCGAAGGTGAAGACATTGTGATCCAGGATGAAGCGGATGAGTTGTAAGATGGCGTCTGGAGATTGGCTATTGTTGGTGTTGAGTATTGATGCTGTTGCAGCGATGCTGTCATCGTGGGGGATACTGGTGTAGAGTGCCGAGATGTCCATCGTGGTGAGAAGTGTTCCTGGTTCAACAGATAACAGAAGTCTCAAGGCATAATCAAAGGCTCAGGACATCGACACAGACTAATCCTGTTATGTTAATTGCAGGAGCTTTGTTCAGATAATTAGGTAACCTTTGTGATTGGCATACACAGGATGAGATCTTAAATGTCTGCATCCAAACAATCTAAATTAGAATTGACAACAGTTAACCCCATAGAAAAGGTGTCTGACAAACAGTTAACACCATAGAATCGATATCCGAAAGATGTCTGGGGCAATGGGCACCCGGGGAGGGAGGGGGGTTGGGGGGAGATGTCTGGGACAGATGACATCATGGAGCTAAAGTCGTTGAGCTACTAGAAGCAAATATGCTTCAGAAAGATATAAGAACTGGGCTATCGTCCCACTAAAAGTTAGAAGCTTTTCGGGACAGCGGAGGTCCACCTACCCTACGATCAGTCTGACATCTCCTAGGGACAGCTGGTTGTACAATACTTGTTTATTTGATATAACTGTATTAGAACATTGTTATATAAATACTTGTTGTTTGGTATAACTGGCATTATATAACTGCATTCTTGTGTCTATAATAAAGTGTGCATGTTCGGTCACACGTGAGATCGGATCATCGTGGAAGTTATTAAGAAAGATTAACAACTCTTGGTAGCATTAATAATAACATATCTCCAACAGTCTTCATTCATTCATTCATTCAACCATCATAGAAATAGAAATGGCCATGGTGAAGGGTGGAATCACCTTGGGAAATTTCAAGCATTTTCCTTTAAGAAATTCATACACTGAAGCTGCCATCATTTTGGTGAAGTGAGCTTCCTCCACTCTGTTCTGAATTTACCCTTCATTGTTTTTGTCTTGCCATCAGCAGTGATCTTAACTTTTTCTTGTGCATGTAGACAACAGTTAACTGTTTACTGTTTTTGGTGATTTTCAATGCTATAAGTTAGTGTAATCTGTTAATATGCGGCCCGAGAAAAGTTTTTCCAAAGTTTGATAACATTTTGCTTATTTTTCAATTAAGTTTAACTTTCAAAAAGTCACTGATACCACCTTCTCACTTACCACACACTTGATTTATTTTAAGTTACCATAACATGTCAGTAGAACTGGAATTGAATAATGTTAATACCCCAGTGGTGTAAACTTAAAAGTGTGGATTGTTTAAAAATCAAAAGTCATCTGTTGGAAATGACATAATATTAGACGAGAGACTCTTTAAGTTGTACCAAATAGGGCCTCCCTCTCGGTGCCAGTAGTGGAATTCAGTATGAGATTAAAACACCATCATCCAATATTTTCAATCGTGCACAGGAAGTAAGATTATGTTGTTAGGAAGTGTATGCCATGCACAAATCATTTAATAGCATATAGAAACAGTATTTATTAGAATGCAATTTATTTGATAGAGGCTAACCAATCATATTCTAAGAGATACACTAAGACAAGTCAGGTAAAGAGCAAAAGTCCTTCTGTAGTAGAATGTTGGAATTTACAGCAGGACAGAATTCACTTCACTTTGGAAAACATAAAGTCTCTGGATGCATTTTACCAGCTGACTGAAAACTATAGCCCTCCTGTCCGACCTGTAGAGAGCTTTGGAACATTCTGTGAGAGGAACTTGCATCTCCAAGGATCATCACTGCAGGAAAGTCCACAGAATCCATTTTGCAAAAAAAAAGGTAAGATACATATTGATGTCCTGTAATTTCATTGATGCAGGAGAGCTGTCTTATATTGAAATATTGATTTACAATTAAATATTTAAATGTTAAAGAATCCCTTTTACCTTTTTATATGGATATTCCATGCATGCACAAATAAAAGTACATCAATGAATAAGCACTGTGGGTGCTGCATTGTGCACAAGTATGGATGTGGGTTTGGATCTGCACCGTACCACCCAGCGAGTTGCTGACCTTGGCCTTTTGAGGGGAACTGTGTGAATGAAGTATCACTTTGTTGCTTAGCCTACTTTCTTGAGCCAAATAAAATGTTCCTGTTGGTAACTTCACCACATGGGGTGATACTGATCTGTGCTGTGTGCTGTAAGCTGATTTCAGATGGGGTGGTAATGGGCCACTATGAATGGCCTTGGTGCCCTGGGCTGGAAAGGAGAAAGAAATGATCCAAGGTTCCCACTTTTGATCACTATCTAGTGACTCACTACGAAGTGCATTTATGCCAAGATGGCCCAGAATTTCCTGCAGATTTGGGCCATTACAATGGCACATCTACATCATAGGGGCCGTTTTACGGCGCAAAGGTCTCGGCAAATTGTGGCGTAAGTGACTTGCATGGCACCATAATTTCCTGGGACTTCTGCGCCACTACGCCAAGACCCTTGCTGAAACAGTTGAAAGCTAATTATCATAGCTCCACCCCAT
Source organism: Heptranchias perlo (assembly GCF_035084215.1). Lineage (NCBI taxonomy): Eukaryota > Metazoa > Chordata > Chondrichthyes > Hexanchiformes > Hexanchidae > Heptranchias > Heptranchias perlo. Next base: position 143,058,526 of record NC_090325.1, read on the forward strand.
TAAAATCACAAATGAGCTGAATTAATGCTACTTCGATTGCAGCTGCAACTTAGACTGTTAAATAATGGCACTGGTGGGCTCAGTATGTTTGGTGTAATCACAGGAATAGGAAAAATCATGAACATTTTGGTTTTGAAACACAGAATATTGGTGATATAAATAAACCTATATTTGAATTAACTGGCTTAAATGATAAGTCCATTCTAGCTTTCCAGCCAATATGGATCTTTGCATCAAGTGACAAGGAAAAAGAGTTGGCAAATTTAAAATTGAGGGTTGCTGCATTGAAAAAAACACATTTGTTTTTAAATACAAATCGTTTTGGTAAAATTTTCTTTTGACCTAAATAAAAATAGTATATTTAAATTCATATTTTTTCGGGATGTAGATATATCTCACATTATTTCACAGCAAATAAGAATGATATATACAAGGCACAAGACAAATTCAGAATTAGCAACATCCAATACTGTGCAGTGATATAAACAATCACTAGCAGTAATGGGATATTGTAATTGTTATTTCAGCCTTTTATGTTATATTGTTATTTTAATAACTCTGAATATTGTTGCAAATCTTTTTATGGAATTTTACAAAATTCAATGCTATTAACGGTAATTGATAGGTTGCCGATTTAAAAAGGTGGGAGCTATCTATTCTTTATATCTAAAGCAAAGGGTTTATCGGTTTCTCAACTTAAACAATGTTCAATAGGCTAGCATATGTATGGAGACAAAGTACACGGGATAGGCAATAGTATTTTGTTGGCATTTTAAACAATTCGACGTTTTGACTATCTCTTCAAAGCGCATCACTTAACGTGACTATTTTCTTTATGGTCCTGGATACAAATAAATAAAGTTATGTAATGAACAAGAAACATAAAAGAGAGATGAGAGGCCATCTCCATCATACCAGCGCTGTCCCCGAATTGGCCGTCAGCTGCGCTGATTCTAATTCGCCGCTATGCACGCTGCAGCATATTCTGATCAGTTCTCAGAAGACCAGCATCCCACATTTGGCCGGATCTTGCTGGAAAAATAATGGGATGTTTACTTGCTGGTCGATTTACGCCACTCCGCCGTTTGCTTCGCACAAGCAGCATCTCATCCTTAGCCTTCCCGTTATTTTTAAGAACTTGCTGGATTTACACATTAATTGCCCATTAAACTCACTGCTGAAAGTTAAGGCTGGAACTTAACATCATAAGTACCTTTTTAACTACGTGATAATTGTTAATGCAATGCCAAGGGAACAATTTAAACTGTTCAATCTCATTCCTGCATGTAGTCAATTATTGTTAGAGATTTTAAAAATGTCAAAATTTAAATTTTTACATTTTTTTTCTTACTTTTCTGTTCTGACTTTTTTCTCTTTCTCTTAATCCAATCTTTCTTTCCCTCTCTTTATTTCTCTTTCTGTAGCTGATTTGACTCGAATTCACCCACTCTAATTCACTATCTCACCACGTCGTTCCTCTGTTTCTTTCTCAAACCTTACATCCCATTGGTAAAGGCGATATTGGGGGTGATTTTAAACCCCAAGAACGGGTGGGTTGGCGGTGGGTCGGAGTTGAAAATAGTTGTTTTTTGGGTCGCGACCGCAACCCGGCTTTATTTCCGGGTTTAACGTCAGCGTGTAAAAGTACAGGCTTCCCACTGGGAATGTAAAGTCTGAAAAATTTACAGTTGCGGCCCAAAAAACCAACTATTTTCAACTCCCACCTGCCCCCAATCCACCCGTTCTTGGGGTTTAAAATCTCCCCATACTGTTGGCCGGCTACTCTATAGTGCCGACGAGAGACTGCTTTGCATGTTGCCATTAGCGACAGGCCCTTTAGTGGAATTCCACACCAACCTTAATTTTTTTAATCTTATATTACAACAGAGTATGTTTGAAACAGTCCAAAAAGGTGCATTACTCAAAGGATGAATGGAAGAAATGTTCTACGTTTAACTTCATGCCCCTTGGATTCTTTTAACGTTAATTAAAGGCAGTGTTATGTGAAGAGAGGTGACAGAGGGCTCAGAACAGCAGTACTGGATTCTGCAACAAAATCCTATCCAGTTTCACTGGCCATAATCCAATATTACGGCTCAAATCTTGGCAATTACAAATTAACGTGCAGTGTAAAATGCGGTTCTGCACATCTGCCTGCTGACAACGACATTGACTCCCCGCTCGCGTGCTCACACACAAAATTTCTAGGTGAAGCAATTCCTCACTTGCTTCACTTGATGAGCCACCTCTGCAGGGACTGGTGTTTTGTCAAATCAAGGTAAATGTACCTCTGCCAGTAGATTCGAGTGCAAGGATGATGGGTGGGTGCAGAATGCCTCTGTTGCAGCCTGCCCAGCCTGGCATCCCACTGATGGTTCTCCTCTTCTCCCTCCAAAAAAGACAAATACAGGGCGATTCCCATGGAGAAACACATCGTGGTACTATTTTTTCATTATGAAGAAACAACAGTGGCTCAACAATTGCCGCAATGTACCTGACCGGCTAAGAGAAAAACAAAACAAAAACCCTGTGGAAAGGTTCACAATGCACCTACCAATATTCACATAAGATTCTGTAAATCCTCTTCCATCCAAGCTCCAGCCTTAACATTCCTGGATGCCCCTTTTATATGGGCAGATATGAGTCAATGGCAGTTACACTGGGAAATTACATAAGCATCATTGTGGCTTTATTTTAATATTTCAAGCTGCGAACCAGCTGGAGAATGAAATCCAAAGGCAAAAATTAGATGGGATGCTAAATGGGTGCAGAACTGATGTAACCCCTTTGTTTGTAATTGGTTATGCCCAATTTATGCTTGTTTATCAAGCAAAGCTAATCTGAAGATCTGGACTATTCTATTGGCCACACAATGTTGACACACAACTGAAAGGGGTTCTAAGCTTACAGTTGAAACTTCCAATGATGGGATGGGGGTGTTCATTTGATTACGTTATTGGTTGGCACCATGGTTGGTCCAAATTGTTGTGCCGATTCAAAGTGTGCTTGTTTTGATATATTTATTTTTGGTGAATATATTACTTGATTGAAGTATCATATTAATCAAATCAGAGCTCATTATTCATCATGAATTACAAATTCCAGTCATTCTTTTGAGGCAGCCAGAAATGGATGCCAAATCCTTCCCCATGAAAATGTAGATAAAATCAGCCATCAAGTGCCTGAGGTTGGATGTTGGCCAGGACTCCCTTATCCTGGCTTCACCCAATGTCTACACACATGCACTTCCAGATGGGATTGCTGGATATGGTCAGGACTGGAAACCCTGGCCCACTGCAGACCAGGATATGAACCTGGGACTTTCTGCTCTGTATGGCTCAGCTATTCACTGGCTTAGTCATCTAAGCCATTAAGGGAGCTGAGGTTACATTTTTAGCTGCGCATCTGTAACCCTCAACTGTGTCTACAGTTTTGCTTACCAACAGATTTGATCAATTGGATGTATCAATTTACATAGTCATTGAAGTCATAAATGATCTGTTGCACCAGATACAACTGATGGATAGCTTGTAACTAACAATTATTTCAACATTTTGCAGCTACTCTAAATTTACGTGACATGTTAAGTGCGGCCAATGCCATCAGTACACAAATGAATCTAACAGCAAGAAAGAAAAGAGCGCAGAGGTAAATGGCAAAATATTTTCAAAATTTGTTTCAAACTCAGGGACAGGCTTATGAAAGAAGAACACGGTCGTTTTCTTCACAATACTGAAACAGATTAGTTTGATGTAAAATAAAAGAATCTCTTCTGTTTTACAATACTTATTCATTCTTAAATACTGTAAATATACTACATAAATAAGGCATATATGCTACATAAATACGATATAGATTGTGAAAATTTATTACAGATTTTAACATGAAAATGGGTAAATGAAAAAAGTTACATGTCAGACCAGAATGTTTCATTTCTTTAATTGAAATGTGCTATTTTTAATGTTTTTAAGCGTATCTCCTTACCAGTCTCGAGCTGTATCAAAAACCTGTGATAAAAAACCTCAACAAACAACTGTACCTCATTCTGCTAAAGGTAAAAAAAAAATGCTTTCAATGTACATTGTCTGATCCAAAGGGTTGACACAAATAGCAGAGAGGGAGGTGGAACGGGGCATAGATACATTTCATATGATCACAAGATAAATACAGGTGAGGAAGGCCATTCGGGCACACTAGCTCACTGGAGAAAAAAAAGTACAGTCTCCTGCTGTAGCATCCAATTGTCTCTTAAATGATTCCAAGGTGTTTGGCTCCATTATTCAACCTGGAAGTCCATTTCATGTGGCAATCACTCTTTGTGTGAAAAACTTACTGCAATCAATTCTAAATTTGCCTTTCAAAAGGTTGAACCTGTGTCAATTTTGCCTTTCGTATAGCATTTAACAACTATAAGTTCCTTTCTCATAACTTAATCCTCTATCTGGGGATCAGCTTGATGGTTCTTCTCTGTACTGCCTCCAGAGCATGGATGTTTCTGTTTGAATATCAAAAACTGGACTCAGCACTTGAAGTGCAGTCTGATCAAGGCACTGTACAATTTCAGCATCCTCCGATGGCCCTAATCAAAGTCACAAATTACATCCTTTGTGATTGTGACGATGGTGCACGATCCTTCCTTGTCCTTCTCGACCTCTCTGCATCCTTTGACATGGTTGACCACACCATCCTCCTCCAACGCCTCTCTTCCGTTGCCTGGCTGAGTGGGACTTCCCTCTCTTGGTTCCACCCTTACCTACCCAATCAAACCCAGATCATCTCAAGCAATGGCTTCTCTTCCCTTCCCTGCACTGTTACCTCTGGAGTCCACCCAAGGATCTATCCTTGGCCCCCTCCTCTTCCTCATCTACATACTGCACCGTGGTGATATAATGCAAAGATATGGCATCAGGTTTCACATGTATGCTGACGACACCCAGCTCTACCTCTCCACCATCTCTCTCGACCCCTTCATTGCCTTTATGTTGCCAGACTGCTTGTCTGACATCAAGTCCTGGATGAGCCACAGTTTTCTCCATTTAAACATTGGGAAGACTGGAGTCCTATCTTCAGTCCCTGCCACAAACTCCATATCCTTGCCACTAATTCTATTCCCCTCCCCAGCCACTCTTAGGGTGAAGTATATTTCAGTGTCCTATTTGACCCTGAGCTGAGTTTCTGACTTCATATCCTTCCCATCACAAAGACCAACTACTTCCACCTCCATAACATCACCCGTCCCGTCCCTGCATCAGCCTGTCTGCTGCCAAAACACTGATCCATACCTTTGTCCCCTCCAGACTTGACTGTTCCCCAATGTTCTCCTGGCCAGCCTCCCATCCTCCACCCTCCATAAACTTTAGCTCATCCATAACACTGCTGTCCATATCCTATCACACACCAAGTCCCGCTCACCCATCACCTCTGTGCTCACAGACCTACATTGGCTCCCAGTCACCGAACGTATCAAACTTCAAATTCTAATCCTCACCCTTCCCTATCTCTAACTCAACAATTCTCCAAGAACTCTGTATTCCTCCAACTCTGGCCGCTTGTGCACCCCCTCCTTTTGCCCCACTATTGTCGGCTGTGCCTTCAGCCATCCAGACCCTATGCTCTGAAATTCCCTACCTAAACCTCTCCGCCTCTCCACCACCTTCTCCTTAAAATCCATCTCTTTTACCAAGCTTTTAGTCATCCCTTCCAATATCTCCTCCTTTGGCTCAGCATTGATTTTTGATTGCTCTTCTTGGGAAGCACCTTGAGATCTTTTTCTACGTTAAAGGTGCTATATAAATGTAAGTTGTTATGATACTACTGACCTTTTAATACAATGCAGAATTCTGTTTTCTTTGATTCAGTGACTGAACATGTTAAGTACCAAGTCATCTAAAATTGTATATACTTTGAAATGTTAAGGATTTATCTTATTTCCTTATTTACATTTTTTTTTAATTATTACAAATGAAAAATTCCACATAAGCCTGGACAGACTCAGAGAGAAAAAACGATGAAGTAATAGGCTTGCTTTCGATGTCTGGCAGAGGTAAAAACACTGGTGGTAGAAAGTGAGTAGCTGAAGGGGTCTTGATTCTTCAATGTCACTGTGCTTGCTGTGTCTTCAGCCCGCCAATTTCACTCAGGTGTCAAGGACAACAATGGATTGGGAAGCAGTGAGAAATATTAAAAAAAGATCAAAAGATCAAACTTGTTTCATTGCTTTTCTAAAGGTTTTTGATATGTTCACTCTAATCTTTGGAGGTACTGATGTGACTCATTAATTAAAACATATTGGCCCAGAAATTGCTGTCCATCACAAACACCAGATACTTCCACCTCCATAACATCACCCGTTCCCACCACGCATCAGCCTGTCTGCTGCCAAAACACTGATCCATACCTTTGCCTCCATTATTAGTGTGTAAAAAAAAACAGAAATTTGTTACGAAGAAGAGATACGCCATGAGTTCCAATTCGCCACAAATTGCTGGACAATTTGCAACAATCTGCCATTAGCCTCGCCAGAACCAAAAAAAATTACCGTCTCACCGAAACCTCCCCATTGTGTGTCATGAACTTGCTGGATTTGCACCATTAATGCTAATTAATCTAATTTAGAGATCGTAATTCATGTTGTAAGGACCCTGTTAATGGCATGATTTATGGTCCTGTCATGACACTCAACCTTGGAGGCCCAAAAAGGGAACAGTGAAACTGTGGACTCTCATTCCTGCAGGTAGTAAATTGTTCCCTAGAGGTTTTTACATTTTTTTAATTACTTTTCCTTTTACTCTTTCTTTCCCTCTCTTTATTTTGTTCTTTCTCGAATTTGACTCTAATTCACCCTATTTCCTTCTCCATCACTCACTCTGTTTCTTTCTCTGTCCTTAAATTTCATTGGTTAAGTAGATAGACCATTGGACACGATGTTCACGGGGTCCCAGATAGCCCGTTGACCTCGCTATCCCCCGTAATACGACCTGAAGGGTGAGGTTAAAAAATAGTCCAGTTCACAGCATTCGCCATGAGATGCACAGCTCCAGAAATTTCTAGGCCTTTGCTACCATTAATACAAAACTCAGTCACAGTATATTTTAGTGATGGGAACTTTTTAAATAACCATCCTGTGGGGCGTATTGGAAGTTTATTTTATAAATTTTGCTAAGACGGATAAATGTGATCTCTTACATGGTTGGGCCTAGGACACTGCCCTGAGGAACTCCTGCAGCAATGTCCTGGGGCTGAGATGATTGGCCTCCAACAACAACTACCATCTTCCTTTGTGCTAGGTATGACTCCAGCCACTGGAGAGTTTTCCCCCTGATTCCCATTGACTTCAATTTTACTAGAGCTCCTTGGTGCCACACTTGGTCAAATGTTGCCTTGATGTCAAGGGCAGTCACTCTCACCTCACCTCTGGAATTCAGCTCTTTTGTCCATGTTGGACCAAGGCCGTAATGAGGTCTGGAGCCGAGTGGCCCAGGCGGAACCCAAACTGAGCATCGGTGAGCAGGTTATTGGTGAGTAAGTGCCGCTTGATAGCACTGTTGTCGACACCTTCCATCACTTTGCTGGTGATTGAGAGTAGACTGATGGGGCGGTAATTGGCCGGATTGGATTTGTCCTGCTTTTTGTGGACAGGACATACCTGGGCAATTTTCCACATTGTCGGGTAGATGCCAGTGTTGTAGCTGAACTGGAACAGTTTGGCTAGAGGCGCGGCTAGTTCTGTAGCACAAGTCTTCAGCACTACAGTCGGGATATTGTCGGGGCCCATAGCCTTTGCTGTATTCAGTGCACTCAGCCGTTTCTTGATATCACGTGGAGTGAATCGAATTGACTGAAGACTGGCTTCTGTGAAGGTGGGGATATTGGGAGGAGGCCGAGATGGATCATCCACCCAGCACTTCTGGTTGAAGATGGTTGCAAACACTTCAGCCTTGTCTTTTGCACTCATGTGCTGGACCCTGTCATCATTAAGGATGGGGATGTTCACAGAGCCTCCTCCTGCCGTTAGTTGTTTAATTGTCCACCACCATTCACGACTGGATGTGACAGGACTGCAGAGCTTTGATCTCATCCATTGGTTGTGGAATCGCTTAGCTCTGTCTATAGCATGTTGCTTCCACTGTTCATGCCTGTAGTCCTATGTTGTCGCTTCTCCAGGTTGGCACCTCATTTTTAGGTACGCCTGGTGATGCTCCTCTACAGTCCTCATTGAACCAGGATTGATCCTCTCGCTTGTTGGCAATGGTAGAGTGAGGCATATGCCGGGCCATGAGGCTACAGATTGTGCTGGAATACTGTTGTGCTGCTGCTGATGGCCCACAGTGCCTTATAGATGCCCAATTTTGAGCTGCTAGATCTGTTCTGAATCTATCCCATTTGGCACAGTGGTAATGCCACACAACACATTGGATGGTGCCCTCAGTGTGAAGACGGGACTTTATCTCTGCAAGGACTGTGCGGTGGTCACTCCTACCAAGACTGTCATGGACAGATGCGTTTGCGACAGGTAGATTGGTGAGGACGAGGTCAAGTAGGTTTTTCCCTCGTGTTGGTTCGCTCACCACCTGCTGCAGGCCCAGTCTGGCAGCTGTGTCCTTCAGGACTCGGCCAGCTCGGTCAGTAGTGGTGCTACCGAGCCACTCTTGGTGATGGAGATTGAAGTCCCCCACCCAGAGTACATTTTGTGCCCTTGCTACCCTCAGTGCTTCATCCAATTGGTGCTCAACATGGAGGAGGACTGATTCATCAGGTGAGGGAGGACGGTAGGTGGTAATCAGCAGGAGGTTTCCTTGCCCATGTTTGACCTGATGCTATGGGGTCCGGAGTCAATGCTGAGGACTCCCAGGGCCACTCCCTCCTGACTGCATGTCACTGTACCGCCACCTCTGGTGGCTCTGTCCTGTCTGTGGGACAGGACACACCCAGGGATGGTGGTGGAAGAGTCTGGGAAGTTGGCTGAAAGGTATGATTCTGTGAGTATGGCTATGTCAGGCTGTGGCTTTACTCGTCTGTGGGATAGCTCTCCCAATTTTGGCACAAGTCCCCAGATGTTAGTGAGGAGGACTTTGCAGGGTCGACTGGGCTTGGTTTGTATTTGTCGTGTCTGGTGCCTAGTGGTCCGATGCTGGGTGGTCCATCCGGTTTATTCTTTTTATGACTCCTTGTCGCGAGATTGTACAACTGAGTGGCTTGCTAGTCCATTTCAGAGGGCGATTAAGAATCAACTACATTGCTGTGGGTCTGGAGTCACATATAGGCCAGACCGGGTAAGGATGGCAGGTTTCCTTCTCTAAAGGACATTAGTGAACCAACTGGGTTTTTACGACAATCAGGTAGTTTCATGGCCACCCTTACTGATACTAGTGCTTTTTTTTAAATTCCAGATTTTATATAATTAATTGAATTAAATTCCCTAACTGGCGTGGCGAGATTTGAACTCATGACTCCGTATCATTAGCCCAGGCCTCTGGATTACTAGTCCAGTAACATAATCACTATGCTACCGTACCCATATCAATTCAGAGTCATTATTGACTATGCTTATAAGCATGTTGAAGCCACCTTTCAGGTGTCTGGATTGACCTGGAGACATCCTGCAGTTTAGTCCGGCAAGGGTCTTAAGGATCGTGTTGGTGTGCTTCATGCTGCACACTTAGACCTGACAGTAGACCTTATGGAAAGCTGGAGTTTGATGGCCTCATCAAGATCAAGGCGACCAGCAAGAAGAGTATCATGTTGAACAATATGTGAAGGACAACCCATTGCCAGCTTTAAGAGACATTCATGCCAGTGTGAAATGGGAAATCCCCTCTGGACTATTGCATCGGACTTCTATATGAACAGTCCTTTGTATATTTTTCCCTTCCCACCATAAATATGCCACCCTTCCCTGTGCGCACCAATTCACACAGCTTCCATTCATGCCACCTGATCAAAGACATTTCTAAACCTGGCCAAGATCAATGTCTCCACACCCAACAACTATAGTGCCATCATAATTATAATGAAAATGTGTACCATGTGTGTATACCTAGTACTTCTTAACATTGTGCTTCCCCTTGGTGACAATGTGTAATCTCTTAAACCTAGCCTCTTGCTTTTTCTAGGTGCTACCTTAGAGGTGGGAATGTAGGAGGAGACTGGATGCTGTCTATCAGAGGGAACCTCTGGGAACTAAGGTGGCCGTTATCTCACAGCAGTGGAGTCTTGAGGTGAACCTGTTACAAGCTACCCGTCTTGTGCATGGGCAGCCTGGGCCTGAATCTTTTTGGTCACATGTACAGACATTGGAGGGAGCTGTTCGGACAGCCTGAATGTTCTGCCACCTTGAAAGAAAGAAAGCAACATCATGCATGCCCATTTCTGCCAGGCCCCAAGTAGTGGGCAGTCTCTCTACATACCCATTGATCTGTGGGAAAATAGACCTAATGGTATTAATAAGATCACTTGAGAAAATTGTCTGTAAGCTAGCCCCAATTATTTGAAGGTTGGAAGGGACAGTTCTCTCCAATCTGACACATGAGGCCTCTAAGTCAGCAGTCTGAGGTTGGAGGAAGCACAGGATGCCCTAATGCCTTTGTTGTGAGGGCCTCCACTGCAGAAGTCTCTGGAGCTATTGCATGCTTCAGAGCTTCCAGCATGGTACTGCAAATGAAACTTGAAGGTAGTGGACTCCTTCACGCGAGCTGCCACCTTCAGCACATTGTCCTATATACTTCCCAGTATCTGTTCATAGATTTGATGCTCTGCACGCATTCTTTTAAAGGCTGTACCTGTGAGATTTGGATCCCAAGGTTCTTTGGCCAAGGGGCAACTTATCCTGACCTTCTGTCAGCAACATATTTCTTCTAATTTTTCATCACCAGCTGTTAAGTCATGCTTTGTGCTTCACCTGGTACATTCTGTTCTGCTTCACTTGACATTAGTTGAGTGTGATTCGCACTCTGTCCTATTTATGCCGAGGATGTCATCCGAGCAGAAAATCCAGACTAATGCATCCTACCAGAACTTGTTTGACTTCTAAATATGGTCAATTTTATTACCTCATTGAAGACTCTCTACTTTGGTCTCTTCTTTCCTTGCTAGGCCACTCCAGTGACATAAGTTTCAAGGAGCACACTGGAGTGGTTCAATTCCAAATACTGTGGGTGCAACTTTGAAACAGCCTGAGGGGTGGTTCTGAACCAGCCAATGCTGATGAACAATGCTGTAGGCTGGCAAATCTCCATTTGACAATGGCAGTAGCTTATATTTATATTGTGCTCTGCCCGTAAAAGTGGGTGGCTCTGAGACGGTTTTCAATTTGTAGCCTCCGTTGTTTACATTCAGGATCCTCGTAGTTTGCAGTGAAGCTGCTCTGAGATGTGCAGTTCTCTGAGGTGACACTGCAGGAGTGTTTTAGCAGAGAGACCCAACTCAAGGATTTCATGACAGCAGTGAAATTGGCATTCTTTAAAATGGGAGAGTACTCTCCCAAGACTCTCTTTCACCTTTAAGGTTTTCACAGTTAGCCATGAAAATAACACACCCTTCACACAACAGCATTTTCACATAAATGTCACCAACACATGGCAAAAATAGGTCAAAATTAATTTTCTTATCAAAAAGAGACATTCCACTACATGTGCATATAGATTGATGGATACATAGGAGGGGAGTGTAAAAGACATAATCTAATCTATGGGTAAAAAGAGAAAATGCTGGGGTCAGATAGCATCTGTGGAAAGAGAAACAGAGTTAACGTTTCAGGTCGGTGACTTTTCATCAGGACTGTCAGATGTTAGAGATTATCAGCTTTGAAACAACTACAGAGCCAGGGAAAAGGGGGTAGCAGGAAAAAAACAAAGGGGAAAGGTCTGCGATAGACAGGAGGGCACGAGTGATTAAATGACAAAAGGGATGATGGTGCAAGGTAAAAGGGGGAGATAATGGGACAAGTAAAGAAACAAAAGATGGGTTCAGAAGAAGTCTAAATGGTTACAGCAGAATAGCAGAGGGGGAAGGAAGCATGGACAATCTGGTAAAGAGGAGAAGGCTCCTGTGGCCTGGGAATATGGCGGAAGAAAGGGGGGTAGACCCCAGGGGTGCGGACCACTCCGCTGGCCATGCATCGATGGGGGATCTCCACCACAAACACCAGCCCATACCTCGTCCACTCCCAATGGCTTTGGTGCAGCCATCCTCCATTACCAGCACATGCTGTCCGAGAAAAAATGGGAGTGCTGATTAAGATCTAAAGTTGTTAATTACATAGAATGTACAGCACCGAAATAGGCCATTCGGCCCAACATTCCCATGCGGTGTTTATGCTCCACACGAGCATCCTCCTACCCTTTTTCATCTAACCCCATCAGCATAATCTTCTATTCCTTTCTCCCTTAAGTGTTTATCTTGCTTTCCCTTAAATGCATCTATGCTAGTTGCCTCAACTACTCCTTGAGGTAGCAAGTTCCACATTCTAACCACTCTCTGGGTAAAGAGGTTTCTCCTGAATTCCCTAATGGATTTATCAGTGGCTATCTTCTATTTACGTTCCCTAGTTCTGGTCTTCCCCGCAAGTGGAAACACCATCTCTATGTCCACGCTATCAAACCGTTCCTTCATTTTAAAGACCTCTATCAGCTTACCCCTCAATCTTTTCTTTTCTGGAGAAAAGCGCCCCAGCCTGCTCAATCTTTCCTGCTAGGTATAATCTCTTCGTTTGGGTATCATCCTAGTAAATCTTTTTTGCACCTTCTCCAGTGCCTCTATATCCTTTTTATAATTTAGACACCAGAACTGTTCACAATACTCCAAGTGTGGTCTAACCAAAGTTCTATACAAGTTTAACATAACTTCTTTGCTTTTGAATTCTATCCCACTAGAAATGAACCCCAGTGGTTGGTTTGCATCTTTTATGGCCTTATTAACCTGTGTCGCTACTTTGATGATTTGTGCATCTGTACCCCCAGATCTCTCTGCTCCTCTACCCCATTTCGACTCTTATTTTCCAAGCAGTATATGGCCTCCTTATTCTTCCGACCAAAATGTACCACCTCACACTTATCTATATTGAAATTCATTTGCCAATTACACGCCCATTCTGCAAGTTTATTGATGTTTTCCTGTATTTTGTCGCAGTCCTCCTCAATACTAACTTTACCCCCCAATTTGATGTCATCCGCAAATTTTGAAATTGTACTTCCGATTCCCGAGTCCAAATCATGTGTAAATGGTGAACAACAGTGGTCCCAGCACCGATCCTGTGGAACACAACTTCCTGCCTTTTGCCAGTCTGAGTAACTACCTTTAACAAAATGAGGGAACTAGAGCTAGAGGCAATAATTCATAGCGAGGAGTCAGATGTGGTAGGGATAACTGAAACATGACTACATAAGGAACAGGACTGGCAGTTAAATATTGCAGGATATAACGTATTTAGAAAGGATAGGGAAGGAAGAAAGGGGTTGGGGTCGCTGTACTAATTCGGGACAACATAATGGCAATAGGAAAAATGGACATAAGATAGAAACAGAATCCATATGGATTGAGACAAAGGCTAAGAAGGGATCGATCATGCTTTTAATAGGCATATTCCACAGACCACCTAATAGTGGAAGGGAAGTGGAGGATGAAATATGTCAGCAAATCTATGAAATGAGTAAAAAACACTGAATAATAATCATGGGCGATTTTAACTACCTCCAAATAAACTGGCAAGAAGAGGTGGGGAAAGGGGAATGGAGTTTTTACAATGTGTACAGGGTTCCTTTCTTACCCAGTATGTGAGAAGCCCAACAAGAGAGGAATCACTGCTGGATCTAGTCATGGGAAAAGAGCAGATAAGGGAAGTAAGTGTAGGGGAACATCTAGGCAATAGCAATCATAACATAAAAAGGTTTAAAATAATGATTGAGAAAGACATAAATAAGATAAAGACCAAAGTAATACTTTGGAAAAAAGCTAACCTGAGGGGATGAGAGTGGAACTAGGAAAGGTAAACTGGGGGAAAAAATTGACAAACAAAGAGATAGAACAGCAGTGGGAAATATTTAAAACAGTGATCATTGGAGTTCAGGAGAAATATATTCCTCTTTAAAAAAAAGAACAAACTAGCCAACAATGAAGCACTATGGATGAATAAAGAGATAAGGGCAAAATTGAAACTAAAGAAGAAAGCATAATCTTAAGTACATAGACAGTAAAGAAAAGGGACTATGAAGAGATACAGAAAGTAATCAAAAAAACAATTAGGAAAACAAAGAGGATCTACAAAATTAAATTATCAAAGAATATAAAAAGAAATAGTAAAGTATTCTTCAGACACATAAATAACAAAAGAAAAAACAGAATAGGGATAGGGCCACTAAGAGATGCACATGATAAACTCACAGGTAATGACAATGAAATGGCAGAAATATTGACTAGCTACTTTGTCTCTGTATTTACCAGGGAGACTAACAAGGTTGGCATGACATTAGAAGGAGAGATCAAAAAAGATACAAAAACATTTAAGATAGAAAGGGGGAGATAATTGATAAACTAATTAAACTTAGGATAAAATCCCTGGTTTGGATGGATTACTTCTGCAAATATTAAAAAGTTAGGGAGGAGATAGCAGAGGCACTATTACATATATATAAAAATTCATTAGAAAAGGGAATAGTGCCAGAGGACTGGCGGACAGCTAATGTTATTTCCATATTTAAAAAGGGAGATTGAACAAGTCCAGGGAACTGTAAAGCAATTAGCTTAATGTCAGGAGTAGGCAAGATAATGGAATCTTTACACAAAGATGTAATAGAAAAATATCTAGAAAATAAAAATATAATAAAGAATAGTCAACACGGATTTCAGAAGGGAAAGACATGCCTGACCAAATTTACTGAGTTCTTTGAAGAAGTAACAGAAAGATGTAAGTAGATGTAATATATGTGGATTTTCAAAAGGCCTTCGATAAGGTACTATTGTAGACTCATGGCTAAGGTCAGAGCATGAGGAGTCAGGGGACATGTAGCAGAATGGATAGCAAGCCGGCAACAAAACAGAAAACAAAGAGTAGGGATTAAGGATAGCTACTCAGACTGGCAAAAGGTGGGAAGTAGTATTCCACAGGGATCGTGCTGGGACCACTGTTGTTCACAATTTACATGAACAATTTGGACATGGGAATCAGAAGTACAATTTCAAAATTTGTGGACGATACCAAATTGGGGGGTGCAGTTAATACAACGGAGGAATGTGCCAAAATGCAAGAGGATGTTAATAAACTTGCAGAAAGGGCATGTAATTGGCAAATGAATTTCAATATAGATAAGTGTAAGGTGGTGCATTTTGGTAGGAAGAATAAGGAGGCTCCATACTACTTGAATAAGAAGAGTGAATGGGATAGAGGAGCAAAGGGATCTAGGGGTACAGATACAAAAATCACTAAAAGTAGTGACACAGGTTAATAAGCCCGTTTTTAAAAAGAAGGCAAATCAAGCACTAGGGTTCATTTCTAGAGGGATAGAATTGAAAAACAGAGAAGTTATGTTAAACTTATATACAACCTTGATTAGACCACACTTGGAGTACTGTGCACAGTTCTGGTCTCCATATTCTAGAAAGGATATAGAAGCATTGGAGAGGGTGCAAAAAAAATTCACGAGGATGATACCAGAACTGAGAGGATGAATAGGCTGGGGCTCTTTTCTCTAGAAAAGAGAAGGCTGACAGAGATCTTTAAGATAATGAAAGTGTTTGATAAGGTAGGCGTAGAGATAATGTTTCCACTAGTGGGGGACTCCAAATCTAGAGGTCATAAATGTAAAATAGTCTCTAATAAATCCGATAGGGAATTCAGGAGAAACTTCTTTACCCAAAGAGTGGTAAGAATGTGGAAATAGAATAGATACATTTAAGGGGAAGCTAGATAAACACATGAGGAAGAAAGGAATAGAAGGATATACTGATAGGGTTAGGTGAAGTAGGGAGGGAGGATGCTCGTATGGAGCATAAACATTGCACGGAACTGTTGGGCCGAATGGCCTGTTTCTGTGCCGTAGTTTCGATGTACCTCGATATAACCCCAACTCTTTTCTGTTTTGTAGCCAGCTTGCTATCCCTTCTGCTACTTATTCCCTGACTCCACATGCTCTAATATTAGTCATGAGTCTACTAGTGCCTCTGCTATCCCTTCCCTAACTTCTTTTAATATGTGCTGATACAATCCATCCGGAGCAGGGGTATTATCCTTTCTAAGTTTGATTAGTTTATCAATTATCTCCCTCCTTTCTATCTTAAAGTTCTTTATATCTTTTTTGCTCTCTTCTTCTAATGTCATACCCACCATGTTAGTCTCCCTGGTAAATACTGAGGCAAAGTAATTATTTAATATTTCTGCCATTTCGCTGTCATTACCTGTGTGTTTATCGTGTGTATCCATTAGTGGCCCTATCCCTATCCTGACTTTTCTTTTGTTATTTGTGTCTATAGAATACTTTACGATTTCTTTTTATATTCCTTGATAATTTAATTTCATTAAATTTGATGTTAAGGCTGGAAGGCTGTAAAGTGCCTACTAGAAAGATACGGTGGTGTTCCTCAAGCTTGTGTTGAGCTTAATTGGAACAGTATAGAAGTCAAGGACAGAGAGTTCAGAGTGGGATGCAGAATTGAAGTGGCAAGCAACCGGAAGCTCAGGATCACACTTACCGACTGAACAGAGGTGTTCAGCAAAGTGATCATCCAATCTGTGTTTGGTCTCACCAGTGTAGAGGAGACCACGTCATGAAGAGCGAAAGCAGTATACTAAGTTGGAAGAAGTACAAGTAAATTGCTGTTTCACTCAGAAGGAGTCTTTGGGGCCCTAGATGGTGGGAAGGGAGGAGATGAAAGGGCAGGTGTTGCATCTCCTGCGCTTGCATGGGAAGGTGCCAAGGGAAGGGGAGCGGTTGTTGGGGGTGATGGAAGAGTGGACCAGGATGTCGCGGAGGGAATTGTCCCTTCGGAAAGATGAAAGGGGAGGGGAGGGGAAGATGTGTTTGGTGGTGGCTCGGTTGTTTGATAATGCTCCTGTGAAGTGTCTTGGGACGTTTTACTCCATTAAAGGCGGTATATCAATGCAGGTTGTTGTTGTTGGGCCATCTTTTGTTTCTTTACTTGTCCCATTATCACCACCTTTCACTCCTGCCCTCCAACCTATCACGGAACTTTCCCCTTTGTTCTCCACCCCCCCCCCACACCCCCAATCACACTTTTCCCTAGCTCTGTACTTGCATCAAAGCTGTAAATTTCTAACATCTTCCAGTTCTGATGAAAGCTCATCGACCTGAAATGTTGACTTTGTTTCTCTCTCCACAGGACATTGCTGCAGGAGTTCCTCAGGGCAGTGTCCTCGGCCCAACCATCTTCAGCTGCTTCATCAATGACCTTCCCTCCATCATAAGGTCAGAAATGGGGATGTTCGCTGATGACTGCACAGTGTTCAGTTCCATTCGCAACCCCTCAAATAATGAAGCAGTCCGAGCCCGCATGCAGCAAGACCTGGACAACATCCAGGCTTGGGCTCATAAGTGGCAAGTAACATTCGCGCCAGATAAGTGCCAGGCAGTGACCATCTCCAACAAGAGAGAGTCTAACCACCTCCCCTTGACATTCAACGGCATTACCATTGCCGAATCCCCCACCATCAACATCCTGGGGGTCACCATTGACCAGAAACTTAACTGGACCAGCCATATAAATACTGTGGCTACGAGAGCAGGTCGGAGGCTGGGTATTCTGCGGCGAGTGACTCACCTCATGACTCCCGAAAGCCTTTCCACCATCTACAAGGCACAAGTCAGGAGTGTGATGGAATACTCGCCACTTGCTTGGATGAGTGCAGCTCCAACAACACTCAAGAAGCTTGATACCATCCAAGATAAAGCAGCCCGCTTGATTGGCACCCCATCCACCACCCTAAACATTCACTCTCTTCACCACCGGCGCACTGTGGCTGCAGTGTGTACCATCCACAGGATGCACTGCAGCAACTCTCCAAGGCTTCTTCGACAGCACCTCCCAAACCCGCCACCTCTACCACCTAAAAGGACAAGGGCAGCAGGCACATGGGAACAACACCACCTGCACTTTCCCCTCCAAGTCGCACACCATCCTGACTTGGAAATATATCGCCGTTCCTTCATTGTCGCTGGGTCAAAATCCTGGAACTCCCTTCCTAACAGCACTGTGGGAGAACCGTCATCACACAGACTGCAGCGGTTCAAGAAGGCGGCTCACCACCACCTTCTTGAGGGCAATTAGGGATGGGCAATAAATGCTGGCCTTGCCAGCGACGCCCACATCCCATGAATGAATAAAAAAAAAAGATGCTGCCTCACCTGCTGAGTGTTTCCAGCATTTTCTGTTTTTATTTCCGATTTCCAGCATCTGTAGTATTTTGCTTTTGATCTCGTCGACAGGAACAGATAACTGAAATAAACTACTGGAGCTTTGCTCTTGCTGTTTATATAATAGAGTCTGAGCTCTTTGATCCTGTTTTCCTTGTCATCAATCCTAGCTGTCCATTTTTTCCTATAGTGTTCTTTCCAAGTTATCAATTATTGACCAACACCAAATGAACACAGTGATTGCTACAATCGTTGACCTTCAGTTCTGTTAAACACAGGATGTTATGGGAGGACCTGAAACATATGGTATTCTCCAAACACTTCATAAGGTTTCTCAAACTGTTTGACAGAGTGTGACTGTGAGAATACCCAAAGGACTTGCAGAAGAATTCAGGATAGAGAAAAGGTTAGCCCTCAAAAGCTTTCAAGGAGGTATACAAGTCAAAAACAGAAAGCTTGATAATTTGAAGTATGCAGATGATGTAGTCATAGCTGAAAATGAACAGCATAAATTATTGGGCAAATCTGGCAACCATGAGCAGCTGCTGTGGGACTACAAGAGAACTTTCAGTAAACATAATTGACGATATATAGTGAGGGATCAACCGGAGTGGACTTGCAAATAAGTGAGAAGAGGATGGAACAATTCAATGGATTCTGCTATTTGGGATCCCGAATCACAGTACAATTCGAGAAAAAAGATTGGGCAAGCAAGAAAGACAGCTGAAAGGTTGAACAAGATTTGAAAGAATAAGAATGTATCTTGTAGAATGAAGAAGAGATTGCTGGAAAATAATGTGGCCAGTATCTCACCACCGAATGCAAAGCATCGGTACTAAAAAAGACACAGAAATGCTGCAAATCTTTCACAGATGAAGGTACAGAAACATCTTCACAGTCTCATGGATTGCAAAGAGAAGCAGTGATTGGGTCTCTAAAAGGCTAACCATGAGAACAATGCAAAGAAAACAAAACTTCCTATACTTCCAACGCAACAACCTGCATTTATATAGTGTTATTACATTTTTGGGTCTTATCTACACTTCTTTAATCTAGATTATTTTCATATTGTATCTTGGATCACTCTCGTGGGCATGTTCCAACTACCATTGAAGATGTCTATCTTTGCCTCGAAACCTAGATTGGTTTCTGGTAACTCACCTGGGGGATAATGAAACTGAAAATCTTGACTGCTATTGGCTTCTTGCATCTGAATTTATAACTTCAAAGAATGTAGCTTGACTTTGATGAGCGATTAGAGCATCGCACCGTCCGATCTTGACCTTGTTTTAAGTCCAAAACTATTGTGCAACTGTGTAGAAAAATTACAGGAACTTCTTCGATTTTGAATATTTGACATTCAGACTTAAAAAGGAACTATCAGTTATACATAAACTGAGCTGATTACATAGTATTGTTTAAGTTTGAATAACCCCTCTCCAGTCTGCAATGACACACTTGGTACAGAAATCTAAACAGCAGTAAAAAAAACTGCTTATGTACTGTGACTGATTTAAAGGAACAGCCACTAAATCAAAACAAGACAAAAAAACATTTTTTGTCATGTGCTTTCAATGAAGAAAATGTTCCAATACACTAAACACAGGAGGAAAGAAATAGATATTAAGCTTTGCTGAAGGTTAGAAGAGGTAACCAAAAGCATGGTCAAAGAGATGGATTTTGAAAGGCTTTCAAAGGTGGAGAGCAAGGTAGAGAGGCAAAGAGGTTTGAGGAGGCACACACTGAAGGATCTGCCACTGAAGGTGGAGTGAAGGGCAGGGGAATGGACCAAAGGCCATAGGACTGGAGGAGGCAGGAGAAGGTTGCAGAAGTCGGGTGGGGTGCGATGGTGGAGTGCTTTGTAGAAGAGGACTAGAATTTTAAATTCAATCCATTGAGAATGGGGAATTAATGCAAGAATTGGGGTGAAGACAAGAAGAGCTTAGTGGGATGCAAACAGTGGAGTTTCGCATTTTGGACAATTTGGAGTTAACGGAGGGCAAGGTTGGGAGGTTGGGAAAGAAGGCATCAGAGAAGTTCAGTCTTGTTGAAAAAGACATGGCGAAAGGTTTCAGCGGCATTGAGAGCACCTAGGTAAGATGATCATGCGGGTGAAATGAAAGGCCAAGAACCAAGAGGAAGACCAAGGTAAACACGATTGTGTGATATAAGGAGCTGGGCAGGAATGCCAAGCACAATGGCAGTAGAAACAGCACATTATGGGTGACATTGATGCAGAATTGTGCACATGGCCATTCAACCTCAGACATGAAGATATAATGTGGAGATTAATCTACAATCATGGCAGATTAATGTCTACCATGACATTTGCTGGCTGAAAAAGACAAATATAACTGTTTGCACAAACTCCACTGTATGGCGGTGAAATTCAACTTCTGCAGTAGCGCAAAGCAGGCGAGAGCAAATCGGCTGCCCAATTTTACCCCCCCGCCCGATTTTCTTTTCCACTGAAGTCAACACAAAAGAAAACCGGGTGGGGTGTAAAAAGGGCTGCCAATTTGCTATCGCCCATTTTACGCTACTGCCAAAGTCAAATTTCACCGTGTGCGCGCGCAGGTATTCATTATTCTAATTGTAGCTTCAAGTACTGTCACATTTGTATGAGCAGAATACATGATGAGCAAGAGTAGAGCTCCATGACTTGAGTTAGGTCTCAAGACTTGAGCACATTGGGGCAGAAATCACTCAGAGCGGTGAACTAACAGTGCTCGCCGCTCCGTAGATTTATACTAACCCACTAACACCGCAGTCTTTTCTTTGGGCACTTCCTCGAATAGGAAGCGGAGAAGAGCCCAGCATCAGTTCAAGCAAAGCTAGGACCCTGGGAGAAGCGAGAGGGGGGATTTCTCCCCTCGACCAATCAGATCGCAGCATTTTTGACACGCTGCGTGAACTGTCTCTGCAGGCTTGGAACGTTAAACCAGGAAGTGAAAGGTACGCCATCAATGTAAAAAGGAACAAGGTCAATATAAAAATAGTTATAGACAGTGAAAAAAAGAGAGGGTAAGAAATAATTGAATTAAATAAAAGATACAGAAGGCAAAAGTAAAAAAAAAAATAATTTTTTAATTTTTTAATGAGCAAAAACTATTAAAATAAGGAGTAATGAGACTCCACATTTTTAAAAGTTGATTTTTAGTTGTTTGGCAGTCATTAAGACTTTTCTTTGGGCACTTCCTCGAATAGGAAGCGGAGAAGAGCCCAGCGTCAGTTCAAGCAAAGCTAGGACCCTGGGAGAAGCGAGAGGGGGGATTAAAACTTAGTTTAGACCTGGTATTTTTAAGTTCACCTGTTTTGTGGCATAATTAGTTATTTTCCAGCTGGGCAGATAAACAAGTTGGCACTTTTTCAATGACTTCCTCGATTGCGATGGGCGATGTACCTTTAATTCAAAGCTGTCATATCACTGGCAAACCACTAGGAGCAAGTTCCGGATTTCTGCGTTTCACTGCACATGTGCGAACGCCGGAACTTGCTCCTCCTCCACCTGTTGAGCTCACCGTTGTTTCGCAAGCAATTTCTGCCCCAATATCTAGGCTGGCACTTCAGGGTAGTACTTTGGGACTGTTCCATTGTTGGGTGAAATGTTAAATTGAGGCATTGTCTTCCTGTTCAGGGAGTAATAAAAGACCTCATGGCACTATTTGAAGTGCAGGGAGCTCACCTGGTGTCCTGGCCAATGTTTATCCCTTGGCCAACACCACCAAAAAAGTCACAGGTTAACTGGTCATTTACCATATTGTTGTTTGTAGAACATTACTGTATGTAAATTGATTGCCATGTTTGCCTATAATAGTGATCACACTTCAAAAGTAATTAATTGGCTGTGAAATGCTTTGGGATGTCCTGAAGATATGAAAGGTGCTATATAAATGCAAGTTCTTTCTTTCTCCACTCTTGAGTTATTTTGCAATGGAAATAATCTTGTTAGGACCCTGAAAATTGTGTCGCAACCTCGCTGGCCCACTCATTGTCAGACGTACATCCATTTTCAACAGACCCGCAAATCACGGGTGGGAACAGTGGGGAGGGTGCCGTATCCTGCCTTGTTTAAAGAGATCCTCAACTGTTCTCCGAAAAGTTATTAGTTTGTTCATTTTGACTGCTAGTGTGCTGCTTTTGTTTTTTGGTTGTGTTGGTAGTTGTAGCTGAGATTAACCTTTGCAGAAAGTTATTTTGTTGAGTCCAGAGTGGGATTTTGACTGGGGCCTGCTAACAAAGCATCTTGTTGACATTATGGATGTAGTGATTGGGATGCCATTGTGGCTGGAAAAGTAGGAGAAGCAGCAACAGCCAAGAGTCCACAGACCTGCGGCTATAGCAAGACGAGGCAGAGGAGGGGAGCTCGCAGGAGGCCTGATCTCATTAGAGTGTGCAGGCTAAAGGTTTCATACCCACAGTTAAGCGAGGCACAGTGTGTGCGGGGGCTCCACTTTACTAGGGAGGCCATCACAGAGCTAAGTCACCTGCTGCAACAGTAACTGTAGCCCGGCACCAAGTGAGGCTCATCCTTGCCTGTGGCTCTGACTGTGACTGTGGCCCTTAAGTTTTATGCCTTGGGGCCCTTCTAGGCTGCAGCAGGTGACATATTTATGACCTCTGGTTTTGGACTCCCCCACAAGTGGAAACATTTTCTCTACGTCTACCCTATCAAACCCTTTCATAATATTAAGGACCTCCATCAGATCACCCCTCAGCCTTTTCTAGAGAAAAGAGCCTCGGCCTGTTCAGCCTTTCCTGATAAATAGATCCCCTCAGTTCTGGTATCATCCTTGTGAATCTTTTTTGCACCTCAATATCCTTTTTGTAATCTGGAGACCAGAACCAGTGTGATCTAACCAAGGTTTTATACAAGTTTAACATAACTTCTCAGCTTTTCAATTCCATCCCTCTAGAAATGAACTCCAGTGCTTGATTTGCCTTTTGTATTAACCTGCGTCGCTACTTTTAGTGATTTGTGTATCTGTACCCCTAGATCCCTTTGCTCCTCTACCCCATTTAGACTCTTATAATCCAAGCAGTACATGGCCTCCTTAGTATAGGCTTATAGTGATCAGCCAGAAGAAATCCTGCTACATTAAAGGGCATTGTTTAATTTAATTTCATGTCAAGCTACACATACTTACTTCCATATCTTTACATACAATCTTAGAAGAGTGCTTTTTTTTAAAAAGAGAACTGATGTATAAATTCTGTCAGTGCAACAAGTGAAGCAATTAGACAGGACTATCATGCCAACTAAGCTAAGCAATAGCTCCTGCTGAAGGCGTTTAATAATTTAACCAACAGCTTCTCTGAAAATAAAGCTCATGAACTACAGTACTAATTATCTAATTTAAAGAACTCCATTTTTAATGGTAAGTCATCTTCACTCCTGGAATAAACTACCATGTATTTATCGAAGCGCAGCCAACTCATTAGAATTTACCTCACCCAAGTTCTTGGTTTGGTTAAGGGCTTTTTTATTTCCTTAATTGCAAAATGGAAACAAAGTTAAGGAAAGTTTTCACCTTCTATTGAACTAGAGGGGGAAATAATCACTTTCTGTTTGTCTCTGATTCAGTTGGAGGCCTTCTGCTGCTCTCTAGACTTTATACTGTAGTTGGATGTGCATCAACCCACAGTATCCATCTACATGCGGCTTTTTTACACTCAGGTACCAGATAGCAGCACCGAATAACATCCAAAAATACAAAAGTGTCTACAATTTGGGATGGGAGGGGATCCAACTGTGTGTTATAAGTAACAACAGGACCAGTGTTGCACATATTGAATGTAAGTATTAAGTGTTAACATATACCCATCACTACTGCTGTGATGAACGAATCAAAACATGCAAGTTTCAGTTTCTTAGACTGTAGAGTACAAAGTTCAATACTTTTTAAGACAGAATTAAAGGCATCACAAAATCATATGATAATTGATTGAGTGTGGTACTTTTGACCAAAAACAACAATGGTTGCTCTCCAGTACAACTAGCAACTTATATATGGTTAACAAGTAATATAGAATTAGGGTTATATTGTGACATTCTTAATATCTATTACACTGCTACTTCAAATTTACATTAACTATAGAAATACAAGTGTGCAGCAACCAGTCACAGACCCTGAAGTTGCTTGAGTTCCACTCTGCCATGTAGTAGAACCTCTGGCTGCCAGTTTACTGCGGCATTGACTCAGTCCTAAATCCTGGGGAAGGGATCATTTACATAAAAGGGGTGGGTGCCTATGCCATTTATGACACTTCCTGGGCGTTCACCCTGTGGGGGAGGGGGCAGGAATATCGGAACAACATTTTGCCACTCTGGGGGGGGAGGGGAGCAGTTGTTACCGGCCCTTCTACTCGAAGAGGTGAATAGAATGTTTTTTTTTCAAACGCCTCTAATTTCTCTGTTGCTGTTTTCCTAATAACAGTCAACTGGGGAAACTGGCATTAGATGCCCACTTCTGTGTTTACATCATGCAGGGTACTTTACATTGACCACAAAAAAGGCGAAAGTGGCAGAGTTCCTGGTGGAGGATGTCATCCTGCTAGTCGCACCTCTTTACGTGACGTTAGGACAGAAGAGGACGGGTGCAAGAAGTGCCGGCACATCCTTCCATTTGAATTTTTGCTGCCAGGAAAAAAGGGGTAGATTCCTGGTGGAACGAGATCGTGCATAAATTCCACTTTCCATCCAGCTTATGCCTCGGTTCTACCCACTCGTGTCCAGGAGTTTTGGGCCATATTCTGCAATGGCAACTATGGTTAGGTCTTAATATGAGCAGGGCCGTGCTTTGCAGTAGGGACAAACATGTATTCAATTACTTAACCCTCTCCAACCACAGGTTTGATTTTAGAAAAATTAAATATACTTTGCAATGGAGTCCACTCTTCTCAAAGTAAAGTCTCAATATACTTTTTATATATATATGTATATATATATATTTTAAAGTCTATGTGATGTTTTCATATACGACACTCTTACTAAAGTGGCCAAGATGGCACAGTACAGAAATGATTTTCAGAAACAGAACTACATTTTTGATTGGCTTGCAGGGATGATCAAAGATGGCATGGTTGATGACGGAATGAAATGTTATTATTAAGAATTGATTTTTTTGGCTATACCATGGATAGTTACAAAATGACAGATTTATTCAGTTCATTGTAATAATTTTTTAAAATGTAATTGTTTTACTTGATCTTAAATTTTGCAGATATGTTCATAGTAAATGTTTAAATGCTGAAAATTGATTGGTTGGCTGGATACATTTGGGACTGTTGACATAAAGGCTTCAGGACCATCTAATGAAGTAATCCTGTTTATCACTACTTTTTGCTGAGTTTGTTCGCTATCAATTTCCTCGGGGGTTTTCCCAATCGGTCGCCATAACTTCGGCAGAAAACCCGTTTACGCAGTTTATCGGGGTTTCCGTGGATCTTCCGTCAAAGTTACTTGGCTAATCGGGAGAATCCCTGAGGAAATTCCCAGTGTGCGAGTCTATTTTATTTTAAAATATTGAACTATTTCTGTTTTTTTAAAAAAAAAACTGTCTCTCTCAAGTACATATGAAACCTTGGAATTTGTTGAAAAATTTGAGTTGAAACTAGGCAACATGAGAACAGACTCATTCTCAATGATTTAAAGCTGGAAGCAGATGGAACCAGGCAGTCCAGCCATATTAGATGCCAGTGCCTGGTTTTAGTTTAACACCTATTTTCAAAGTGATGCTGATTTATGTTGCCTAATTTTCCAGCCCTCATGTCTGGTTAGAGAATAATGGAGCCATTGCCATTGTATCGAAAGATTTTACAAGCAAGGTTATGGAATTAAACTTTGTTTAAATATCTTCATTGATTCTAGATAAGCCTCATGCATGGGTCTTGAAACTATCTCCTAAATGCATTTTTAAAAGTAAATAAGGAGGTCAAGTTTTGAACAAATACTAGCAGAAGAGGCTATTGGTCATTGTATCCAGGAGTATTCCTTTTAACTGATTGGAAACATGGATATTGTACCTCAGGCCAACCTGTTTATGATTAAGAAAAAGGCAGCAACTTTGTAAGAGAAGTAAGTTCTGGCAAAATTAGCTCTCTTGCTAACTGGCTCATTTTTCTTCTGAAGTAATATTTTTCTCTTTATTTCATTTGGGGCATGCAGAATGTTGACTTTATTATGCATTTAGTACTGCAGGCTGGGAATACTGCCTAACAGTTCTGTCACTGCTTGATGGTTACTTGAACCCACAGCTTCAAACACAGTATGGTCATGTCATAAATAATTATGGGAGCTGTACAGTTTTCACAAGCAAAAGTGCAAGCTCTCTGACTGCCTGGGTTCCCCTCTCTGAATGGTGAAGTTATGCAGAAATCAGCAGATGCCAATGATCTTTATACTTTCTCAGGGCTCCAGAGTAGGACCTCATGTGATCCTTCCAGATATCGGAAGCACTGCTTCAATATCCTAATGGTATGTTCTATGAGAATTCAGCTGGAGGCATGAGCCTCGTTGTAATTTCTTTCGGTGTCTGTGTGGGGGAACCAGACTGGTATCAGTAGTCAGAGCCACAAGGAATATCTCTGGTCCTCCAGCAATCATCAGTCCTTTCATCCTTCAATAAGTTGTGACACCATCGACTGTCGCAAGATAAAAATATCATGACTGTTGCCAAGGTATCTTGCAGTTGCCTGCATTATTCGGTTGTGGTGATTCAAGACCACCTGTACGTTGATTGAACAAAATCTTTTTCCAATCACTAGCCTAAACTTCCATCCCCTCCACTACTAGCATACCAGTGCTGCTGTCTGTACTATCTACAGGACGCACTACAGCAACTTGCAAAGGATTTTTTGGCAGCACCTCCCAAACCTGCGACTTTTGTTACCTAGAAGGACAAGGGCAGCAGATGCATGGGAACACTATCATCTCCAAGTTCCCCCTGCAAGTCTCACACCATCCTGACTTGGACATATATCTACGTTCCTTCATCGTTGCCGGGTCAATATCCTACCTAACAGCTTTGTGGGAGCACCTCCTCCACAGAGACTGCTGCGGTTCAAGAAGAAGGCCCACCATCAACATCTCAAGGCAACGAGGGATAGGCAGTAAATGCCAGCTCCCAGCGGTGCCTACATCCCAAGAATGATTTAAAAAAACATGATCCATAGACTTGTTGCTTGACGCCCAGGTGGCAACATGGGTGTTATCAGTGTCACCCTGCATTCGTGGGAAACCAGCCGCTGGTAGAGGGCTGGGCCCTCTTAAGTTACTTCCTCCCTTCCATTGAGAAGGTGACAAATGTCTTGCTGCTGTGAGAGGTACGAATCAAAGGAGTGCTGAATTAAAGGAAAACAGCAGCAAGCAGAAGGAAAAAAAGTGCTATAGCCCTAACGATGAACGTTCAGTTAGTCAAGTTAAAAACATAGGAATATAGGAACATAGGAAGATAGGAACAGGAGTAAGCTGAGAGGAGCGGATCGGAGCAGAGGGAGCATCGCATAAAAAGGCGGGATTTCAGAGCGCTGAGAGGAGCAGATCGGAGCAGAGGGAGCATCGCATAAAAAGGCGGGATTTCAGAGCGCTGAGAACAGCTGAGAGGAGTGGATCGGAGCAGAGGGAGCTGCGACGGAGTTCGAAGTGACGTCAGGAATCAGAAAGGGACGCGACACAGGGGAGGCACCTGATTGGTGAGTAGGTTTAGGTGAGTATTTCTACTTATCTGCAGTAACTAAAGTAAAAAGAAAGGTCAGGTCTTATAGCAAGTAGCGTTTTTTTTCAGTGAATCAAGGTCCCGAGTGCAGTTAACATTCTCTAAATTAAGAATAATTTAAAGGAGTAAACTCCTTAAAGGGAGTGGTAAGTAGTTTTTCATTCCTTTTTTTTTCTCTTGACATTGTAGTTGTTGTTAAGCTAACTTAAGGGTTAAGTCATGGCAGGAGATCCCAGAGCCGTGTCATGTTCCTCTTGTGGGATGTGGGAATTCAGGGATCCTTCCTGTGTCCCTGATTCCTTCACCTGCGGGAAGTGTGTCCAGCTGCAGCTACTGTTTGACCGCTTGACGGCTCTGGAGCTGCGGATGGACTCACTTTGGAGCATCCGCGATGCTGAGAAAGTTGTGGATAGCACGTTCAGTGAGTTGGTCACACCACAGATAAAAATTACTGAGGGAGACAGTGAATGGGTGACCAACAGACAGAGGAAGAGTAGGAAGGCAGTGCAGGGGTCCCCTGCGGTCATCTCCCTCCAAAACAGGTATACCGTTTTGGATACTGTTGGGGGAGATGGCTCACCAGGGGAAGGTGGCAGTGGCCAGGTTCATGGCACCATGGCTGGCTCTGCTGCACAGGAGGGCAGGAAAAAGAGTGGCAGAGCTATAGTGATAGGGGACTCGATTGTAAGGGGAATAGACAGGCGTTTCTGCGGACGCAACCGAGACTCCAGGATGGTATGTTGCCTCCCTGATGCAAGGGTCAAGGATGTCTCGGAGCGGCTGCAGGACATTCTGGAGGGGGAGGGTGAACAGCCAGTTGTCGTGGTGCATATAGGCACCAACGATATAGGTAAAAAACAGGATGAGGTCCTACAAGCTGAATTTAGGGAGTTAGGAGTTAAACTAAAGAGTAGGACCTCAAAGGGAGTAATCTCAGGATTGCTACCAGTGCCACGGGCAAGTCAGAGTAGGAATGACAGGATAGCTAAGATGAATACGTGGCTTGAGAGATGGTGCATGAGGGAGGGATTCAAATTCCTGGGCCATTGGAACCGGTTCTGGGGGAGGTGGGACCAGTACAAATTGGACGGTCTGCATCTGGGCAGGACTGGAACCAATGTCCTAGGGGGAGTGTTTGCTAGTGCTGTTGGGGAGGGTTTAAACTAATGTGGCAGGGGGATGGGAACCGATGCAGGAAGTCAGTGGGAAGTAAAGTGGTGACAGAAACAAAAGGCAGTAAGGGAGAGTGTACAGAACATGACCGGACAGATGGTCTGAGAAAGCAGGGCAAAGACCAAGGGAAGTCTAGATTAAACTGCATTTATTTCAATGCAAGAAGTCTGATGGGCAAGGCAGATGAACTCAGGGCATGGATGGGTACATGGGACTGGGATGTTATAGCTATTACTGAAACATGGCTAAGGGAGGGGCAGGACTGGCAGCTCAATGTTCCAGGGTACAGATGCTATAGGAAAGATAGAGCAGGAGGTAAGAGAGGAGGAGGAGTTGCGTTCTTGATTAGGGAGAACATCACGGCAGTAGTGAGAGGGGATATATCCGAGGGTTCGCCCACTGAGTCGATATGGGTAGAACTGAAAAATAAGAAGGGAGAGATCACTTTGATAGGATTGTACTACAGACCCCCAAATAGTCAACGGGAAATTGAGGAGCAAATATGTAAGGAGATTACAGACAGCTGCAAGAAAAATAGGGTGGTAATAGTAGGGGACTTTAACTTTCCCAACATTGACTGGGACAGCCATAGCATTAGGGGCTTGGATGGAGAGAA
This sequence comes from Heptranchias perlo, assembly GCF_035084215.1. Taxonomy (NCBI): domain Eukaryota; kingdom Metazoa; phylum Chordata; class Chondrichthyes; order Hexanchiformes; family Hexanchidae; genus Heptranchias; species Heptranchias perlo. The sequence continues at coordinate 143,088,390 of NC_090325.1, forward strand.
ATTTGTTGAGTGTATTCAGGAGGAATTTCTCATTCAGTATGTGGATGGCCCGACTAGAGAGGGGGCAAAACTTGACCTCCTCTTGGGAAATAAGGAAGGGCAGGTGACAGAAGTGTTGGTGAGGGATCACTTTGGGACCAGTGATCATAATTCCATTAGTTTTAAGATAGCTATGGAGAATGATAGGTCCGGCCCAAAAGTTAAAATTCTAAATTGGGGAAAGGCCAATTTTGATGGTATTAGACAGGAACTTTCAGAAGTTGATTGGTAGAGTCTGTTGGCAGGCAAAGGGACATCTGGTAAGTGGGAGGCTTTCAAAAGTGTGTTAACCAGGGTTCAGGGTAAGCACATTCCTTATAAAGTGAAGGGCAAGGCTGGTAGAAGTAGGGAACCTTGGATGACTCGGGAGATTGAGGCCCTAGTCAAAAAGAAGAAGGAGGCATATGACATGCATAGGCAGCTGGGATCAAGTGGATCCCTTGAAGAGTATAGAGATTGCCAAAGAAGAGTTAAGAGAGAAATCAGGAGGGCAAAAAGGGGACATGAGATTGCTTTGGCAGATAAGGCAAAGGAGAATCCAAAGAGCTTCTACAAATACATAAAGGGCAAAAGAGTAACTAGGGAGAGAGTAGGGCCTCTTAAGGATCAACAAGGTCATCTATGTGCGGAACCACAAGAGATGGGTGAGATCCTAAATGAATATTTCACATCGGTATTTACGGTTGAGAAAGGCATGGATGTTAGGGAACTTGGGGAAATAAATAGTGATGTCTTGAGGAGTGTACATATTACAGAGAGGGAGGTGCTGGAAGTCTTAACGCGCATCAAGGTAGATAAATCTCCGGGACCTGATGAAATGTATCCCAGGACGTTATGGGAGGTTAGGGAGGAAATTGCAGGTCCCCTAGCAGAGATATTTGAATCATCGACAGCTACAGGTGAGGTGCCTGAAGATTGGAGGGTATCAAATGTTGTGCCTTTGTTTAAGAAGGGCGGCAGGGAAAAGCCTGGGAACTACAGACCGGTGAGCCTGACATCTGTAGTGGGTAAGTTGTTAGAGGGTATTCTGAGAGACAGGATCTACGGGCATTTGGAGAGGCAGGGACTGATTAGGAACAGTCAGCATGGTTTTGTGAGAGGAAAATCGTGTCTCACGAATTTGATTGAGTTTTTTGAAGGGGTAACCAAGAAGATAGATGAGGGCTGTGCAGCAGACGTGGTCTACATGGACTTTAGCAAAGCCTTTGACAAGGTACCGCATGGTAGGTTGTTACATAAGGTTAAATCTCACGGGATCCAAGGTGAGGTAGCCAATTGGATACAAAATTGGCTTGAAGACAGAGGGTGGTTGTAGAGGGTTGTTTTTCAAACTGGAGGCCTGTGTCCAGCGGTGTGCCTCAGGGATCGGTGCTGGGTCCGCTGTTATTTGTTATTTATATTAATGATTTGGATGAGAATTTAGGAGGCATGGTTAGTAAGTTTGCAGATGACACCAAGATTGGTGGCATTGTGGACAGTGAAGAAGGTTATCCAGGATTGCAACGGGATCTTGATCAATTGGGCCAGTGGGCCGATGAATGGCAGATGGAGTTTAATTTAGATAAATGTGAGGTGATGCATTTTGGTAGATCGAATCGGGCGAGGACCTACTCCGTTAATGGTAGGGCGTTGGGGAGAGTTATAGAACAAAGAGATCTAGGAGTACAGGTTCATAGCTCCTTGAAAGTGGAGTCACAGGTGGATAGGGTGGTGAAGAAGGCATTCGGCATGCTTGGTTTCATTGGTCAGAACATTGAATACAGGAGTTGGGATGTCTTGTTGAAGTTGTACAAGACATTAGTAAGGCCACACTTGGAATACTGTGTACAGTTCTGGTCACCCTATTATAGAAAAGATATTATTAAACTAGAAAGAGTGCAGAAAAGATTTACTAGGATGCTACCGGGACTTGATGGTTTGACTTATAGGGAGAGGTTAGATAGACTGGGACTTTTTTCCCTGGAGAGTAGGAGGTTAAGGGGTGATCTTATAGAAGTCTATAAAATAATGAGGGGCATAGATAAGGTAGATAATCAAAATCTTTTCCCAAAGGTAGGGGAGTCTATAACGAGGGGGCATAGATTTAAGGTGAGAGGGGAGAGATACAAAAGGGTCCAGAGGGGCAATTTTTTCACTCAAAGGGTGATGAGTGTCTGGAACGAGCTGCCAGAGGCAGTAGTAGAGGTGGGTACAATTTTGTCTTTTAAAAAGCATTTGGACAGTTACATGGGTAAGATGAGTATAGAGGGATATGGGCCAAGTGCAGGCAATTGGGACTAGCTTAGTGGTATAAACTGGGCGACATGGACATGACGGGCCGAAGGGCCTGTTTCCATGTTGTAACTTCTATGATTCTATGATTTAGCCCCTGAGCCTGTTCCACCATTTAGTGAGATCATGACTGATCTGTGATCTAAATCCGTATACCCGCCATAGCCCCCATATCCCTTAATATCTTTGCTTAACAAAAATCTATTAATTTCAGATTTAAAATTAATAATTGAATTAACATCAACTGCCGTTTGCAGAAGAGAGTTCCAAACCTCTACTACCCTTTGCTTGTAGAAGTGTTTCCTAACTTCACTTCTGAAAGTCCTGGCTCTAATTTTTAGGCTACGTCCCCTAGTCCTAGACTCCCCAACCAGCAGGAATAGTTTCTCTCTATCTACACTATCAGTTCCCCTTAATATCTTGAAAACTTCGATCAAATCACCCCTTAACCTTCCAAATTCCAGGGAGTATAACCCTAGTTTCTGTAATCTCTCCTCGTAATTAACCCTTGGAGTACAGATATCGTTCTACTAAATCTACGAGGCACTCCTTCCAAGGCCAATATATCCTACCTAAGGTGCGGTGCCCAGAACTGAACACAGTACTCTAGGTGTGGTCTAACCAGAGCTTTGTATAGCTGTAGCATAACTTCTACCCCTTCGTATTCTAGTCCTCTAGAAATAAAGTCCAGCATTCCATTAGCCTTTTTGATTATTTTCTGTACCTGTCCTTGACATTTTAATGATCTATGTACATGGACCCCCCCCCACCACCAAAGTCTCTTTGGACCTTCACCATTTGGAAAGTATTCTGATCTTTCCTTTTTAGGTCCAAAGTGGATGACCTCACACTTACCCACATTGAAATCCATTTGCCACAGTTTTGCCCATTCACTTATTCTGTTAATCTCTCTCTGTAATTTTAATGATGAGGAGATGCCGGTGATGGACTGGGGTGGACAAATGTAAGGAATCTTACAACATCAGGTTATAGTCCAACAGTTTTATTTTAAAATCACAAGCTTTCGGAGATTATCTCCTTCGTCAGGTGAGTGAGTGAAAGGTTCTCAAATCGCATATCTTATATTAGGCTGGGACACGATCACACCAATCAATGGTGTCGTTGGTGTTCAAACAGGTTAGCCACGGAAAACAGTACTGAATATACAATGGGTCAGATTACGAAGCCAGAGAGAGAAAGAGACCCGAAAGGCAGAGAGAGAGAGAATGTCCAGTTTTTTTCCCCTGCTGGTGGGGTTACGTGTAGATCCCGGATGAGGCCGTCCTCATGGGTGCGGAACTTGGCTATCAATTTCTACTCGACGATTTTGCGTTGTCGTGTGTCTCGAAGGCCGCCTTGGAGAACGCTTACCCGAAGATTGGTGGCTGAATGTCCTTGACTGCTGAAGTGTTCCCCGACTGGGAGGGAACCCTCCTGTCTGGCAATTGTTGCGCGGTGTCCGTTCATCCGTTGTCGCAGTGTCTGCATGGTCTCGCCAATGTACCATGCTCCGGGGCATCCTTTCCTGCAACGTATGAGGTAGACAACGTTGGCCGAGTCACAAGACAGTCCAGAATGTCACCCAAGCACAACGCAACGCCATCGACGCTCTCAAGACCAACCGCATCATCGCCATCAAACCAGCGGACAAATGAGGAGCCATCGTCATACAGAACAGAACGGACTATTGCAAAGAAGCATACCGACAACTGGACAACCAGGAACACTACAGACGGTTACCCGCAGATCCGACCAAAGAACACACCCACCAGCTCAACAAACTGATCAAGACCTTCGATCCAGACCTTCAAAGCATCCTACGTGCTCTCATCCCACGTACTCCCCGCGTGGGAGACTTCTACTGTCTCCCAAAGATACACAAAGCCAACACACCCGGACGTCCTATCGTATCAGGCAATGGAACCCTGTGTGAGAACCTCTCTGGATACGTCGAGGGCATCCTGAAACCCATCGTACAGGGAACCCCCAGCTTCTGTCGCGACACTGCAGACTTCCTACAAAAACTCAGCACCCACGGACCAGTTGAACCAGGAACACTTCTCACCACGATGGACATCTCGGCACTCTACACCAGTATCCCCCACGATGACTGCATCGCTGCAACAGCCTCAGTACTCAACACCAACAACAGCCAATCTCGAGACACATGACAACGCAAAATCGTCGAGTAGAAATTGATAGCCAAGTTCCGCACCCATGAGGACGGCCTCAACCGGGATCTTGGGTTCATGTCACGCTACACGTAACCCCACCAGCAGGGAAAAAAAAAGTTATCTGTTTTTAATGCAACTGGACATTCTCTCTCTCTCTCTCTCTCTCTCTCTCTCCCCCCTCTCTCTCTCCCTCTCTCTCTGCCTTTCGGGTCTCTTTCTCTCTCTGGCTTTGTAATCTGACCCATTGTGTATTCAGTACTGTTTTCCATGGCTAACCTGTCTGAACACCAACGACACCTTTGATTGGTGTGATCGTGTCCCAGTCTAATATAATATATGCGATTTGATAACCTTTCACTCACTCACCTGAGAAGGAGATAATCTCCGAAAGCTTTTAATTTTTAAATAAAACTGTTGTAAGATTCATTACATCTGTAATTTTATGCATCCATCTACACTGTTTACAATGCTGTCTATCTTTGTGTTATCGGCAGACTTGGATAGATGGCTCTCTATCCCGTCATCTAAGTCGTTAATAAATACAGTGAATAGTTGAGGCCCCAACACAGATCCCTGTGGGACACCACTAGTCACATCCTGCCAATTTGAGTACCTGCCCATTATCCCTACTCTCTGTCTCCTGCCGCTCAGCCAATTTCCTAACCAGGTCAATAATTTGCCCTCAATTCCATGAGCTTCTTTTGAGGGACTTTATCGAATGCCTTCTGGAAGTCCATTTAAACAACATCCATAGACATTCCCCTGACCACTACTTTAGTCACCTCTTCAAAAAATTCAATCAGGTTTGACAGCAGCCAGAACGCAAGTCTCGGTAATAAGGCAACCTGGCTTTAAGTGATGAAGTTCTCAACGAATAGCTTGCAGGTCTCCCCGCTTCCTGTTTTCTATGCTCAGTGACTTAAGAGCCGTGCTGCAAAAGAACATTGGGAATTCATTGTGGTCCAATTTACATTCACCAACATAATTTTGTCGTGTGCAATGAGGCCAGTGCATGCACATAGTGTGGTCTCAAAAAAAAAAGTTATTTTTCTCCCCTGGAATCAGGAGTTCAGTGCTGAGTACACTGAGAACTACTTTCTTGATTTTGCAAGTCACATGTGCCGCTGATGAGGGCTTGCTCCCTAAATGCATCACTGTAGAATTCGCCTTATAGTTCCGATGAGACTTGCAAAACTAGGACTGCTTTCACTGGAGAAGAGAACTGTTCAAAATTATGAAAGCATTTGAGAGGGTGATTGGTGAAAGATTATTTTCAGTGAATCGGTAACAAGGGACATAAATTTAGGATCAGTAATAGAAGCATTAAGAGAAATGTTAGGTGAAATTTATCACGAAAGGGGTTGTTAAATTATGGGATACATTACCATTACCATTATTTAGGAGGGAATTTAAGACTGAGGTGAGAAGGAATTTCTTCACACAGAGGGTTGTGAATCTTTGGAATTCTCTACCCCAGGGGGCTGTGGATGCTGAGTCATTGAATATGTTCAAGGCTGAGATGGATAGATTTTTGGACTCTAGGGGAATCAAGGGATATGGAGATCAGCAGGAAAGTGAAGTTGAGGTCAAAGATCAGCCATGATCTTATTCAATGGCGGAGCAGGCTCGAGGGGCCCTATGGCCTATTCCTGCTTCTTCTTATGTTCTTATGAATTAAACACAAAGAAAAATATTAACGGGTCTCGGGAAAGAACAGAGTAGATAGCTCTGAAGTGAAGCTGGCACCAGTACATGATGGGCCAAATGGCCTCCTTCTGTGCTAAAATTTCTTTGATTCTGACAGGGTTATGTGCTACAATAGCTGGGGAACAGAATAGTCTCCAATTTAAAACAATTTACTTTGTAACTGGTGACAATTAAATCAATATTCCTAATAAAAACTGCAAGTACTGGAAATCTCAAACAAAAACAGAAAATGCTAGAAACAGAGCAGGTCAGTCAGCAGCTGTGGAGAGGACAGACGGGGCAACTTTTTGGGTGCGGCCCTTCTCCAGGACTGATGAATTAAGGATATGCAAGCATTTTAATAGAATCAGAAAAAAGAGAGCGGAGAAAAAAACAAAAAGATACACCAAGCACCGAGAGGTGGTTAATGGCCTGTTACCTACTTTGTTTTAAAAAAAAGCAGATCATGTAAAAAATCATGTTGGTCGGGTGATAGATGCATTAAAGAAATGAAATAATGTGTATATTATTACTGCAGTGGAGGTCCACCCAAAGAAAAAGGTATGGAAAGAGAAGAAATTGAAAGCACAAAAAGCTCGCAGATTCAGGTCTGAAATTAAAATAGAAAATGTAGCAAAACTCAGTAAGTCCACCAGTCCCAAAGAGAGAACAAACAGGCCAAACACCATGGCTGCAGACCCACCCACCCCCTCATCAGCACTGAGTTTTGGAGAAGGGCCTGCGATATTATTGGTTGTGGGTCTGTTACTAACCAAATGTTGAGATTCCATGTTGAAGCCCTGATTAAATGTCATCTGAGCTAAGGTACAACATAAATATCCCACCTTATCAAAAGGCTTTTTCTGGATTCAAATGAATGACACCAACACCTAGCGACCAGTGTATGTTGTGGAGAATAAAGACTGAAGCTGACACAGTCTGCAAATTCTCCCTTGATCAGTAAATTTGATAGAGCTATCTGGTTTACAGTAGATGGAAGCTGTACGTTAAGCCTGCAGTTTCAAACTCCTTAAACATTTGCAGTGGTAGCTGTATCTTTCATCTTTATACAGCTCTGATTGTTTCTTATTAATCCATGATGGGTGCAGGGGAGAGTGTGTTGCCATGATCTTATGGTGTCTGTTACTACTCTGGTTACCATGACCCACTGATACTGACAGAAATAGTAATACAATGGCCAGGAATTCGCTCAGAGCTGCTCCTGCTCCCCTGACGTAATTTCATCGGATGTGCGGCAGAAACCCCGTTAAAGCATATAAATAGGATGTCTGCCGCACTTCGGCAAAGTTGAAGAGCAAAAACAGTTTAGGGGAAATTCACGTATTATTATTAAAAGAAAGAAAGAAAGAACTTGCATTGTATAGTGCCTTTCATGACTTCAGAATGTCCCAAAGTGCTTTACAACCAATGAAGTACTTTTGAAGTGTAGTCACTGTTGTGATGTAGGAAACGCAGCAGCCAGTTTGCGCACAGCAAGGTCCCACAAACAGCAATGAGATAATCTGTTTGTGATGTTGGTTGTGGGATAAATATTGACCAGGACACCAGAGATAACTCGCCTGCTCTTCGAAATAGTGCCGTGGGATCTTTTGCATCCACTCGCGAGGGCAGTCAGGGCCTCAGTTTAATGTCTATTCCAAAAGACGGCACCTCCGACAGTGCAGCACTCCCTCAGTACTGCACTGAAGTGTCAGCCTGGATTATGTGCTTAAGTCTCTGGAGCAGGGCTTGAACCCACGACCTATCTGACTTGGAGACGAGAGTGCTACCAACTGAGCCACAGTTGCACGTTATTATTGTGTTACTTCATGCAATGGGAGTTTAGATGAAAGACAACAAGACAAAGGATTAACATGCAATCATATGTTTAGTTGTATCCAGTAGAGTTTTCTAGCAAAATACTGCATTGTAGTTTTCCAAATGTTGTAGTTTTGGTTCAGTATTACTTGTCAATCAAATCAACCGACCAAATTTATGTCACTTCATCTCTTCTCAATAAGTCAGGTAGGTAGAAGATTGAGAGAAATGAAATTCTCCACTTCAAATGTTTTGCAACAGCTTAAGGTACTGACTTTGACTTCTCTTCAACAAGTGTGCCTCCTGGCTGAAGCTCTATGCGAGGGAAAACTAATAGAGAAGGCGAGGGTACTAATTCAGTTGTGTTTCTTAGCTTTACTGCAATCTGTTGACTGTTTTCTGCCCCTCCCCAATTGTAACTTGTATGTCTTATTACAAATTTCAGATTACAGCCACATCAAAGTATGATATAGATATGACAGAACAAATTGTCAGAAAGCCACATAAAATTCAGCATGTGATTTATGAGCTATGCCATTCTGTTTAAGTTACACAATATTACATTGGAGTTTAAAAAAAAATCTTGGTATGAAAAGCCAAAATTATTAAATATTTGTTTAATCTAGTCTCGTAAACAATTATGTCAATTCTTTGATTGAACATCATTCTCTATATCAACTTCAGTTTACATCCCCATTGTATTATTTTTGGCTTTGACAGTAGTTTTCATAAGTGAAAATGAAACCTGAATTAATCTGGTAGTGCTTTTAGTAAACTAGAAGATACTTTGTGCATAATTGAAACCTATTCAATCTACTTGACATGTGAGCAATAAGGTGGGCACTTGCTTTTTGACTTGGAAGTGGTGTTTGGAATCCAGTTGTTATGATACTGTTCTGGTCAGAATTCTAAGCCATAGATCCACCACTTGTTTCCAATTTTCCAGGTATAATATTCATATCAAACAAGTTCACTGACTCAAACTACACTCATTGTTTGCTTGCTGGCTTTCAATCATCGTAAACCAAACTCACAGCAGTCATTTGTCTAGTTCTACTGGTTTGCGTCCTTCATGATCTTTTATTTAAAAAGTAGTGATTTGTTTTCAAAGTCGAGGAAAAGAACAGACAAAAACCAAAGACAAACCACTTCTCAAGTTCCTCTGGAATATTCAGGATCAGAGAGAATGAGACAGAAGCCTTGATTTTCTGATAAGTTTGCTTGAAAAGCAGGTGTGAACTTGGCAAAACTAACTGGAAATTGGGATGGAGAACCAGTTTTTTATCCATTTTATGTCCCATGCAATTTTCCAACCTCAATTCCTTGTAGTACCTGCCCTGTTTCACATTTTCAAAATAAATGTTCCCTGAATTATATATTTACATCCATCCTGCAATTTCCAGGCATTCCTGCCAGGTTATCGCCCTCTCATCCAGTTGCCCATAGAAAATGAGCTTCTAGGACCGCTAGGGTCTGAGGTGTTTAGGAAACTCTTTTAAAGAGCCCTGCCAGAAGACTGCAAGGACATTTTTTACTAGTATTTCTGCTTCTTTTAACTTAGCTACTGTAACTGTTATGCCACTGGCATTTTTGCTCCTACTCCATTAATAGTAACACAAAAGCCTTCCTCATGTGTATCTCCTTGTACTTGTTCTTTTTTAGATGGAGAAAAACAGGAGCAATGGATGGGTGCAAGACAGATCAGGTTGCTTAGGAAATGCTCTGCACCTGCCTACCATTACCCTTGCACCTGCATTTGTAGACCATGATGCAAATACTTCAATATGTGAGAGGAGCAATGATTGTGAAGGCTGTGAATCACAAATGAGGCTGTCAGTCTCCCACCCAAACTTGGTGGGGAGTGCTATCTGGTCAGTGGCCGGGAGTGAGGTTTTGGGTGGCAGGAGGCCGGTGCCAGGGAACCGAAGGAATGGTCCCCAGCAGTCTGGTAAGTGCTTAGGAGGACATTGCAGTTGGTGGGGGGTGGTGGGGGCAGAAGCCTACTGCACCGGAGGCCAAAGATTTTCTTGTGGGGCCCAGAGGAGCACTCCTGCTCCTCTTAGCCCACAAAGAAACAAAAAAAAATTACTTAATTTTCTGGGTGTCTTCCTGCCCCAGATTCGCATGCCAATAGGTCTTACTGGCAACGGGCAGGGGTGCCGTGCTTTTTTAGTTAAAATTAAATGAGGGTTCTAATTGCGTCATAGGACCATGGTTTTAATATTATGAGGTTCCGTCTGCCTGCGACCTCTGAAAAGCGCGCGGTTAAAATAGTGGCGAGCGGGAGCGTGTCGGGAATGCAGCGGGAGCGTGTCGGGAATGGATCGGGGCAACCTGCCTGCCCCGATCCCGTCGGGTAGGCAGGATTAAAATTGAGGCTTATATTTCAGGGTTCTATGGATGTGTGCCAGATAATTGAAGAGTGGCCAATATGATACCCATTTTCAAAAAGGGAGACCACGCTAACCTGGATAATTACATGTCCATTAGTTTAACATCTGTTGTAGGGAAAATTTTGAATCTTTAATTAAAGATGAAATGACTAAATAACCAGATGAAGAGAAAGTCATTAGAACAGCCAACAGTTCTTTCGACAGATATGGTGAATAGGGGAAATGCAGTGGATGTGGTGAACAAGGACTTTCAGAAAGCCTTTGATAAGGTACAATACAGGAGACTATCAGAGAAGGTTAATTATAGAAAGAAAGAACTTGTATTTATATGGTGCCTTTCATGATCTCAGGATGTACCAAATCGCTCAACAGCCAACAAAGTATTTTAGAAGTGTCATCACTGTTGTAATGTAGGAAACACGACATTCTATTTGCACGCAGCAAGGTCCCACAAACAGCAATGAGATAATGATCAAATAATTAGTTTTTTAATGATGTTGCTTGTGGGATAAATGTTGAGCAGGACACCGTGGAAAATTCCCCTGCTCTTCTTCGAAGTAGTGCTTTGAGATCTTTTACATCCACCTGAGAGGGCAGACGGGGCCTCGGTTTAACATCTCAAATGAAAGACTTCCTCAGTACTTCACTGGAGTGTCAGCCTAGAATTTGTGCTCAATCCCTGGAATGGAATTTGAACCCACAACGTCTGACTCAGAGTTGAGAGTGCTACCGTTGAACCACAGCTGACACCTAGGGCGAGGGGAGTATACTGGCTTAAAAACTGGTCAGAAGTTACAACAGAGAGAAGGGCCTAGAAATTGGATGGTGCCTTGCCCGTTTTCCAGCGCTAAATGGGTGACTAAGGCTCCGATATGGTGGACAGGAAGCTCACGGACATTTCCAGCTGGAAGCATGCCGCCCATATTGGATCTGTCTTCGTTGGCGTCAGGAGCGCACGCCAGAACTATGGAAATCAATGAATAGCTTACTTAAATTGTGCAGGATCTTTTTCCGATGTTGGTAAGCCCCAGCGCTTGACTCGTCATGTGCTGAACTCACCCAGCAACTCATTGTGCTAACGGGCAGAAGGGACCCTTCACCAGCCCTGTTTGAAGGAACCACGCAGGTTAGTTGTTGGTTTGTCATTCCAGGCTTCTGGATAACTTCTGGCTGTTTTTTGGCCTGTTTTCTGCCTTTGGAAAGTTCAGTTTGTCTGCTGAGAAAAAAGATTTTGCTGGTGCTTTTGGCTATCTTATAAATAGTTTGACTGCAGTCACAGGTGGTCTCTTAGGGCCGACTTCTGGGCTGGAGGACGAGGGGGAATATCAAGGAAGAGAGCAGGAGAAGCTGCCGTAAGAGGGAGGAGAAGAAGGGCACTGCATAGGAGGCCATATCACAGCAGGTATTCAAGGAGGGTCACAAAGGAGTCTGACACCGATCTATGTCACCTACTGCAGCCGCAGCTCGAGCCTCACACTAGAGCATAGACAGCACTGCCCATGGCTGTCTAGGTCACTGTGGCCCTTAACTTTTATGCCACTGGCTCCTTCCAAGGTGCAGGTGGTGAGATCAGCGACACACCTCAGTTTGCAGTCCACCGCTGTGTTAGGGAGGTTACCAGGCTCTCTACCCCAGGAGGAATACCTACATCTCCTTCCCCATGGACAGAGCAAAGCAAGACAAGAGAACACTAGGCTTCGCCCTCATGGCAGACTTCCTCAGGGTGTAAGGTGCCATAGATTGAACCTACATTGCCTTGTGTGCTCCCCAGCACCAGCCTGGCATTTTTATCAAGCGTAATGGATTTCACTCCCTTAACCTGCAGCTGGCTTGTGACCACAGGCAGCACATCATGCAGGTCAGTACCCACGATCACGGCAGCAGTTATGACTCTTTCAACCTGCGCCAGTCCTCTATGCCACCTTTTTTCCAACCAGGCCATCAAGTTACAGGCTGGCTACTGGTCGACAAGGGATATCCCCCCCCCGGACATGAGCACTTGAAATGCCATAGCATACAAGGCTACGGACCAAATGCTGGAATATGGGATTAGATTAGACAGGGCTTGATGGCCGGTGCGGACACGATGGGCCGAAGGGCCTCTATCCGTGCTGTATAACTCTATGACTCTATGACTCATGACTCCTGTCAGGAACCCGTGCACAGTTGCAGAGCTGGCCTACAGCGAGAGCCATGTAATCATAAGAAACATCATGGAACAAACAATCGGCGTGCTCATGCAAAGCTTCCGCTGCCTAGACCATTCAGGAGAAGCTTTGCAGTACACTTCCAAGCGGGTATTCAGATTTGTTGGCATTTGGATGCTCTTTGTCAGCATGAGGAACCAGCCCTTACCACCACCTGGGCAGAAAGAAGTGCAGTAGGAGCAGGCGGAGAAGCATGATGAGTAGAAGAGGCATCAACTACCAGTGCCCCTAGCTGCCAGAGCTCTCAGAGAGCAGCTCTTCGAAAAGTGCTTCACCTAAACCCATCCATCCCATCTTCAATACGCCAAGTCCCACAATCCTTACAACCACCATCCGATTGCCTTCCTTCAGTCCAGCCTGAAATATAAATACCAACACCAAATCCAGAACAAAAAACAAATTTATTGAGCAACTTAATTCCATCTATATAATAGTTAATGGAAATAATTATGAATCACCCTTGTGCAAGCCCTTAGAGCCTGTCTTCTGTGCTCATTTACCAATCCTAGTGCTCCTACGAAGTGTTTAGGAGTGGCTACAGCTTTGGAGGTGAAAGGCTGCTGAGCTTCTATTGATACTTCAGTCGGCCATGTTGGGCGACCTTGAACTGCTGTGGGCTTTGAGGGTCCAAATGAAGACTGCAGCATCTTGGTGTAGGCTGGGACAGTCTGGCCCAGCTGGCTGAGTGGCACTAACAAGGGCACTGGGAGAGTAGGTGACGAGAGAACAGGCATGCTGTCATCCTTAGATAGGACAGGTGCCTCGCCCATGGAGTCAAGGCCACTCTCCTGGGACTGTGCCTCAGCACTCCTGTAGCTTTGTGCGAGACCAGAGTGTAGGAGTGACGTGACACTTTGCAAGCTCCTGAAGTCAAAATGGGAGCTGTTTGAGCTTCTATGGCAGCTGTGAGAACTGTCAGGAGAGGCTCATGACTGTAGATGTCACTGTCGTGTTGATGGAGCTTGCCGCTTGATCCATGTTGGACAGAATGGTCTCCATGCTCTGCGTGAAGCCTCGACACAAGTTGGAGCTGGACTCCTTCATCCTCTGTGACTAGGTGCACAAACTCACTGGTAGGCTGCCCAGTGCACCTAGCATTTCCTTGTGTATGCCTGTCCGCCACCTTCGCTAAGCTGGGACCTCGATGTCAGCACCTGAGTCCTCTGCAGCAGAGCTGGTATACGATCTCTCCCTCCAGCGAGTCGGCACCTGTGGGGTCCTGTTCCCCTGTCTTAGCTCCTGCACACTTCTGCCTGGTGATTCACCACATGAAGACCCCTTCTCTAGCCTGAAGTGTTTTGTCGACTGCTCTAAAAATGTCACTCTCACACACACACACACACACACACACACACGCACACATATATATAACGACAACAAATCACAACCTAAGAACATAAGAAATAGGAGCAGGAGTAGGCGATACAGCCCCTTGAGCCTACTCCGCCATTCAATAAAATCATGGCTGATCTTTAACCTCAACTCCACTTTCCTGCCCGATCCCCATATCCCTTGATTCCCTTGGAGTCCAAAAATCTATCGCTCTCAGCCTTGAATACACTGAATGACTGAGCATCCACAGCCCTCTGGGGTAGAGAATTCCAAAGATTCACAGCCCTCTGAATGAAAAAAATCCTCCTCATCTCAATCCTAAATGGCTGGCCTCTTATCCTGAGACTATGCCCCCTAGTTCTAGACTCTCCAGCCAGGGGAAACAACCTCTCAGCATCTACCTGTCAAGCGCTCTCAGAATATTACATGTTTCAATGAGATCACCTCTCATTCTTCTAAACTCCAGAGAGTATAGGCCCATTCTACTCAATCTCTCCTCATAGGACAACCCTCTCATGCCAGGAATCAATCTAATGAACCTTCGCTGGACCCCCTCTACGGCTAGTATATCCTTCCTTAGATAAGGAGACCAAAACTGTACGCAGTACTCCAGGTGTGGTCTCACCCAAGCTCTGTACAATTGTAGCAAGACATCTTTACTCTTATACTCGAACCCCCTTGCAATAAATGCCAACGTAGAATTTGCCTTCCTAATTGCTTGCTGTACCTGCATATTAACTTTGTGTTTTGTGTACAAGGACACCCAAATCTCTCTGAACACCAACATTTAATAGTTTCTCACCATTTAAAAAGTATTCTGTTTTTCTATTCTCTCTACCAAAGTGAATAACCTCACATTTCCCCATGTTATACTCCATCTGCCAGCTTCTTGCCCACTCTCTTAAACTGTCTATATCCCTTTGCAGACTCTTTGTATCCTCCTCACAGCTTACTTTCCCACCTAGCTTTGTATCACCAGCAAACTTGGATACATTACACTCAGTCCCTTCATCTAAGCCATTAATATAGATTGTAAATAGCTGAGGCACAAGCACTGATCCTTGTGGAACCCCATTAGTTAAAGCCTGCCAACCTGAAAATGACCCATTTATTCCTATTCTTTATTTTCTGTCCATTAACCAATCATCTATCCATGCTAATATATTACCCCCAACCGCATGAGCCCTTATCTTGTGTAACCAGCTTTCATGTGGCACCTTATCAAATGCCTTTTGAAAATCCAAATATACTACATCTGCTGGTTCCCCTTTATCTACTCTCTACATACTCAAAAAAAACTCTTAATAGATTTATCAAACACGATTTCCCTTTCATAAAACCATGTTGACTCTACCTAATCATATTATGATTTTCTAAGTGCCCTGTTACTATGTCCTTAATAATGGATTCCAGCATTTTCCTGACTACTGATGTCAGGCTAACTGGCCTGTAGTTCCCTGTTTTCTCGCTCCCTCCTTTCTTGAATTGCGATGTTACATTTGCTACCTTCCAATCCACTGGGACCGTTCTAGAATCTAGGGAATTTTGGAAGATCACAACCAATGCATCCACTATTTCTGCAGCCACCTCTTTTAGAGCCCTAGGATGTAGGCCTTCAGACCCAGTGAATTTGTCGGCTGTCAGTCCCATTAATTTCTCCAGCACTTTCTCTTTATTAATATTAATTACTTGGTTTCCCACTATTCCTGGTATGATTTTTGGGTCCTGTATTGTGAAGACAGATATAAAAGCTTTGTTTAACATCTATTCCTTATTCCCCATTATAATTTCTCCTGTCTCAGCCTCAAAGGGACCCACATTTACTTTTGCTAATCTCTTCCTTTTTACTGACTTGTAGAAGCTCTTACAATCTATTTTTATATTTCCTGCTAGTTTACTCTCGTATTCTATTTTCTCTCTCTTGAACAATTTTTTGGTCATCCATTGCTGGTTTCTAAAACTCTCCCAGTCCTCAGGCTTACTACTTTTCCTGGCAACATTATAAGCCTCTTCTTTTAACCTAATATTATCCTTAACTTCTTTAGTTAGCCACGGATGGATCACTTTTCCCGTGGAGTTTTTATTTCTCATGGAATGTATATTCGTTGAGAATTTTGAAATATTTCTTTAAATGTTCGCCATTGCTTATCTACTGTCATACCTTTTAACCTAATTTCCCAATCAACCGTAGCCAATTCGCCACTCATATCTATGTAATTGGCTTTGTTTAAATTTAATACTCAAGTTTCAGACTTAAGTATGTCACTCTCAAACTCAATGTGAAATTCTATCATATTATGATCACTCTGCTCCAGAGGATCCTTAACTATAAGATTACTAATTAACCCTGTCTCATTACACAAGACAAGATCTAAAATAGCCTGTTCCCTGGTTGGTTCCACGATGTATTGCTCTAGGAAACTGTCTTGAATGCATTCCATGAACTCGTCCTCCAAACTACTTTTGCCAATTTGATTTGCCCAGTCTGTATGAAGATTAAAGACCCCCACGATTATTGCATTACCTGTTAAAAGATTCTCTTATTTCTTGATTAATACTCTGTCTAACAATATAACTACTGTTAGGGGTGCTACAAGCTACTCCCACCAGTGTTTTCTGCCCCTTATTATTTCTTATTCCATCCATTCTGATTCTACTTCTTGATCTTGCAAGCCAAGATCCTTTCTCACTACTATATTTATGTCATCCTTTATTATCACGGTTACCCTCCCCCCCCCCCCCCCCCCCCTTTTCCATTTTGTCTATCTTTTCGAAAAGTCAAGTACCCTGGAATATTTAGTTCCCAACCTTGGTCACCCTGCAACCACGCTGCAGTAATGACTACTAGATCGAACCCATTTATCTCTATTTGCTACAGTAATTCGTCTATCTTATGAATGCTTCATGCATTCAGATAAAGCAACTTTAATTTTAACTTTTTCTATTTTTCCCTGATTTGACCTTGTTCACTGATGCACTATTACCATTAAACCCTCTGTCATTTCCTGACACAGTCTGTTTATCTTTACCCAAATCGCTGCACAACTAAACAGGTGCAGATCATACCAATCAATACGTAACCAGGAATAAAGACTACTAACCTGAATTTTAAAATAGACATAGTCAAATGCTAACAGTCATGACTGTGGGCCACTGCCAGCAACAGCTATAACTAGCAAGGAGTAGAAACAGAACCAATCAAATTTAACCAAATATTTCCTGGCTGCCATCTAGGGTTCTCCATTGAGGACTAACTACTGGAAATAAAGTTTACAATGATAAAGACGGAAAAAAAACTATAAAGCTTACAGAGAACTGATTAAGCTTAACTATGCGATAGCATTTTCTGTGTTTGTGATGACTGTAACAGTGTTGTCCATTGGAGATCTGTCCCTATGTGAGAAGCTTCAGCTTGGAGTTTCAAGAGCCATCACTCTCAGCTGTGAAACTCAGCTGATTGCTTGCAACAATTCCTAATGCGCATTTGTGCCTAAAACTCGCAGCTTATTTTCATGATTGACTGTAAAATTATCCACTCACACATTTATGCCTTGTCTTCACTGTTTCCCTAGGGTTCAGCTAGTGTCCTGTCAGAGTTATGACAAGAGACTGGGAGAACCCCTCTGGAATTTGAAGGTCTAAGGCGTTTAAAGTGAAGAAAATTGAAGAATGGAGCTGATCAATTATTTGCATAATGACATAGAGTTTCTTTGATATTTATGGGACAAAATTTGCATTATAAATTTATGATCACAACTGTTTGATGATTTGTCACTCAGTACAATTTTTAACAAAGTTTGCTGGCACAGTTCACAATTCTTGCTATAACTCTCACTACAACAAGATACTTGGCTGATTCCCAGGAAGAGTGTTATAGCAATGGCCTACTGTAATCCGTCCACAACCATCTGTTGTATGCAACACTCACATTGTAGTGAAATGTGTTTGTTTTACTAAAAGGCAATATTAATTGATTACTCTAAGAAGCAGAGGTAACAAGATAGCAAAAGTTTTGGAATTAGAATCAGTGGGTGGATGGTAATGCAGTATGTTGGAGCCGCAACATGTTGCACTGTGGAGTGGCTCATCAAACATTTCTAGCCATATCCTCCCCAAGCTGAGTTACTGATTCAAGCCATGTTTCCTTTGGGGAGTGCTGTGTCAAGGTCTGATACTTCCCTGCAAGGAGGGAAGAAAAATCTATTTTTTGAGCAGGGGAGAGAAATTAGATATTTACGCTGTTTCCCTGGGGGATCCACAGAAGAACCTCCTCGCAATGTCAAGGCAATAGAAGTTTACAGCACAAAAGGAGGCCATTCAGCCCATTGTGTCTGGCTGGTTCTTTGCTAGACCAACCCAAAATGAATCCCTGTTCCTGCACTCTTTCCATAGTCTTGAATCTTCCTTTGCTTCAAATATTTATCTAATTTCCCCTTAAAAGATACAATGACCTCTGCCTCAGCCGCTCTCTGTGGCAAGGCATTCCACATTCCAACAATCTTCTGCATAAAGAAATTTCTCCTAACCTCTCTCTCTATTCTTACTACAGTGAAATCAGATGTTAATTGGGCATTAAACTCCAGAACAAATAAGGTGCAGGGGTTTCCCTAAAAACTTGTGCCATAATTTTAAAAATTATAATAAGGGTTCCCATGCTGTTATAATATGTTCTCAAAATTTATTGAATCTTGTTGATTATTTCAGTTGAAATTCTGCATTGTCTGACATATCTAATGGGATAGTCAATGTTTTTTTTCCTAGACGGATAGTATTAATGCAAAAATGGTGTTTCTGCATCTCTAATTTTCTATTGCTTGGAATTCTGTTTCCAAACCTCTCCACCTTGCTACCGCTCCTCATTTTCAAAAGCCTCCTCAAAATGTACTTCTTTGGCTATAGAATCATAGAACCATTACAGCACAGAAGGAGGCCATTCGGACCATCGATTTCATGCTAGCTTCTTGTAAGAGCAATCCAGTTAGTCCCATTCTCCCACTCTTTCCCCGTAGCCCTGCAAATTTTTTCCCTTCATGTATTGATCCAATTCCTTTTTGAAACGTACGATTGAATCTGCTTCCACCACCTATTCAGGCAGCGCATTGCATATCATACTTACTCGCTGCATAAAAAAGCTTTTCCTCAGGTCGCCTTTGGTTCTTTTGCCAATCACCTTAAATCTGTGTCCTCTGGTTCTTGACCCTTCCACCAATGGGAACAGTTTCTCTTTATTTACTTTATCTAAACCCTTCATGATTTTGAACACTTCTATCAAATCTTCTCTGCAGTAAGGAGAACAACCCCAGCTTCTCCAGTCTATCCATGTAACTGAAGTCCCTCATCCCTGGAACCATTCTAGTAAATCTTTTCTGCACTCTCTCTACGTTCTTCCCAAAGTGTGGTGTCCAGAATTGGACACAATACTCCAGTTGTGGCCGAACCAATGTTTTATAAAGGTTCAACATAACTTCCTTGCTTTTGTACTCTGTGCCTCTATTTATAAAGCCCAGGATCCCGTATGCTTTTTTAACCGCTTTCTCAACCTGTCCTGCCACCTTCAAAGATTTGTGCACATATACACCCAGGTCTCTCTGTTCCTGCACCTCCCTTAGAATTGTACCATTTAGTTTGTATTGCCTCTCCTTGTTCTTCCTGCCAAAATGTATCACTTTGCACTTGTCTGCATTAAATTTCACCTGCCATGTGTCCGCCCATTCCACCAGCCTGTCTATGTCCTCTTGAAGTCTATTACTATCCTCCTCACTGTTTACTACAATTCCAAGTTTTGTGTCATCTGCGAATTTTGAAATTGTGCCCTGTACATTCAAGTCCAAGTCATTAATATATATCAAAAAAAGCAGTGGTATTGATCCCTGGGGAACACCACTGTATACCTTCCTCCAGTCCGAAAACAACCGTTCACCACTACTCTCTGTTTCCTGTCACTTAACCAATTTCGTATCCATGCTGCCACGGCCCCTTTTATTCCATGGGTGTCAATTTTGATGACAAGTCTATTACGTGGCACTTTATCAAACATCTTTTGAAAGTTCATCTACACAACATCAACTGCATTGCCCTCATCAACCCTCTCTGTTACCTCAAAAAAAAACTCAATCAAGTTAATTAAACACGTTGTGCCTTTAACAAATCCATGCTGGCTTTTCTTTATTAATCCACACTTGTCCAAGTGACTATTAATTTTGTCCCGGATTATCGTTTGTAAACGCTTCCCCACCACCGAGGTTAAACTGACTGGCCTGTACATGCCGGGTTTATCCTTACAACCTTTTTTGAACAAGGGTGTAACATTTGCAATTCTCCAGTCCTCTGGCACCACCCCCGTATCTAAGGAGGATTGGAAGATTATGGCCAGCACCTCTGCAATTTTCACCTTTACTTCCCTCAGCAACCTAGGATGCATTCCATTGAGACTGGGTTACTTACCTACTTTAACCACAGCCAGCCTTTTTAATACCTCCTCTTTGTCAATTTTTAGCCCATCCAGTATATCAACGACCACCCCTTTTTCTGTGACTTTGGCAGCATTTTTTTCCTTGGTAAAGACAGATGCAAAGTACTCATTTAGTACCTCAGCCATGCCCTCTGCCTCCATGCATAGATCTCCTTTTTGGTCCCTAATTGGCCCCACCCCTCCTCTTACTACCCGTTTACTATTTATATGCCTATAGAAACTTTTGGATTCCCTTTAATGTTAGCCGCCAGTCTATTCTCATACTCTCTCTTTGCTCCTCTTATTTCCTTTTTCACTTCTCCTCTGTACTTTCTATTTTCAGCCTGGTTCTCACTTCTGTTATCAACCTGACATCTGTCATACGCCCCCTTTTTCTGCTTCATCTTACTCTCTATCTCTTTTGCCATCGAGGGAGCTCTGATTTTGGTTGCCCTACCTTTCCCGCTTGTGGGAATGTACCTAGACTGTACGTGACCCATCTCTTTGAAGGCCGCTCATTGCTCTTTCAAGTATGCAGTACGGACACGATGGGCTGAATGGCCTCCTTCTGTGCCGTAAATTTTCTATGATTCTATGAAGTACCTTCCCTAACTTCTCCCCTACTCGGTGGCCTTATAAAGCACCTTGGACATTTGTTATGTAAATGGTGAAAAATAAATACAAGTTGTAGTTTTTATTGCTGTAGTTAACTTTGTAGCCTAAGAGATGACTAAAGTTATGTAATAGTTTGGAAAATGACAAACAGTGAGGTAGTAGGGATGGCCGTGTCCAGCAGTATGTCATCGGCATAGAGGGATGTTTTGTGTTTGGTCCCTCTAAACAGCACTGTCCTTACAGCTTTGATGTGGAGATGCCGGTGATGGACTGGGGTTGACAATTGTAAACAATTTTACAACACCAAGTTATAGTCCAGCAATTTTATTTTAAATTCACAAGCTTTCGGAGGCTTCCTCCTTCCTCAGGGAGAGGAAGGAGGAAGAACAAACGTTCACCTGAGGAAGGAGGAAGCCTCCGAAAGCTTGTGAATTTAAAATAAAATTGCTGGACTATAACTTGGTGTTGTAAAATTGTTTACAACTTACAGCTTTGGTTAGCTCTGTCAATTGCTCAGCAAGTTGATCCAGTGAGTGGTTGAACCATACAGACCTGGAAAGTGCCCAGTTTTGATACCCAGACTGCTGAGTTTGCTGGTCTCAGCCAGGGTGGTTCTATGGGCATCAGTTCCCCTGAGTTATAGAGGGGGAAAATTGGCCTGTCTGTTCCTTTGTTGGAGTTGAATATGGAGGAATTCTGTCTATCGTTGCCCCCTCTCCCTGAGAATTATACCTTCTCTCCTCCAAGAACATTCATAATCTCACCTCTGTCCTGTGCACGCTGCTCACCTTCATAATAACAGACTGATAGAAAACCTAAAGAAATCCTGGAGGCAAGAGCTAAAACACCAAATCGTGAAAAAGAATTGGAAGATAATTTGGGAAAAATCCAGTAATAAGCAAGAGGGCCAACTTAAAATTCATATACCAAACACACCACACTCCACATATGCTCTACAGATTTCATTCCTCTTTGTTTGATGAATGTTGAAAAGGATGTGACCAAAATATTGTACCCATATGTAAACCAGTTCCTCTAGCACAATTAGCAAAAATAAATGCCTGACTCAAGATCAGACTAGACATAAAAGCAAGTAAAAGCCTTAGTGCTTAGAGTAATCTACTTCTGCATCGTGTGGCATTTCTAATTACCTATATTTATTTGAAAAATGGCATTACTCTGTTAAGCAACTTTATTGCAATTGCAAATAATTGCAAATGTAATTTTTCATTAGCTTCAACGGTCTGCAGTGGGGAACCAGTAGATGGTGGCAGTGCAAAGGCACATTCCAGAATAAGGAATCATTCTCTGTGTTATAGAGGCAAGTGCCCAATGACATCAAAACAAACCGCTCATCATCACTACTATTGAGTTTAGTGATTGACTTCATTCATTTTAACAGGTCTAGCAGAGACTGAGGAGAAAATGTTTTTAAAAACAAGTAATGCTTAAGGCAAATTATTATGATATTTAGTCGATTTCCTGTGGCGTTGCATAGGGGGAGTAAAGACCGAGGCCTAGATTTTAATTGTCAGCGTGTTTCCAGTGGGAAATCATGCTGACAAGTTAATTTCCCGCATAGAATTAAACCTGGCCTATTTTAACGATGAGCCTCATTTAAATCCCGCCAGCAGACTTCACACCCAGATCAGGTGGGGTGTCGGCGGAAAGTGTTGGAAAATTACATGGCCCAGAGGCCAACCGCTGACATAAGGCACGTGGCGGGATTGGGTTCTGGGGATGCCTTGTGTTCGGGAAGGAGATGGGGGAATCTGCGACAGGGGAGGCCTAAGCTTTTCTTGTGGGGCCTGGAGGATCACTGTGCTCCTCCTGGCCCCACAAAGGAATGAGAAACACTTGCCTTTTTCGGCGTATTCTGGGACTGATCCCCTTGTGACCCAGGTTGGTCTGGCGGGAAAGCCACAGCAGTTTCCCCGCTCAGGCCTAAGTTTAAATTGTAATCTGGTCCCTATGATGTCCTCGGGACTTGACGTGCACATGTAAAGAAAGACCCTGCTGGTTTTGGGCAGGTATCCTTGCCGCCTGCTTAGGAGAACAGGTTAAACTGGCGAACAGCAGAATCCTGGCAGCTCCAGGGCAGGTAAGTAACTAGGGACATTTTACTGCTTGCCCAGTAGTATTCACTTGTGTGGTCCAAACTATTTTAGTAAATTGGTAAACTAAAGGTTCTGGGATAGAATTTCCACGGGGGTTCCCTGATTTCCCATTTATACCATTTCTCTGGTGTTTCTGCCAATCTTCTGCTGAAATGGTGACTGTACATTGGTGATATAGAAGTTTGTGTAATGTTGAGGTGCAGAGAACTTAACAAGAGGGCAAAGGGGCCTCAGTTTAATGTCTCATCTGAATGGTGGCTCCTCTGATAGTGCAGCACTCCTTCCCTATTGGCACTCCTTCAATACTGTACTGAACTACCAGCTTAGTTTATGTGCTCAGGTCCTGGAGTGAACCCACAATCTTGTGACTCAGAGGCAAAGAGTGTGTTACCACTGAGCCAAGGCTGACACCCAGGGATGGAATAAAAATCAAAATTGCTTTTGTAAGAAAACATTGAACGGGCATCATCTGGAGTACTTTCTTGTTACCTAATCATAGGAAGAATATTACAGGCCACTCCTATTAATTTGAAATCATTTTTTTTTGCTTGAAGAAAAATTTAAATTATCCAGTAGTTGAAATCAAGCAATTAGATAAAACAACACAGAAGGTAATTTCTGCTCAAAAAATTGAATTAAGAAACAATTCAAAATAAGCAATTTTGAATTAAGAGGAGTAGACTCTATGCCCTTTAGAGGGTACAGAGATGAGTAACTATCTGATTATGATTCTGGGTATCAGGAATTCAAGTTTTGCGGAAAGGTGAGGTAAGTTGCGCTTGATTTCTTTGTCAAATAGATGGATGTGATCTAATTAAAGTTTTCAAAATTGTGAAGGGAATTGATTGATTCAAGCAAATTGTTCCCCATGGCAAAAGTTCAAATACCAGCAGACACAAGTTAACAATTAGGAAGTCAGGAGAACCCCAGAGGCAGCCTTTTCACCCCAAAGGGTAACAGAGTTATGATGGAGGGCTATTGAAGTCGACAGTGTATATGTCTATGTACACCACACACTAATGCTACTGTTTTGTAATGTAAATCCAGAGTCAATGGCCTGGATTTTACTTTTTAAAAAAAGGTGGTCTGACAAGTTAAACGAGGTTTACAGGCTCTTTCCACGAGGGGCACTGCCTTGTCGTGGCTGTGAAGCTGACAGCAGCACTTAGCTTTTATGCACCCGGATGCTTCCAGGCGCTCTCTGGTGACATTAATCACCTCAGGAGTTTTTCGCTGCATTAGACAGGTTACAGGTGCCTGTTTAGGCACACCTCTGAGTGTATTCAGTTGCACATGGACCCAACAAAGCAGAGAGAGAGACGGCCATCAACTTCTTACAACTGGCTGAGTTCCTACTAGTGCAGGGTGTAATTGATGTTACCCAAGTGGCTATAAAGGTCCTGTCTGAAAGTGCAATCTTCTTCAACTTCATCAACAGGAAGGGAATATCCAGATAGTGAGTGATGCTTCTCACCTCATTATGCACATCAATGTATAGGAGTAGTTTATTTTTGTGCAATCCAGGATACCTGTACTGCTCAGCCAGAGCAACATGACGGGGTGATTGATAGGAGATTAGGGATTTTCGCTTCAGCCTTGACAACTTTTTGTCATTAAAGGAGAGAGCCCGAAAATGGGTTCAATGAGGTCTTGGGCCCTATCAGCATCATAGTGGAACAAATCATCAGAATTCACAAGTACTGTTTCTGGTGCCAGGGAGCCGTGCTGTATAGTCCGACAAGAGTTTCCAGAATTGTAGAGACTTGCTGCTTCCTCCATAATTTGACTATTACTAAAGGATTGGGCCTTAGTTAAGTACGGAAGATGAATCATAGAAAGTTACGGCACAGAAGGAGGCCATTCGGCCCATCGTGTCCTTGCCAGCCTTAAAAGAGCTATCCAGCTTAATGTCACTTTCCAGCACTTGGTCCATAGCCCTGTAGGTTATGGCACTTCAAGTGCACTTCCAAGTACTTTTTAAATGAATTGAGGGTTTCTGCCTCTATCACCCTTTCTAGCAGAGAGTTCCAGACCCCAACACCCTCTGGGTGAAAACATTTCTCCTCAGCTCCCCTCTAATCCTTCTACCAATTACTTTAAATCTATGCCCCCTGGTCACTGACCCCTCTGTTAGGGGAAATAGGTCCTCCTTATCCACTCTTATCAAGTCCTGTCATAATTTTATACACTTCAATTAAATCTCCCCTCAGCCTCTTTTGTTCTAAAGAAAACAACCCCAGCTTATCCAATCTTTTCTCATAGCTAAAATTCTCCAGCCCTGGCAACATCCTTGGAAATCTCCTCTGTACCCTCTCAAGTGCAATCACATTTTTCCTGTAATGTGGTGACCAGAACTGTATGCGGTACTCAGGCTGTGGCCTAACCAATGTTTTACACAGTTCTAGCATAACCTCCCTGCTCTTATATTCTGTGCCTCGGCTAATAAAAGAAAGTATCCCGTATGCCTTTTTAACCACCTTATCTACCTATCCTGCTACCTTCAGGGATCTGAGGACATGCTCTCCAAGGTTCCTTTATTTCTCTACACCTCTCAGTATCCTCCAATTTATTGTGTACTCCCTTTCCTTGTTTGTCCTGTGAAAAGGAAGAAGGTGGTGGAGACCAATCCCCTGCTAACGACAAACATGCCCAGGAGAGAGAGAGAGAGAGAGGATGTTGACCTTGACACCCTGCTGCCAGCAGCACATGCCATGAGGCAAGAGACCTTCACCAACTTCTTCCAACAATGAGGGTGCCCTCCATCTGCATTACACAATAAAGCTCTTCATTATTCCTTGCCTTGTTCTCACACAGTCATTCAGCTAATTTGTAATAGCTCATATATCCTCTCTAGGAGACACCAGTTACAAACATTAATCACTATATAAGAAGGATAACAGGGGCCCTCCCTGAAAAAAAATACAGAAACACACCGAATTACATAGGAACATAGAAAATAGGAGCTAGGAATAGGCCATTCGACCCTTCGAGCCTGCTCCACCATTCAGTATGATCATGGCTGATCCTCTATCTCAATACCATATTCCTGCTCTCTCCCCATACCCCTTAATGCCTTTTGTGTCTAGAAATCTATCCAGCTCCTTCTTAAATATAATTGTAAACAATTTTACAACACCAAGTTATAGTCCAGCAATTTTATTTTAAATTCACAAGCTTTCGGAGATTTTCTCCTTCCTCAGGCAATTCTTAAATATATTCAGTGACTTGGCCTCCACAGCCTTCTGTGGTAGAGAATTCCACAGGTTCACCACCCTCTGAGTGAAGAAATTTCTCCTCATCTCAGTCCTAAATGTCCTACCCTGTATCCTGAGACTGTGACCCCTCGTTCTGGACCCCCCAGTCAAGGGAAACATCCTCCCTTCATCCAATCTGTCTAGCCCGGTCAGAATTTTATATGTTTCAATGAGATCCCCTCTCATTCTTCTAAACTCGAGTGAATACAGGCTGCATTATCCCAATCTCTCCTCATACGACAGTCCTGCCATCCCAGGAATCAGTCTAGTGAACCTTCGCTGCACTCCCACTATGGCAAGTATATCCTTTCTTAGGTAAGGAGACCAAAACTGCATACAATGCTCCAGGTGTGGTCTCACCAAGGCCCTGTATAACTGCAGTTAGATATCGTTGCTCCTGTACTCAAATCCTCTTACATTGAAGGCCAACATACTAAGAATCCCTACGTGGTCAGTTTTCAGTAAAATATTAAGATGCCTACGTGGCAAAGAAGCAGAATGCAAAATGGTTAGAAAGGGTTAATTAGTTAGTAACTGAGATTGGTACAGGTGGCCTGGCCTCCTGCTGGGCCATATGTTTGCGTAGTCAGCAGGTTTGCATGGTCTTATCAATGTAGAGTCTTTGATGTGATTCAAGGACTGGTCTGAATGTCTCCATGTTTATGGCAGATAAATATAGGTAACGAGCTTAGCCAAAGTTGAAAGACATTCCAGGTTGGGAGATAAGGAACAGAAGGAACAGGGAAGAACATTCCAAGTTGGAAGGTGAGGAAGTATCCCCTTTGATGTCTAACAGCAGCATGATCAGCACATGATTATCTATGATTGGCCGGAAATAATGTAACCTCGCATGGCACCTGTGCCCGGCTTATGATTGGTGTTGACTCTTGTGTTAATGATGTTCCAACCCCTATCGATCTGTATAAAGGTATGAGTTTTTGTCTTTGTCTTTGTCTCCTTATTCTGTTAGAATCGTTCGGATTCTCTCAGGAATCTGAATTGAAGCTACAGACTAAGACCTGCTATTAAAGTTGTGATGAACTTTAAAATGTACTCGACTCAGTTTTTACTGAACCAGACTGAGGGGAAAGAATCCGGATCGTCAATACCACTTGCCTTCTTAACTGCTTGCTGCACCTGCATGTTTGCTTTCAGTGACTGGTGTACAAGGACACCCAGGTAACTTCACATTTATCCACATCATACAGCATCTGCCATGTATTTGCCCACTCACTTAATTTGTCTAAATCGCCTTGAAGCCTCTTTGCATCCTCCTCACAACTCACGATCCCACCTAGTTTTGTGTCGTCAGCAAACTTGGAAATATTACATTTGGTTCCCTCATCCAAATCATTGATATATATTGTGAATAGCTGGGGCCCAAGCACTGATCCCTGGAGTACCCCACTAGTCACTGCCTGCCACCCTGAAAAAGACCAGTTCATTCCTACTCTCTGCTTCCTGTCTGTTAACCAATTTTCAATCCATGCCAGTATATTACCCCCAATCCCATGTGCTTTAATTTTGCACACTAACCTCTTATGTGGGACTTTATCAAAGGCCTTCTGAAAATCCAAATAAACCACATCCACTGGTTCTCCCTTATCTATTCTACCAGTTATGTCCTCAAAAAACTCCAGTAGGTTTGTCAAACATGATTTCCTATCTATTCTACCAGTTACATCCTCAAAAAACTCTAGTAGATTTGTCAAACATGATTTCCTGTTCATAAATCCATGTTGACTTTGTCTAATTTCCAGAAATCTACATGTTTATTACCATCATGTCCCTTCATTATGCCCTACCAGTACTGCTACTTATCACCATAACTACTCTTCATGGCTAAAACTTTTCACACTTGACCCTAACCTCTTCTACATGGTGCTACTTCAATGTCAGGAGATTGTGAAGTTTGTGGCTGGGACTGTACCGCTGCAGCCCTCGAGGACTGAGGTGGCACTCATCTCAGTGAAAGTGATGTCCTTCCAGGACCTGTCATGAGAAGCAGTGACATCTGCGCTCACTCTTTGCAGCCCGCTAGTGATGGGCACATTCTTATTTAGGCTAATAGTCTGCGTGAGAACAGGCCATATAATTCCAAATAAGTCTTGAAAGATCAGAGCTATGGTGCGCTTCAGGCCATCTATGGAAGTAATCATTGCTGCTATTCCAGAAGCGACAACTACCTTTAGAGCCTCTTCTTGATGTCTTACGTTGCGTTGACCTCCTGGACTGCCACAGTCACTGAGGGTTCCTCACTTCATGCTGTACCTCCTGCTTTATATTGCAGATGCTGGTTGTGGACTCCTCCAACTTTTCCACCAGATGCATCACGTGAAAGGAAACTGTCTCCATTGCTTGCATGAGATCTAAGCTCTTGGATTGTTTAAAAACTGGGCCCCTGTGATCTTTGTCCTTCAGCTCCTTAGCTGAGGACAGTCGCAATCACCCCCTCTGGGGTAATGTAAATCTAATATAAAACTTTAGCAATAATGTGGTGTTGCTTCTTTTAAAGTGGGGGAAAGAGGCTATACTTTTGACCTTCACGCTTAAACAAAGAGGAAAATGTAATACAAAATACAAGTTTCAAACACTAATGTATTGAGAAAGTTTTGAACGTGAGAATTGCATTACGTATCTTTTGTTTGAAATGAGGCAGTATAAATATGTTAACTGGCATCAGTTCAGCAATTAGGTTCAGTTTGATCTTAATTAGTCCCAACCCCAGCAGCCCATGAAATTCCAGGATAAAATTGGCCATGCACTGCAAATTAGGCAAACAAATGTTCACTAGGATTCTAGTCTATCAAACAGCTGTCACATACCCCATCAGTACCAACACTCATAAAAGTACCAACCAATAAATTGTATGCCAGATAGTTAATACCTGCTAGTTATTTTCCTTAGAGTATCTGGAAACATAACTGCAGTGGCTTAATTTAATAGCTACAGCATTAATGGTGTTCTAGGATACCATGTAGCTTGGAGCATTTTGAAAGACAATAACACCGGTGACATTGACAAACTACAAAAGCTTCCAGTTGATATAAATCCTAATCCAATACCCCCTGGACAACCACTGTTAGCAAGATCAGAGACATCTTGCCCTTGTTATTACGGGTAGGCCAAACGTGGACAAGGAATACCGTACCTATGTAACATTACTAAGATTGTAGGAGGTACTTTGATAGATCATGTGTATTGCTGTCACAACCCGAGCTGACTAGCCATTGTTTCGAAAATATCTTAACTGGTAATGAAATGTTTATACTTCGGTAGGGTAGGATTTGTTAAACCTATTGCAATGTTGAAATTAACTCTGGCCTGCCCTGCAGGACAGCCACCAATAATTTGTTTGATTGAAATATATATAATATATTAATAACGGTGATTGGTCTCAACAATTCATTAGAACTGCACCTATAGGTGGTGCTGTATACCATAACATTAAGTGGCAGGTCTGCCACGTTGAGGAGACTATCATTTATATGGTACTTGAAAATCAGGAAAAAATAACTGAAGCTGAAATCTAAAAATCCTAATGAATAGCTGAAAAATAGAAGCCTGTTACTGGAAAGAGAGGAACAATAAATATGAACACTAAAGTAATAAATTGGTAAACCTTAAAAAAACAAAGCCAAAGGAGAGTAGAATAGAAGGAAGGAGGCCACATTGGGAAAGAAAATCTTTGGACTTGCAGCTCACAAGAGCTACAGTCAAGGAACAATGATTAAGTTGCAGAAAGCTTAAAAAATAACCTGATTACAACTTAATCGAGGCGGGATAAAATGAGCGACAGTGATAGCAAGTGCGATGCCAAGAAAGACCACCTCCAATAAGAACATAAGAAATAGGAGCAGGAGTAGGCCATACGGCCCCTCGAACCTGCTCCGCCAGTCAATAAGATCATGGCTGATCTTCAACCTCAACTCCACTTTCCTGCCCGATCCCCATAGACCTTGATTCCCCTAGAATCCAAAAATCTATCCATCTCAGCCTTGAATATACTCAACGACTGAGCATCCACAGCCCTCTTGGGTAGAAAATTCCAAATGCTCACAACCCTCTGAGTGAAGAAATTCCTCCTCATCTCAGTCTTAAATGGCTGACCCTACTTCTAGACTCTCCAGCCTGGGGAAACATCCTCTCAGCACCTACCCTATCAAGCCCTCTCAGAATCTTACATGTTTCAATGAGATCACTTCTCATTCTTCTAAACTCCAGAGAGTACAGGCCCATTCTACTCAACCTCTCTTCATAGGACAACCCTCTCATCCCAGGAATCAATCTAGTGAACCCTCGTTGCACTGCCTCTAAGGCAAGTATATCCTTCCTTAGATAAGGAGACCAAAACTGTACACAGTACTCCAGGTGTGGTTTCACTAAGGTCATATTCATTGGAAGCAAGACTTCCTTACACTATTCCTCCACACCCCTTGCAATAAAGGCCAACATACCATTTGGCTTCCTAATTGCTTGCTGTACCTGCATGTTAACTTCATGGGCAGGATTTTAAATGGGATAAACGGGTCGGTTGGGGGCGGGGGGGGCATTGAAAATTGTAACAATTTCAGACCCACTCCCAACCTGCCCATTTTCGGTTTTCACTGGGGTTGGACGAGGGCCAAGAGACCAAACCGCTCTCAGGAGGCGGGTTGGTCACTAAAACCTTTCAAAGAGGCTGCGGGCTTCCATTTTTGAAAGTTTCATGATTTCAACCTCGGGGCTGGGATTCCTGGACCTTCTCCTTCACGCCGCATGAGAGGAGGTGAGAAGGTGCAAAACTGCAGGTAAGTGCCCAATAGCATTTCTTGTGGGCCCGGAGGAGCAGGAGTGCTTCCCCCAGGCCCAACAAGCCGACCTACAGCAACCACCCCCCCCCAATTATTGCCGACGTCCCCCCACAACGATTGCGACCCATCCCTTAACGATTGCGACGCCCGCGATGATCCCTGATTTTGACCCCTCCCCTGATGACTAACCCCCATGCCTGCCGATGCCCCCATGCCTGGCGATGCAGCATGTCCCCATGCCTGCTAATGCCCCCATGACCACCTATGCCCCCATGCCTGCCGCTGCCCTCATGCCCTCCTTTCCCCCCCCCATGCTCCTCCCCCCCATCCATACAATCTAAGACTTACCTGTTCACTTCAGGCCGGCCTCTGTTGGGAAAGCGACAAGAAAAAATAAAAGACGTCCTTAAAATGACCCGTTTATTCCTACTCTCTTTTTTCCGTCTGTTAACCAATCGTCTATCCGTGCTAATATATTACCCCCAACCCCATGAGCCCTTATCTTGTGTAACAACCTTTTATGTGGCACCTTATCAAATGCCTTTTGATAATCTAAATATACTACATCCACTGGTTCCCTTTTATCTACCCTGCTAGTTACATACTCAAAGAACTCTTAGCTGTTCCAGTACAGCTACAACACTGGCATCTACCCGACAATGTGGAAAATTGCCCAGGTATGTCCTGTCCACAAAAAGCAGGACAAATCCAATCCGGCCAATTACCGCCCCATCAGTCTACTCTCAATCATCAGCAAAGGTGATGGAAGGTTTCGTCGACAGTGCTATCAAGCGGCACTTACTCACCAATAACCTACTCACCGATGCTCAGTTTGGGTTCCGCCAGGACCACTCGGCTCCAGACCTCATTACAGCCTTGGTCCAAACATGGACAAAGAGCTGAATTTCAGAGGTGAGGTGAGAGTGACTGCCCTTGACATCAAGGCAGCATTTGATCGAGTGTGGCACCAAGAAGCCCTAGTAAAATTGAAGTCAATGGGAGGGAAACTCTCCAGTGGCTGGAGTCATACCTAGCGCAAAGGAAGATGGTAGTGGTTGTTGGAGGCCAATCATCTCAGCCCCAGAAAATTGCTGCAGGAGTTCCTCAGGGCAGTGTCCTAGGCCCAAGCATCTTCAGCTGCTTCATCAATGACCTTCCCTCCATCATAAGGTCAGAAATGGGGATGTTCGCTGATGATTGCACAGTGTTCAGTTCCATTCGCAATGAAGCAGTCTGAGCCCGCATGCAGCAAGACCTGGACAACATCCAGGCTTGGGCTCATAAGTGGCAAGTAACAATCGTGCCAGACAAGTGCCAGGCAATGACCATCTCCAACAAGAGTCTAACCACCTTCCCTTGACATTCAATGGCATTACCATTACCAAATCCCCCACCATCAACATCCTGGGGGTCACCATTGACCAGAAACTTAACTGGACCAGCCATATAAATACTGTGGCTACAAGAGCAGGTCAGAGGCTGGGTATTCTGCGGCGAGTGACTCACCTCCTGACTCCCCAAAGCCTTTCCACCATCTAAAAGGCACAAGTCAGGAGTGTGATGGAATACTCTCCACTTGCTTGGATGAGTGCAGCTCCAACAACACTCGAGAAGCTCGACACCATCCAGGACAAAGCAGTCCTCTTGATTGGCACCCTATCCACCACCCTAAACATTCACTCCCTTCACCACCAGCGCACATTGGCTGCAGTGTGTACCATCCACAGGATGCACTGCAGCAACTCTACAAGGCTTCTTCGACAGCACCTCCCAAATCCGCGATCTCTACCACCTAGATGGAGAAGAGTAGCAGGCACATGGGAACAACACCACCTGCACGTTCCCCTCCAAGTCACACACCATCCCGACTTGGAAATATATCGCCGTTCCTTCATCGTCGCTGGGTCAAAATCCTGGAACTCCCTTCCTAACAGCACTGTGGGAGAACCGTCACCACACGGACTGCAGCGGTTCAAGAAGGTGGCTCGCCACCACCTTCTCAAGGGCAATAAGGATGGGCAATAAATGCCGGCCTCGCCAGCGACACCCACATCCCATGAACGAATAAAAAAAGAACTCTTAATAAATTTGTCAAACACTATTTCCTTTTCATAAAACCATGTTGACTCTGCCTAATCATATTATGATTTTCTAAGTGCCCTGTTACTACATCCTTAATAATGGATTCCAGCATTTTCCCGACGACTGAAGTCAGGCTAACTGGCCTGTTATTCCCTGTTTCCTCTCTCCCTCCTTTCTTGAATAGCGATGTTACATTTGCTACCTTCCAATCCACTGGAACCGTTCTAGAATCTAGGGAATTTTGTAAGATCACAACCAATGCATCTACTATCTCTGCAGCCATCTCTTTTAGAACCCTAGGATGTAGGCCATCAGATCCCGGAGATTTATCAGCTTTTAGTCCCGTTAATTTCTCCAGTACTTTTTCTTTACTAATATTAATTACTTTAAGTTCCTCACTCTCATTAGCCCCTTGGCTCCCCACTATTATTGGTATGCTTTTTGTGTCTTCTACTGTGATGACAGATACAAAATATTTCTTTGACGTCTCTGCCATTTCATTATTCCCCATTATAATTTCTCCTGTCTCAGCCTATAAGTGACCCACGTTTACTTTTGTTACTCTCTTCCTTTTTAGATACTTGTAGAAGTTCTTACAATCTGTTTTAATATTTCTTGCTCGTTTACTCTCATATTCTATTTTCTCTCTTTTTATCAACTTTTTGGTCATCCTTTGCTAGTTTCTAAAACTCTCCCAATCCTCAGGCTTACAACTCTTTTTGGCAACATTATAAGCCTCTCCTTTTAATCTAATACTATCCTTAACTTCTTTCGTTAGCCATGGATGGATCACTTTTCCCATGGAATTTTTATTTCTCAATGGAATGTATATTTGTTAAGAATTTTGAAACGTTTCTTTAAATGTTCGCCACTACTTATCTACCGTCATACCTTTTAATCTAATTTCCCAACCTACCTTAGCCAACTCGTCCCTCATACCTATGTAATTGGTTTTATTTAAGTTTAAGACTGTAATTTTGGACTTAGAATTTCATATTGAGTTAAAGAGTGATATACCTATCATATTATGATCACTAATCCCCAGAGTATCCTTTACTATGAGATTACTAATTAACCCTGTTTCATTACATAAGACAGGATCTAAAATAGCCTGTTCCCTGGTTGACTCCATGATGTATTGTTCTCGGAAACTGTCTCGAATGCATTCCAAGAGCTTGTCCTCCAAACTACCTTTGTCAATTTGATTTGTCCAGTCCATACGATGATTAAAGTCCCCCTTGATTATTGCATTAGCTTTGTTACAAGCTCCTACTCTCTTTTGATTTATATTCTGTCCAATAGTATTGCTACTGTTAGAAGGCCTATAAACTACTCCCACCAGTGTTTTCTGCCCCTTGTTATCTTAAGCACTCAGTGAGCAAGATGCCCCAACCCAAAGCACTGAACAGGAAACCTCAGCCCTCCCCCAATGAGCAAGATTTTCACTTATGGCTCCAACCTCCCTCTCTTCCCCTCTCCCCTCTTCCCTCTCTCTTCTCTCGTCTCTCTCCCCATTCCATTTGTCTCCTCTGTAAGAG
The DNA here is from genome assembly GCF_035084215.1 of Heptranchias perlo. NCBI lineage: Eukaryota > Metazoa > Chordata > Chondrichthyes > Hexanchiformes > Hexanchidae > Heptranchias > Heptranchias perlo. The sequence continues at coordinate 143,123,160 of NC_090325.1, forward strand.
ATTCAGAAGGAGACCGAACCAATATGGTGTGTAGCTAGCATATTTTATTAATAGCAGATTTAGAAGAACACACAGCAGTCACAGAGTTAAACAAACTGACTCACCAGCAAAGCACAATTCTGATGCTCAGGAATGGCCCAGCAATTTCAACAAGTTAAAACGATTAATACAACAGAAATAATGTTACCCGATCCTGTTGGTAGGAGTGTTGACCTCAGGACTCTTCCTTCTCTACCTCGACATTTGGAACTTCTTGTGTTGTTTTATACCTTGCCTTATCTTGTTATCAGATTCCTTTCAGTCTAGCTATTGTGGGAGATTGATAGCTGCTAGATCCAATCAAGGGCTTTGTAGTTGCCAGCTCTAATCAAGGACTTTCCCCTTGTCTTGTTATTCGCAACCCGTCAGTCTGGCTATCGTGGGAGATTGATAGCTCGCAAAAAACTCTGGCCAACTGCCCGCCCATGTGAGGCCCTGTCCCTAGGATTGCCTCACCCCTCCGGACTCTGTCTATCCCCCCTTCCCCAACTGGTGAGCTGCCTTGGAGTGCCAGTTTGGCGCCTGCAGCTCACCGGCTGCATGTAAATGAGGTTTGGGCCTCAAAATGGCTTGGGCCTCAGGGCGGGCAAATGGCAGGTGTGTTCCACCCACCGACCACACACTGTGTGGACTAAGTTAAAATTGCCCCCATTGAGTGGATCAACAGTCAATGTCCACTTTAACAGGCACAGAAGGTTCAAAAATTAAACAAATGCCCTTGTACACATTTTTAAATATATACAAATATTTAACACTATAAATTACAAACAAGACCCAATAGTGATTTTAAAGCTGTAATCACATTTTTGGGTTAGGTTAATTGTGGTATACTATTCAAACTTTTTAATTTTGTAATCTTTACCAATTATCTATATATTCCATATTAGTGGACCACCTATGGCGTATTATGTACCTAACCCAATATGAGGATAGGTATTTTGAGACTCAATACGATGAATGTGCCATTTCCACTATCTTGGATTAAGGAAGGCGGGTGGCTTTGGTATAGTAGGGTCTCAAAGAGGGAAAAACAAAATGGAGAATACCTAAATGTAACAGAAAGGGGGAATGAATCAATTAAATATGACACAGCTATGTCAGTGGTGTAATGCATTTGCTAGGCAAATAATCCTTGACAACCATACTTGCACTGAATATTATCAGGCAATGCACTCGGAGTAACTTAGACTGAGAATTATAAGGCATCAGCTGAGACAGGTGGAAGTGAGGAGATTCAGAGCCTGAAGAGTGTGGAGAGTTTCATTAGCAATTTCTGTAGCTGGGCATAGGCAAGGTTCCCACAATATAGTGAATTTTTTATTTACAAAAAAATCATATGAAGTAAATGCCAAATATGCTAGAAGTTGTCTCGGCGCACTCATCTTTCGAAATTCAGACTTCCTTCACTTATTCAGGGAAGAAAATTCCATCAATGGATGGCTTCTGGGTGACAAGCCTTCTCCCTGTTCCCGTGGATAATGATCCCATTAAGAGTGGGCTGAGCAACAGCAGAGGAGTGCTACTATGAGGCACTTCCCTCTACGTGTTTGGTCATCAAGAGGACCATTGGAGTTTTTCACTGCCTGCACAGGTCAGGTTCAGTCTGTTTGTCACGCACAGTTGTAGCCTGATGTGCCCTTCACAACTTTGCCATACAAAAAGGGTTGGTCTTTGACATTGCCTGTGAGGATGCTGTGGTTCGATTGGAGGCAGAACTACATGGACGAGAGAATCACAATGACCTGCGCTCAGAGGATTTTTCAGTGACTGCTAAGTAGCACCTCAGAGCACATCTCATCACTTATGTCTTCTCGTCTGTGTAACACAGTCTACCTTTGACACCAATGCCTTACCTCCTTCTCCCCCACTTTCAAATAAAGGAACATTCCCTCAATCTACTACCCATTTTAAACATGACAACACATCAGCCCTCTTTGCCCACATTCCACTGATGTGGTGCTCTGACGGGGAAGACCGAAGGCCTGGGATGTGCTGCTGTCCTGAGAGATGGCAGTATCAGACAGGTGGACTCCAGCCATCGCCATTCCACTGGGCGCTGGATCTATGTCGCCACTGATCTAATGGCAACTATCAGATTCTGAAAGCCCTGAGATACATCAGAATGCACCGCGACCACCATGGTCTGAAAGCTGCTATGCAGGCTGCTCTCTATCATGTCCTCTATTGCCACCAGAGCTACAGTCTGTGCTTGCATGGAGATGAAGGCACCTACTGGTCCCTTGCTGTTTCTTAGCTGGGGTCTGCTGCCCATTCCATTGAAGCTGCCATTGATGTCTGTAACAAAGAAAAAGCTTCCCTGAATGAGCAATGGGAGGCCCTCAAAGAGGAGATAGTTCGGGTACAGATTAGACACATTCCGACGAGGGGGAAAGGAAGGGCATCCAAAGCTAGAGCTCCCTAGATGACTAAAGATGAAAAAGAAAATGGAGGCTTATGATAAATGTCAGGCTCATAATACAGTAGAGAACCAAGCTGAATACAGAAAGTACTGAGGAGAACTGAAAAAGGAAATAAGAGGGGTTAGGAGAGTGTATGAGAATAGATTAGCAGCTAACATAAAATGGAACCCAAAAGTATTATAAACATATAAGTAGTAAAAGGGTAGTCAAAGGAAGGGTGGGGCCGATTAGGGACCAAAAAGGAGATCTTCTTGTGGAGGCAGGGGGCTTGGTTGAGGTACTAAATGAATATTTTGCATCTGTCTTCTCTAAAGAAGAAGATGCTGCCACAGCAAAGGAGGAGGTAGTGGAAAAATTGGATAGGATAAAAATAGATGAAGAGGAGGTTGGAAGCACTCAATGTAGAAAAGTCATCCGGTGCAGATGGGATACATCCTACGATGCTGAGAAAAGTAAGGGTGGAGATAGTGGAGGCTCTTGCCACAATCTTCCAATCCTCCTTAGACATGGGAGCAGTGCCAGAGGACTGGAGGGTGCAAATGTTACACACCTGTTCAAAAAAGGGGAGCGGGATAAACCCAACAACTATAGGCCAATCCGCCTAACGTCGGTGGTGGGGAAATTTTTAGGGGCAATAATCTGAGACAAAATTAATTGTCACTTGGAAAAATATGGGTAAATAAATGACAGCCAGCACGGATTTGCTAAAGGCAAATCGTGTATGACTGATTTGATGAGTTCTTTGATGAAGTAACGGAGAGGATTGATGAAGATAGTACAGTTGATGTTGTGTATATGGACTTTCAAAAGGCATTTGATAAACTACCACATAATAGACTTGTTAGCAAAATTGGGATTAAAAGGGCAGTGGCTGTGTGGATACGAAATTGGCTAAGGGACAGAAAGCAGAGTGTGGTGGTTAATGGTTGTTTTTCAGATGGGATGTAAGTATATAGTGATGTCCCCCAGGGGTCAGTATTAGTGCCATTGCTCTTTTTGATATATATTAATGACCTGGACTAGGGTATAGAGAGCATAATTTCAAAGTTTGCAGATGACACGAAACTCGAAAATGTAGTAAACAGTGAGGTGGATAGTAATAAGAACATAAGAACATAAGAAATTGGAGCAGGAGTAGGCCAATCGGCCCCTCGAGCCTGCTCCGCCATTCAATAAGATCATGGCTGATCTGATCCCAACCACAAATCTAAAGAACACAAGAAGTAGGAGCAGGACCCGGCCACACAGCCCCTGGGCCCTCTGCGCCACCTACAGGGCATTGACCGATCCGAACTCAGCTTCATGTCCAATTTCCTGCCCGCTCCCCATAACCCCTAATTCCCTTTACTTCTAGAAAACTGTCTATTTCTGTTTTAAATTTATCTAATGATGTAGCTTCCACAGCTTCCTGGGGCAGCAAATTCCACAGACCTACCACCCTCTGAGTGAAGAAGTTTCTCCTCATCTCAGTTTTGAAAGAGCAGCCCCTTATTCTAAGATTTCAAGAGGACATGCTCAGACTGGTGAAATGGGCAGACACATGGCAGATGCAATTTAATGCAGAGAAGTGGTAAGTGATGCATTTTAGTAGGAAGAATGAGGAGAACCAATATAAACTAAATGATACAATTTTAAAGGGAGGGTACAGGAACTGAGAGACCAGGGGGTGTACGTACACAAATCTTTGAAGGTGGCAGGACAAGTTGAGAAGGCTGTTAAAAAGGCATACGGGATCCTTGGCTTTATAAACAGAAGCATAGAGTACAAAAGCAAGAAAGTTATGCTAAATCCTAGCTGGAGTATTCTGTCCAATTCTAGGCATCACACTTTAGGAAGGATATCAAGGCCTTAGAGAGGGTGCGGAGGAGATTTAATAGAATGGTATCAAGAATGTGGGACTTCAGTTACGTGGAGAGACTAGAAAATCTGGGGTTGTTCTTCTTAAAGCAGAGAAGGTTAAGGGGAAATTTAGTAGAGTTGTTCAAAATCATGAAGGGTTTTGATAGAGTAAATAAGGAGAGACTGTTTCCAGTGGCAGAAGGGTTGGTAAAAAGAGGACAAAGATTTAAGGTAATTGATAAAAGAGCCAGAGGTGAGATGAAGAGAATTTTTTTTACGCAGCGAGTTGTTATGATCTGGAATGCACTGCCTGAAAGGGTGGTGGAAGCAGATTCAATAATAACTTTCAAAAGAGAATTAGATAAATACATGAGGGGAAAAGTTTTCACGACTATGGGGAAAAGGCTGAGGGATGGGACTAATTGGATAGCTCTTTCAAAGAGCCGGCACAGGCACAATGGGCCGAATGGCTGCCATCTATGCTGTATGATTCTTTGTTGTCACAAATGAGAGCTGCAGACTCGAGTCTCACCTGTCAGTTGCCGCCTATGATCGGAGACTGATCCCAGAGCCTGCACTTGGATACAATGTTCCTTGAACATCCTTTTTTTCACGTGAGTACCTATGCGTTCTGGGACCCATGACTCCGAGGCCAAAGGCAGCTTTCTCCTCAACTTCCCCTGGGAAGGTGGTACCTTCTCACCCACTTCCCAGTCCTCCGGCTTCCTCGTATTCTGTGAATTGCTCGCTGCCATATCTTCACCAACACTATCTAATTGCCCCTGGGTGAAAGTATCTGAGCTGGTGCCTGGGAGTGAAGAAACAAATGATGCAGGGGTGAATTGGAGAGGATTGGGGCAGAGGAACAGGTGGCAGAAAATCTGTGCCGAAAATCATGGATGGGCTTCAGTCCACTGTCATCTTCCTCTTCATCATCATCATCCTCCTCATCATCATTGTAGTTGACCAGCAGGTGGTTGTCTTTATTCTTCCTCCTCCATCTCCTGTGCCCCCTATTGTTACAGCAGATCTGCAGATAAGGAAGGTAGAAGCTAAGAATGGATGAGCCTGACCTGCTTGGGATTAAGGAGACAAAGAGGGGTGGGCGGTTATGTCTATGTGTACTTCACAGGGATACCAAGGCAAGAGAAGAGTGCCTGCCCTTTAGTTCCATTGCCTTCTCCTTGTATAGCGTGTGGGATTTCAAGGTGGGCATACTCCCTCCAGTGGCCTGCCTCTGGTGGGCATTGTGTGCTAATTTCTTCTGCAAGAAAACAGAGTAAATGAGGGGAAGATTAGCAGTTAAGGAATGCGTACCAAGTGGCATGAGCGAACTGAAGGATGTGGAGTATCAATCTGTTAAAGTGGAGGAAAGGGTTTTAAGGTTATGCATGTAAGTAATTGCTTTTGGGGGAGATGGGTGTCCATAGTGCAAGATCCCAAGTGCTCCCCTTAACCAGAGAGCATTGTGAACGGTTAGTTGTACAAATGTTGCTTTCAGAGGGTGAGGAGTTTGCTAGTGGTCTGGATGAACAAGGAGGAAAAGGGAGTATGTTGGTTCGCCTGCCTTGGTGAGCTTGTTGAACTTTTTGCAGCACTGTCAGTGGCCCTGGGGATGAGAGAGTTGGCACTCAGTGCCAGTACCACCCCCTTCAGGTGGTACAAGTGACATTCCTGGCAGGCTTGCTGGCATGGACACCCAATAGTCTTTGCCTCTTTAATTCAATTTCCTCGAGGAGGGCTTGGAGTTCTGAATCAGAAACATTCTGTATTCTCCTGCTCTGCCTGGGTGCCGTGCCCTCATGCCTAGTTTGGCTGTTTGTTTCAGAGGATCTTGATGTAGACATTCTTGAAATGTATCCTAAACCAAACACAGTGAGCCAAACGCTGCTCCTTCCTTACTTGGTTGTCCCCCAGTCTGCTGCTGTAGCAGGCTAAATTGTCTTTTTAAAGGCTGCACTCTAATTTCCATGCATTACAGCAGCTTACACGGGATTTACGACAGTCATTACTCCGGTAGCTATGCAAATGAGCTGGCCCAGGAAACCTTCATGTAAATACCTCTCCTGACATAGGAACATAGGAACAGGAGTAGACCATTCAGCCCCTCAAGCCTGTTCCGTCATTCAGTGAGATCATGGCTGATCTGTATGCTAACTCCATCCATCTGCCTTGGCTTCATATTCCTTAATACCCTTGGCTAGCAAAAATCTATCAATCTCAGATTTAAAATAATTAATTGAGCTATCATCTACTGCTTTTTGTGGGAGAGAGTTCCACACTTCTACCATCCTTTGCATGAAGAAGTGTTTCCTAACTCCTCTCCTGGATGGCCTGGCTCTTGATTTTAAGGTTATGTCCCATTGTCCTAGACGACCCCACCAGCAGAAAAAAGTTCACTCTATCTACCCTATCAATTCCTTTCAAAATCCTAAAAACCTCAATCAAATCATCTCTTAACCTTCTAAGGTACGGTGCCCAGAACTGTACACAGTACACCACTGGTATGGTAAAGTGGAGCAACTCACCAGCTGCAAATTCACCTTCTCAACGTTGACCTGAACTTAAACTACCTTGAAATAAATTCTATGTTGTGTCACCTCTTAACCACCTTAACCTTAAAGAGACCCCGCCCAGCTCCATTCCCAGGCTAGTTATTAGACTGACAGGCACAGGTTTGAAACCCAGTAGGGGGCCAGCAACTACGAAGAGACCCTCACAAGCAGCATACTGATTATATTGCCGCCATCCTCCTGACCACAGCATGGATGCACACCATATCCTGTTGACTGGTACTTCCACCAATTGGAGGTGCGGAGCTTCAGCAGCATCTGCTGTATGAGTACCAAGTTGTGGTGCCTAACTAAAACTTTTTAAAATTAATACTTCTGTTCTTCATCCCACAGTCCTGAATTAGTTGTAAAAATAATAGATCAGCAGAGATGTTGACCTCTATCAACTGAAACTTTTACCTTTTAGGTCAATATTTTTCTACACTTTTGTTAATGTTAATATGTAGTATTTGCTACATCCACCCACCCAAAAACGGACCAGAAATGGGATTGAAGGTTTGAAAAATCCATGTCTTTGTTTGGACAGATTAGAGGGGCTTTTCACTGTATCAGTCCTGTAATATTTCTAATCCACAAATTCTTGGTGCTGACACTAGTTGGCTGAAATGGAAAGTGTTCTATTCCCCAAGACTAAGATGGCTCACCCTGAGATACTGAAATAGAAAGGAAAAGTGCTTCGAAAGGTAGGTTTTTAAAATGTTAGCACTCACCTGACTGCCATTAATGATATATTGGTTGTGAGCCCTCTAACCTGAGGCCATTTGGTGCATCAGCATCAGTTGAAAGTAATGTATCGAATCTGAAACTACGTACAAAGATAATTTAGAATTTCATATGTAAGTAAAGGACTCCTACTGCTCCTTCTGATTGAAGTGTACTGTCATGATATTTTTAAAGGGACACTATTGGAAAGTGTTTGGCAAATCTTCATTGTTTGCTTGCCAAGCGTATGATGACCAAATTCACATCAGAAAGCTCTGTTACATCACAAAAGTATCTGCACTGCTTGCGTGTGATGTCATAAGATCACAAGAGTTACAAATGAGGAATGTCATTCAGCCCATCTTAGTTAGTCCACCCAGAAAGACCCTAAAATTACCCCTTTGTCAGCAGCCAATTGTTTCTTAAAAGATTCTGGGGTTTTCACCTCCACTATTCTTCCTGGAAGTCTATTTCATACGTTGATCACTCATTGTATAAAGTAGAATTTCCTGACATCTGCCCTAAATTTACCTTTTACTAGTTTGAATCTATGTACCTTTGTCCTACTTTTGCTATTTAACTTAAAGTAATATTTTAAGTTTACCTTTTCCATTCTTATGACTATCTTATATACCTCTATAAGATCATCACTCAGGCACCTCCTTTACAGGCTGAAAAGCCCACGTGGGTATTTTTAACCTAACTCACCCAGTGGGAAACAGAAACTGTTGGATCGGCCACCTGTTTTACACCCTGCCCGATTTTACTACCCACTGACTTCAATGGAAAGTAAAATCGGGCAAGGTGTAAAGTGTGTAGCCGATCCAAACCCATTAGCTTCTCTTTAAACCCAATCACTATACATCAGGGGGTAGAATTCTGCTTTGGGCGCAATCGGGAAATTGAGTCCAAAATACGCTTGAAATTGTGCTGGTTACTTTACAGTTCAAGTTTCCGCTAAAATTCATTTGCATAATTGCAAACATAAAATTTTCTATGAACCAGCGCAATCAGGCAGCATAATAGAACATAGTCGTTTCTTTTTATTTTCTTTCCATTATAAAGTATCCTTTGGTATATTTAAGAGTGGTAACCTGCTGCAGTTTTATTAATACAGCTGAAAATGGATTTATCAGCAAAAATAAGTATTTTTAATAAGGACGTCCAGTTCTCCATCCTGTGAGTAACCTGATTTAAAATCACTGAAAATAACTTTAAAAAAACTATACTGAACCATTTACTAGTTTCATTGTTGTACACTTGTCAGTTTCTTCGTAAGTTAAATATTTTTTGATATGAGAAACTTTTAAAGTATGCGTAGTAGTGCCTGTGCGCCTTAGAAAATGAACCCAATTTGAAGAGCCTTCCTGAACCAGCGCAATTGGCGGAATCTCGCAATTTCGACCTGGCTGGGGGGGTGGGGTGGGGTGGGGTGAATGCCAGTTTTGAGGTCGGGGTCTGATCCAGGCGAATTGAATCTTGAACCAGCGTAAAAGATCGCGGCAAACACAAACGTAAGTGGTTTTGGGCGTAACTCACTTATGTTTGAAATTCCCTGATGTTTTGCACTGGTTCAGCCGATTCTGCCATGATTGCACTGATATTACTAGCAGAAACGAGATAAAACTACCCCAAGCAGTCCAAGTTCTTGTAACAAACTTATTTTGATACATACTTTGTAAGGTTGGTTCAAACATTGAAAGAGTATTTAAGTTGTTGGATCTTTTCATTGAGTTAAGTCATCAGAAGGTAGTTGAACCGATTGGAAACTTCACAGCAAAAAATAAGGGGGTTAATTTCTTCTGGGCTTGAATATTCTAGTTCAGTTTTCTTAGAATTAAAAAAAAAATTCCTTTCTTTTCTTATGGGATATTTTGGAGTAAGTTTCCTTCCATTTTTAGTGTTATCTTTTTCTTTCATTCATTCTTCATCTGCCTACCCTATCAGCTTTGAAGCTGAGAGGGCAGGCACAAAGCCTGCTCCCAAGCTGCTGGCAATGCCACCTGTTACTGGTCACTGAACAACTCTTGCTCTTTGAATGGAAACGCGGCTGCCTCCACTTGATGCCTCACTCTTTGATGAGGCTCAGGCTGGGAACAGTAAGGAGTGGGTCCTGACCCTGCATCTCTCCGCATCCCATGCCGCTGAGAATTACATCCTAACAATCACCAGTGACCTAGGGTCTCTTACACAGCCAGAACATAATCACATAATTGCAGGTGCAATGTCCACGATTTTCCCTCAAATTAAATCAATTTTTTCTTATACATAACTAAAACACAGATATACAAAGGCATAGATTTCAATATTAAAAATGTAATCAATGCAAAGGCTTAGAAGGATATGTTACTGTTGTAACACAAATTAATTAATGTTATCTGTTTTCATTAGGAGGAAAAGTTTATCATGATTGGAGAGGCCTCATATCACAAGAATCCTCCAGAATGTATTCTGTTGTAGAAGTGAGCTCGGCTCCCCAAAGAGCATGGTCACAAAAGAAGGTTTTGAAAAATGGAAGACAGAAGCAGTCAGCACCGCAAAGCAATTTGCGAAAAGCTCTCGACTCCAACTTACACCAAAATGAAATGGCAGGCCAGTTGGTATGAGAAAGGTGCCATGTATGTTAGTCATGCTGTTATTAAAGTTGGATATACCATTATCTTGGATTGTTTTACTTTAGAAATCATATTAACATGAACGAATGACTTGATTTTTAGACAAACTTTAGGCTAGAAATTACTGATGGTGATATTAACTGATGAAAGTTCATGAAATATTTCCTCTGTCCAGAGACACTAACATATTTGTTTTAATATCATCAATGGTAATTTCTACTACCTAAATGATTAAATAACTTATAACTGCATATTTTTGAGTTTGCACTGTGGATGTATTATGTCCTTAAGGGACAGAAATTAAAATTTAAAAAGCTGCATGTTAATCAGCCAGACTCTAATGAGTTTGGCTAAATTTTACCAATACAAAATCTGATCTGTGATCATTTCATTGTCTTAAAGGGCAAATAATCACATTACTTAAGGCTCAATTTAATTGTAAATTTAATGCCTCTCAGCTGTTTCTTATTTTGGATAGAGTACTCTGTGATTGCTTTCTTCAACTCCCTCAGGTTACTATGGGCTCGATGTTAGCAGGGCTGCGGGTTCGCGGCGGGGGGGGCTATCGGGCGCGTGGGTAATGCGCCCGTTGAAATTAGTCAGCCACCCGCGCGATCGCAGCCCAATTGGATCCACTTACCTGTTCTTCCGGGTTCCCCACTGCTGATCTGCGCGTCGGGCGGGCTGCGCATGCGCAGTAAGATCTGTCAGCTGGAGGAGCTCTATTTAAAGGGGCAGTCCTCCACTGACAGATGCTGCAACAAACAGAAAAAATTACAGCATGGAGCAGCCCAGGGGGAAGGCTGCTCCCAGTTTAATGATGCCTCACTCCAGGTATCAATACATGGGGTGAGGAGGAGGGGGAGGACAGAGATCTTCACCCCGGCAGGCGGGAGGAAGTGGCCTGCCTCTTCCACCAGGAAGGCCTGCCTCGAGGTGGCAGAGGAGGTCACCTGCACCACCAACTTATCGCCCACCTGCAAACAATGCAGGAGGCGCTCCAATGACCTCAGTAGGTCAGCCAAAGTGAGTACACTTACTCATTCCCCTACACTCCATCTGCCACATCACCGCCCCCACCCCACACCTCCTTCTGCACTGCCAACACTACTCTGTCACATCACCCCTCATACCCACTCAAAGCTCATCCCTCATCTTACCTGCACTTACTCACCTCGCCAGTACTCATCCCGCCACTACCACTCAACCCAATCCTCATACAATCTCATGGCTCTATCTCATACTCACCCTCTCGTGCATCTTTTTCACGGTCAGCCTCACTCAACCTGCCACTACCTATGCTGCAGCCACAGGGCATGCATCAGATATGTGCAGTAGGCAGCGTAAGGCAAACGTGTTGTGAGCATGAAGGGGATGCACAAGGATGTTTGAGGGTTTGTCATGGTTGTTACTTATATTGAATTTCTGACCAACTCACATTACATATTATATTGGCACCACTACTGCCATGTCTTCGCGAATCTTGTCTGGTTTGTGCAATAATGCCCTTTCCTGAGGATCACGATGAAGACCCACAACTGATGCCACCCATTGTGTCACTGCAGAGTGGGTGCAGGTGTATTTGCAGGGCTCTTTTGTGCAGACGGCTGAGAGACGTCGGCGATGTCCCCGGTTGCACCCTGGAAGGATGCGGAGGAGAAGTTGTTGAGGGCAGTGGTGACTTTGACAGCAACAGGTAAGAAGATGGTGCTCGGGCCAGCCAGGAACGGCTTGGCATGAAGGAGGCTGCAGATGTCCACGACTACATGTCGAGTGACTCTGAGCCTCTGTGTGCACTGCTGCTCAGAGAGGTCCAGGAAGCTGAGCCTCGGTCTGTGGACCCTGTGGCGAGGGTAGTGCCCTCTGCGACGCATCTCTCTCTGCGGTAGCCCTCCCTCCTGCTGTACAGGTGGATGTGTCACAGCACTGTGTTGTGGAGCTCCACGTGTCAGAGGTGGACGGCGTGGATGGCGAGGCTGGTGAGGCTGGTGATGCTGTTCGCCCTCCGAGGAGGTCATGACTGCAGCTACGGCAGCCCCCATCCGGAAGATGTACATCTGAGGGGGTCCGCAAGGTAGGTACATGTCCCTGGACCCCGGGGTAAGTATGCAAGTTGGTGACTTTTCTTGTCAGGAGGAGGGTGGTGGAGGCCAAACTTTGTCCCAAGTGACAGAGTGGCCTCCTGCAATGAGTGAGGGTCTCCCCCCCCACCTGTCAAATGGACCTTTGCAGCTGCCACAGGCTGATGGCTGCAACAGGTCCATTTGAACTGGGAGTGTTTCCCCCAGTATGGGAAACAGTCCCAGTTTGCTATAAAATCCCACCCCTCCTCACATAATCCCGTAATCAGGTCAGTTAATGACCTGAACAGGCAAAATAAATACCTTCAAGTGGAACCCGCTGGCTTTAATTGCCTGCGGGATCCCACCAGCGTGGGCTGCGCGCGCGCACCGGCACGTCAGTGGGGAACCCGGAAGTGGGCGGGTTGGAGCCGGGCTCCTGACCCGCTCTGGGATTCTCCGATTTTCGGAGCCCCCCGCCAGGAACGCACCCGATAGCGGGTGCTAAAATGATGCCCTATATCTTGAAGTGAGGGGAATCATGGATTTAACAATGTATTTGAAAAATATGTCCATCTGTGCTTTGAGACTTTGCAGGTCTGGCTCTACGACAGACAGGGGATTCCTTTATTTATCGAATTACATTGAAACTACAGCACAGAAATAGGCCATTCGGCCCAACTGGTCTATGCTGGCGTTTATGCTCCACACGAGCCTCCTCCCTCCCTACTTCATCCAACCCTATCAGCGTACCCTTCTACTCCTTTCTCCCTCATGTGCTTATCTAGCTTCCCCTTAAATGCATCTATGCTAGTCGCCTCAACTACTCCTTGTGGGTAGCGCGTTCCACATTCTTACCGCTCTTTGGGTAAAGAAGTTTCAGTGGCCTATTTACTTGGGATCTCATGCCACGAATAAAAAAAAACTAATCACTTCCATTTATTCCTAGAGAAAGTCAAGCAGAAACCTTTTTTTTATTCGTTCATGGGATGTGGGCGTCACTGGCGAGGCCAGCATTTATTGCCCATCCCTAATTGCCCTTGAGAAGGTGGTGGTGAGCCGCCTTCTTGAACCGCTGCAGTCCGTGTGGTGAAGGTTCTCCCACAGTGCTGATAGGAAGGGAGTTCCAGGATTTTGACCCAGCGACGATGAAGGAATGGCGATATATTTCCAAGTCGGGATGGTGTGTGACTTGGAGGGGAACGTGCAGATGGTGTTGTTCCCATGTGCCTGCTGCCCTTGTCCTTCTAGGTGGTAGAGGTCGTGGGTTTGGGAGGTGCTGTCGAAGAAGCCTTGGCGAGTTGCTGCAGTGCATCCTGTGGATGGTACACACTGCAGCCACAGTGTGCCAGTGGTGAAGGTAGTGATGTTTAGGGTGGTGGATGGGGTGCCAATCAAGCAGGCTGCTTTGTCCTGGATGGTGTTGAGCTTCTTGAGTGTTGTTGGAGCTGCACTCATCCAGGCAAGTGGAGAGTATTCCATCACACTCCTGACTTGTGCCTTGTAGATGGTGGAAAGGCTTTGAGGAGTCAGGAGGTGAGTCACTTGCCGCAGAATACCCAGCCTCTGACCTGCTCTTGTAGCCACAGTATTTATATGGCTGGTCCAGTTAAGTTTCTGGTCATTGGTGACCCCCAGGATGTTGATGGTGGGGTATTCGGCGATGGTAATGGCGTTGAATGTCAAGGGGAGGTGGTTGGACTCTCTCTTGTTGGAGATAGTCATTGCCTGGCACTTGTGTGGCGCAAATGTTACTTGCCACTTATGAGCCCAAGCCTGGATGTTGTCCAGGTCTTGCTGCATGTGGGCTAGGACTGCTTCATTATCTGCGGGGTTGCGAATGGAACTGAACACTGTGCAATCATCAGCGAACATCCCCATTTCTGACCTTATGATGGAGGGAAGGTCATTGATGAAGCAGCTGAAGATAGTTGGGCCGAGGACACTGCCCTGAGGAACTCCTGCAGCAATTTTCTGGGGCTGAGATGATTGGCCTCCAACAACCACTACCATCTTTCTTTGTGCAAGGTTTGACTCCAGCCACTGGATGTTGATGGTGGGGGACTCAACGATGGTAGTTGCATTGAAGGACAGGGGAGATGGCTGGACTTTCTCTTGTTGAAGATGGTCGTTGTCTGGCACTTAAGTGGCATGAATTTTACCTGATATTTGTCAGCCCAAGCCTGGTCTAGGCTGCTCCTTTATTGGAGGAGTAATGAATGGTGCTGAACACTTTGGAATCGTGAACGAATAACCTCACTGCTGACTTTTATGATGTAAGGAAGGTCATTGATGAAGTAACTGAAGATGATTGGGCTAAAGACACTTCCCTCAGAACTCCTACTTAGCTGGGGCTACAATGATGGGCAACAACAACCACGATCATTTTTCTTTGCATCAGGTATGACTCCAGCCCCTGGAGTATTTTCCCTTTTGACACCCATTGACCTCAGTTCTGCTTGGTGCTGTACTTAGTCTAGTCGTCAAGTACATTTACTCTCACCATTCAACTCTTGTGTCGATGTCTGGATCAAGGCTGTGATGAGGTCTGGTCCCGAGTGGTTCTGGCAGAACCGAAACTGAGTGTCTGTGACCAGGTCATTGGTGAGTAGATGTCACTATATGGCACTGTTGATGACTCATTTCATCACTTTAGAGCAGGTTGGGAGAAGACTGATAGGGCAGCAATTGGCCAGGTTAAATTTATTGTTTTTTTGTAGATAAAACATTACATCTGCAATCTTCTACATTGTTGATTCGGTGATGGATCTTCAACAGGTTAGGACTTCCGCCTGCTCCTTGTGTTTGACTCAATCCTGGACTATTTCCCACGGTCAGTGTCATTTACATATTGAGGCAGGCACCAGGTCTATGTTATTGCTGTCCCATAGGCTGTCTGGAAAGAGGCTAAAGCAAAAAACATACAGGTACTGGCTGTGATACTTCATTCCTCGTGTCTTATGCAGTCAGGTCACTTGTTGTTTGAATGTATATCACGCCAGGACCTAGGTGGTGTTAAAATAAAAAAATATAAAGCGGCATTGGTGTGGTGCCAACAGATCTTCTTACAAAGTTTAAAAGAAATAGAAAAATGTGACAAAAGTTGGATGAGACAATGTACATTTTTCTCCCCATAGACCTCCATTCACCACCACATTATTGGACTTTATAGTGTTCTCAAGTCCCCAGGACAGGTTGGATTAGTTCAGTTTACTGATCACTACTCTCAAACAGATTTTATTATAGTAAAGAGTGCATACACTGTGTATTTATCTCTATTATCTGACATTATAATTTCTCAATGACAGACATTAATAATCATTTGGTTACCAAAGATTACAGTTTTCAAACTATTATTCAAAGGTTAAAATGAAGATCGTATAGAGAAATGATTGGTTGATGATGTAACAAAGGCAACATATACACTGTTAGCAGGACATAGCAGCAATAAGAGCTGTGTTTTTACCTTGAAAGATAAGCATGATTGATTTAGCATTTGGTCAAACCTCATATCACAATCAGTTGCACCACCTTACTTGATAAAAATGAACTAGTTATTACATAGGCCACGTCACAGTGATTTTTGTTCACGTCGGCTGTAAAATATAACCGCAGTTACCTTGAAACCCATCTTTTATTTTCCTTTTTCTTTTAAAAGTAACAGCACTGTGGGAGAACCTTCACCACACGGACTGCAGCGGTTCAAGAAGGCGGTTCACCACCACCTTCTCAAGGGCAATTAGGGATGGGCAATAAATGCTGGCCTTGCCAGCAACGCCCACATCTCATGAACGAATTAAACATAATCTTGGGGGTCACCATTGATCAGAAGCTTATCTAGATCAGTCATTTCAACACCTTGACTTACAAGAGCAGGGCAGAGGCTGGGTGCTCTTCAATGTGTAGCTCACCTACTGACTCCTCAAAGCCTTTGCACCATCCACAAGGCTCAAATCAGGAGTGTGATGGAATATTCACCACTCGCCTGGATGGATGCAGCCTCAATAACACACAAGAAGCTTGATAATGTCCAGGAGAGAATCCCCATGCCATTGGACTCAATATCCACCCTACCAACACCAACACACTGTTGCTGCAGTAAGTATGATCTACAGGATCATACAAATGCGTAACACTCATACCTAATTCTTCTCTGCACTATTTTAACAAAGCAGTAATTCATTTTGTTAAATGGAGTAATCCTCTCTGTTAAAATAGCAGAGCGGTCTAATATGATTGTGTTATATGTATAGAAAGTAGGTTCTACCCTAGAGTACTGAGAAAACTAGTTTTACAGCGAATCACCAAGATTACTTTAACAGGACCCTCCTCCCTTGTGACATCTACCACTGAGAAGGGCAACAGCAGCAATGTCGTGGGAAGACCATCACCTCCAAGTTACCCTCCAAGTCACACACCATCAAAACTTTGTTATATACCACCATTCCTTCATCATTGCTGGCTTATTATCCTGGAATTCTCTAACTAACATTATCGTGGAAGCACCATCACCCCAAGGACTTCAGCGTTCAATGAGAAGGCCCACCACCACCTCCTCTGGGCAACTAGGGATGGGTAATAAAAGCAGCCATGCCAGTGTTGCCCTCATCCTAAGAACAAAAAAAAAAGCATAAATAAGTAATCAGCTTTCAGGTTTAGGAAATTTAAAGACTGAATGAGTTACAACCTTGAGAACTTTGGGACAGCAGAAAGTGCAACAGGATGGAGTGTCATCATACAAATGCTTATTATGTTAATAAGGAATTCTTCTTTGCACTATTTTAATGGAGGCATTAATCCAATTATTTTAAAATAGCAGAAAGGGAGGTTAATATGATTGTGTTAATAATTCATATAGTAAAATTACAGACAGTAGCTTCTACCCGAAAGTGCGGAGGAGACTAGTTGTGCACAGATTAATCAACAATGAGTGGGTAAACCATATTACATTTTTGTTAGTGTGTAGCAGATATTTCCATGCTCTTTATTTCAAAATTGTGCCAATTGGAGCAATGTAGATACAATCATTAAATATTATTAAGGTCCTCTCATCAACATACTTATTTGTGGGAGAGCAGTATTATCATCTCCTCTCCCTCAGATAATCTGCAGGCACTAATGTTAGTTTGGCTCTTCACTCGATTATTAAATCAACTGTAAGCTTTTACAACCTTCCATTGTGTATGACAAGGTACCATTCAGAACAATGAGAATTTCATAAAGTTGTCTATCTTTTCTATTTATTCCTTTTTTGGAAATTTTAAGCAATGATTTATACTATAAGAAAGCAAAAATATTTCTGGAAGGAAAGAAGTATATTTTCCACAAAAGAAGCTTTTCATTCACAAGTATTTTCAGAATGTTGCCCTATGGGTCAGCACTGTTCTTGTGCCAGTTTGTCTCTAATGAGGACATTCCACTGCAATTCCTATACTTGCATTCTTTCCCCACATATTGGCCCCGATATTAGCAGGGAGGCAGTGGGGGGGGGGGGGGGGGGGGGGGGGGGTGATTGGACGCGTGGGTAACCCGCCCAATAAAATCTGTCCTTTCCCCATGCGATCGTGGGTAAATTGGAGCCACTTAATGTGGCTTCCAGGTTTGCCGTCGGAAAGCTGCGCAGTGGGCGGACTGCGCACCCGCATCACAGGCTGTCAGCTGGAGGAGCTCTATTTAAAGGGGCAGTCCTCCAATGGCTGCTCTTGGAGCAAAAACCCAAACAGCACAATGGGGTAGCCCAAGGAAAGGTTGCTCCTAGACTTAGTGACACCTCACTCCAGGTTCTACTGGATGGGGGAGGAGGAGGAGGAGGAGGGATGTGTTCTAGCCGGCGGACGGGAGGAAGTGGCCTGCCTCTGCCACAAGAAGGCCTGGCTCAAGGTGGCAGAGGAGGTCACCAGCAGCAGCAACATCTCCCACACTTGGATCCAGTGCAGGAAGTGCTTCAATGACCTAACCAGGTCAGCCAAAGTGAGTACACTTACTCATTCCCCTACATTCCATCTTCCACATCACTGCCCCCACCCCCCAACTCCTTCTGCACTGCCAACACTACTCTATCACATCACTCCTCACAACCACTCAAAGCTTATCCTCAACTTACCTGCACTTCCTCACCTCCCCATTACTCACCCCACCACTACCACTTAACCCAATCCTCATACAATGTCATACACTGTCTCATACTCACCCTCTGATGCATCTCTTTCACGGTCAGCCGCACCCAAACCAATGCATTCATCGGTTGACCACGTCACCATCACTCACTCATGCGTCTCTACTTTCTCCCCTTATAGGAGAAGAGAACCCAGAATGCACAGGAGAGAGTGAGGACTGGAGGGGGTCCGCAAGAGCTAGTCATCCTCACAGAAGCGGAGCAGGAGGCGCTGGAGCTGAGCTGCACCCTCGAGTGCCTGTCCATTGGGGAGGCCGAGACTGCCACCTGACAAACGTCTGGTGACAGATCTTCAACATTCAGCACACACAATTTCAATTGATGTTAACATGCCTTGCCATCTTCAGCACCTCAACATCTGTCATCATGCTTAATATTGCCTTCTTTTCTCTTACAGGGCCTCCAGCGACCGTTGTGATGGTGGAGGGTGATTCCTCAGAGAACCTGCTGGCCTCTGAGGGTGCACCGTCACATCTGAGCGAGCCATTCACCAGCGCATATACACACACCTTGGTGGGTCCCAGTCCGCAGTTAGTTGGGGTTGCACATGGTGAGTTACCATACACGTGAGCATGAGCAGACACTGGTAGCAGGGGCAGCTGTGGAGAGTCCTAGTCGGTGGGAGCACTCCTCTCCAGGCTCTGCTCAGCTGGACACAGATGCTGAACCCTGGGGGCCATCCCTTAAAAGGAGAATGATCGAGGGGCAGCAGCACATTTGCGCGGTGCTGGAACAGGTGCCACGTGCACTCTCCACAATAGAGCAGGGGATGGAGGAGTCCAACTCCTGCATGAGTGGAATAGTGGCACAGGTACGGGAGGGAATCTCTGAGATACTGTTACAGGGATGTGAGGGCATCTCTGAGATAGTGTCGCGGGTAAATGCGGGAATGCCTGCGATGGAGGGAAGGCTAGCCTCCGTGGAGCGTCAAACACGGCTCACCAATGAGTCCATTCAGGGTCCGACAACGGCCGTTCAGACTCAGGGTGAACAACATTCTACCGCCTTAAACAGGCAGGCGGATACACTAGCACTGGCCTTACAAGGCTTCACATATGTCCTCCAAACTGTCGTCCAGCATAGTGGTAGGAGTGATGTGGGCCTGGCCCAGGATAGGGATGATGGCGAAAGGGGACATGGAAGTGGGGACACCACTCAAAGCACCCCCTCTCAACCAGTACCCGCAATGCTCCTCCTGTCCAGGTGGCCGAGTCTGCCCCTGCACAGGTGCAGGTGGAAGAGTCTTTGGAGGGGCCCTCATGGGCACCGAAACCCAGAGGTCGTAGGCCCAAAGCATCTAATCGGTCAGGGCATGAACAAGAGCAACCTGCCACTACCTCTGCTGCAG
The DNA here is from genome assembly GCF_035084215.1 of Heptranchias perlo. Taxonomy (NCBI): domain Eukaryota; kingdom Metazoa; phylum Chordata; class Chondrichthyes; order Hexanchiformes; family Hexanchidae; genus Heptranchias; species Heptranchias perlo. The sequence goes on from NC_090325.1 coordinate 143,142,931, forward strand.
CCACAGTGGATGCACCAGATAGAAGTAGTCGGAAGCGAAAGGCAAAGGTTTTGTAAGCACAAAGGGGATGCAGAAGGGTGTTTGACGATGTCATGTTTTTTATTTATATTTGCTTTTTGTTAAATGCACATTAAATATTATTATTGTCACCATTACTGCCACGTCTTGGCCATGCTTAACTGGCTTCTGTAATAAGGCCCTTTCACGAGGTTTACCATGAACGCCCACTCTACAGTGGGCGTATGTGTAGTCGTAGGACTGTTTTGTGCAGGGAGGGGGCTGCTGGTGAGGCCGCTGCTATATCCAGGTGGTGAGGATTAGACTCTTCACACTGTCTGATGTTAGGAGAACCGTTCACATATTAGTGACTCCCTGGCCTCACGAGCAGCCAGGTGAGCTGCTGTTCTACCCATGGGTTGCTGCTGCTCCGCCTCCTCCTCCTCCTCTTTCTTAATGTGGGTGGCAGGTGTGGATGGGGCCTCCTCCAGCGGCACCCCACTCTTTTGTGCCATGTTGTGGGCACAACACACGACTATAATGCGTCCCACTCTGTCTGGTGTGTATTGAAGCGCTCCCCCAGAATGATCAAGGCACCTGAAGCGCATCTTGACAGCCCTATAGCATGCTCAATTGTAGACCTGGTAGCGATGTGGCTGTCGTTATATCGACGCTGTTGCTCAGTGGTGGGGTTCCTCAGAGGTGTTATGAGCCACGTGCAGGGGGTATCCCTTGTCCCCGAGGAGCCAGCCCTTGTGGGTATGCGGTGTGTGGAAGAGGAGCGGGATGTTGAGCTCCCGGAGGATGAAGGAATCGTGGCAGCTGCCAGGGTATCTGGCGCACAGGTAAAGGAATCTCTTGCGGTGGTCACAGATGAGCTGAGTTTTGATGGAGTGATAGCCCTTCCTGTTGATGAACAGTCCTGGCTCGTGTGGAGGTGCTCGTATTGCTATATGGGTGCAATCGATTACACCCTGCATCGGTGGAAGCCAGCCACGGCGTGGAATCCCACTGCCTTCTCCGCCTGGCTGAGGTCGTCCATGGGGAAGTTGACGTAGTGCCAGGCCCTGCGAAACAAGTCGTCGGTGACCTGCCTTATGCACTTGTGTGCAGACGACTTAGAGACCCCGGCGATGTCCCTGATGGCACCCTGGAATGATCCGGAGGTGAAGAAGTTGAGGGCAGTGCTGACTTTGACAGCAACAGGCTGCTCAGCCCAGCCGGGAGAAGCGCGGCATGAAGGAGGCTGCAGATGTCTGCGACCACCTGGTGACTGACTCTGAGCCTCCATATGCACTGCTCCTCAGAGAGGTCCAGGAAGCTGAGCCTTGGTCTGTAGATCCTGTTGCGAGGGTAATGCCTCTTGCGACGTTGCTCTCTCTGTTGTTGCCCTCTGTGCTGTTGCGCAGGTGCCTGTGGTGCAGCACTGTGTTGTGGAGCTCCACGTGGCGGAGGTGAATGCCGTGCCTGGAGAGGCTGGTGATGTTGCTCGTCCTCGGATGAAGTGGTGAATGCAACCTGACGGTGAGAGTTTGAGAGGGTCCGCAAAGTAGGTAAATATGTTTGCACAGCAGAGTTTTGGGTGGAAAGTAAGATTTTGATTGAAAACACAAAGGCCTTGCAGCCAAAACTTTGTCTGAAGTGACAGAGTGCCCTGCTGCAATAAATAAGGTTTTCTCCCCACCTGTCAAATAATCATTTGCATCTCCCACTCGCTGCTGGCTGAAACGCATCTTTTGCAATAGGTAGTGTTTCCCACAGCATGGGAAACACACTGAGGATCCTTCAAAATTGCACCCCTGCCAAAATGTCTACTCAATCAAGTATTTCAAGTACTTTTAACTATCTGTCAAACTATGTAAATTATCATGCCGCCGGCTTTAATCTCCCGCATTTGGAAAGCGCACGCGCACCCGAACGCGTCACTGGGGAGCCCGGAAGTCAGCGGGTTGGAGCTGGGATCTGAACCTGCTCCGGATTTCAGCGATTTTCGGAGCCCCCCGCCCCCAGTGCACCTGCTCCGTCATCCAAAAATCGGCTCCATTAAGTCCCTTTATGCTAAAATCAGAAAAGGACTATAGTGACATTTGTGCATGAAAAATTGGAAAAACTTTTTGAAACTTCAAGTGGCCCAATGGCCAGATCTGGATCACAGAATGTTTTTTTAAAATTCTCTCCCTCCCTCTATGGTGAGTAAGTAATGGTATATATTTTTGCTTTTTTCAGTAGAAATCACATGAAGAACATCCATATGCACTATTTGCATCATTCTATGAGAATTTAAAGCATGGGGTGGAATGAGAAAAGGACGTTAAGCCTATAAACTCACCTCTTTTACAAGACAATGTTAAACGACTATATAATAGACATTTCCCCACCTATTTAATCTCCTGAAAGGAATTTCTACATAAATACTGACTGATCCCAAAAGCAATTGAGCAGAACTCCAAAATATTTATATAACCCTACATCTCCACCATTCAAGCCTGACTTCTCAGTGATTCCTCACTAATTACATTCAGATCTTTTTTCTTTTTCATCTCTATTAATTGACACCCTCTACTGTTTTTTCCAGTTCCAGTAGACATTACCTTAATATCCATCTGTCATTTCCTAGTTCATCTGCCTAATTAGTCCAGATCTCTCTGAAAGCTGTTTATAACCTCAAAACATAGCTTGTTATCGCAAACTTTGCATTACTACAAGTCACTTATGAGTAGAATGAACAGCAGGGGATCCAGAACAGATCCCTACAAATACTTGTGAATCACTGTTTCCATTGTTTCCGCAGACAGTGCTTTTTCTGTTTATCTTCATCTTATCCTTCCTACGATCAAGCTCCTTTTTAATCTCGTCAGCTATTAACATTGAAATCATAAATCAGTGCTAGCCATTAAAAATACTGATGGCAATATCAGAAGGAGAGCACAGTGGAGTCAAAGCTGTGCTGCCACAATACCAAACTTTTGAAAATCCATTTTTTTCCTTGGTGATTGTATATTTGAATTCAAGCTGTCAAATTCCTAATAAAACCTAAAGCTTCATATGCCTAATTATTTTCAGAGAACAACAGTGGCAGGCGTTCCTGGAATAAACAAATGGAAAAATGCTGCATTGGAAAGTCTAGAAAATAAGAGGTAATTTCATTTATATGACCTTTAAGCAACACATTGTGTCAACTTGATTATTTAATTCAGAACACTATAAATCATAGGAACACAGGAACAGGAGTAGACCACTTAGCTCCTCAAGCCTGTTCCACCATTCATTGAGATCATGGCTGATCTGTGACCTAACTCCATATACCCACCTTAGACCCATATTCCTTTGGTTAACAAAAATCTATCAATCTCAGATTTAAAATTAACAATTGAGCTAGAAATCAACTGCCGTTTGCAGAGGAGAGTTCCAAACTTCTACCACCCTTTACATGTAGAAATGTTTCCTAACTTCACTCGTGAAAGTCCAGGCTCTAATTTTTAGGCTATATCCCCTAATCCTAGACTCCCCAACCAGCGGAAATAGTTTCTCTCTATCTACCCTATCAGCTCCCCTTAATATCTTAAAAACTTCAATCAAATCACCCCTTAATTTTCTGAATTCCAGGGAATACAACCCTAGTTTGTGTAATCTCTCCTCGTAATTTAACCCTTGGAGTCCAGATATCGTTCTGCACTCCCTTCAAGGCCAATATATCCTTCCTAAGGTGCCCAGAACTGAACACTGTTCCAGGTGTGGTCTAATCAGGGCTTTGAATAGCTGTGGCATAACTTCTACCCCCTTGTATTCTAGTCCTCTAGATATGGCCAGCATTCCATTAGCCTTTTTGATTATTTTGTGTACCTGTCCTTGACATTTTAATGATCTATGTACATGGACCCCTAAGTCTCTTTGGACCTCCACTGTTTTGAGCTTTTCACCATTTAGAAAGTACTCTGATCTATCCTTTTTAGGTCCAAAGTGGATGACCTCACACTTGCTTACATTAAAATCCATTTGCCACAGTTTTGCCCATTAACTTATCTCTCTGTAATTTTATGCTTCCATCTACACTGCTTACAATGCTGCCTATCTTTGTGTCAACGGCAAACTTGGATATGTGGTCTTTATCCCATCATCTAAGTCAATACAGTGAATAGTTGAGGCCCCAACACAGATCTATGTGGGACACCACTAGTCCTGCCAATTTGAGTACCTGTCCATTATCCCTACTCTGTCTCCTGCTGCTCAGCCAATTTCCCAACCAGGTCAATAATTTGCCCTCAATTCCATGAGCTTCAACTTCAGCTAATAGTCACTTATGAGGGACTTTATCGAATGCCTTCTGGAAGTCCATATAAACAACATCCATAGATATTCCTGTGTCCATTGCTTTAGTCACCTCTTCAAAAAATTCAATCAGGTTTGTCAGATATTACCTACCCTTTACAAATCCATGCTGGTTCTCTCTGATCAGTTGAAAATTTTCAAGGTATTCAGTCACTCTATCCTTAATTATGGACTCTAGTAATTTCCTGACAACAGATGTTAGGCTAACTGGTCTATAATTTCTCAATTTTCCTCTCTCGCCTTTCTTAAATAGCGGAGTGACGTGCAATTTTCCAATCTAAAGGAACGGTTCCTGAATCGAGAGAACTTTGGAAGATTATAGTCAGGGCATCTGCAATGTTCTCACCTACTTCCTTTAAAACCCTGGGATGGAAACCATCTGGTCCTGGGGATTTGTCACTCTTTAGTGCCATTATTTTCTTCATTACTGTTAATTTGCTTACATTAGTTATGGTGAGTCCCCGTCCCTGATTCAAAATTAGTTTCCTTGGGGCGTCCGGCCTGCTATCCTCTTCCTTTACTGTGAATATTGACACAAAGTAATTATTTAACATGTCTGCCATTTCCTTATTTTCATTTACAATATCACCATTATCAGTTTTTAAAGGGCCCACATTGCTCTTCACCACCCTATTTTGCCTAATATAATTGTAAAAATGTTTTGTGTTGATTTTGATATTCCTTGCAAGTTTCTTTTCATATTCCCTTTTTGAAGCTCTTACTATCTGTTTTGTCACCCTTTGCTGATCTTTGTATCTCTCCCAGTGGCCAGGATTTGTGCTATTTTTTGCATTTTTATATGCTTTTTCTTTTAGTTTTATGTTGTCCCTTACCTCTTTTGTCATCCATGGCTTTTTTTTGGCAAGTGGAGCTCTTCCCCCTTAGGGGCATAAACTAATTCTGTAACACATTAAATTCTATTTTGAATACCTCCCATTTGATCTGTTGTTTTACCCATTAACAGATTTGCTCAGTTTACTGTGGACAGTCTCTGTCTCACCCCGTTGAAGTCGGCCTTACCTAAATTTAGAATCTAATTGTTCACATACAGTTGGAATTTATAAGTATTTGGGGTCTGTTGAAGACAGTATCGTTCTTATTAACGTTGTTTCTTTTGTGGATACTATACAGTGTGTCTGTCTTCTGATACATTCTGACATAGTTTAACCTTTATTTGATGCCTTGTTTAAATATTTTATTTCTTTTTAGTTTTTCTGTTGAGAAATATAGTTAGTCTAAAGGTGTGTGGATCAAAAGTAGACATAGCTTTTGGGAGCAGATTGCAAGGCCTTTGTTATGCTGAGAAGCACTGGGGCCAATAATGTGGTCCCAGTGCAGGGGTACAGTGATCACTGCGGTTAGGTTGAAGCAAACACCTGATCTCACGCTTTTAAGTGAGCTTAGCTTATTTAAATAAACTTTTGGTGTTCTAAGCAGGGTGCACTTGGAGCGGCCAGGTGACCAAATATCAGGTGCCAGCGGCTCTTAAAGGACTGTTGGTCAACTTTCAAGGGGGAATGGCTACAAATTTTAAAATTGGTAGAAGCAAGGTACAAAAGCACAATTTGAGGATTCTGCTTTGTAGTTGCTACTGCAAGAATGATACAGAGAAAGGAGGATTTTTTTTGGACTGGAGGGCACCCTCCAGTCAAGATTACAGCCAGATTGATGGAGGTTGCTGGATGAGTTGATGCAAAGTTGACTAAGTCAATGTGGGTACTTTTAACCCCCAAGAACGGGTGGGTTGGGGGGCGGGTGGGAAGTTAAAATTACAGCTTTTTGGAGTGGGACTGCATCCTGGCTCCAACGCGCCCACATCCGGGTTTGACTCATGCGCGTTTGGATGCGTGTGCACAATAGACATCAGGAAGTCCCCTCCCCATTTAAAGCCGGTGGGCCGATACTAAAAGGGGCAATGTACTTCATTGAAATATTTGAGGTACCTAAGATTTTGTGTATTACAAAAGTAAAATGAATTTAACCTTATCTGTTCGGGTTTCCCATCGGTTCCGATTCATGTCAGGTGAAAACAGGTGGGAGGGGCCGAATCCATGAGGTGCGTGCGTTCATTGCACTGCTTGTGGGCCCAGAGGCCCAACAAGCTCATATGGCACGACATGACCTCGCGATTGGGGGATCCCCACCCTCCCGTCCCCGATGCTAGACCCCCAATCCCGATGCTGGCTGGACTCCCTCCGATGCTGGCTGGACCCCCCTCCTGATGCTGGCTGGATCCCACCAGGTGCACTACCTGTCCAATGGGTGGGAGGAGAAGATCACAGGCAGGAGACCGCAACTGGGGACCCACCGGATCGGTGCCGGGCAGATGGATAAGTGGTAAGGGGGCATCGGGGAAGGGTGGAGGTAGCCCGGGTCAAAGGGGACCCAAAGCTTCCATGTGAGGCTCGGCACTCCTGCTCCTCCTGGCCCAAAAGGAAACCTAAAATAAAAATTAAAAACTTACCTCCTGGGTCAATTCTGGCCCTCAATCCCCCTCCTGTCCGGTTTGGACTGACGGGGAGTCACTGTTCTCCACTCAGGCCTCGTACTAAAAAAGCAGATCGGGTCCCAATGAGGTCATCAGGCCCCAATCTGCACATTTAAAGCAGGGCCCCGCTGGCTTCCTGCAGGTGTCCTGTTCATTTGCTCAAAAGAGAAGGTTAATATTCAGACACGTCAGGAAGGCAGTGGGATTGGACCCCTCATTTTTTAACTGGCCGTGAGAAGTTAAAATCGGGGCAATGGTATCGTCCTTTGCTTTTCATTCTTTATGGCTTTATTCACTCACTCTTACACAGGTGCATACTGCAGCATAAGACACTACAATATTTTGCCAAGTAAAGCACTATTTTAGGGGATGTCTTACTGCTAACAACAACAACTTGCATTTATATAATGCCTTTAACATAGTAAAATATCCCAAGGCGCTTCACAGGAGAGTTATCAGACATACTTTGACACCGAGCTACATAAGAAGATATTAGGACAAATAGCTTGATCATTTTCAGGAGCATCTTAAAGGAGGTGAGAGAAGGGAATTCCAGAGATTAGGGGCTGGGCATCTGAATGCATGGCCACCAATGGTGGAGCAATGAAAATCAGGGATGCACAAGAGGCCAGAATTGGAGGAGTGCAGAGATCTCGGAGGGTTGTAGGACTGGAGGAGGTGACAGAGATAGGGAGGGAAGAGGCCAAGAAGGGATTTGAAAATAAGGATGAGAATTTTAAAATCAAGGCAGTGCTGGACCAGGAGCCAATGTAGGTCAGCGAGCACAGGGGTGATGGGTGAACGGGACTTGGTGCGAGTTAGGATATGGGCAGCAGAGTTTTGGATGAGCTCAAGCTTACGGAAGGTGCAAGGTGGAAGGACAGCCAGCAGAGCATTGGAATAATCGAGTGGAGGTAACAAAGGCATGGATGAGGTTTTCAGCAGCGGTTGAGCTGAGCCAGGGGAGGAGACGGGCGATGTTTTACAGAGGTGGAAGTAGGCGATTAGGTGAAGAAGAGGATATGGGGTTGGAAGCTCAGCTCAGGGTCAAATAGGACGCCAAGGTTGCGAATGGTCTGGTTCAGCCTCAGACAGTGGCCAGGGAGAGGGATGGAGTCGGTGGCTAGGGAAATTTCCAAAATATGTGTTTCTGCTGCTCTTCTAGCTGCCTATGAGGAGGAGGTGGCTGAGCCTAATGACTGGCCTTAACTGAGCACCTCTCAGTAGCATGTGTCACCCATTCCTACAATGGCAAGCACCAGCACAGATATATATCCTTTCCAGGAAGGTCATTCAATGAGTTGTTGAAGCACAGAGCATGAGTGAGGAGGAGCAAGTCCAGGTGGAATTGGAGGAGCCTCAACCTGCTAGTTGGAGGGCCAGCACAAGCGATTCTTCAGCTGCTGAGCCCATTGATTTGGACCTCACAGGGGCCCATACAGCCATTTGTAAGAGTGTTAGCAGTCTTTCCAGTTTAGTGATGTTCGTGTGACTGAGGCGCAGACCACCATGGAGAATGTGGTACTCCATGGCCCCCTATGATGGAGCTTTCTATGGCCCAATTCCTAAGCTCAGATATAGCATTCATTGTAAATGTTTTGAAGTGGGGCTCTTGAGACTTTGGGCTCCAATCTGTAGCAGTCTATCTTGTCTGGATTCCTCAAGTTGAAGATCCAGATAATGCAGGGCTTCAACAACCTCACTACTCTCCTCCCACACAGATCTTATCATGCTGAAGAAGTGCCCACCAGCAGATTGGCAGGAGCTGGCAAGAATGATACATCTGTATCACCCAGTCACCCCACTCAGCTGACTACAGATTGCTACATAGCATACAGTATCTGTAATAGTGCAGGTTCATGTACTGATTCAGTGCAAGGAGGTATTCGGCTATCTCCATCCCTAAAGGATGACACTCAACAGATGTCCACCCCACTTCCCCTTCCTGCTGAGAAACCACTTAGAATGAGCACAGTTTTGGAAGTAGAAGGCGCAAACCATACACTTTCACTAGGGGAAGCATTAGGACTGAACACACTAACAGCACACACTGGTTGAATAAACATTAGGTTAATGATTATTTTAATGTGTCATGAGAGTTAATTTGGGATGGGACAAAATAAGGTAGTCAGGTAGTTGTGGAGAATGCAGTAATATTCATGGTATTGATGTACAGTTGGAGCCAATGGAGTTGATGCTTTATTTGGCTAAATGTATGGGCATATGGAGATGATTGTTGCTGGATGTTTTGGGCGCTTACCTAAAAATGCCCTCTATTAAAATCTGCCTTTTATTTCTTACTGAGTGACTGGTTCCTTGTGCAGACAAGCATTGGCCTCATCGTCAGGGTCATCTACCATCTCTGGTTGCTGCTGTCTGCCTTTTCCTGCTTGCTTATGACAAGGCCCCTTTGCAGGGTAAAGTTGTGTAAGTTGCAGCAGACAACAATAATTTTGGTCACCTTTGCTGAGCTGTATTGCAGCATTTCCTCTGATAGGTCCATAGGGAACCTTTGCTTCAGGATATCTATAGTCTGGCTGTACCAAGATGCTATTGAAGGATGCACCTCATTATCTCAAAATCACAAGAAAATTATTGGTGAGAGAGACCATTTGACTACCTCAGCTCATCCATCCAGAATGACCCTGAAGTCCCCTCATTGTAGCATTGAATTGGTTCTCAAATTTCAAGATTTTTGCTTCCATTATTCTGTCTGGGAGTCCATTCCAAGTGTTGATCACTCTTTGTGTGAAGAATAACTTCTTTATGTCAGTCCTAAATTTGCCTTTTAATAGTTTAAAACCATGGCCCCTTGTTCTATTCTCACGGTTTAAAGTAATTTCTGGATTTCCTTTTTTACACCATTTACAATCTTATATACCTCTTTAAGATCACATTTCAGATGTCTCATTTCAAGGCTAAAGAGCCCAACTTTCACTAGTCTTTCCTCATAATCGAGACCTCTAATTTTGAGCTCTTCTCTCCCCTGCCTTCAGTACTTGAATGCCTCCTTGGTGTCTTGGTGATCAGAACTGGAGACAATACTCAAGGTGTAGTCTGACCAGAGCGTTGTACAGTTTGATCATGACTTCCTCTGACTTGTATTCTACTGTTTTGACTATGTAGTTCAATATTGTATTAACTTTACACACTAAAATATGAGAAAGAGGGACATGGGAAAACTGACTGGTCCATCCAACTTGTGCCATCAGACTATGTGCACCATCAAGCCCCCCACCCTCCTCAATGATATAGGGCTAGAAATTTGGCCATATAGCCCCCGTTTTTCAGGTGCTACGCAGCCAACTGAGGTCCCAAAGTGGTGTCCGGAATGCGCGTGCACGCTTCTAGCGTGACGTGCGCCAGATGCCATCTTGGTAAAGGGGTTTACACAGGCACACAGATAACGAATGCCGGCAGCATGTAAAGTAGGGAGAATGAGCATTAGATCAGTGTGCAATGCTGATTTAAAGCGATAGATATTTTGGCACTCAATGTTCCAGCCAACGCACTGTCTTAACCATGACCAGCTGAACATGTCTTAGACGGTCTGGAGGACCCCCCACCAGTGCTATTTAAAGGGACCATGCAGGATTTACAGGTTAGTCGCTGGATTATTGACTGCTGATGCATTTGTACCTGTTTTTGGAGGTCTTCTCTACTTGAATATTAGGACGAGGGGACATAGCCTAACATTTAGAGCCAGAACTTGCAGGAGTTAAAGTTCTCAACTGGGGAAAGGCCAATTTTACTAAGCTAAGAAATGATTTAGCAAAAGTGGACCAGAAACAGCTACTTGAAGGTAAATCAGTGGAAGGCATTCAAGGGAAAGATTCAAGGGGTGAAGAGTAAACATGTTCCCATAAAGAAAAAGGGTGGGACTGCCAAATCTAGTGCCACCTGGATGTCAAGGAGCATACGCGGTAAGATAAGGCAGAAAAGAAAAACTTAAGTTAGATACCGAGAGCTCAATACTACAGAAAGCCTTGAGGAGTATATAAAGTGCAGGGGTGAAATTAAAAAGGAAATTAGGAAAGCAAAGAGAGGGCATGAAAAATTATTGGCAAGTAAAATCAAGGAAAACCCAAAGATGTTTTATAAATACATTAAGAGCAAGAGGATAACTAGGGAAAGAGTAGGGCCTATTAGAAACCAAAAAGGTAACCTATGTGTGGAGGCGGAAGATGTTGGTATGGTTCTTAATGAATACTTTGCGCCTGTCTTCACAAAAGAGAGGGATGGTGCAGGCATTGTAGTTAAGGAGGAGGAATGTGAAATATTGGATGGAATAAACTTAGTGAGAGAGGAAGTATTAAGGGGATTAGCATCTTTGAAAGTAAATCACCAGGGCCAGATGAAATGTATCCCAGGCTGTTAAAAGAAGCAAGGGAGGAAATAGCGGAAGCTCTGACCATCATTTTCCAATCCTCACTGAATACAGGCATGGTGCCGGAGGTAATGTTGTACCATTGTTTAAAAAGGGACCAAGGGATAGACTGAGTAATTACAGGCCAGTCAATCTAAACTCGGTGGTGGGCAAATTATTGGAATCAATTCTGAGGGACAGGATAAACATCACTTAGAATGGCACAGAGTAATCAAGGACAGTCAGCATGGATTTGTTAAGGGAAGGTCGTGTCTGACTAACTTGATTGAATTTTTTGAGGAGGTAACAAGGAGGGTCGATGAGGGTAATGCATTTGATGTAGTCTACATGGATTTTAGCAAGGCTTTTGACAAGGTCCCACATGGCAGACTGGTCAAAATAATACAAGCCCTAGGATCCAAGGAAGAGTGTCAGGTTGGATCCAAAATTGGCTCATTGGCAGGAAGCAAAGGGTAATGGTCTTCGGGTGTTTTTGTGACTGGAAGGAAGGCTGTTTCAGTGGGGTTCTGCAGGGCTCAGTACTAGGTCTCTTGCTTTTTGTGATATATATTAATGATTTGGACTTAAATGTAGGAGGCATGATTAAGAAGTTTGCAGATGAAACAAAAATTGGCCGTGTTGTTGATAGTGAGGAGGAAAGCTGTAGACTGCAGAAAGATATCAATGGACTGGTCAGGTGGGCAGAAAAGTAGCAAATGGAATTCAATCCGGAGAAGTGTGAGGTGATGCATTTGGGGAGGGCAAACAAGGCAAGGGATTACACAATAATTGGGAGGATACTAAAAGGTGTAGAAGAAGTGAGGGACCTTGGAGTGCATGTCCACAGATCCCTGAAGGTAGCAGGACAGGTAGATAAGATGGTTAAGAAGGCATATGGAATACTTTCCTTTATTAGCTGAGGCATAGAATGTAAGAGCAGGGACGTTATGCTGGAACTGTATAAAACACTGGTTAGGCCACAGCTTGCATACTGTGTACAGGTCTAGTCACCACATTACAGGAAGGATGTAATTGCACTGGTGAGGGTACAGAGGAGATTTACGAGGATGTTGCCAGATCTGGAGAATTTTAGCTGTGAGGAAAGAGTGGATAGGCTGGGGTTGTTCTCTTTGAAACAGAGGAGGCTGAGGTGTGATTTAATTGAGGTGTACAAAATTATGAGGGGCCTAGATAGAGTGGATAGGAAGGACCTATTTCCCTTAGCAGAGAGCTCACTAATCAGGTGGCATAGATTTAAAGTGATTGGTAGAAGGATTAGAGGGGAGCTGAGGACAAATGTTTTCACCAGAGGGTGGTGGGGGTCTGGAACTCACTGCCTGAAAGGGTGGTAGAGGCAGAAACCCTCAACTCATTTAAAAAGTACCTGGATGTGCACTTGAAGTGCTGTGACCTACAAGACTACGGACCAAGTGCTGGAAAGGGCTGGGTGGCTCATTTTCGGCCGGCGCAGACATGGTGGGCCGAATGGCCTCCTGTGCTGTAAATTTTCTATGATTCTATGAGTGAAGTTAGGAAACGTTTCTACATGCAAAGGGTGGTAGAAGTTTGGAACGCTCTTCTGCAAACTGCAGTTGATGCTAGCTCAATTGTGAATTTTAAATCTGAGATTGATAGATTTCTGTTAACCAAGAGTATTAAAGCATACGGGGCTAAGGCGAGTATATGGAGTTAGGTCACAGATCAACCATGTTCTCATTGAATGGCAGAACAGGCTTGAGGGGCTAAATGCCACTGCCACTTGCTGCCTCCTGTTATGTATCACCTTCTGCAAGAAAGTGAGAAGTGTGTTGGTGAGTGTCCTGCAGGATGTCTGGGTGATGTGCCTGTCATGGTTGAATAGCTGCCGGTGTGTGTGACTTGTGAGTTGTGGGTGTGTGATTTGCAACAGTGGTAATGTGTGAGGGTGTGAGGAAGCATTTGATTGGGAGAGTTGAGTACTGATTGAAAGAGTTTGTTGGTTTGTGGGTGATGGGGGTGTAGTGCGTGGTGCAGTTGGTAGGAGATGCCATTTGACAGTTGACCTCACTCACCTTGACCACTTGTGTCAAAGCATTGAACTTTTTCCTGCACTGCATCTATGATCATGGTGCTATGCGCCTGGCATTGACTTTGTTCCCTACTGCCTCCCACTGGCTCTTGAACATATGTCTGGAGGGCCTCTTTCCCCACTGCAGATATAGGATGCCCCTCCTTCTGTCCACCTCTAGCACCAAGGCTTCTAGTGAATCAGCAGAGAACCTTGGTGCACGCTTTGTCGCAGGCCTGGTACAATCTCAGATCGGCAGATTGGTGAGGTCTGGTGTGCAGATTGGAGGATGTGGGATTTAGTAGTGCACAACCTTTATTCAATATTTTAACATAACTCATCAGTTTGTAAACATAAGGACGCAACCTGCATCTGTGTTTTACATGTGCAATGTCTGATCTCCGTTCAGACTCTGTGCGGATTGCTATCTTATATTTTGCACATAAGAGTGCAGTCTGCCTTTAAGAGGTGCAGTCTGCCTTTAAGAGGTGCGAGCAACTCACACGGTATCTGGGCCCCCCTGCTGGTGAGAAGTGCAAAGCTGGTGAGAACGTCGCAGCTAGGCCTGACTACAATCAGGTAAATGACCAGGCAGCACTAATCTCACATGCTGCCTGCACCGGAGCCACCGGACGCGGGCTAATCGCGCACCGCAGTACCCGTGCCCAGATTCGGGGGTTAACCAATTTAACCCTCATAGTCTCTTAGGAGAGGCTAAAGACCAGAGAAAACTGTAGGCCAATTTAGGAAAAAACGCTGGGAAATTTCTATCCAATCCTCGAAGGCAATCAAACAAGCTCCAAGAGACTGCTGTGACTGATACACTAATCACTGCTACTTCCACCCACCTTGTATAATTTGAGATGCCTTCCACTTGCAGAAACTTGACCATCATCAACTAGTTTTGTGATTCCTTCAAAAACTTTGACCAAGTTGAAATGACAAGGGCTTCTGTTTCCCAAAGCCATGTTCAGAATCCCTAATTACCACTGCTCTTTCCAAATGATCAAACAGCTCATCTCCAATAACTCTTTCAAATAACTTGCCTATAACTGACACCAAACTAACCGGCCTATAATTCCCAGGTTCTGACCTACTCCCTTTCTTAAATATAGGCACCACATGGACCTCCCTTCAGATCACAATGAACTGGTAAATATGTGAGCCAGCAGCTAGCTTAATACAGCCACTACTTCCTTAAATTCTGTAGGGTGAATACCATCAGTGCCAACAGCCTGGTCCGCTGGTTGGGGATTCTAGGACTAGGGGGTACAGTCTAAAAATTTGAGCCAGACCTTTCAGGAGCGAGATTAGAAAACACTTCTACACACAAAGGGTTGTAGAAGTTTGGAACTCTCTTCCGCAAACGGCAATTGATACTAGCTCAATTGCTAAATTTAAATCTGAGATAGATAGCTTTTTGGCAACCAAAGGTATTAAGGGATATGGGCCAAAGGCAGGTTTATGGAGTTAGATCACAGATCAGCCATTATCAAATGGCGGAGCAGGCACGAGGGGCTGAATGGCCTACTCCTGTTCCTATGTTCCTATGTCTTAAGAAGCACAATCCTAACATGGATGAATTTTGCATAAACTTCAATGGATTCAATTTTGATATATCAATCAGCTCTGACAACTCACCAACATTTTCATGTCATTACAGTGAAAACAGATGCAAGGTAGCCATCCTCACTGCTGCCAGATCTTGGAACTCTACTCAAATGTGTCCTGCAGAGATGCCCAAAGGCCTTATGTAGTCTTTGATCTTTCTCTGACTCCTAATATAACTTAAAAAAAAGGACTTACTGTTAATGCCCCACCTACACTTTTCCATTGCTCTTTTGGCTGATTGAATAGCAGATTTCGTTACCCTTAATAGATCCTTATACCTATCCCTATTCTCTTGAGTTATTTTCCTCGAATCTGAAAAAATACTTTGGCTTTAGATTAATTTGTCTCCTGACATCACCATTAAATCATTTTGGTTTCAGTTTACCATGCATACTCCTCTTAATCTAAAGAACATGGCTTCAATATCGATAGGTGTGGTTCTTTACACCTTATATAGGTATGAGTGGCGAGTTGGCTAATGTAGATTGGGAAATTAGATTAAAAGGTATGACGGTAGATAAGCAGTGGCTTTAAAGAAATATTTCAAAATTCTCAACAAATACACATTCCACTGAGAAATAAAAATTCCATGGGAAAAGTGATCCATCTGTAGCTAACTAAAGAAGTTAAAGATAGTATTAGATTAAAAGAAGAGGCTTATAATGTTGTGAAGAATAGTAGTAAGCCTGAGGATTGAGACAGTTTTAGAAACCAGCAAAGGATGACCAAAAAATTGATAAAGTGGGAGAAAATAGAATGAGAGTAAACTAGGAAGAAATATAAGAACGGATTGTAAGAGCTTCTACAAGTATGTAAAAAAGAATGTAGCAAAAGTAAACTTTAGTCCCTTAAAGGCTGAGACAGGAGAAATTATAATGGGGAATAAGGAAATGGCAGAGACGTTAAACAAATATTTTGTATCTGTCATCATAAAAGGCATACCAAAAATAGTGGAGAACCAAGGGGCTAATGAGAGTGAGGAACTTAAAGTAATTAATATCAGTAGAGAAAAACTACTGGAGAAACTAATGGGACTAAAAGCACGACAAATCCCCTAGACCCGATGGCCTACATCTTAGGGTACTAAAGGAGGTAGCTGCAGAGATAGTGGATGCATTGGTTGTGATCTACCAAAATTCCCTAGATTCTAGAATGGTCCCAGAGGATTGGAAGGTAGCAAATGTAACATCACTATTCAAGAAAGGAGGGGGAGAGAAAACAGGGAACAACAGGCCAGTTAGCCTGACATCAGTCGTCGGGAAAATGCTGGAATCCATTGCTAAGGAAGGTAACAGGGCACTTAGAAAATCATAATATGATTAGGCAGAGTCAACATGGTTTCATGAAAGGGAAATCGTGTTTAACAAGTTTATTAGAGTTCTTTGAGATGTAACTAGCGGGGTAGTTACTAAAGGGGAACCAGTGGATGTTGTATATTTGCATTTCCAAAAAGCATTCGATAAGATGCCATATAAAAGGTTGTTACACAAGGTAAGGGCTCATGGGGTTGGGGTAAAATATTAGCATGGGTAGAGGATTGGTTAACGGACAGAAAACAGAGAGTCATTTTCAGGTTGGCAGGCTGTAACTAATGGGGTGCCGCAAGGATCAGTGCTTGGGCCTCAGCTATTTACAATCTATATTAATGACTTAGATGAAGGGACTGAGTGTAATGTATTCAAGTTTGCTGACAATACAAAGCTAGGTGGGAAAGTAAGCTGTGAGGAGGACAAAGAGTCTGCAAAGGGATATAGACAGTTTAAGTGAGTGGGCAAGAAGGTGGCAGATGAAGTATAATGTGGGGAAATGTGAGGTTATTCACTTTGGTAGGAAGAATAGAGAAACAGAATATTTTTTAAATGGTGAGAAACTATTAAATGATGGTGTTCAGAGAGATCTGGTGTCCTCGTACAAGAAACACAGAAAGTTAGCATGCAGATACAACAAGCAGTTGGCTTTTATTGCAAAGGGGTTGGAGTACAAGAGTAAGGAAGTCTTGCTATAGTTGCACAGGGCTTTGGTGAGACCACACCTGGAGAACGGTGCACAGTTCTGGCCTCGTTATTTAAGGAAGGATATACTTGCCTTAGAGGCGGCTCAACGAAGATTCACAAGGTTAATTCCTGGGATGAGAGGGTTGTACTATGATGAGAGATTGAGTAAAATGGGCTTATGTCCTCTGGCGTTTAGAAGAATGAGAGATGATCTCACTGAAACAGATAAGATCCTGAGGGGGCTTGACAGGATAGATGCTGAGAGGTTGTTTCCCGTGGCTGGCGAGTCTAGAACTAGGGGACATAGTCTCAGGATAAGGGGTCGGCCATTTAAGACTGAGATGAGGAGGAATTTCTTCACTCAGAGGGGTGTGAATCTTTAAAATTCACTTCCCCTGGGGACAGTGGATGCTGAGTCATTGGGCCCGATGTTACCAGGGCTGCGGGTTCCCGGCGGGGGGGCACCTGCCCGGCAAAATCAGTTAACCACCCGCGCGATCGTAGCCCAATTGGATCCACTTACTTTGTCCTCCGGGTTCCCCACTGCTGATCTGCGCGTCGGGCGGGCTGCGCATGCGCAGTAAGATCTGTCAGCTGGAGGAGCTCTATTTAAAGGGGCAGTCCTCCACTGACAGATGCTGCAACAAACAGAAAAAATTACAGCATGGAGCAGCCCAGGGGGAAGGCTGCTCCCAGTTTAATGATGCCTCACTCCAGGTATCAATACACGGGGTGAGGAGGAGGGGGAGGACAGAGATCTTCCACTCGGCGGGCGGGAGGAAGCGGCCTGCCTCTTCCACCAGGAAGGCCTGGCTCGAGGTGGCAGAGGAGGTCACCTGTACCACCAACATATCGCCCACCTGCATACAATGCAGGAGGCGCTCCAATGACCTCAGTAGGTCAGCCGAAGTGAGTACACTTACTCTTTCCCCCACATCACCGCCCCCATCCCCCATCTCCTTCTGTACTGCCAACACTACTCCGTCACATCACCCCTCATACCCACTCAAACCTCATCCTCATCTTACCTGCACCTACTCACCTCGCCAGTACTCATCCCGCCACTACCACTCAACCCAATCCTCATACAATCTCATGGTTCTATCTCATACTCACCCTCTCGTGCATCTCTTTCACGGTCAGCCTCACTCAACCTGCCACTACCTGTGCTGCAGCCACAGGGCATGCATCACATATGTGCAGTAGGCAGCGTAAGGCAAACGTGTCGTGAGCATGAAGGGGATACACAAGGGTGTTTGAGGGTTTGTCATGGTTGTCACTTATATTGAACTTCTGAGCAACTCACATTACATATTATATTGGCACCACTACTGCCATGTCTTTGCGAATCTTGTCTGGTTTGTGCAATAATGCCCTTTCCTGAGGATCACAATGAAGACCCACAACTGATGCCACCCATTGTGTCACTGCAGAGTGGGTGTAGGTGTATTTGCAGGGCTCTTTTGTGCAGACGGCTGAGAGACGTCGGCGATGTCCCCGGTTGCACCCTGGAAGGATGCGGAGGAGAAGTTGTTGAGGGCAGTGGTGACTTTGACAGCGACAGGTAAGAAGATGGTGCTCGGGCCAGCCAGGATCAGCTTGGCATGAAGGAGGCTGCAGATGTCCACGACTACATGTCGAGTGACTCTGAGCCTCTGTGTGCACTGCTGCTCAGAGAGGTCCAGGAAGCTGAGCCTCGGTCTGTGGACCCTGTGGCGAGGGTAGTGCCCTCTGCGACGATCTCTCTCTGCGGTAGCCCTCCC
This sequence comes from Heptranchias perlo, assembly GCF_035084215.1. Classification (NCBI taxonomy): domain Eukaryota; kingdom Metazoa; phylum Chordata; class Chondrichthyes; order Hexanchiformes; family Hexanchidae; genus Heptranchias; species Heptranchias perlo. Next base: position 143,161,526 of record NC_090325.1, read on the forward strand.
TCCTGCTGTACAGGTGGATGTGTCACAGCACTGTGTTGTGGAGCTCCACGTGTCAGAGGTGGACGGCGTGGATGGCAAGGCTGGTGAGGCTGATGATACTGTTCGCCCTCCGAGGAGGTCATGACTGCAGCTACGGCGGCCCCCATCCGGAAGGCGTACATCTGAGGGGGTCCGCAAGGTAGGTACATGTCTCTGGACCCCGGGGTAAGTGTGCAAGTTGGTGACTTTGATTGTCAGGAGGAGGGTGGTGGAGGCCAAACTTTGTTCCAAGTGACAGAGTGGCCTCCTGCAATGAGTGAGGGTCTTTCCTCCCCCAACTTGTCAAATGGACCTTTGCAGCTGCCACAGGCTGACAGCTGCAACAGGTCCATTTGAACTGGGAGTGTTTCCCCCAGTATGGGAAACAGTCCCAGTTTGCTATAAAATCCCACCCCTCCTCACATAATCCCTTAATCAGGTCAGTTAATGACCTGAACAAGCAAAGTAAATAGCTTCAAGTGGCACCCCGCTGGCTTTAATTGCCTGCGGGATTCCCACCAGTGGGGGCTGCGCGTGCACGCCGGCGCGTCAGTGGGGAACCCGGAAGTGGGCGGGTTGGAGTCGGGCTCCCGACCCACTCCGGGATTCTCCGATTTTCGGAGCCCCCCCGCCAGGAACGCACCCGATAGCGGGTGCTAAAATGACGCCCATTGAGTATATTCATGGCTGAGATGGATAGATTTTTGGACTCTAGGGGAATCAAGGGATATGGGGATCGGGCGGGAAAGTGGAGTTGAGGCCAAAGATCAGCCATGCTCTTATTTGAATGGCGGAGCATGCTCGGGGGGCCAGATGGCCTAGTCCTGCTGCTATTTCTTATGTTCTTATGTTTAAGCCCTCCATTTGTCTTCTGTATTGAGTTATTGCTACCTACTAGTCTCCCAACCCACCTTACACAAGTCTTCTCTCATTCTTAGAAATTTAGCTCTCCTGAAATCTGGCACTAACATTAAATTAGATGCAGTAGTAAATTGGCTAATTAACTACAATCTGATAAGTTATGATCACCAGTGTCCAGGTGTTTCCCCAAATGGAAGCCCAAAATCATCTCAAGATCACTGTTAAAGATCAGGTCAAGTAAATATTTCCCCTAGTATTCTCTCTATCATGCTGTATGAGAAAAGAATCATTAATAACATTTACAAATATTTCAGTCCTGCTGACCATATTTGACCACTGAATTACTAGATAGTTAATATCCCCTGTATACTACCAAGTACTGCAGTCCTTTCAGTTTTCGCACATAGTGCCTTGTCCTGGTTACCCCCTCACTTAGAGGCCTATAGCAGATACCAGTGATCAATTTATAACCAACTACTTGATCCACCTGCATCCAATTGCTTCAGCTGCTCCGTGCAGATGAGTATCATCTCTCTGAGTAACTATTAGATCTCCCTTAACAAATCGAGTTATGCCCCTTTTTTATACTGCCCTATCCTTTATCTATCCTTTAAAACCCTTTGAAATGCAGACTCATAATTTACATCTAGCAATTTCGCAGAGACACTGTTGTCAAATTCTTCCAAAGCTGCACATAACTGGTTATTATAGAACATTTTATTTCTAGTACTCCAAGCATTGAGATAAAAGTATTTTAAGGATTTGTTTACTTTCTACTTCTGAGGCCGCTCACCTTTGTGAACCCTGGTTGGTTTGCTTGTTGCATCCTCAGTGGTCTGAGCCAGCCTCTCAGCTCCCAAGCCTTCAAATGATTTCCATCCCTCCTGAAAAGTGTATCTTCATTTGAAAGTGCTCTGAGTTGTCTGAAAAGATGAGTTTCTCCTTTCAGCACTGGTCCTTTAGCCAGTCATTGAGACTAATTATCCTGCTATTCCTTTCCAACAACCTTGTAACGACAGGTAGTATGTCAGAGACCACCTCCCTGGCACCCTTCCTCCCAAATTCATCAATCAGGCAGCGGTAGATTTCATGTAAGAGAACAGACGGCTTGCCATGTTATCTTTATTACCAATATGTAAGACAATAACAGTTCCCTAAACCCTCATCGTTCATTAAATCATCCATCCTGCAATGAACGTCCTCAACTCTAGCACCTGCAAAGCACATTACTGCCCTGGAGAAGACCAGCTTGCTATCGTTATGGTGCACTATGGAGTCTCCAATAAGCAGGCCACACTGCATTACCTTTCTCCTGTCTTGCCTTGGTCTCCTTTTTGCTGAACACCTGATTTGGTGCATCAGCTTGCTTGCATCCAGTTCTATAGAAGTATACAATATGTTGTTGGTCACCTCAGAAAGGCAGAGTACTGTCCATGTCCCTTAGAGTTGAAATTCTGAGTAAGCAAAGAAACAGTCAAGTGTGCTGTATATATTGTATGAATAGTTGTGGACAAAATCTGCCTGCTGATTTTACTTTGGGATTCATCAAAATCCAATAGATTCTTCAAGTCTTCCACTTGCTTCAGAAAGGAATGATGTGGAGATGCCGGTGATGGACTGGGGTGGACAAATGTAAGGACTTGCACAACACCAGGTTATAGTCCAACAGTTTTATTTTAAATCACAAGCTTTCGGAGCTTACCTCCTTCGTCACCTGACGAAGGAGGTAAGCTCCGAAAGCTTATGATTTAAAGTAAAACTGTTGGACTATAACCTGGTGTTGTGCAAGTCCTTACATTCAGAAAGGAAGAAATGTCTTGCTCAAGGAAAGCAATTTTGACACATTTAGAATAGGTGAAAGAACTGTAACGCTTTCTCTCCACCCTTCCCTACTCAGAGTAACCTTAAATGTGTCCATATCACACTCCTGACACTGAACATGTTCTCCCTTTTTTGTTGTCCAAGGTGTTGCCATTTGTTGTTTTATTAGAAAGGAACAAGAGAGCAAACAACAAAAACACAAACATATGCACCACAATACTGAGCAATGAAATAAGTGCTATGCCCTAACTCACTCCTGTGCAACCTCCACAGCCAAAACTCCTTTTGCTCTGCCAATTCTCACTCCACTTAGTTGTTGATTGCTGCTCTGCGTTGGTCTGCTAAGACACCGAGGTCTTTTTCAATTTCATTCTTATCCATTTCAACACCATTCATGGAGTGCGTGTGTTACCCATTTTTTTCTTCTAAGTTGTAGTGCTTCACATTTGTCTACTACAAACTTCAACTGCCATTGTTCTGCCCACGTATGTGTTTTGTCCAGTGTATTTTATAATTTCTGAGTTCCATCCTCCAAATCCACTGCCCCACCCAGTTTGTGTCATCTACAGATTTGACCAATTTGCATTTGGGTTTCTGAGCCCACATCATTGATTTAAATTAGAAACAGTGGTGGTCCCAACATCGATCCCTGGAGCATCCTACACAGTATTTCCCACCATCCTGACATAACTCCTCTAACAAGTGTCCATTGCTTTCTACCCCTCAGTTAATTTCTTATGCATTATATTGCTCTTCAAGTTTTGTCCATTGATGCCTTAAATGAGCTGCATATTCATGGAATGGAACACTCTCTGTTCATGAAGAGGGTAGTGACTCATACTAGGATATGTTTCCACTGTACTACATGGCAATATCTTGACTTGTGAATTCAGGCAGCAAATCTTAGAATCATAGAAAATTTACAGCACAGAAGGAGGCCATTCGGCCTATCGTGTCCGCGCCGGCCGAATATGAGCCACCCAGGGTAATCTCACTTTCCAGCACTTGGTCCGTAGCCTTGTAGATCACGGCACTTCAAGTGCACATCCAGGTACTTCTTAAATGAGTTGAGGGTTTCTGCCTCTACCACCCTTTCAGGCAGTGAGTTCCAGACCCCCACCACCCTCTGGTGAAAACATTTTTCCTCAGCTCCCCTCTAATCCTTCTACCAATCACTTTAAATCTATGCCCCCTGGTTATTGACCTCTCTGCTAAGGGAACTAGGTCCTTCCCATCCACTCTATCCATAGGCCCCTCATAATTTTGTACACCTCAATTAAATCACACCTCAACCTTCTCTGTTCCATAGAGAACAACCCCAGCCTATCCAATCTTTCCTCATAGCTAAAATTCTCCAGTTCTGGCAACATCCTCGTAAATCTCCTCTGTACCCTCACCAGTGCAATTACATCCTTCCTGTAATGTGACCAGACCTGTACACAGTATGCAAGCTGTGGCCTAACCAGTGTTTTATACAGTTCCAGCATAACGTCCCTGCTCTAACATCCAAGTCTCGGGTAAAAAAAGAAAAATATTCCAAATGCCTTCTTAACCACCTTCTCTACCTATCCTGCCACCTTCAGGGATCTGTGGACATGCACTCCAAGGTCCCTCATTTCATCTACACCTTTCAGTATCATCCCATTTATTGTGTAATCCTTTGCCTTGTTTGCCCTCCCCAAATGCATCACCTCACACTTCTCCGGATTGAATTCCATTTGCCACTTTTCTGCCCACCTGATCAGTCCATTGATGTCTTCCTGCAGTCTACTGCTTTCCTCCTCACTGTCAATCAGACGGCCAATTTTTGTGTCATCTGCAAACTTCTTAATCATGCCCCCTACATTTAAGTCCAAATCATTAATATAGACCACAAAAAGCAAGGGACGAGTACTGAGCCCTGCGGAACCCCACTGGAAACAGCCTTCCAGTCACAAAAATACCCGCCGACCATTACCCTTTGCTTCCTGCCAATGAGCCAATTTTGGATCCAACCTGACACTCTCCCCTGGATCCTATGGGCTTGTACTTTTTTGACCAGTCTGCCATGTGGGACCTTGTCAAAAGCCTTGCTAAAATCCATGTAGACTACATCAAATGCATTACCTTCATCGACCTTCCTTGTTACCTCCTAAAAAAATTCAATCAAGTTAGTCAGACACGACCTTCCCTTAACAAATGCATGCTGACTATCCTTGATTACTCTGTGTCTTTCTAAGTGACGGTTTATCCTGTCCCTCAGAATTGATTCCAGTAATTTGCCTGCCACCGAGCTTAGACTGACTGGCCTGTTATTACTTGGTCTATCCCTCGCTCCCTTTTTAAACAATGGTACAACGTTAGCAATCCTCCAATCCGCGGGCACCACGCCTGTGGTGGGAGGAGGAAAACACAATTGAGCCCAATCCTGCCCTCCCCTCATATCTACACAGGTGCACTTCCCAGCATGTGTTTTTTTATTCGTTCATGGGATGTGGGCGTCGTTGGTGAGGACGGCATTGATCGCCCATCCCTAATTGCCCTTGAGAAGGTGGTGGTGAGCCGCCTTCTTGAATCGCTGCAGTCCGTGTGGTGAAGGTTCTCCCACAGTGCTGTTAGGAAGAGAGTTCCAGGATTTTGACCCAGCGACGATGAAGAAATGACGATATATTTCCAAGTCGGGATGGTGTGTGACTTGGAGGGGAACATGCAGGTGGTGTTGTTCCCATGTACCTGCTGCCCTTGTCCTTCTAGGTGGAAGAGGTCGCAGGTTTGGGAGGTGCTGTCGAAGAAGCCTTGGCGAGTTGCTGCAGTGCATCCTGTGGATGTTACACACTGCAGCCACAGTGCGCCAGTGGTGAAGGGAGTGAATGTTTAGGGTGGTGGATGGGGTGCCAATCAAGCGGGCTGCTTTGTCCTGGATGATGTCGAGCTTCTTGAGTGTTGTTGGAGCTGCACTCATCCAGGCAAGTGGAGAGTATTCCATCACACTCCTGACTTGTGCCTTGTAGATTGTGGAAAGGCTTTGGGGAGTTAGGAGGTGAGTCACTCGCCACAGAATACCCAGCCTCTGACCTGCTCTTGTAGCCACAGAATTTATATGGCTGGTCCAGTTAAGTTTCTGGTCATTGGTGATCCCCAGGATGTTGATGGTGGGGGATTCAGCAATGGTAATGCCGTTGAATGTCAAGGGGAGGTGGTTAGACTCTCTCTTGTTGGAGATGGTCGTTGCCTGACACTTGTCTGGCCCGAATGTTACTTGCCACTTATCAGCCCAAGCCTGGATGTTGTCCAAGTCTTGCTGCATGCGGGCTTGGACTGCTTCATTATTTGTGGGGTAATTATTTGTGTCACTGGATAGCCATCTGGGGCATGAATCTTAGACACATCACTTGGTGGTCTCCTGGATTGAGCTTCCATTTTCCTATTGTATTGGGAGAGCCAAAGCAGGATATCCCAGCATCTGATTTTAAACTCCTGATGCGTACTTTATTCAGTGGAGTGATTATCAGCTGCTGAGAGACACTTAACTCCTCAAAACTGACTAAACCTGTTCAATATGATAAAAGATACTTTGCAATTAATAGTGGAATTTAAATATTGTGCAACTAAAATGCTTATGCTTGCATCCTGGATACTTATGTCAACAGTATAATGAGCTTTTTGCTCCTGCTATTGCTAAGGGCAAGAATGTCTTTTTTTAAAAGATATTTTCCCTGTTTTTTGCTTTTGCAGTTTCCTAGCTGAGAGGTCTGGTGGATATGTTGCTCCCAGGCCTGTGCCAATGCTGCTTTTAACCTGGATGCTCGGAAAACTACTAAAGTATCTCTTCCTCTCGTTTTCTGTCTGTCCCTACCATGCAGTGTGTGTCACCCACTCAGCACCTCTGCCCAGCAACATGACTAGAATGGGGAACTCAGCATGTGGAGTTGGCTGTGTTCTAATCAAGATACATTCCAGTCACACCTGTTGTAAATCAAGGTTAACTGATAAATGTGACTGATCCTTGCAGTAGAACAGAGTGCAAACTGTTCATTTTACAAATTACATCTTAAACTTGAACACAAGTGTAAGATAATAATGTGCTAATGTGATTTTTTAAATTTATGTTATAATATAGTCCATAACAACTAAATGAATCACGTTTAATTAAATAATTAAAGAAAACTGTCTTTGTGGAAAATTGTAAACTTAACTTGTTTGAGGGAGAAATGATGTGCATTGTTTTTGTCCATGTGACACAAGGGCTCAGATCTTGCTGGAGTGGGGCATCTCGCGGCGTGCGCTGTTAGTTGGATTTTTTTCCTGTACCCTTCAGCTCAAAATTGTTTTGCCCTGTAAGTTACTGGAAGTGGGAGCTGATAACGAGGGCATCTGGGACCTTGGTGAACAACAGGACAAACAGTCTACCTCCTTAATAAATGAAATTTAAGGATTGAGAAAGGAATAGAGGAACAATGGAGAAGAAGGTATTAGAGTCAAATCAAGTACAAAAAGAGAAATAAAGAGAGGAGAAGAAAGACTGGACTGAGAGAGAGAGAGAAAAAAGGACAGAAAGGAAAAGTAAGAAAAAGATTTCAAAATTTTAAATTTAATATGTTTTAAATCTCTAAGAAGAATGTACGACATGCAGGAATGAGACTCAACAGTTTAAATATTTCCCTATCTGAGCTGGAGAGATTGATTTTTTTTTATTCGTTCATGGGATGTGGGCGTTGTTTGCGAAGCAGGCATTTATTGCCCATCCCTAATTGCCCTTGAGAAGGTGGACAAATGTAAAGAATCTTACAACACCAGGTTATAGTCCAACAGTTTTATTTGAAAATCACAAGCTTTCGGAGGCTTTCTCCTTCGTCAGGTGAGTGTGGGATTCCTTGAAGGTTACCGTATATATAGTCAGAGAACAATGCAAATGGAACTGAACACTGTGCAATCATCAGCGAACATCCCCATTTCGGACCTTATGATGGAGGGAAGGTCATTGATAAAGCAGCTGAAGATGGTTGGGCCGAGGACACTGCCCTGAGGAACACCTGCAGCAATGTCCTGGGGCTGAGCTGATTGGCCTCCAACAACCACTACCATATTCCTTTGCGCTAGGTATGATTCCAGCCACTGGAGAGTTTTCCCCTTGATTCCCATTGACTTCAATTTTACTAGGGCTCCTTGGTGCCACACTCGGTCAAATGCTGCCTTGATGTCAAGGGCAGTCACTCTCACCTCACCTCTGGAATTCAGCTCTTTTGTCCATGTTTGGACCAAGGCTGTAATGAGGTCTGGAGCCGAGTGGTCCTGGCGGAACCCAAACTGAGCATCGGTGAGCAGGTTATTGTTGAGTAAGTGCCGCTTGATAGCACTGTCGATGACACCTTCCATCACTTTGCTGATGATTGAGAGTAGACTGATGGGGCGGTAATTGGCCGGATTGGATTTGTCCTGCTTTTTGTGGAAAGGAAATACCTGGGCAATTTTCCACATTGTCGGGTGGATGCCAGTGTTGTAGCTGTACTGGAACAGCTTGGCTAGAGGCGCAGCTAGTTCTGGAGCACACGTCTTCAGCACTACAGCTGGGATGTTGTCGGGGCCCATAGCCTTTGCTGTATCCAGTGCACTCAGCCGTTTCTTGATATCACGTGGAGTGAATCGAATTGGCTGAAGACTGGCTTCTGTGATGGTGGGGATATCGGGAGGAGGCCGAGATGGATCATCTACTCGGCACTTCTGGCTGAAGATGGTTGCAAATGCTTCAGCCTTGTCTTTTGCACTCAGGTGCTGGACTCTGCCATCATTGAGGATGGGGATGTTTGCAGAGCCTCCTCCTCCCGTTAGTTGTTTAATTGTCCACCACCATTCACGACTGGATGTGGCAGGACTGCAGAGCTTTGATCTGATTCGTGGTTGTGGAATCGCTTAGCTCTGTCTCTAGCATGTTGCTTCCGCTGTTTAGCGTGCCTGTAGTCCTGAGTTGTAGCTTCACCAGGTTGGCACCTCATTTTTAGGTACGCCTGGTGCTGCTCCTGGCATGCTCTTCTACACTCCTCATTGGACCAGGGTTGATCTCCTGGCTTGTTGGTAATGGTAGAGTGAGGAATATGCCGGGCCATGAGGTTACAGATTGTGCTGGAATACAATTCTGCTGCTGCTGATGGCCCACAGCGCCTCATGGATGCCCAGTTTTGAGCTGCTAGATCTGTTCTGAATCTATCCCATTTAGCACGGTGGTAGTGCCACACAACACGTTGGATGGTGTCCTCAGTGCGAAGATGGGACTTCATCTCCACGAGGACTGTGCGGTGGTCACTCCTACCAATACTGTCATGGACAGATGCATTTGCAACAGGTAGATTGGTGAGGACGAGATCAAGTAAGTTTTTCCCTCGTGTTGGTTCACTCACCACCTGCCGTAGGCCCAGTCTGGCAGCTGTGTCCTTCAGGACTCGGCCAGCTCGGTCAGTAGTGGTGCTACCGAGCCACTCTTGGTGATGGACATTGAAGTCCCCCACCCAGAGTACGTTTTGTGCCCTTGCTACCCTCAGTGCTTCGTCCAAGTGGTGCTCAACATGGAGGAGGACTGATTCATCAGGTGAGGGAGGATGGTAGGTTGTAATCAGCAGGAGGTTTCCTTGCCCATTGGCATTTCATTAACAATTGTCACATCGTTAAAAGGGTACTTACGCTGTTAAGTACCAGCTCTAAATTTCTGCATCGAGTTTAATTCGAGTTTAATGTGCAAATCCAGGAAGTTTTTAAAAATAGCAGAGAGGTTGAGGGTGAGCTGCTGTTTGTGCAAGGAAAACGGTGGAGCAGCATAAATCGACCAGCAAGTTATGGCGATTCGCAACTCATGGCTTATCTCTTCACCTGAACTTACTGGCTGATTTGCACATTAATAACGGCTTGCTTCATGAAGTCGCCATTATTTTTCAACAAGATTTGGGCCACAGTGATACTTCAACCCAGTTTTTTTACATAATTGGAAGCAAACAAACTGAAACAGATTTGCTAAACATTTTTTTTCATAAAGGTGACATTCCTTTTAATTAATCTGTCAGATTCTGTTATTTTATCATATTTCTGTTAACATAAGGAACCTTTGTAGTTTACAGAGTTCAGACCCTGAACAAGATGACCAATCTACTGACGGTTTGCCTCATTTGTTGTGTCTTGATAGTCAAGAGAAGCTTCAACGTGAAATTAACAGTGTTCTCAGCATGGAAAAAGATTTCAAAATGCAAGGCGTCCTCTCAGCAAATTTTCCTGATTTGAGTATTGATCAAGCTCAAGATACCAACGTATTGCTAGAACAGATATATTCTGACAGCACAGACACATACAGAAAGAGGTCTGAAATGGGTGGCTATAATTTATCAATCTGCGATTGTAAAAAGACTGAAATCACTTCTAATGAGATTCAAGACCATTCAGAAGACATGTCTATAGCAAACAGAGGGCAGGTCACTACTATTGAAAGTTCTTTTGATAGCCATGGTTCGATCTACCAAAACAGTGCCTGGGATAACAAATGTGAACTTAACAAAAGACTGAAAGCCAGAGCAGGTTTTAATGAGCGTGCAGAGAAGAGAGATGCAGTATGTACTCCACCTGTTCAAGAGGAAGAAAACAGATTTCTGTTTGGTCAAGATAACTGCACCTATTTTCAATCAAGTCAAAATAATGAGGCAGTTAAAGCAGATACAGAGTATATTCCAGAGAATTCCTATGATGAAGATTGCTTATCATTTATATTTGAGACAGGACAATATTCAATAAAGATTCATCAAGGTCAGCATGTGCCTCTTACTTTGCTCACACCAACTGATTGGCTTGAATATACCAAGTCCACTTTTGATTACCAACAAGCAGAACAAGCCATTCAGATGAACATTTTAGGTCGTCGCCTACAACTAAAGAATTCTTCAAAAGTGGAAGTGGGAAAATATGCTAAGTTAGCAGAAGATACTGTAAAGAGTCCAGTACTGCCAGCCCATTCTAAGAAGGAACAGGCGTCCCACACTATCAAACCATCCAAAGCAGGACGACCAGTTGCCTCGTACTTTCAGCCTAAAGACTCAGTAAGGACTAATTTTCTGTCACCAATTAAAATGTTATATCTCCTTATTTTGTGATTACAATTTTATGTTTTAGCTGTATTATTTACCAAAAACTCCTGGGTCATTTTTGCTTAAATATAAATGTAACTTACATTACTTTTAAATTTGTTGTGATTGTGTAGAACTGCAAATATTAATCTAATCATAGGAAACCAACACTGTTAGTTAATATGTAACAATGAACAAGGAAGTGTTCCAAGTTTGTTGAAGTTGGCATTTTTCTTTGTACCTTAAGTTATTTGTTTGATAATTACATTTAATATTCCTATTGTCAGTTACTGTGGTCCATTTGGAGCAATTACCTTTTTGAGTACTCTTATCATTAATGTGAAAAATGTGAGACAAGTGTGAACAAATCAAAATGGATTGATGAAATGACAGTCACAGATTTTCAGAAAGTGGATTCCCCTTGGTAGCTGTTACCATTGGCTTGGATATTCTCTCAGCTTCAGCAGTGCTGGTCACTCCCGTAAGCAGTCCCCACATCATACATTCAGGAGGGTGCTTGCATTGCTCAATACCTTATTATGCAATAACACAAGGGCTTAACAATAGTTGTGATCTGCACTGGATACCAGGTGAGATTTTCCTGGGTCTTCATCCAGGCACACTGGATTGCCTGGGTGCAGAAAATTGGCAAATCGAGAAGGCTGCAGCGCCTGCCTGTAAAGGAATCTTCCCTGATTTCCCCCCATTTAGAGTCATAGAGTCACAGAGTTATACAGCACGGATAGAGGCCCTTCGGCCCATCGTGTCCGCGCCGGCCATCAAGCCCTGTCTAATCTAATCCCATATTCCAGCATTTGGTCTGTAGCCTTGTATGCTATGGCATTTCAAGTGCTCATCCAAATGCTTCTTGAATGTTGTGAGGGTTCCTGCCTCCACAACCCTTTCAGGCAGTGAGTTCCAGACTCCAACCACCCTCTGGGTGAAAAAGTTCTTTCTCAAATCCCCTCTAAACCTCCCGCCTTTTACCTTGAATCTATGCCCCCTTGTTATAGAACCCTCAACGAAGGGAAAAAGCTCCTTAGTATCCATCCTATCTGTGCCCCTCATAATTTTATACACCTCAATCATGTCCCCCCTCAGCCTCCTCTGCTCCAAGGAAAACAAACCCAATCTTCCCAGTCTCTCTTCATAGCTGAAGCGCTCCAGCCCTGGTAACATCCTGGTGAATCTCCTCTGCACCCTCTCCAAAGCGATCACATCCTTCCTGTAGTGTGGCGACCAGAACTGCACACAGTACTCCAGCTGTGGCCTAACCAGTGTTTTATACAGCTCCATCATAACCTCCTTGCTCTTATATTCTATGCCTCGGCTAATGCCAAGATCCCTCTGACCCTCTGTCTTGCCTAGGGTCCTCCCATTCATTGTGTATTCCCTTGCCTTGTTAGTCCCTCCAAAGTGCATCACCTCGCACTTTTCCGGGTTAAATTCCATTTGCCACTGTTCCGCCCATCTGACCAACCCATCTATATCGTCCTGCAGACTGAGGCTATCCTCCTCGCTATTTACCACCCTACCAATTTTTGTATCATCAGCGAACTTACTGATCATACCTTTTACATTCATATCCAAGTCGTTAATGTAGACCACAAACAGCAAGGGACCCAGCACCGATCCCTGTGGTACCCCACTGACCACAGGCTTCCAGTCACAAAAACAACCTTCGACCATCACCCTCTGCCTTCTGCCACTAAGCCAGTTTTGTATCCAAAGTGCCAAGGCACCCTGGATTCCATGGGCTCGTACCTTCTTGACCAGTCTCCTGTGCGGGACTTTATCGAAGGCCTTACTGAAATCCATGTATACCACATCCACTGCGTTACCCTCATCCACACGCCTAGTCACCCCCTCAAAAAATTCAATCAAATTAGTCAGACATGATCTTCCCTTGACAAAGCCATGTTGACTATCCCTGATTAATCCTTGCTTCTCCAAGTGGAGACTAATTTTGTCCTTCAGAATTTTTTCCAATAATTTTCCTACCACTGATGTTAGGCTCACTGGCCTGTAGTTCCCCGGTTTTTCCCTACTCCCCTTCTTGAATAATGGTACTACATTAGCGGTTCTCCAGTCCTCTGGCACATCCCCTGTGGCCAGAGAGGTTCTGAATATATGTGTTAGAGCCCCCGCAATCTCCTCCTTTGCCTCACACAGTAGCCTGGGATACATTTCGTTCGGGCCCGGGGATTTATCCATTTTTAGGCCTGCTAAAACCGCCAATACCTCCTCCCGCTCGATGTTAATATGTTCGAGTATATCACAGTCCCCCTGCCGTATTTCTATGTCTACATCGTCCTTCTCCATAGTGAAAACAGATGCAAAAAATTCATTTAGAACCCCTCCTACATCTGCTGGCTCCACACACAGATTGCCATTTTTGTCCCTAATGGGCCCTATTTTTTCCCTAGTTATCCTCTTACCCTTAATATACTTATAAAACATCTTAGGATTTTCCTTTATTTTGCTCGCCAGTGTTATTTCATGGCCCCTCCTTGATCTCCTAATTTATTTTTAAAGTATCCCCCTGCACTTTTTGTACTCCTCTAGGGCTTCCTCCGTCCTTAGCCTTTTGTATCTGCCAAAAGCCCTCCTTTTTTTCCTAATCCATTCTCATATATCCCCTGACATCCAAGATTCCCTGGAGTTCTTGGAACCACCTTTGACCTTTACGGGAACATGTTGCCATTGTATGGTCTCAATCTCCCTTCTGAAAGACTCCCATTGCTCCGATGCGGATTTTCCTACAAGCAGCTGATCCCAGTCCACTTTGGCCAGATCCTGCCTTATCCTATTAAAATCGGCCTTCCCCCAATTTAGAACCTTTATTTCCGGCCCCTCCCTGTCCTTTTCCATGACCACCTTAAATCTCACCGAATTATGGTCACTGTCACCAAAGTGCTCACCTACTAGCACTTCTTCCACTTGGCCGGCCACATTCCCTAGAATTAGGTCCAGTACCGCCCCCTCTCTTGTAGGACTTTCTACATGCTGGCTCAAAAAGCTCTCCTGGATGCACGTTAAGAATTTTGTACCCTCTAAGCCTTTTACACTCTAAGTATCCCAGTTAATATTGGGGAAGTTGAAATCCCCCACTATTATTACCCTATTATTTGCACAATTTTCTGAGATTTGCCTACATATCTGTTCCTCTATCTCCCCCTGACTGTTTGGGGGCCTATAGTACACTCCCATCAAAGTGCTTGCCCCCTTTTTGTTTTTAAGCTCCACCCATATGGCCTCATTAGAGGAACCTGCTAATATATCATCCCTCCTTATGGCAGTAATTGATTCTTTAATTAATATTGCGACCCCCCCTCCTCTTATACCTCCCCCTCTGTCTCGCCTGAAGATTCTGTACCCCGGAATATTGAGCTGCCAGTCTTGCCCCTTCCTCAACCATGTCTCTGTGACAGCAACAATATCATACTCCCATGTGTTTATCAACACCTTCAGTTCATCCACCTTATTCGCAAGACTCCTTGCATTAAAATAGATGCCATCCAGCCTTGCCCTTACATATTTGCCCTGTCTTCCAAGCTGACTTGTTTTTTTCTCTATATTTGGCTGCACATCACCCCCTATTGTAGCTCCACTCTGTATCCCATCCCCCTGCCAAGTTAGTTTAAACCCCCCCCAACAGTGCTAGCAAACCTCCCCACAAGGATATTTATCCCGCTCTGGTTCAGGTGCAACCCGTCCGACTTGTACAAGTCCCACCTTCCCCAGAAGCAGGCCCAGTGATCCAGGAAACTGAAACCCTCCCTCCTGCACCAACTCTTTAGCCACGCATTCATCTGTTCTATCCTCCTATTTCTATACTCACTAGCCCGTGGCACTGGGAGTAATCCAGAGATTACAACCTTTGAGGTCCTGCTCTTTAATCTGCTACCTAGCTCCCTAAATTCTTGATGCAGGACCTCATCTCACCTATGTCGTTGGTCCCAATGTGGACCACGACCTCTGCCTGCTCACCCTCCCCCTTGAGAATGCCCTGTAGCCGCTCAGTGACATCCATGACCCTGGCACCAGGGAGGCAACAAACCATCCTGGAGTCACGTTTACGGCCACAGAAACGCCTGTCTGTTCCCCTTACGATAGAATCCCCTACCACTATAGCTCTTCCACTCTTTTTCCTCCCAGCCTGTGCAGCAGAGCTACCCCTGGTGCCAGGAAGTTGGCTGCTGCTGCCTTCCCCTGATAAGTCATCCCCCTCAACAATATCCAAAGCGGTATATTTGTTTGAGAGGGGGACGGCCACAGGGGACCCCTGCACTGCCTGCCTGCTCCTCTTACTCTGCCTGGTGGTCACCCAATTACTTCCTGCCTGTACAACCTTTACCTGCGGTGTGTCCATCTCACTAAACGTGCTATCCACGACGTTGTCAGCATCGCGAATGCTCCATAATGAATCCATCCGCAGCTCCAGTGCCGCAATGCGGTTTGTCAGTAGCTGCAGCTGGATACATTTCCCGCACACATGGTCGTCAGGGACACCGGAAGGGTCCCTTATTTCCCACATAGAGCAGGAAGAGCATAACACGGGGCTGGGCTGTCCTGACATGACTTACCCTTTAACTAATTAATTCAAATTAAATGAATCCCACCAATTTCACTTCAATTAAAAGGTATACTCAAGGGCCCTTGCTGAACAGCAGTCCCCCACTACACAACAGAGACCTGAGAATCCACAAACTCTAACCTTAGACAAATTCAGCAGGAAAGTACTCACCAGCCAATCACTTACCTCTTCCTTGGTGACGTCCCACTTGGATTACTTTTTGCTTCTTATTTATCTTAGGTCCAGGAGTTAAGTCCCTGAAAACAAAATATAAAATCGAACCTACCCTTTAAATTCCCTCTACCCCCCAAAAGGTTAGAGGAGGTGGGAGGGTGGGAGTCACTACTAGTGTAGTGTCTCGGGTTTAGCAACCGCTCCACCTATATACGGGTACCAATGAATTGGCCCCGCCCCCTGCCTTTGAAAAAGCCCGCGAAGCTCTTTCCCCGCTGGGGAAAAAGACTCACGTAGGTGAGTTTAATTACTCACCTCAGGCCTCCGCTGCTCCCTTTATCGACTCGCCGCCGCTCCCGCCGCTCCAACCAGGTCCGCTCCTCCTTCCCCGCTGCCGACCGCTCTGAAGGAAAATTGGATGGGTTCCTTTACAGATGTGCAGTCTGACCCACCAAATTTGCAATATTCGCTGCACCCAGACAATGCATTGTGCCTGGGCAGAGACCCAGGAGAATCTCTCCTATCGTGTCTTCCACATGTACCCTCGTGTACTCCTCCAATTATTCAGTAGGTGGATTAAAACACTTTAGCGAGATGAGGCCTGAAACGAATCGTTAATCTGTTTATTTTTACAGATATCAATTGAGCGTACAGTAATAATCAAAACTCAGTTACTTCCTTATCTTCAACCCCCCCCCCCCCCCCGCCAACCCTTGTGAATAAGAAAAATAATAAACCATGCCACAGTATTCCACGTTAATGGGCTAACTTAACTTTTCCTGGTTAACCTTCTAGTTATGAACAGCTTTGAACTTAGGATGAATGAGTTTTTCCTTGCCAGGCCAGGCTTCCTTCCCAGATCGAAATGGACTGACTGACCTTGAACAGGGGTTTTTCTCTTTTTTGTTATTTTTGACCCCTGGAAATGAGTGACTGTCCCTCCGACTTCTTCCTTATTCAGTGATTCACCAGTAGGCCTGGCAAGAAAACCAACTATCACTGCACACCCCTCCCCCAAAAGAGAGGATTTTCACCAGACTCCCCATGCTAGGATCAAATGAATATGTCATCCCAACCATAGATTGATGGATGTTGTAGGAAGCCTCAGATAAGATAAGAAATAACTATTATCCCTGGTCAGTGCCTAGCTAATTAACATAAAAATTTCATTTTGACTCAGCAGCTGAAGCATATTTCTGTAACAAGAATTTAAAACCTGTTTGAACCCAGTTTAATTTAAAATACATCACTTAAATTTAACTAATTTCCAAAAAAATTGTAAAAAAATCCCAAAATGTGACCATGGTATACTGCAGCTAGTATCGCGGATGAGAGCAGTTCTGATGTTAATTGTGATTAGAGCTTTGGAATCTTATAACTTTGGTGTTCGTCATAGTCAAGGCAAGTGATTTGGTCCAATTTAGCAACAAATCCCATGAATTTCTACACTTACCACGGCCGATTTTAGTGTCTGATATGCCTTATCTGCATCCTGCACACTGGACTCCAAAATCAGATGGCATCAGTTCTGCTGGATCGCCACCTAATTTAGCCCCAACATTAACTTCCAGTCAGATCTAGGCAGGCATTGGAAGCTCCTGCCCAGAGCAGGTGGGAGCATCTTTAGGACATTCAAAAGAGGTGGGAAAGGTTATGGTTCATTTTGTGGCCAGCTGGTGTGCTAGGAACTTAGTGTCCAGCATACCCAGGAGACCTAGTGAGAAAAGGGCCTCAAAATCGATATAATCAGGAGAGCATTTAATAGGTCCAAACATTTCTTGGTCCTTGTGTTATCTTTTTCTTTATTTGCTTTCATGAGTCTTTGTGCCAGCTGTTGTTAATTAATTATTTTTTTGCCCCCCCCCCCCCCGCTTCCTTTCCTGGCACCAGTGGGTTTGCCAGTGGAAATCCCCTGAACCGACATGCTTGAATGGATGCCATGGGGGTCTGGCTCCCACGACGTGCTCTGTGCCCTCCCATCGGCACCTACATTTGCAGACCAAGGTGAAATTACCTCGCTGTGGCAGACATTGTGCTGTGAGAGGCGCCTCCACCCAAAGGAAACTATGCCAGCAATGCCTCGGTGGCTTCACAACAATATTTAAATGCTGGTTATGCTGGGTGGTTCTTTGGAAGTACTCCAGTCACAATGTGTCATTGTAGGACTGCATGAAGGAAGACATGCCCCTGTAATCAAGAGCCAATGTTTCCTGATTGGCCACAGCCAACAAGATGCCACCAACCATTTCTTCAGGCTCAGGCACTCTTACCAACCAGTGAAAGTGGGGATCTGTCCTCTCAGAATCTGGGTCAGTAGCAAAAGGACACCTGCAGCTATCACAGACAGGCGCTTGTAATAGTCAGCTGCGGCCAGTAACGTGGCTGTGCCTCTTTGCATTTTGCAAGCTGACTGTTGAGATTGGTGCTGTACAGTGGCACAGAGGGCAATCGCCTCCCAGGCACTTCACGAAAAGCCACCTCGACTTCAGCAGCCTTCAAATGAAGGATTGGACGCTGAGTTGCTCTGTCACTTGTTTGCAGACCCATGCCTGCACCCTTTCCTGCCATTTTTTGCCTACCACTTCTTAATCTCCTGCCCCAGCAGCCTTGGCAAAGGCTGCTGATAGTGTGAAATGCCTTGAAAGCTCTCCAAAAGCTTTCTCAATTTTGGCCCCTTCTGTGATGCTCCTTTTTAAATTCTTTTAAATATTATTTACATGTAACTTTCCTCTCCTACCACATATTGTCCCTATGATGTGGAGATGCCGGTGATGGACTGGGGTGGACAAATGTAAGGAATCTTACAACACCAGGTTATAGTCCAACAATTTTATTTTAAAATCACAAGCTTTCGGAGATTATCTCCTTCGTCAGGTGGGTAGTGAATGAGAGGTTCTCAAATTGTATATCTTATATTAGGCTGGGACACCAGCACACCAATCAAAGGTGTCGTTGGTGTTCAGACAGGTTAGCCACAGAAAACAGTAGGTCCCAGTATACTGAATACACAATGTGTCAAATTACACAGACAGAGAGAAAGAGACCCGAAAGGCAGAGAGAGAGAGAAAGAGAATTTCCAGTTGTATTAAAAACAGATAACTTTTTTTTCCCTGCTGGTGGGGTTACGTGTAGCGTGACATGAACCCAAGATCCCGGTTGAGGCTGTCCTCATGGGTGCGGAACTTGGCTATCAATTTCTGCTCGACGATTTTGCGTTGTCGTGTGTCTCGAAGGCCGCCTTGGAGAACGCTTACCCGAAGATCGGTGGCTGAATGTCCTTGACTGCTAAAGTGTTCCCCGACTGAGAGGGAACCCTCCTGTCTGGTGATTGTTGCACGGTGTCCGTTCATCCGTTGTCGCAGTGTCTGTATGGTCTCGCCAATGTACCATGCTCCGGGGCATCCTTTCCTGCAACGTTTGAGGTAGACAACGTTGGCCGAGTCACAGGAGTATGAACCATGTACCTGGTGGGTGGTGTCCTCTCTTGTGATGGTGGTATCTGTGTCGATGATCTGGCATGTCTTGCAGTTTGTTGAGCTGGTGGGTGAGTTCTTTGGTCAGATCTGCGAGTAACCGTCTATAGTGTTCCTGGTTGTCCAGTTGTCGGTATGCTTCTTTGCAATAGTCCGTTCTGTTCTGTATGAAAGACGCCCTCGTAAGAACGGGATATGACGCTCGACTTGTCGATCGACAGTTCCGACGGGCCACAGCGAAGAATCGCATAGACCTCCTCAGAAGACAAACACGGGACGCAACCAACAGAGTACCCTTCGGCGTCCAGTACTTCCCCGGAGCGGAGAAACTACGCCATGTTCTCCGCAGCCTTCAACATGTCATCGATGACGACGAACACCTCGCTATGGCCATCCCCACGCCTCCACTACTCGCCTTCAAACAGCCACCCAACCTCAAACAGACCATCGTTCGCAGCAAATTACCCAGCTTTCAGGAGAACAGCGTCCATGACATCACACAACCCTGCCACGGCAACCTCTGCAAGGCATGCCAGATCATCGACACAGATACAACCATCACACGAGAGGACACCACCCACCAGGTACATGGTTCATACTCCTGTGACTTGGCCAACGTTGTCTACCTCATACGTTGCAGGAAAGGATGCCCCGGAGCATGGTACATTGGCGAGACCATGCAGACACTGCGACAACAGATGAATGGACACCGCGCAACAATCGCCAGACAGGAGGGTTCCCTCCCAGTCGGGGAACACTTCAGCAGTCAAGGACATTCAGCCACCGATCTTCAGGTAAGCGTTCTCCAAGGCGGCCTTCGAGACACACGACAACGCAAAATCGTCGAGCAGAAATTGATAGCAAAGTTCCGCACCCATGAGGACGGCCTCAACCGGGATCTTGGGTTCATGTCACGCTACACGTAACCCCACCAGCAGGGAAAAAAAAGTTATCTGTTTTTAATACAACTGGAAATTCTCTCTCTCTCTCTGCCTTTCCGGTCTCTTTCTCTCTGTCTGTGTAATTTGACACATTGTGTATTCAGTATACTGGGACCTACTGTTTTCCATGGCTAACCTGTCTGAACACCAACGACACCTTTGATTGGTGTGCTGGTGTCCCAGCCTAATATAAGATATGCAATTTGAGAACCTCTCATTCACTACTCACCTGACGAAGGAGATAATCTCCGAAAGCTTGTGATTTTAAAATAAAATTGTTGGACTATAACCTGGTGTTGTAAGATTCCTTACATATTGTCCCTAGATCAATCTGTGTATGAATCTGGTGCTGTTACTAATTATACAAATGAGAATTGAATGCTATTTGTATTTAAAGTTTCCAGTGAGATTTGTACCAATTCTAAGCCATTTATAACTGACTTCGATCTGAAGACAAAAATCAGTCCTACTGTGTGAAGAATGATTATATTCCTCCGAGTACTGCAATTTTGCAAAACAAGTCCCAGAGGCATGGAAAATGCTGATTTTTGTCTTGGGTCATTGTGATTGACATTGTGGAATCTTCTTAGATCCAGACGATACAGCCAGTGCTGATTGTCAAAATGGATTGTAACTAGAGTTGATCGTCTTGTATCGTCACTGTAACCAACAACCACCTTGAAGTGAATGCACTACATTGATCACTGTTCTACTGACAACGCTCACTGCACAGTAAAAAGAGGAGATTCATTTTCAGAATGATACATGATTTAGTTATTCATTTAGTGAAGCACCTTAAGAATAATTGTCTTATGCCAATTACCGAATAAATGTAGCTTTGCTTTTTTTTTGGTAACTGCTGCATTGATTTCTCTCTGTCACATTTATATTACAGCATGCAGCAGCAAAAGCCAGTGAACTTCAGAAGAAGGTTGATGCAGCTGTGAATATCCATGAGATAGTCTCAGGATATATTGATGAGGAACATTTCACGGAGTTTCCAGCACTTCAGAATGCAAAGAATTTGAAACTATGGGAGAAACGTTTGCAATTGAAGAGGTATGCTTGTCTGATTAGAGTTTTTTTGTGGAACTTTTTTTTGATAAGTTGTTCAATGTGAAATATTGATGTGGGAAGGGAATATGCTGGGAAATAGGATGTTTTACCATTTGCATCCAGTGTCTATTTGCATCCTAAGCTCTGGAATTCCCTCCCTAAACCTCACCACCCCATTACCTCTCTCTCCTCCTTTATGATGTGGAGATGCCGGTGATGGACTGGGGTTAACAATTGTAAACAATTTTACAACACCAAGTTATAGTCCAACGATTTTATTTTTAATCCCACAAGCTTTCAGGGGCTTTCCCCTTCCTCAGGCGTCCTTTATGACGCTCTTTAAAACCTACCTCTTTGACCAAGCTTTTGGTCACCTGTCCTAAAATCTCCTTATGTGGCTCGGTGTCAAATTTTGTTTGATAATCGCTCCTGTGAAGCGCCTTGGGTCGTTTTATTATGATAAAGGCGCTATATAAATGCAAGTTGTTATTGTTTTTGTCTACATCAATTACTTTATATCACATAGAGCATAAATATCTGCATGGAAGGCTTTGCTGATGTTGCCAGAATCACAACCTCTTTTTCAGAAAAGTATCTCCTACTCCATCGCTGCAACACTTCCATTTCCCATCAGCGTTTCAATTGTCTAATTTGATAGCTTGCCTGAGTTTGTTTTCCAAATAGTAGGAATAAGTGAACTGGTTGATATTCTGGAGCTGAGAATGGGCTCATATTAAATGGAAAAAAAAACAAGAAACATACGGGCTGAACTGCTGGAATCCTACTAACATCATCACTAATCATCTATGTAATATATTAACATTTTTATGTGGGTTGCACGCTCCATTGAAGAAAGCTATGTAAACATTTCCTATGGGAATTCCCATGTTAAAATGTTTGCATTTCCTTGTAATACCAGTCGTGGTGCTCTAATATCATTTTCAATGTTAATGTTCTGACCTACCTGTCATGACTCCCCGTAACACTACCAAGTGGTGCTGCATTATCATTTCCCACGAATCACTCAAAATGCTTCCCGAGAAAAGTTTCATCTCTCATTTTTTCTCAGAAAGGTAAATGTCTGATAGCCACAATAAAATTTTAAATAAAATAAAAAATTCAAAAGTAATATATTTCCCAATGTTTTTACTTGAAGGCCTCAGCATCTTCTAAAAGCCTGGACTTGGACTTGTTTTTCTTTCTGCCCGGAGCTGCGATTCTGTTAGTTGAGTTTGGATTGTGCAGTCTAAGCATATGCACTGAGCTCAATTCCTCAGAATGCATAAGTAACATTTAGACGATTGTCCTGTTGAATATTTTTTTCTAGCTTCTGGAAGCATTTTCTCAGTTATTTTTCAGAATTATTTGAACAAAAGCTGGAGGATTAATTTAAAAAGCTTTATTAAGGCGTTTCTAATGACTGCTTTTTAAACGTGTTTGTGCGAGAGAGAAAAAACTTGACAGACTGTACTGATTATATACCTGTTGTAGCTTTTGTTTTGTGCTCTATCAACTTTGGAAAGCATTTAAGTTGAGAAAGAGATAAAGGTGCCAATTTTCGTTGTTAGCGCACATTGGGCGGACGGTGTGCGGGGTGCTCGGGACACCTGCTTGATTTCATGGTCAGGCCTCGACAATAATATTGCTGAGCTGCCAGCATTGAACGAGTGTTGACAGGCAGTTCACCGATGCGGGATTGGGGGGTGGGGGGGTGGTAGCTTGGAAATCCGGCAGCTCCTCCACGAAGCTGAGCTGGAAGTGGGGCATTAAGGGAAAGGGAGTCATTCCCGGGGTGGATGGGAGGAACTACGGGGGGAATGGCAGTGGGCAGGAGGATTTTTGTTGGTCAGGAGGATCTTGTTCCACTGCACAGCGTTCAGTTCCACTGTTTTGGGTGGGAGCGCCTGTTTGAAGGCCCACTCGAAAATTGCATCAGGCGGGCCTTGGATGAGAAGATAGTGGTAAGTTTTTTTAAAAAATCATCTCACTACCATGCCATTCACTCTGAGAAAGGGGGCAATAGTAACATAAAAATCACCTCCAGAGTGTATTTCGTCATCTTAACTTGAATGCATTTTTTCAAAAAAAGAGCTACATTTTGAAGCAGACAGAAAGCCTCTATCGGTTGCGTTTTGTGAGAGTTTGAAATGTAAACATTCTAATAGCTGACACCTGTGAGACAGAGACACTGGCAGGCTCAGAACCAATTGGGACTATCGATCTTCTGTTTCCTCCTCAGAAACTCAGTGTTTCTATGCCCAAGATATATTTTCCAATCAGAGGCAAAAGGAAAACCACAAATCCTGCAATACAGAAAAGGCCTGGCAATCTAGATTGATCAACATCAGAAGGAGAAAGATAGGTTAATACTATGGGAGGCATCCTTTATTAAAACTGGCATTATCATTCTGAAGAAGCCCTTTGTGTAGGACTGACAAGAACAGGTCAGAGCATTATAGAAATGATTGTTGCCATTATTAGCAGATGAAGGGGGAAAAATTTATTAAGGGTCGTTTTCGGGTGGGGGTAGTGTGATGCGCTAATACCCCGCGCCCGATGGACCCTACGCAGGCAGCACGTGAACTTCGTGCTGCCCCCCTGCTAATTATCATGATATCTAGGTGCAGCCAGCGCTACCCGCGCTGCTGAGAGGCTGCACAGAGAATGAGGAAGTTGGAAATGGGGCGTGCACAGCGCACGTCATCAGCAGCCTGCACCTCTTAAAGGTGAAGGTGCACATTTCAAATGGCAGGTACACAGCTTACTTGGAGGAGGGAAAGATGGCCACGAGGATAGTAGGACCGGCACGAGACAGGGCTCCATGCTTCTCTGATGATGCTCTGGGGGCCCTGGTGGAAGGGGTGGACCAAAGGAGGGACAACTTGTACCCGCAGGGTGGCCGGAAACCCTACAGACTGCAGCTCCGCAGGCATTGGCAGGCTGTGGTGCAGGAAGTCAATGCCAGGAGCATTGCACCACGCACGTGGGTGCAGTGCCAAAAGAAGTTCAATGATTTGACATGAGTGGTCAAGGTGAGTGAATGCAAGTGTCAAGTGGCACATCCTACCAACTGAACCACTGCTCCATGCATCACACTCCCTGTCACCCACCCACCAACAAACACCGCCCATCCGTACGCAATGCTGCACTCGGCATGCTGCATCTCACCCACCCGTAGTGCTACGCTAGCAGGCCACGCAACCACCACTCACTGATGTCAGGCGAGCACGCAGAACCCTTGCAGACAAGGCGTGTGGTTCCTGTTGCATCCTTGCGTCTTCCTCCACTTCCTCTTCTGGCTCCACCCCCTACTCCTCCTCCTCCTCCACTGCTTCTTCCTCCTCGTCCTCCTAAGCCTCGTCCTCCTCAACCTCCTCCACCTCTGGCTCAGGGTCTTCTGCAATCATTGGTGGCAAAGGCTGGTCCCTCATGATGGCGAGGTTGTGCAGCATGCAGCATACAGCCTTGGTCCAAACATGGACAAAAGAGCTGAATTCCAGAGGTGAGGTGAGAGTGACTGCCCTTGACATCAAGGCAGCATTTGACCGAGTGTGGCACCAAGGAGCCCTAGTAAAATTGAAGAAAATGGGAATCAGGGAGAAAACTCTCCAGTGGCTGGAGTCATTCCAAGCTGAAGGAAGATGGTAGTGGTTGTTGGAGGCCAATCATCTCAGTCCCAGGACATTGCTGCAGGAGTTCCTCAGGGCAGTGTCCTAGGCCCAACCATCTTCAGCTGCTTCATCAATGACCTTCCCTCCATCATAAGGTCAGAAATGGGGATGTTCGCTGATGATTGCACAGTGTTCAGTTCCATTCACAACCCCTCAGATAATGAAGCAGTCCAAACCTGCATGCAGCAAGATCTGGACAACATCCAGGCTTGGGCTCATGAGTGGCAAGTAACATTCGCGCCAGACAAGTGCCTGGCAATGACCATCTCCAACAAGAGAGATTCTTAAATCACCTCCCCTTGACATTCAACGGCATTACCATCACCGAATCCCCCACCATCAACATCCTGGGGGTCACCATTGACCAGAAACTTAACTGGACCAGCCATATAAATACTGTGGCTACAAGAGCAGATCCGAGGCTGGGTATTCTGCAGTGAGTGACTCACCTCCTGACTCCCTAAAGCCTTTCCACCTTCTACAAAGCACAAGTCAAGAGTGTGATGGAATACTCTCCACTTGGCTGGATGAGTGCAGCTCCAACAACACTCAAGACGCTCGACACCATCCGCTTGATTGGCACCCCCATCCACAACCCTAAACATTCACTCCCTTCACCACCGGCGCACAGTGGCTGCAGTGTGTACCATCCACAGGATGCACTGCAGCAACTCGCCAAGGCTTCTTCGACAGCACCTCCCAAACCTGCGACCTCTACCACCTGGAAGGACAAGAGCAGCAGGCATGCAGGAACAACACCACCTGCACGTTCCCCTCCAAGTCACACACCATCCCGACTTGGAAATATATCGCCAATCCTTCATCATCGCTGGGTCAAAATCCTGGAACTCCCTTCCTAACAGCACTGTGGAAGAACCTTCACCACACAGACTGCAGCGGTTCAAGAAGGCGGCTCACCACCACCTTCTCAAGGGCAATTAGGGATGGGCAATAAATGCTGGCCTCGCCAGCAACGCCCACATCCCATGAACGAATAGAAAAAAATACCACCACAAATCTGCCCACTCACTCAGGGAAGTACTGCAGGGCACCTCCAGACTGGTCTAGGCAGCGGAAGCATTGTTTGAGGAGGCCTACGGTGTGCTCCACAATGTTGCGTGTGGCAGCATGGCTCTCATTATAGGCCTGCTGTGCACGTGTGCGTGGGTTCCTGACCAGTGTCATAAGCCATGGCGTGAGGGGAGAGCCCTTGTCGCCCAGTAGCCAGCCTTCGGCTTGCCGAGTCGGGTGAAAGATACCTGGCATGTTGGACTGCCGCATGATGAAGGCGTCGTGACTGCTGCCAGGGTAAAGGGCATCGACCTCCATGATTCGATGCATGTGGTCACGCACCAGCTGCACGTTGAGGGAGGGGAAGCCCTTCTGGTTGACAAAGACAGCTGAGTTGATGTGCGGGGCACGCAGGGCAATGTGCGTGCAGTCCATGGCACCCTGCACCATGGGGAAGCCAGCAATGCGGGCGAACCCCCGTGGCCGCACCAGTTGACAGATCTTGGTCATGGCTTCCTTGGTGAACCTCAGGCGTCGGATGCAATCCTCCTCGGTCATGTTGAGGCAAGAGAATTGTTCCCGAAGGCCCTCATTGGGCAGGGCCTCCTGCTTAGTGCCCTGCGCTTCCTCGTCCTCCGTTTCCTCGCAGCTTGACCTGCTGTGCGTGGCCTCTTTGCATGCTCCCAGTCATGCTCGATGCCCAGCGGGAGCCCTAGCAGACCACCCATGGTTGGCAGGAATGTTGTTCAACCACGGTTGTAACTTTCCTACCCGTAAGGCAGTACTTGCCAAAGCACTCTCAAATGTAGTCCAGGAACTCTCAGTAAGAATAGGGAGCTTCAAAAAACACTTCCTACTCCTCCAGCAGCCAGAAGCAATAATCCAGCAACTAACCTGCAACATCTGCATGGCCCCTTTAAATAGCGCTGGTGGGGGGGTCCTTCAGGCACTGTAAGACACGTTCAGATGGTCGGGGTTAAGACTGTGCGTTGAGTTGAGCGTTACGATCCAAAATGGTGTCTATTGCTTTAAATCAGCATTGCACACTGATTGTATCTATTTTCTCCTTACTGTACATGCTGCCGGTGTTTGGTATTTGCGCATGCACTAATACTATACCAAGACGGCGTCCAGCGCACTTCACGCTGGAAACGTGCGTGCACATCCAACACGCTATCTTGGATGTCAGAGAGACCATGTAGCGCCGAAACAATGGGCGCTACACGGCCCAATTTAGCGCCCGAACACTTTAAATGTGTTAATGCCTTGACTAAAATAATGGACAGAGGAAGGTCACATAAAAGTGCTAAACCTTGCTTTGCGGATATCTTAATAGTAATTTCTAGGCTAATTTTTTAATCAGTTGATTTTAAAATTCAGAAGAAAATTTAAACCACAGAGTACAAAAAATTGGCAAACTTATCTTGACTAGGTACTAATAGTCAAAAACAGACTGATAAAAAGAAATATATGAAAGAAGAATGGAGGCAGCGGTGCCTTTTGTATGTTTTATTTTGGTGTATTTGTTATTGTAACACGAGGGACAGGAGAACACAGAGGATAATGAGTCCCTCTAAATAAATTACAAGGAAGTAATCCAATCATAGAGTTCAGCAAATCTCCGGTCGTTTCTGAATTTCATCTGAATCTTAAGACGGTCGTGGGGGTCTTTAATTCACCGATAGGTACCTATATTCCCAGTGTATATATAAATATTTATTATGTATAAATTTTAATTTTCTATTCCTGTTAGTATTCTTACTATAGCAGTCTTGTTTGTTTGATGTGAAGATTTCCAATACTTTTTGAAGATCAAAATCATGCATATGATACAGACAGAGGGCAAGATTTTCCTGTTCTTGTTTTGGAGTGTGTGGATCACCTGGGTGGAGCGAATACAGGAAATGTATGCGGGAGGAACGCACGCCATTACTGGACAAAAAATCTGGCAGGTTCCCTTCTGGGCGTGCGATCCTCTGCGCTCAGTTTTCCTCTGCTTGCTGCGCTTAAGTGATCCAATGCACTCAATTCGGCTCCAGGATCTTACTGATTTTATGATGTAAATCTGGAAAGAGGTGCGAAACGCATATCAAATGGCAAAATCTCTGATATTAATAACTCATCTCCCGTGGAATTGGTCATGTAGAAAAATGTTGATTTGGAGTGCTTTGGCATATTTGTCTTTAAGTTTTCATAAGCAGGGGAATGAAAGGTTTTAAAAACTCTTCAGTTTCAATAAATTAAATCTTTTTTTGAGTTGGAGTCTTTTTGCTGTGTGCTCCGGAGTGGCAAGCTGTGTAAAGGGCCCCGAAAATCCACGGGACGCCGAGATCATGCCCGTCGGTGGCCTCCAGCGCCAACCCTGCCATAGTTTGTGGGATCAGCAGCAGAGCACCTTATCTGTATGGAACAGGCAGGTGCAAACGCCATTGAGTTTCACCTCTAGTGCAGGAAGAGAGTAATGGAGGAGAGGGAGGAGGATAGAGATGGGAAAAATCTGTCAAAGGGAGGGGTCAGGCCCTAATAAGTATCAGTCTGTGTTGGGCCTGAAAAGCCCATCGTGGGTAAGGGGGAGGGGTTTAACAGGCCCAAAAGATCTGTCAGCAGGGAAGTGGTGAGAGAGTTAGAGTTCGAGGTCTGGAAAAAACCGCTGGGCTGGTTGGGGGGACAGGGCGAAGTGGGGGAAGGAAACCTTCAGTAGAGGGGTGGGCATACCAGAACTGAAAAGATCGTCTGTGATGGTTTAAAAGCCATACACAGGGAGGGGGTGTTTTGAGGTCTAAAAAGATCAGCAAGGTGGGTGCACGGGAGAGCAACCGGAATGGGATACAGCTGTTGAGCTGGAATATGCTGGGGAAATCGGCCTGTGCTATATTGGGGCCAACCTGCTGTAAGGAAACTGGGAGGTAGAGTCAGGACTGGTGAATGTTGTTAGTGGGGAATGAGGGCCAAAGCAGAAAATATGTCCCAAATTGCAGTTCTTGGTGAAGACCAAGCAGTTTCAGTCTTTTTGTTGAAAGACGTGCTGGATTCTCAGGGTGATCTGCTATTTCTGAGGGGGAGGGGGTGAGGTGAAATCTAGGTATGGGGATGTACAGGGAAGCTGTAGGATGGCTTACAGTCCACCTGCTGACTCCTTCCTCTATTGCAGGACAGTGGGAGACTTTGCAAGGTCCATTCCTGATGCCATGAAGAGCAACTTCTCTGTATAAACATTTATTCTGCACTGACACCCAGTGGATTTTTAACGGAGCCGCATGTTTAGACACGTGCGCCATTAATTTCCAGAGGAGTTCTCCCGATCATCCGCTGTAACTTCAGCGTAAGATCCTCAGAAATGGCATAAACCCCCTTTATGCCATTTTTCCGGGCTTTCTGTGGATCTTCCGCTGAAATTATGGTGGACAATCAGGAGAGCCCTTGCAGAAATTCTATCCCTTACTGACTTTAAGGCTGAAAGTACAGTTCCATTGCTGGGTTTGGAGTTAACATTACGTGACAGATCTTTTAGCATTATAAGTGCTAATAACAGTGCCACCTCTAGGCATAAGAAGATACTGCAGATAAACATTGACACTTTTAAAGTGGGTTTTCCCATTGACATAGCCCGAGGTGGGCGTTTTCGATGTATTTTGAAATGGAATGTTGCAACCCATTTGATATATTATACATACACATTGACATTGCTCACTGTAAGTTACATGAAGTGCTCTGTGTGTTGTCTTTGTGTTCCTGTAGGTGTCACTGTGTTCATTTCTGGTTCTCTCTATCTCTTCACCTTGTTTTGTGGTTTCCCTGCTGCTTTGTTTCTGTCTTTCTCTACCTTATGTTTTGGTTCTTTACTTGTGGCCGAAATACAGGGTGGCAAAAGGAAACAATGTAATGGGGGGAGGGGTGAGTGTGTAATCATTTGCTCTTGTGTTTGTGGCAGTACTTTTACCTCTTTCTTTCTCATCTCCTTCTGGTAGTGATGCAGCTCCAACCCCATATCCTACGTGCTCCTTTAGCCCTTCTCTTGAGCACCACCGTGTACTACTTCTGCAGCATATCCTTTGAAGGTGTCCACTCAGCTGCCCCATGTTCATGTCTTCTGCCCATCCTTATGTTTCTGTCAACACCTCTCTCTTTTACCTGCACCTGCTTCCCCTCTTTGTTTTCACCTCCTCCCACTCCTGCTACTTGTCCTCTTCCTGTTTCCCATTACATTCCTCTCCCTATGCTTCCCCTCCCATTGTTCTCCTTCCCTACCATCTCTCCTGTTTCACTTCCTGTTCTCTTTCTTGTTCCCCTTGCCAGCTTACCCTTCCTATTCACTGTTTCCCGTCTCAGTTTTCTGCTGTTCCCCCTTTTCGCTTAGAAGTCTTCCGGCCTTCCGTCAAACTTCTTGAGGACTCCCCATATCTACCCCACCTTGCCACATCCATCTTCTCTTCTCGTTCTTTCTCCATCCTTCATCAGCGTCTCACTTTTTCCCCCATCTGCCCATCTGGGATTGTCGCTACATCACTATCAGAAGGAAGTGACAAAGAAAGGGGTAAAAGCATTGTTCAAACACATGAGAGCAAATGATTACACACCCACCCCTCCCCCCGTTACATTGTTTTCTTTTGCCACCCTGCATTCTGGCCACAAACAAAGAACCAAAACATAAGTGAAGGATTTGTCTCCTGAATCCTTCATTTGTCCCCATCACCAGTCACCCTTCTGCCATCCCCTCTCACCATAAGCCAAAGGCTTTCTTAGCCAGAATGGTTGACACTCCCAGTGTTCTGGAGGAATTTGGGGTCGAACCCATTTCTGCTGGGATCTGCTTCTTCCTGGCCTCATTGAGAAAGTCATCTCCCCCTTCCTGACGTTACTTTTGTAAGTGGAACTGGTGAGATGCTTGGCTTCCCAGCGTACGGCCAGGAGGCATACATGGACCTACAAGGGCTGTACGTATCTCAACTGCAGCTGCTCTAAGAGCATTTAACTGTCATTTGGAGAGCAGCACAGGAGCAATGGATGGGCCAGCATGAAAAATATTTCAACTGGGAGACAGGTCAGACCACACTTCACCCCTCCACTGGAGTGGCGAGGTGCCACTCTGAAATCCCATTGCCCCCGTGGGGAGGCCACCCAATAGCACAGTTAATAGCACCAATTATTTAAATAGCCTCCTTTCTGGGATTTAGGAGAGGGTGAGCAAAAATCCTGTCTCGCCTCACTTCAGCCTGTGGAGTGGAGCTTCCGTAACTTCTAGGCTCTAATTTCTAGATGTTAGTGGAGAGGTAACATCACTACCTTGCATAGTGTAAAGTATTCAGTATGAGATTTCACAGATATCTAATTTACAAGACATGCTTATGCAGTGTTCTTGTAGGTACATCTTTCTTTGCTTTTTTTTAAAGTGTACATTAATTATACATTCAATGCCACAGATTTCAAAAAGTGTGAATAAAAATCTTTTGTGCTCTGCAGTCATCTAATTGACCAAGAATAAAAAATCCTATTCCTCTTTACACCTATTGTGTGACCAAGCCGGGTTTTCTTTCTATGTGCATCCTGCATTGTGCTGTTAGTTTTTCCATGTTAACCTGATTGCTAAAAGCAAATCTATTCTCTTATTTTTATCTTATGTTGAGATTCCATTTCAAAGAGGCTCTGGTCATTTTGATAATGCAGTGAAACATAGTACATGGTAATTCATTTTCCTTATGTGGTTTTGTATATTTATTATTGCTAAGAGTAAAACAATTGAATAGAGTACTTTTAGTATCCTTTGAGTTTTAAAGATACATAATCTACCTGTTAAAATGGTAATAATCTGCTGACATGTTATTTTAAGGTTATTCTATGATTTAGCAGAAACGGAAGGAAAACACTAATGGAATATTTTCAATATAAAGTATAGCTTGTGAAAAAGTAATAGCCCATCTGTGAGGAGAAATCCCTTTTTACTCCACTCAGCTTGATAGAAGCCTACCATTTTGGATCCCAAGGCCAACATAGATCTTTGTAACTGATGTATGTAGCAGATCCATCAGGAAACAGATGTCATTGCTGCTGTCTCCTTGGCATGATGCTGATCTAATGTCTAAAAATGATTGGAAAAAATGGTGGGAGTGGCTTTGCACCTGAAATCTACATATCCGTGAGTTCCAGATGTCAGTTGCATCACTGTGGGAAGCATAGAGCAGACAGCCGGTCACTTCCCCACATGGAGGGAAAGGAAACAAAAATTAGAAGCAATCAGCCCACGTTGCTCTTATGCATCAGTGAGCAGTAAATGAGAGGCCTTGGTGCAGGTCAATTTAACTTAGTCAGGGATTATATGTGGAAGATGGGGAGAAAAATCTTACCCAACGCCCTCCCTCCCCCCAACTCCCCCCACCGAATAATTTTTATAAATTTTTAAAATTCAGTGTCTGATGGTTGTAGCATTGGCTTTGCTGAGCAGGAAGAATGCCAGTCCATGGCTAGGGATATCCTTGGAGCTACTCCCACTCCACTGCCGTAACTTCACCGGAGGTGTGGCAGAAACTCTGTTTACACGTGCAAATAGAGTTTCCGCACACTTTCAGTAGAGTTACGGTGGTGGAGCGGGAGCAGCTCTGAGGAAATTCCTGCTATGTAATCAGAATGAAGCTATGTGCTTATGGGCCAAACACGTGTCCACTGAGTGGCTGACTGCCCTCTAATCTTGACACCTGATATCAAGCTGCCAGTAAAGGAAGCAAAAGGGCAATTTCTCCTGAAGGGTAGGATGATTGATTAACAAATTATTTAATATTAGAGTGAATATTTGTACCTGCAGCAATATTTCCCTTTTAATTTTTTTTTGAAGAATCTTTGAAACATAGAAAATAGGAGCAGGAGTTGGTCATTCGGCCCTTCGAGCCTGCTCCGCCATTCAATATGATCATGGATGATCCTCTATCTCAATACCATATTCCCGCTCTCTCCCCATACCCCTTTGATGCCTTTTGTGCCTAGAAATCTATCTAGCTCCTTCTTAAATATATTCAATGACTTGGCCTCCACAGCCTTCTGTGGTAGAGAATTCCACAGGTTCACCACACTCTGAGTGAAGAAATTTCTCCTCATCTCAGTCCTAAATGTCCTACCCCGTATCCTGAGACTGTGACCCCTCGTTCTGGAACACCCAGCCAGGGGAAACATCCTTCGTGCATCCAGTCTGTCTAGCCCTGTCAGAATTTTATATGTTTCAATGAGATCCCCTCTCATTCTTCTAAACTTGAGTGAATACAAGCCGAGTCGACCCAATCTCTCCTCATATGACAGTCCTGCCATCCCAGGAATCAGTCTGGTGAACCTTCGCTGCACTCCCTCTATGGCAAGTATATTCTTTCTTAGGTAAGGAGACCAAAACTGCACACTCCAGGTGTGGTCTCACCAAGGCCCTGTATAACTGCAGTAAGACATCCTTGCTCCTATACTCACATCCTCTTGCAATGAAGGCCAACATACCATTTGCCTTCCTAACTGCTTGCTGCACCTGCATGTTTGCTTTCAGTGACTGGTGTACAAGGACACCCAGGCCCCTTTGTACATCAACATTCCCCAATCTATCACCATTTAAATAATACCTTGCCTTTCTGTTTTTCCTTCCGAAGTGGATAACTTCACATTTATCCACATTATACTGCATCTACCATGTATTTGCCCACTCACTCAACTTATCTAAATTGCCTTGAAGCCTCTTTGCATCCTCCTTACAACTCATGATCCCACCTAGTTTTGTGTCGTCAGCAAACTTGGAAACATTACATTTGGTTCCCTCATTGATAGATGTTGTGAATTGCTGGGGCCCAAGCACTGATCCCTTCGGTACCCCACTAGTCACTGCCTGCCACCCTGAAAAAGACCAGTTCATTCCTACTCTCTGCTTCCTGTCTGTTAACCAATTTTCAATCCATGCCAGTATATTACCACCAATCCCATGTTCTTTAATTTTGCACACTGACCTCTTATGTGGGACTTTATCAAAGGCCTTCTGAAAATCCAAATAAACCATATCCACTGGTTCTCCCTTATCTATTCTACCAGTTACGTCCTCAAAAAACTCCAGTAGGTTCGTCAAACATGATTTCCCTTTCATAAATCCATGTTGACTTTGTCTAATCCCGTTGATATTTTCTAAGTGTCCTGTTATCACATCCTTTATAATAGACTCTAGCATTTTCCCAACTACTGATGTTAGGCTAACTGGTCTGTAGTTCCCTGTTTTCTCTCTCCCTCATTTTTTAAACAGTGGGGTTACATTTGCCACCTTCCAATCTGCAGGAACAGTTCCATAATCTATAGAATTTGTGCGCAGGATGAGGGATATCCGTGTTAAGGAGTATGTTTGAGAACGCATTGTCTACATTGAATGCTGCCAGGTCAACTACAGCATAGGCCAGATGCAAAGTAAAAATATTTGTAATCTTCCCTAACATTTGCTTAACCCCAGCCTCAATGGAACAGCAATGTGTGCACTGATGCAATTTTTCCTATTTTCCACATGGTCTCTCTAAATGAGAATGCCAATTAGTGCCAAATTGTGAGCCATCTTCTGCTGTGGTCCCAAACCTACTAGAAGCTTTTTTTTTATTAAATGGGATTTTAAAAATGGGCGATAGCCAGAGATAGGTGTAACAAGGACACACCTATATCATGATTCTTGTAGTTGTTAGCGTAAACATGGTGGGTTGGCTTACATGCCAGTCACTCTGGTGTTGTTGCATTAGTGATTATTTTGTAATTAATTTGGCATGCTCATCAAATGAACTGGTTCAGTATGGCTTGGCATTGCAGTGATCCAGAAGTAAGAGTTTTGACTGCAGTTTGCTCAATAGAGTTATAACACTGAGGTCAATATAGGTTTTGTAGGACATTGAAGTTGCCAACAGTGGCACCTAGGGCCAAATTCTCTACAGCGTTATCATCCTTTTAGCTTTACAAGACATCATTTTCAGTAGTTTTCTGCAGGGTGGAGCATATGTGATGACTGAACCAAAGAGCTTAGCCAATTGAGAGTAGAAACAAACAAACAACATCATGACCATCTTGTTTTCTTAGCTCCAAACATAATGCACAATTTTCTCACTTACTGTCCAATTCTATCTGCATTGATTTTTGCTTTTCCTGCAGACATGGAGGTAACTATTTTGTAAAGGGCGGTACCTTCAGCAAAGAGGGTAGTATCACTTTTGATCACATGCTGCAGGTCATTGATGAAGACAAGAACAACAGTGGGACCAAGCGCCCTCCCATGAGGGAGCCCTCCATATATGCTGTCACAAAGTCTAACTTTGAATCATTCTTGTGGGTTAGGCACAATATTTGTTCCTTTCCACGCAGATAGGGGATACAAGCTAACAGGGCTAACTGAAAAAGATGAGCCATGGGTGTGGATAATTCCTTCAAGAACTTATCTATGCTATTGAGGTAGTAGTTTTTGCAGGGCTAGATTTTTGATGTAGATGTTTAACTCTCTTCTGCCTCATTTCTATCTGGCTTATTGTATTGCTGTTCATCAAGAGGGACTTTTTGTAGGTGATTTCGTAGATGATATAAGCAAATATGGGGTTATATGTTTATTCAGAGGTCTAGTACATGGTTTTCTCAAAAGGACGGACAGTTGGTTGGGTCCAATGTTAGAAACAGATGTTCTATCTTCAACAGTCCTTGAAGCTTGTCTGAGAAACAGATGTAGAGATTGGAGCAACTTCCAAAAAATTGATCTTTGATTAATTGAAAATCAGTCAATGTGCTCTAAAAGTTGTTTTCTCAGTGACCCCAATGCTAAAAATATAAAGATTGCTGTGGTCCCATCGTAGCTGTAACCAGGTCAATCTATAATGGATGAACACAAGTCAGAATAGGAAGTGCTGCTGTAAGCTTTACCTAGAATTTTACAGCACAGAAACATGTCATTCGGCCCAACAGATCTATGCCAGTGTTTACGCTCCACACAAGTCTCCTCCCACCTTACTTCATCTAACCATATCAACATACCTTTCTATTCCTTTCTCCCTCATGCACTTATCTGGCTTCCCCTTAAATGCATCTATGCTATTCGCCTCAACTACTCCTTGTGGTAGCGAGTTTCACATTCTCACCAGTCTGAGTAAAGAAGTTTCCCCTGAATTCTTATTGGATTTATTAATGACTATCTTGTGTTTATGGCCCCTAGTTTTGGACTCATCCACAAACAAGTGGAAACATTTTCTCTATGTCTATCCTAACAGACCCCTTCGTAATTTTAAAGACCTCTATCAGATCATCTCTCAGTCTTCTCTTTTATAGAGAAAAGAGTCCCGGCATGTTCTTTTTTTCCTGATAGTTGTACCCTCTTAGTTCTGATATCATCCTTGTAAATCCTTTTTTGCACTTTCTCCAGTGCTTCTATATCCTTTTTATAGTATGGAGACCAGAACTACCAAGGTTCTATTTAAGTTTAACTTAACTTTTCTGCTTTTGAATTCTCTTTCTCTAGAAATGAACCCCAGTGCTTTGTTTGCACTTTTTATGGCTTTGTTAACTTGTGTTGCTACTTTTAATGATTTGTGTAGCTGTAGCCCTATATCCTTTTGCGCCTCTACCCCATTTAGGCTCTTATTTTCCAAGAAGTATGTGGCCTCCTTATTCCTTCTACCAAAATGCAAACCTCACACTTATCTATAGTGAAATTATAGATAATTGAACTAGTATACTACCCTTACCTGGCCCAGGTAGGCTCTGGAGGGCTGCGAGAAACCGAAAATATTATGAAGAATAGTCAGCACAGATTTCAAAAGGAAAGGTCATGCTTGACCAGCCTTATTAAATTCTTTGAAGAATTAACAGAAAGAGCAGTCAAGGGTAATGCAGTGGATGTAATATATGGGGACTTTCAAAAGGCCTTTGATAAGGTATCACATATTGGACTCATGACTAAGGTCAGAGCATGTGGAGCCAGGGGACAAGTAGCATTATGGATAGCAAACTGGCTACAAAACAGAAGAGAGTATGAGGTATGAGTAACGGCATGGTCATTCTGCAAGTTTGTTAACGTCTTCTTGTATTTTGTCACAGTCTTCCTCAATATTAACTATATTCCCCAATTTGGTGTCATCAGTAAATTTTGATATTGTACTTCCGATTCCCGAGTCCAAATCATTTATGTAATTGGTGAACAACAGTGGTCCCAACACTGATCCCTCTGGAATATCACTTCCCACCTTCTGCCAGACTGAGTAACTACCTTTAATCCATACTCTCATCTGTTTTGTAGCCAGTTTGCTATCCATAATGCTACTTGTCCCTTGGCTCCACATGCTCTGACCTTAGTCATGAGTCCAATATGTGATACCTTATCAAAGGCCTTTTGAAAGTCCCCATATATTACATCCACTACATTACCCTTGACTGCTCTTTCTGTAATTCTTCAAAGAATTTAATAAGGCTGGTCAAGCATGACCTTCCCTTTTGAAATCTGTGCTGACTATTCTTCATAATATTTTCGGTTTCTAGCAGCCCTCCAGAGCCTACCTGGGCCAGGTAAGGGTAGTATACTAGTTCAAACATGAATAATATGTCATCAAAGCATTTTTTTTCAATGTGACTGTCACTAAATGTAATGTTAATTTTTATTTGCAATGATTACAATTTTCTGAGTTGTATTTTCCTAGACTGCTAAAATAGTATCATTCTCTTAAATCATTCTCCTTCCATTTTTTGTGCTTTCCCCCATAGGCAGCAGGAATCGTCCAACAAGAACCTCATCTCCACTTATCACCGACCAAAAAACATTGAAATGGAGGCAAGGCAAAGGAATATCCTCAAGAGAAAGATTCAACATAGAGTTGATAAACAACGCACAGTCGTAGCATTTCAAAGACGGTAAACAAATTATACTTAGTTAACTTTTCCCTATTTTTTCTTTTTTTGTCGCATACCATTCTTTGGCTGGGAAATGATATGCTCCCAGACGCCTGCCAGTTCCACTTTTGATTCAGTCACCAGGATGTGCACGAGAGTGGCCTGGACAGACTGCTACACCAAATTATTCTATTTCCTTTTAGGGAAGCACCATAGTCTCTCTTTGGAGTTTGTTGGTTTGTAAGAAAACTGCCTAAAGACTCTGCAGTATGAGTTGATTTTATTTCAGTGTCCACTGATCAAAGGCAAGAGGTAGCACTTTTCTCAGATAACATTTAAAAAAATTCACAGAAGCTTATGTACGTTTTTCTTTTGCTTCTCGAATAAGGAAGTGGGTGGTGATGCACTGACCCAACGACCAGCTTAAGACCAGCTTTCAATTCAGTCCAAGGGTTGGGTTCCTAAAAGGATTATCTCTGCTTCATGGTGGTTAAGAAATGCAAATCAAATAATATTTGCTATTCTCCACAGGAACAGATCTGCAAAGGCAAACTGCTCTTATCTTGACATTTTTAGTTCCAGGAAGTCTGAACTAAAAGTCTGGATAATGGAAATGTCACCTGTGGATGCACTGAGAATGCTCTCCTCAGTTGGAAGTTGAACTTGCCATTTATCGCTGCCTGCAGCCACTGGGTCCTTCACTGTGACTGATGTGGGAGCACTAAATATTATCACAGTTGATAGGAAGAGCAAAATAAAAAAATCATTCAGCAGCATTGCTAAACCTTAATGCAGAATGGGAGTTTACCTGTGCATTTGAGTAAACTGTTTGGAACAATAATTGCCTGCATTTAAGAAAAAAACTACATTGAATAGTCTAGGTATGTCATTAATTCCTGTTATTTTAAAACCTTTAAAATATGGCATGTGTAATGGACAACAAAATTCAGATTTAATCTTGTCACTGAATAGGTGGAAGATGAGAGCAGATCAGGTTATACTCCAGTTGTTAGCATTGACGCAGTAATACAAGCTACATCCAATGATAATATGGGACAGTTGTCATGCTTTGTGTGAAGTCGAACCCAGACCTTTTGGAATCAAGAGAGTATCCATGGAGATTAGTTTGAAAATGCCAACAATATACGGTTGAGGAGACTACATGTTTGAAATACCAAAGTATAATTTTGCTTCAGATAGCATTGTAAGGTACAGATTATTTTATTGTTAACAGTCTTGGGACATGTGCAGTATATGGTGAAAGTTATTTGAATTCCCAGAAATACAGTCTACTGCCAAAGTTCATGGGGTCAAGGGGAAGGGCCTCCAAATGGTCCTTTGGTAATGTGGGGGAGAATCTGTCGTGCCGCTCCCATCCGCCCTCAAAGACCTTGAAAATGCAGGCAGAAGCAAGCTGGCTCAGAGGAGTACTGACAAACCCAACCCCCTCCACCTGAGGAAGCAACAGATCGTGACTCCAGGTTTAATTTTTTTTAAATCCCCTTCCCCCTAGATCTTCGGGGTCCAGGCCCCAATGCCAATCTGGACCCCCTATTGGGGCCCACTTCTTCCTCATCTCTGGCCTCCAAACTTATACTGGGTCCTCTTGAGGCCAAGGAAGTGGGACAGAGGATCCGCCCCCAACCAACCAAGGCTACCAGGAAGTCTATTGAAAAGCTGAGACCCAGTATTTCTGGGTCCCGGCAAAGTTTGCTGCCGGTCCAAGACTACTGCCAGAGTTACGGTGGGATTTCGCCGAAATAGCCCACCGATTTTGGGGTCTCTGAATTTAAAATTCCCCAGTTGTATTATTTCCTGCTTGACATGGTACAAGTTGAAAGAAGGCATGCCAGGAAGATCAGCAGGCACTGGAGCTGACTGCCTACATCCACCGTTATGCCATCAACCTTATTTGCAGGCCCTCACACACCTACTGGTAATAATCAAGGGGAAATCCCTCCCCCAGGTCCAGGTCAGCAAGGAGCCCTTGGCACAGCTATGCCATTTGCTGCAAGGGCACTTGTGGACAACCTCCAACATAGAGATGACACTGTAAGATCACCATCGCCTTCAATTATTCTGCCTCCTCCTCTTTCCAGGGTAGCATAGGAATCAACTACATTACCAGCTGATGCTGCCCACACATGTATCAAACAAGTAACCGATGCCTCAGTCAGCATGGCCAGCACTTGCATCTCCTTTCCCACTGAACGGCAACACGACATGGCTTCTCAATGCCACCACGCTGCTACCTTTCCCAATTTAGACAGGTTACTGATGGCAGCAGGTTCTTGCTCCTCCTTTGTCACAACACTGGGTCCTTCTCACCTATGCACTGTGACGCGCCTGATGCTACCTCTTGAAGCTCACTAACTGCATACTTCAGGATGTGTGCAGATGTCCTAGTGCTTGCAGAGGTTGGTGAGAGGGATGCATGCTGCTGTGTGGCACTGTCTTGTTCTGGGCAATGTTGTCATTGTTGCTCATCCAAGCCTACAATGGCATTAAAGGAACAAGCTTTAGAATGCTGGCTCTAAAGCATGCCTTCAACTAGAATGGCCATCATAGGGTATTAAATCCCCAATCTTAACTTGGCAGGTGCCGAGGCAGGTGGCCAACTGTCCCAACCTCAGCAGCGTGAGCGCTGGAAGATTTTAAGTCTCGGGCCTCATCTGTATAGCCTCAATTAGATTCCCGCCCAAAATTAACATGAAGCGGCAGCTGACCTGTGGTTGCAAATGTAAAGTTGGGCGACAGGAGGCCACCGCTGGGGAGCGAAAGAACATCACTAAGGTAAGTCGTGGGAAGGGTCTCGTGATTGGGACAGATGCGGGATGCCTGAGGCTGGGGAAGCTTAAACTTTTCTTGTGAGCCCAGGGAAGCACAAGGAAAGTTTAGAAAAAAGACTTACCTTTTTGGGGCTCTTCTGGCCCCGACTGGCAATGGCTTCCTTGCGCAGGTCTCTGGTTAAAATAGCAGTCGTGTCCCAATGATGTCATCGGAGCCTGATCTGCTTATTTGAAGAAGGACCCTGTCAGTTTCCGGCTGGTGTTCTTCTCACCTGCTCAGTAGAGTATGTTAAAATCGTAGCCTGTGGGATCGGTGGGGGACATTGATGGGTGAATGCAGTGGACAATTTTAACTGTGCGCCTGCCCGGTTTCCGCCGATTGGGTAAGGTTGAAATTACCCCATAACTATATGTGATGTTTGTGTGCTTGCGTGCATGTCTGTGTGGGAGTAAGTGAGAAGGTGAACCAAATGTAAGGACTGGATGGTACTGGTCCATAGCTTGGCTTCAATTTCTCTACTTCTTCCATGCTTTTACATGGAAGGATCTCCTCAAAGAGAATGCAATGCTTCTGATGTCTAGATCATCATCCACCTGCCTCCACATTTATTTTGAATGCTATTGGTTTCTTTTGTCCCATTGACAAAATCCTCCACTATTGTTTGTACTATTATTTGGCACAAAATATATAATCCATCTGACAACATTGGGGCTGAAAATCAGTGGATCTAACATCCTGGTGTAAGTGCCGAGATCCTCCTACTGGGAACCTCCACCTCTGACTTTCTGGGGTGGGGTCGTTCCCTCATTTGCACTTCAGTAGTGGGCATTTTAATGGTCCATGCTACTTTGAGTACATTTTGTGAACCGGAATTTGAAAGTATCCTAATAGTAGCTCAATCTTACACTTAAGGGGTAATTTTTGACTTTCTGCTTCCAGTGAGGAGCCTCGTCCATCAGGAGCATAATTAGAAATTCAGGTGCACACGGTACATATATAAGAACATAAGAAATAGGAGCAGGAGAAGGCTATATGGCCACTCGAGCCTGCTCCGCCATTCAATAAGATCATGGCTGATCTTCGACCTCAACTTTCCCACCTGATCCCCATATCCCTTGATTCCCCTAGAGTCCAAAAAATCTATCGATCTCAATCTTGAATATATCAATAACTGAGAATCCGCCTCCCTCTGGGGTAGAGAATTCCAAAGATTCACAACCCTCTGAGTGAAAAAATTTCTCCTCATCTCAGTCCTAAATGACCGACCCCTTGTCCTGACACTATGCCCCCTAGTTCTAGACTCTCCAGACAGGGGAAACATCCTCTCAGCATCTACCCTGTCAGGCCCTCTCAGAATCTTATATGTTTCAATGCGATCACCTCTCATTCTTCTAAACTCCAAAGAGTATAGGCCCATTCTACTCAATCTCTCCTCATAGGACAACCCTCTCATCCCAGTAATCAATCTAGTGAACCATTGTTGTACTGCCTCTAAGGCAAGTATAGTTTTCCTTAGATAAGGAGACCAAAACTGAACACTGTACTCCAGTTGTGGTCTCACTAAAGCCCTGTATAATTTCGGCAATACGTTCTTACTCTTGTACACCAATCTCCTAGCAATAAATGCCAACATACGATTTGCCTTCCTAATTGTTTGCTGTACTTGCATGTTAATTTTCTGTGTTTCGTGTACAAGGACATCCAAATCCCTCTGAACACCAACAGTTAATAGTTTCTCACCATTCAAAAATTGTTCTGTTTTTCTATTCTTCTCACCAAAGTGAATAACCTCACATTTCCCCAGATGATTTTATAACTTTTAATTTAAACTGTCGGAAAATCATATGCTGCACGTACAGCAATTTCCAATATGCACTCCCAGTGGGTGAGGCTCCTCACCCAGAACATAAAGTCAGAAAACTACCCCTTTAGGTCTTTTTTTAAAAAATGCTACTGTTTTATCCTCACAGTGCAGAGGATGATTGTTAAATCACCTCTCAGTCTTATACACAAGGACAGTTACAGGCACAAACGCAGTGACAATCATGGATACAAATATAAGCATTGCTGCTTGTTACTGTTTCTTAAAGTATGTACATGTTGAGAAGATGTATATATTTCTGCCCAACTTGTCTGAAATAGATGGAAATTATACAACAATCTACATAATTAGGAGCACCCAGTAGCACACCTCATTAGTGTTTTGATATGCTGTAATGACAGGAAATCAATTCTCACTTACGATTATCAAGACCATCTGGAGGTGGAGGTAATGCATCCCAATATGAAATCGGGTTGCGAATCAGCCTGCACCATTCTGGCACAATGTTTAATATGTCAGCTCAGAGCAGTAATGACAGAGGTCTGGGAACAAGTTGCCGTCTTGTTGAGAGAACGGTGTGTGGACTGAGGTTGAAAATAACATTAATAAGGGGGAAAAAGTCTGCATAATACTTTGCAACTATTTCTGATTGATTTCTGTTTTCCTACAGATTGTTTTTTTCCTTCATTTTTCATCTGTTGACATGCTGACTTATGTCTGAGGATGACATTTGTGGGCCGAGAAGCTGCAGCCTCTGCCCACCCCAAACAAATTTGGGGACATGGGCAGAGTTCTCACATCCTCAGCCTTGCAGAAGCTCAGTCACTTGGTATGCCAAACAGGACCAGGAGTACCAGCCCATCTACAGGTGGATGCAGGTCCTGGCTTGGGGTCCAGGCCTGGTATGTGGCTTGGACCTTCAAAGATTTTAGCAACTTTGGATTTTTTTTCTTGGCCCTTTTGTAAAGGGGGCTGATAAGCACATGTTGGTTGAGGAACCCAGAACACATTCCCCTCCACCCCCCTTGGATTTGGCACAGTCTGCTGCATTGGATAACAGGTGAACTCCCTTAAACCTGCAAACTTTGATCG
The DNA here is from genome assembly GCF_035084215.1 of Heptranchias perlo. Taxonomy (NCBI): domain Eukaryota; kingdom Metazoa; phylum Chordata; class Chondrichthyes; order Hexanchiformes; family Hexanchidae; genus Heptranchias; species Heptranchias perlo. Next base: position 143,204,757 of record NC_090325.1, read on the forward strand.
ATTCAGTGTCAGAGGTCACAGATGGGCATATCCCAGAACTTAAGCATGGATGAGAACCCTTGGATTCTGCGCCCTCTTTTTCTTTCTTATCTATCTGCCTGTCTACAGTGGTTGCAGACAGCTCCAGATTTTAATGAAATTAAATTGTTCAATAATTCAAAAACATGATTAAATTGACTACAAGCACTTAAGAAATATGTATAAAATGTGCTTGATCCAAATAACTTACTTAACTTTTTAACTTTGAAAATATAAAATTAACCTTTTGAGGGCATAGCACTTCTACACTAAAACCAAAAATATATGGAGATTACAATTAGAAATAGTAATTCTTCTGATACATCCTTTATTCAATACCCATTTATACAAGTCCTGAATTTCATACCATGAAATTCCATTGTCTATCCAGAAGTAGGGGTAATTTTCACCTTGAGTGATAAACTGGTGGAATGGATTGCCTGCCCGTTAATGAATCCACCCAATTGATTTCAATGGAAATGAAAATCAGACGGGTTCTATAACAGATGGGTTCTATAACAGACGGGCGATGTGCTCCACCACATTATCAGCAAAGTTGAAAATTATCCCCAAGAACGGGTGGGTTGGGAGTGGGTTAATTTTACGAGCGTGACCGCAACCCGACTCCAATGTGCCCACATCCGGGTTTAACGGAGGCGGGTTTGGATGCGTGCGTGTAACCTATTCACCGCAGTCGGGACCTTAATTAGTTCAGGCGTCCTTATGAGACCGTTAATTAGGTCTTTTTAAATTGAATTTTACAGACCTTTAAATTTAACGCCTCCAGCGTGGGTTTCCTGGGGCTCGTGAATCTCGCCAGTGAAAATGAGGCGAGAAGGGCCGGATCATGAGCTAAGTGCCTTTATTGCACTGCTTGTGGGCCAGGATGAGCAGGAGTGTTTGTTCCAGGCCCATCAAGCTTAACTGCCGCAATCGGACCCCCATGACCGGCCGACCCCCCCCTCCCGAGTTCCAAGTCCCTACCCTACCGATGTCTGAGAACACCCCCCCCGCCCCCCCCCCCCCCCCCCCCCCCGATGTCCAAGACCATTCCTGATGTCTGACTTCTCACCTCCCCAATGATGGTCGACTGCTCACCTCCCTCCCCCCCACGATCAACCCAACCCCCAAAGATCCCGATTTCACCCTAAACCCCCCCCCATCCAACCCCCAAAAATCCTGATCTCTCCTTGACTTCCCCCATACGAGCCCCGAAGACTCTGATCTCTCCCCAACCACCCCCATCCAAACCCCAAAACCTCTGATATCTTCCCTGCTGCTTTCCCACCTGACACACGCCCTGTCAATCTGGCTGGCTGCCGGGAGCGAAACCTGGAAGTAAAATTTTTATCCTTCAATTAAGTTGCGATCACAGATTCCAACCCGTCAACTTCACTTCCGGGTTTCCCGTCCAATAAATTCCCCCCTCCCACTCTCTTCCCAGCTCCAAGTTAAAATCCAAGCCAATGTCTCTGGGATAAAATTGCCATGGTCTCACAATAGACCCATTTGTTTCTCATACCTAATCCAATATTAGCAACAGATCAGGAATAAAACTTGCACTTATTTAATGAATAAATGCTCCTGTATTGTTTGCTCCTTTATTATAAGCACTAGTCCCAATTTGTAATAATAGCACACCAAGACAAACAACCTTATCTCATTATTTTACAATATGTCAGCTGGATAAAATTAGAACTCTTCCATCGGTCTACAAACAATTGCTGTTATGATGTCGCATGAATTGGCTGGGCCATACATAAATAAAACTATGCCAACCATTTCTATCGGATGTGTGATGTATTACTTCCATAAAACTAAATTGCTTAGCCCTAACAACGCTCTTAATACAGCATAACCAGCATCTTGACTTTCCTCTTGGTCTTGATTCATCTATGTAAAAGTGCATAACAATCTTATAGAGTGTCGTCAATCATTCATTCTCCTTACATGTTCAAGCCACCTGAGTCGTCTGTCAGTCTATGGTCCACTACCATTTTGCGCAGTACAAATTTCTTTTGTATTTTTTCATTTAAGCCCATCGATCTTAGAAATGTTGAGAATAGCACTGATTTTCAGTGGGAGCAGAACACTAGCAAGACTAAAATTTCACCTACAGTCGACTTCCCGCCCAAGGCTTGCCTACTGCCATTTATGACTGGGTCTACAGGAAACAGGCAAGAGACCTGATTATACAATACAAATCAGGTCCTATGACATTGTCAGGTCCCTGATGCCATTTTTGGTGCAGAATAGCAGGGCTCCTGCTGAAAGCTAGACCCACCCACTAGTCATGGGTAGCAAAGTCCTTGAATGGCCATTTTCAATGCTATTTTAAGGGGCATTCACCTGCACATATACAGATTACTGGAATCTTTTGGGAGACATCTTCGATTGTATTACTCTGTTGTTTTTGTCTGGAAAATTGCTGTAGTTTAATTTGAAGTCGCTACAACACCTTCTGGAAGCTCAGCCATTGCGGCAGATGGGAATAATCTTGGCCACTCCCTTCTAGCCAGAGGAAGAGGAGCAGCAGCAGCAGCAATGGGTGAAGGGGTGGGTGGGGATGACCTGAAGAAGCTGGAGCTGGAGCTGCAATGAGTCCACAGAGGAGGAGAGCAGCTTGCGGATGCCCTTACTCTACCCATAAGGTCTATAGGTTCAGAATCACCCTCTCAGGTGACACAGTAAATAGTGTAGATGGGAGCAGAAAGTTGCAAAAGGACATTAATAGATTAAGTGAGTGGGCAAAACTGTGGTAGATGGAGCTCAATGTGGGGAAATGTGAGGTCATCCACTTTGGACCTAAGAAAGGTAGATCAGAGTACTTTCTAAATGGCGAGAAGCTACAAACTGTGGACGAGCAGAGCGATCTAGGGGTCCAAGTACATAAATCACTAAAAGCCAGTGGACAGGTATAAAAATAATTTAAAAAGCTAATGGAATGTTGGCCTTTATCTCAAGAGGGCTGGAATACAAAGGGGTGGAAGTTATGTTATAGCTTACAGAGCTCTGGTTAGACCCCATTTAGAGTACTGCATTCAGTTTTGGGCACCGCACCTCAAGAAGGATATATTGGCCTTGGAGGGGGTGCGGTGTAGATTCACCAGAATGATACTAGGGCTAAAAGAGTTAAATTATGAGGACAGGTTGCATAGACAAGGCTTGTAGTCCCTTGAGTATAGAAAATTAAGAGGTGATCTAATTAAGATGTTTAATGATTAAAGTAATGTTAATTGATAGGATAGATAGAGAGAAACTATTTCCTCTGATGGGGGAGTACAGAACAAAGGGGCATAACCTTAAAATTGGAGCTACACCATTCAGGGGTGATGTCAGGAAGCACTTCTTCAAAAAAAGGGTAGTGGAAATCTGGAACTCTCCCCCAAAAAGCTGTTGAGGCTAGGTCAATTGAAAATTTCAAAACTGAGATTGATAGATTTTTATTAGGCAGGGGTATTAAGGGTTATGGAACCGAGGCAGGTAGATGGAGTTAGGATACAGATCAGCTATGATCTAATTGAATGGCGGACAGGCTCACGGGGCTGAATAGCCTGCTTCTGTTCCTATGTTCTAGTTTTCTGAGGAGCAGTAGTTAGGAAGGCTGCACTTGTCCAGAGAGGTTGTCACAGGCCTGTGCAGCCTCTTACAACAAGACCTGGAATCCACCACCACAGCTGACATTGCATTGCCTGTGGCAGTGAAAGTATCAATAGCCCTCTACTTTTTGGCCTCGGGCTTCTTCCGGGCTGCATCGGGAGATATTATTAGTATTAGTATCTCTACAGTCCATGCCTGCATTAAGCAGCTGACTGACACCTTGTTTGCAGAAGCCAAACAATTCATACCTTTCCCCATGGACACCCAGGAACAGCAGAAAAGGGCTTTGGGCCTTGCACACATTGCTGGTTTCCCCCAAGTACAGAGTGTCATCGTCTGCACCGATGTAGCCATCAGGGTTCCTGTCAACGAGCCAACAGCCTTTATTAACAGTAAGGGCTTTTGCTCCCTTAATGTTCAGCTGCTGTGTGATCACTACCAGTGTATCATGTAAGTCTGTGACCACACTCCAGGAAGCTGTCATGATGCTTTCATATGGAGTCAGTCCTCCATCCGCTCCCCTCTTTGACCCAAGACAGCAAGTCAGAGGCTGGCTGCTTGGCAACAAAGGCTATCTCCTTCACATCTGGCTCATGACACTTCTCCAAAACCAGCTGAAATGTTATGCTACCAGAGTCACAGGTCCACAAGAACCATCAATGAGTAGAAAGTGCAGTGCTGAAACAACGCTTCCGCTGCCTGGACAGGGCTGAGGGGTTTCTGCATTGCAGCCCATGGAGAATGTCCCTGATTATGGGCATCTGCTGCATTATCCACAACTTTGTTGTACAATGGGGATAATACTGGATGAAGATCTTTCGCCACCTGATGAGAATCACCAGCCTGCAGCTAGAGCTATTCGACAACAATTCATTGGCCAACTCTTCACCTGATCTAGTCCTGACTCTCCCCCCACGTGAAGTGTGAAGGTAATTAGCAGAACAGTGTAATGCATCCCAGTAGCAACCAGCCACCAGCAGTTCCGAGGGTAGTAGCAGGCGTTGAAACAGCGCCAATCATGAGAAAGAAAGAACTTGCATTTATATAGCACCTTTCACAATCTCAGGACGTCCCAAAGTGCTTTACAGCCAATGAAGGACTTTTGAAGTGTAGTCACTGTTGTAATGTAGGAAATGCAGCAGCCAATTTGCACACAGCAAGGTCCCACAAACAGCAATGAAATAAATGACAAGATCATCCGATTTAGTGATGTTGGTGGAGGGGTAAATATTGGCCAGGACACGGGAGAATTCCCCTGCTCTTCAAAATAGTGCCATGAGATCTTTTACGTCCACCTTAGAGGGCAGATGGGGGTCTCGATTTAACGTCTCATCTGAAAGATGGCACCTCTGACAATGCAGCACTCCCTCAGCACTGCACTGAAGTGTCAGCCTAGATTATGTGCTCAAGTCTCTGGAGTGGAACTTGAATCCGCAACCTTCTGACTCAGAGGTAAGAATACCACTTTGCCAAGGCTGACACCTTTAAGAGGTGCAAGATCGCTTAAAATATACCATCAGGGTTGCCAGATAGCCTTCCCACCCTCTCCCGTCCCCACCCCCAAACGGCGAGCTGGAAATAAGTGGGCAGCTCTGCACTAAAATTCAAATTAGGGCCAGCCATCAAAATGGTTCAGGCGTTTTGCTGGCGACATCAGGCAGGCGTTCCGATCACTCCATCCACCGCCTGCCTGGTTGTCTGCCGAATATGAAAATTGATCCCAACGTGCCTCAATAAGCCATTTCCGTCACCAACAAATTTTTCTCATCTGCCAACGGTATCATGCTTGGACAGATGGAACCATGGTTTCATAAAATCTGACTTTTTGCAAAGAAATACTGTTTGCGTTCCATATCATCAACAACTGGTAGCAAGTAGCAGATCCCAGGATGCTTCTTTTGAGAAATATACAAAGGCACAAATTTTTTATATTATGGTTGTAAATCTTCTTGTTGTAAATGTATTTTCTGAAAGTAAAGAAAAATTAAAATGGCAGATAGAAAGTTTCTTTGGAGTAGCAGAAAATAATGGCTGGAATTTGCATGTAGAATTTCTAAGAGCAATTTGATTCTTTGCCAAAGAATTTTGCTTTAGACCTGTTGTTAATAGCAGTTTTTAGTGATGCTGCTGTCTGTGTTCCTTTCTCCCACCATCTGTCTGTGAACACTAATTTCTCACCTCAGTAATTTAAAAATGCACCGTTAGTTTGGTTAAAATCTTTCTTTCAAAACTTAGTGTGGAATGATTTTACTTTTTCAAAACTTGATACAGGTCTTTGTATCAGACTTGCAAGGACTAATTTTGTGAATTTGCACTCATGCCGTGCAACTTTGCTTGCCAGGAGCTCATATTGGGAATTTGAGCACATGCCCGCCCCATGATTTTACATCCATTTGGACATAAAATTGGGGTGGGGGACTCGTGCAAAATTCCCCACGAGCTCCTGGCAGACGAAGCTCTGTGAAAGGAACACAAATTCTTAAAATTAGTCCTACAACACTATATTTTGCTTTGCATTCATTTTGTGAAAAAACAGGGAGCACGAACAGCAGAAAGCAGTATCGGACATTTTTCTGTTTGAACCGCTACTTTGAGACTTGCTCCCATCTTAAAATGTGCTCACAGAAGAAATTTTGCATACTAAGCACTACTAAGGGCCAGTTAAGGCCAATACGAACTCGTGTATAATTAGACTGGATGAGTGGGAAGGAATATAAACAAAAAGTGAGTCTGGAGCTCCAGCTCAAAAGTGGCAATAGAATCATTAATTTCCGCAGGGGTTCTCTCGATCGCCACTGTAACTTTGGTCGAAGATCTGCAGAAACTCTGGAGAAACGGTGTAAATTCTGTTTATACCATTCCACGGGGGTTTCCATGGATCTTCTGCCGAAGTTACGGCAGACGATTGGGAAAACCTCTGCACAAATTCTACCCCGTAGAATCTTGTAGCACAGGAGGAGGCCATTTGAAAGAGCTAACCACTTATCAGCCGTTCACCCATCACCCCTGCACTCACTAACCTACATTGGCTCCTGGTCCAGGAATGCCTCGATTTTAAAATTCTCATCCTTGTTTTCAAATCTCTCCACAGCCTCGCTGCTCCCTATCTCTGTAACCTCCTCCAGCCCTACAACCCTCCAAGATCTCTGCGCTCCTCCAATTCTGGCCTCTTACGTGTCCACGATTTTAAATGCTCCAGCAGTGACGGCCGTGCCTTCAGCTGCCTACACCCTAAGCTCTGGAACTCACTCCCTAAGCCTCTCTGCCTCTATACCTCTCTCTCCTCCTTTAAGACAGTCGTTTAAACTTACCTTTTTGACCAAGCTTTTGGTCATCTGTCCTAATATCTCCTTATGTGGCTCGGTGTCAAATTTTGTTTGATAACACTCCTGAGAAGTGCTTTGAGATGTTTTAAAGGCGCTATATAAATGCAAGTTGTAGTAGTAGTAGTTCCATTCCCCAACCTTTCCCCATACCTTTTTAAATTTCTCTTTTTCAATTATCTAACGCTTCCCTTTGAAACCTGGGGGGCTCGATTTTGGCGGTAGCGCAAAACGGACGGTAGCAAATTGGCCCCCGTTTCACGCAGCGCCAGATTTTCTTTTCCATTGACTTGAATAAGTGATTTGTTAGTTTGTTGAGGTATTCGTAAAGACACCTCTCACCATTGTGGTGGAAAACCCTTTAATCTGTGTCAATCTGTGAGAGGGACAGGCTTTTAAGAATAGAGTGAGAGGCTTTTAAGAACAGAACACAGATACCAAAAAAGGCAATTGGGTTTTTTGAAATAAAACAGTGCATTGGCAGGCAGACAGCAAAATGCTGCAAAAGACAGAGGATCACAGGGGAGTGTCATTCTGCCCTGGGCTGCAGGACAGGGTGCAAAGAGCTTATTCTGTTTAAGTTAAGTAAGATGACCCCTCCTCTCAAACTGGGGATAGCATCATGTGTTCTTTATTTTATCTCATTACATGGATATAAGATGTACCAATGGAACTAAGCAACTCTAATCTTACCTTCTGACCTATACATTTCTGTGGAATACAGTTCAAACCAAACTTTGTCTCATCTGGTGTTAACTCAGTCCGCCTTTGGAGAGATTGAAGAAACACACACAAAGGCCACAGATATCTGGTTCAGTTTGCAAGGGGGTTCTATTGTTACTCGCATGGGTTATGCTACTGCACAAGTAAATAAAGGGCAGTGTGAGTCAACTCCCGTAAAAGTAAGTTGTTCAGACTGCTTATGGGAGGGACTGACCCCACTAAGTCTGAGATGCTCTCTATGGCTGACCTGGATTTGTAGCAGGGACCTTGCAAGTGATCAACTCATGTTCGAGCCTCATTTGTTGTACAATTAACGTAACTCACATATATTTCAGTAATCATTACAAATTGTGCAGCATAACAATTTTACAAAAGTTGACACTTGCGTGAACATAAATATTTTCATCTGCATTAGTCAACAACAAAAACTTGCATTTATGTAGCACCTTTAACATAGAAAAAACATCTCAAGGCGTTTCACAGAGATGTAAGAAATAAATGGACCCTTAGCTGAAGAAGGAGATATTAGGAGGGGAAAGATGGGTTTTAAGGAGGGTCTTAAAGCAGGAGAGGGAGTGGCAGAGGGGTTTTGGGAGGGAATTCCAGAGTATGGGACCTAGGCGGCTGAAGGCAATGCCACCAATGATGGAGCAAAGGGGAGATGCACAAAAGGCTAGAGTCAGAGGAATGAAGAGTTTGGGAAGTGGTTGGTTGTAGGACTGGAGGTGTTTACACGAATAGGGAGGGGCGAGGCCATGAAGGGATTTAAACATAAGGATGAGAATTTTAAATTGGAGACATTTTGGGATCGGGAGCCAATGTAGGTCAGCAAGGACAGGAATGATGGGTGAGCGGGACTTGGTGCGGGATAGGATATGACAAAAGTTCCCGACGACAGGTCATCGACCTGAAACGTTAACTCTTTTTCTCGCTCCACAGAAGCTGCCTGATCGGCTGAGTATTTCCAGCATTTTCTGTTTTTATTTCAGATTTCCCGCATCCGCAGTATTTTGCTTTTGTTTTAGAATATGAGCAGCATTGTTTCGAATGAGCTGAAGTTTACGGAGTGTGGAGGATGGGGGGCCAGCCAGGAGAGCATTAGAATAGTCGAGTCTGGAGATGACAAAGGCATGGAAGAGGGTTTTGGCCTTGGATGTACTGAGGTAGGGGTGGAAGCGAGTGATGTTATGGATGTGGAAGTAGGGCGGATTTTGTGATGAAGAGAATACGGGGCCAGAAACTCAGCTGAGGGTCAAATAGGACGCTGAGATTGTGTTTAGTTAGTCCTCTAAGATATGCAGTTTCTCTGGCCATACAGAAATAATCCAAACAGGTTACAAAGAACGGAAGCAAAATCATGTACTATTTGCATTTCCATACACCATGAAAGGTGTTCAGACAGTATCTAATCCAATAGCGTCTCATTGTTGAAGTTTCTTTTTATTTTAGAGCGAACTTTGTTAATTTTGATATACTGTGACATCAGGGGTTACGGGGAGCGGGCAGGAAATTGGACATGAATTTAGATTTGAGGTTAGGATCAGATCAGCCATGATCTTATTGAATGGCGGAGCAGGCTCGAGGGGCCGATTGGCCTACTCCTGCTCCTATTTCTTACGTTCTTATGTCTAACAAACACATGATGTGCCCAATCATACTGCTAGTATAGTTACCCCTGGTGCAATTTTTTTAATGGGTTTCACAATACTTCCTTCAATACAGCACTATTTTCCCATGGCTTCTGATAATGGCATTATATCGAAAGAAAACTGTCCTTCAAAAGAGATCTGGATTAATATCTGGTTAGAAATGGTTTTGAAGGTTATATGGTTAAATTTTGAAACGAATGAGAAAACACTCCAATGAATATGATGGCTTATGAGCTGCTGGGGCCAAGAATTTATAAACAATGGAAAGAAGCCAGATAGGTCTGAGTGATGGAGCAGAGAGGTATTTTAGAATTTTATTCTAATACTTTTGGGAATTAGGGAGGGCTAACTGGTGTAGAGTGCATGTTACTACTGAGGAAGGAGCTGAACAGCCCTTTTCTCGTTCCATGATTTACCTTCTTATGAAACTTTTCTGCTGTATGTTGCAGGAAAATTGTGCAAAATGTCATTAGTTCTTATGATTAAGGTCTAGATTTTACACTTCCTAAGTGGTAATGGTTCATTGCTCACTACGAATTTTTTTTTTTGCCTTCATGAGACCCTTTTACATTGGTCTTAGTTGAGCGTTTAGGATTTTTAGTGGGTCTCCTGGGCCACAGGTGGTAGCGATTTTCAGCAGTTTTATATTTGTCTTGCAGCCGACTGCACAAGATCTGCACTTCGGCAACCAGCACACATATGCCGCCAATATACATCAATATAAAAGGGCCTATTGTCCCGCTGAGGACAGGACTGTAGCACTGCCTGAGAGAAAGAAAGATTTTTAAAAATTCCTGGGAGTCAATTCATTGATCCAGGAATAAGATGAATTTAAGCTGGCTTTGTTTCCACTTGCGTTTTAAAAATGAAAAATCAAGAGATTGGACAGGAAATGTGAACTCTCCCACCAATTACCCTATTCTTTCCCTTTAATAGTAACTCACGAGTGCCAGATTTATCTCTGGGACCATTCTTTGCCTGACTGTAACCATTACTGGCAGATAAAAAATTGGTCAAAATCAGGTAATAACCTTACTACAAGAGTAAAATCTAGGCCATAATCACCTCAATATATCAAACATATATTATATGAAATTCTCTTGACTTTAGTTTTGAATATAACATTTTTGCAGCCTGCAGGATTCCAATGCTATGCGCACTAAAAGATTACAGAGGATTCGACCACATGGGGAACTTTTAGATGCTTTTCACCCTGTGAAGACAGGTCCAACTCGTAAGGAAATAAAAATGGCAGCTATCTTCATTCAGAAGTTTATCCGAGGTTGGCTTGTGCGTGTCACATGCGACAGGATTAAAACCAAGGTAAGTGTTTTATCTTCCAAGCAATCATTACTTTTACAGTTGCATTTGGTGCTTCAGCGATGCATTTCTGTAATTATTGGGGAAGGTTTCTTATGGTCTTCTTGGCTACTGAATAATTGATTTATGCTGCTTACAATAACAACAACTTGCATTTATACAGCATTTTAACATAGAAAAACATCCTAAGTGACTGGCACTTCACAAGGGTGTAATCAGAAATAAATGGACATTGTGCCAAAGAAGAGATATTAGGATGGGGTAACCAAACGATTGGTGAAAGAGGTGTGTTTTAAGGAGGGTCTTAAAGTGAAGAGGCAGAGTGGTTTAGGAGTGTGGGGCTAGGTGGCTGAAGACACCGCTTCCAATGGTGTGGTGAAGCACGCACTAAAGATCATAGTCAGAGTATCAGAGAATTCGGGGTGGAGGGGTTTATTACTGCACGAAAGAATGGGTGTTTAACACCTTAAGAGATCATTTTAGTAAGGGGTAGATTTTGATCTGAACATGTTTGCGGGCCCGAACCAAAAGGCCTGAGGATCGATGGAAATGGATCCAGGGGCCTTATCAGCATACTTGGAACGAGCTGCCACTGTTGGTTGTGCCTCCACAGGCAGTTCACCTGAGCTAAGTCATTAATGTCGGTCCGCCCTCTTCGCCAGCAGCAGCGGCCCTCACATGGGTCCCAGGAGTGAGGATTGTAGCAGGCTATGGTGGGGGGGAGTAGTGGGGGAGAGTTCGGTCGTGACTCTTGTGGAGTCAGGGGAGCACTCCTGCGTCTCCTGGCTCCACAGGGTAGTTTTTTCTAACAAAAGAGAAAGGTTTAACTTACCTGCCCCACTCATTGCTGACTAATTTCTGGGTGGGGTCCTTCAACCCTAATTTACATTTTTAAGGGGCCCAACACCTATTTTAGGCATCCACCTGTGACACCTGAAAAAAGGGCTCCACCAATTTAGCAGTGGGACAACCTGCACCCAGTCTGTGCAGGCGTTGGTCCTACTGCTAAATTGGTATACTTTGCGCCCGCTTTATGCCCCAAAATGGGCACAGTGCATACCAATTTCTACCCCTCAACCTCTCTGGTAAAATAATCAGTTTGCCAGGTTGATCATTAGAGCCTCAATTATTTTTTATCCCTGAGGATTAGGTATTTTAAAATCTATTCTAAGGGTATTGTGCAATGGCAACACATGAGTTTCCATTTATGACCACCCACATAGAGGCCCAATTTGATTCATGCAGTAAGACATGCTGACTGCCTCTCTGCCAAATCTATTGAATTCCAGAATAGGTTGGACTAGATGCAAGTGCTAATCCCTGCTTGACCACAATGACTAATTGTCTTCATGCCAACATAAATTGAATTGAAATCTACAGAGGTCATGCTAACATTGTATAGTGCCCTGGTCAGGCTACAGCTGGAGGAGTACCTCATGCAGTTCTGGTTACCATGACATAAACGGCCATTTAGGCCTTGGAAGCAGTCCAAAAGAAAGCAGTAAAGCTGCTCTCCACTGACAAAAGAAAGAGCTCTGACAATCGACTCGATAAACTTGAACCTTGTAAAGAGATGTCTCAGAAGGGACCTTATAGAGGTATGTACGATACTTAATGAGTTAAGAACATAAGAAATAGGAGCAGGAGTAGGCCAATCAGCCCCTCGAGCCTGCTCCACCATTCAATAAGATCATGGCTGATCTGATCCTAGCCTCAAATCTAAAGAACACAAGAAGTAGGAGCAGGACCCGGCCATTCAGCCCCTGGGCCTGCTCCGCCACCCACAGAGCCTTGACCGATCCGAACTCAGCTTCATGTCCAATTTCCTGCTCGCTCCCCGTAACCCCTAATTCCCTTTACATCGAGGAAACTGTCTATTTCTGTTTTAAATTTATTTAATGTTGCAGCTTCCACAGCTTCCTGGGGTAGCAAATTCCACAGACCTACCACCCTCTGAGTGAAGAAGTTTCTCTTCATCTCAGTTTTGAAAGAGCAGCCCCTTATTCTAAGATTATGCCCCCTAGTTCTAGTTTCACCCATCCGAGAGGCAACAAGGGGGCAAGCCATACTAGATTTAGTAATGAGTAATGAACCAGATTTAGTTAACGGCTTAACTGTACATGAACATCTATCCAATAGCGATCATAACATGATCGAGTTCAATGTAGTGTTTGAAAGGGAAAAAAGTAAGTCAGCTGCTAAGATTCTATGATGTGGAGATGCCGGTGATGGACTGGGGTTGACAAATGTAAGGAATCTTACAACACCAGCTTATAGTCCAACTGTTTCATTTGAAAATCACAAGCTTTCGGAGGCTTTCTCCTTCATCAGGTGAGCGAGTGTGGGATTCCATGGAAGGTTACCGCATTTATAGTCAGAGAACAATACCTGGTGATTACAGATAATCTTTCCAACTGCCCGTTGTCAAGGCAATCAAAGTGTTCAGACAGAGTGATGTTACCTACAGCACCACTGAATACACAAACGGCCAGAACAAAAGACAGACAGAGAGAGAGAGAGAAACATCCGAAAGGAAGAGAAAGACAGAGAATGACCCGTTGTGTTAAAAACAGATAACTTTTTTTCGCTGGTGGGGTTACGTGTAGCGTGACATGAACCCAAGATCCCGTTTGAGGCTGTCCTCATGGGTGTGGAACTTGGCTATCAATTTCTGTTCGACGATTTTGCGTTGTCGTGTGTCTCGAAGGCCGCCTTGGCGAAAGCTTACACGAAGATCGGTGGCTGAATGTCCTTGACTGCTCAAGTGTTCCCCGACTGGGAGGGAACCCTCCTGTCTGGCGATTGTTGCGCGGTGTCCGTTCATCCGTTGTCGCAGCGTCTGCATGGTCTTGCCAATGTACCATGCTCCGGGGCATCCTTTCCTGCAACGTATGAGGTAGACAACGTTGGCCGAGTCACAGGAGTATGAACCATGTACCTGGTGGGTGGTGTCCTCTCGTGTGATGGTGGTGTCTGTGTCGATGATCTGGCTTGTCTTGCAGAGGTTGCCGTGGCAGGGTTGTGTGGTGTCGTGGACGCTGTTCTCCTGAAAGCTGGGTAATTTGCTGCGAACGATGATCTGTTTGAGGTTGGGTGGCTGTTTGAAGGCGAGTAGTGGAGGTGTGGGGATGGCCTTAGCGAGGTGTTCGTCGTCATCTATGACATGTTGAAGGCTGCAGAGAAGATGGCATAGTTTCTCCGCTCCGGGGAAGTACTGGACGACGAAGGGTACTCTGTTTGTTGCGTCCCGTGTTAGTCTTCTGAGGAGGTCTATGCGATTTTTCGCTGTGGCCTGTCGGAACTGTCGATCGACGAGTCGAGCGTCATATCCCGTTCTTACGAGGGCGTCTTTCAGCGTCTGTAGGTGTCCATCGCGTTCCTCCTCGTCTGAGCAGATCCTGTGTATTCGCAGGGCCTGTCCATAGGGGATGGCCTCTTTGACGTGGTTGGGGTGGGAGCTGGAAAAGTGGAGCATCGTGTGGTTGTCCGTGGGCTTGCGGTAGAGTGAGGTGCTGAGGTGCCCGTCTTAGATGGAGATTCGTGTGTCCAAGAAAGAAACCGATTCTGAGGAGTAGTCCATGGTGAGCTTGATGGTGGGATGGAACTTGTTGATGTTATCGTGTAGTCTCTTCAGTGATTCTTCGCCATGGGTCCATAGGAAGATAATGTCGTCGATGTATCTGGTGTATAGCGTTGGTTGGAGGTCCTGTGCAGTGAAGAAGTCCTGCTCGAACTTGTGCATGAAAATGTTGGCGTATCGGGGTGCGAATTTGGTCCCCATGGCTGTTCCGTGTGTTTGGGTAAAGAACTGGTTGTTGAAGGTGAAGACATTGTGATCCAGGATGAAGCGGATGAGTTGTAGGATGGCGTCTGGAGATTGGCTGTTGTTGGTGTTGAGTACTGATGCTGTTGCAGCGATGCCGTCATCGTGGGGGATACTGGTGTAGAGTGCCGAGACGTCCATCGTGGTGAGAGGTGTTCCTGGTTCAACTGGTCCGTGGGTGCTGAGTTTTTGTAGGAAGTCTGTAGTGTCGCGACAGAAGCTGGGGGTTCCCTGTACGATGAGTTTCAGGATGCCCTCGACGTATCCAGAGAGGTTCTCACACAGGGTTCCGTTGCCTGATACGATAGGACGTCCGGGTGTGTTGGCTTTGTGTATCTTTGGGAGGCAGTAGAAGTCTCTCACGCGGGGAGTACGTGGGATGAGAGCGCGTAGGATGCTTTGAAGGTCTGGATCGAAGGTCTTGATTAGTTTGTTGAGCTGGTGGGTGTGTTCCTTGGTCGGATCTGCGGGTAACCGTCTGTAGTGTTCCTGGTTGTTCAGTTGTCGGTATGCTTCTTTGCAATAGTCCGTTGTGTTCTGTATGACGATGGCTCCTCCTTTGTCCGCTGGTTTGATGACGATGTTGCGGTTGGTCTTGAGAGCGTCGATGGCGTTGCGTTGTGCTCGGGTGACATTCTGGACTGTCTTGTGAGTGCGGCTGATGAATCTGGCATTGATGCATTTCCTGACAGCTTGAGCATACTTGTCAAGCTTAGGGCAGCGACCCTCCGGAGGAGTCCAGTTTGACTCTTTCTTCTTCGGTTGCTGTACCACGGATCCCTCTGTCTGCTGTTCCGGATCGTTGATTGTCTCATTGGGTTCGCTGCTGAAATCTTGGGATTTGTGGAAGAATTCCCGGAGTCTCATTCTCCTGATGAATTCCTCTGTGTCCGCCGCGAGACCAATGGGGACCATTTTGGTGGTGGGGCAGAAATTGAGCCCTCGGCTGAGAACTTCGATTTCGTCTGGTTGAAGGGTGTGGTCGGATAAATTGACGATAGACTTCCCTGTGGTTGCAACCGTGGTACCGGGGGAGGCTTGGTTGATGCTGGTGGTGATGCCGAGTTTCTCAAGCTTCCTGCTCTTGGTTTTCATGTAGGCGGCGTAGTTCCGTTGCCTCGTCTGTTTGGCGGTGTCTCGTAGCTGGTCTGCTGTGTCCTCAGTACAGGTTGAGAGAGCTCAATTTCTGCCCCACCACCAAAATGGTCCCCATTGGTCTCGTGGTGGACACAGAGGAATTCATCAGGAGAATGAGACTCCGGGAATTCTTCCACAAATCCCAAGATTTCAGCAGCGAACCCAATGAGACAATCAACGATCCGGAACAGCAGACAGAGTGATCCGCGGTACAGCAACCGAAGAAGAAAGAGTCAAACTGGACTCCCCCGGAGGGTCGCTGCCCTAAGCTTGACAAGTATGCTCAAGCTGTCAGGAAATGCATCAATGCCAGATTCATCAGCCGCACTCACAAGACAGTCCAGAATGTCACCCGAGCACAACGCAAAGCCATCGACGCTCTCAAGACCAACCGCAACATCGTCATCAAACCAGCGGACAAAGGAGGAGCCATCGTCATACAGAACACAACGGACTATTGCAAAGAAGCATACCGACAACTGAACAACCAGGAACACTACAGACGGTTACCCGCAGATCCGACCAAGGAACACACCCACCAGCTCAACAAACTGATCAAGACCTTCGATCCAGACCTTCAAAGCATCCTACTTGCTCTCATCCCACGTACTCCCCGCGTGGGAGACTTCTACTGCCTCCCAAAGATACACAAAGCCAACACACCCGGACGTCCTATCGTATCAGGCAACGGAACCCTGTGTGAGAACCTCTCTGGATACGTCGAGGGCATCCTGAAACCCATCGTACAGGGAACCCCCAGCTTCTGTCGCGACACTACAGACTTCCTACAAAAACTCAGCACCCACGGACCAGTTGAACCAGGAACACTTCTCACCACGATGGACATCTCGGCACTCTACACCAGTATCCCCCACGATGACTGCATCGCTGCAACAGCATCAGTACTCAACACCAACAACAGCCAATCCCCAGACGCCATCCGACAACTCATCCGCTTCATCCTGGATCACAATGTCTTCACCTTCGACAACCAGTTCTTTACCCAAACACACGGAACAGCCATGGGGACCAAATTCGCACCCCAATACACCAACATTTTCATGCACAAGTTCGAGCAGGACTTCTTCACTGCACAGGACCTCCAACCAACGCTATACACCAGATACATCGACGACATTTTCTTCCTATGGACCCATGGCGAAGAATCACTGAAGAGACTACACGATAACATCAACAAGTTCCATCCCACCATCAAGCTCACCATGGACGACTCCTCAGAATCGGTTTCTTTCTTGGACACACAAATCTCCATCAAAGACGGGCACCTCAGCACCTCACTCTACCGCAAGCCCACAGACAACCTCACGATGCTCCACTTTTCCAACTCCCACCCGAACCACGTCAAAGAGGCCATCCCCTATGGACAGGCCCTGCGAATACACAGGATCTGCTCAGACGAGGAGGAACGCGATGGACACCTACAGACACTGAAAGACGCCCTCGTAAGAACGGGATATGACACTCGACTCGTCGATCTACAGTTCCGACGGGCCACAGCGAAAAATCGCATAGACCTCCTCAGAAGACTAACACGGGACGCAACCAACAGAGTACCCTTCGTCGTCCAGTACTTCCCCGGAGCGGAGAAACTACGCCATGTTCTCCGTAGCCTTCAACATGTCATCGATGACGACGAACACCTCGCTAAGGCCATCCACACACCTCCACTACTCGCCTTCAAACAGCCACCCAACCTCAAACAGACCATCGTTCACAGCAAATTACCCAGCTTTCACGAGAACAGTGTCCACGACACCACACAACCCTGCCACGGCAATCCCTGCAAGACATGCCAGATCATCGACACAGACACCACCATCACACGAGAGGACACCAC
This sequence comes from Heptranchias perlo, assembly GCF_035084215.1. Classification (NCBI taxonomy): domain Eukaryota; kingdom Metazoa; phylum Chordata; class Chondrichthyes; order Hexanchiformes; family Hexanchidae; genus Heptranchias; species Heptranchias perlo. Next base: position 143,222,208 of record NC_090325.1, read on the forward strand.
CCACCAGGTGCATGGTTCATACTCCTGTGACTCGGCCAACGTTGTCTACCTCATACGTTGCAGGAAAGGATGCCCCGGAGCATGGTACATTGGCGAGACCATGCAGACACTGTGACAACGGATGAACGGACACTGCGCAACGATCGCCAGACAGGAGTGTTCCCTCCCAGTCGGGGAACACTTGAGCAGTCAAGGACATTCAGCCACCGATCTTCGGGTAAGCGTTCTCCAAGGCGGCCTTCGAGACACACGACAACGCAAAATCGTCGAACAGAAATTGATAGCCAAGTTCCGCACCCATGAGGACGGCCTCAACCGGGATCTTGGGTTCATGTCACGCTACACGTAACCCCACCAGCGAAAAAAAGTTATCTGTTTTTAACACAACGGGTCATTCTCTGTCTTTCTCTTCCTTTCGGATGTTTCTCTCTCTCTCTCTCTCTGTCTTTTGTCCTGGCCGTTTGTGTATTCGGTGGTGCTGTAGGTAACATCACTCTGTCTGAACACTTTGATTGCCTTGACAACGGGCAGTTGGAAAGACTATCTGTAATCACCAGGTATTGTTCTCTGACTATAAATGCGGTAACCTTCCATGGAATCCCACACTCGCTCACCTGACGAAGGAGAAAGCCTCTGAAAGCTTGTGATTTTCAAATAAAACAGTTGGACTACAAGCTGGTGTTGTAAGATTCCTTACATTTGCTAAGATTCTAGACTTGGGTAAGGCCGACTTCAATGGGATGAGACAGAGACTGTCCACAGTATAGTGGGCAAATCTGTTAATGGGTAAAACGACTGATGATCATAGAATCATAGAAGTTACAACATGGAAACAGGCCCTTCGGCCCAACATGTCCATGTCGCCCAGTTTATACCACTAAGCTAGTCCCAATTGCCTGCACTTGGCCCATATCCCTCTATACCCATCTTACCCATGTAACTGTCCAAATGCTTTTTAAAAGACAAAATTGTACCCGCCTCTACTACTGCCTCTGGCAGCTCGTTCCAGACACTCACCACCCTTTGAGTGAAAAAATTGCCCCTCTGGACCCTTTTGTATCTCTCCCCTCTCACCTTAAATCTATGTCCCCTCGTTATAGACTCCCCTACCTTTGGGAAAAGATTTTGACTATCTACCTTATCTATGCCCCTCATTATTTTATAGACTTCTATAAGATCACCCCTTAACCTCCTACTCTCCAGGGAAAAAAGTCCCAGTCTATCTACCCTCTCCCTATAAGTCAAACCATCAAGTCCCGGTAGCATCCTAGTAAATCTTTTCTGCACTCTTTCTAGTTTAATAATATCCTTTCTATAATAGGGTGTCCAGAACTGCACACAGTATTCCAAGTGTGGCCTTATTAATGTCTTGTACAACTTCAACAAGACATCCCAACTCCTGTATTCAATGTTCTGACCAATGAAACCAAGCATGCCGAATGCCTTCTTCACCACCCTATCCACCTGTGACTCCATTTTCAAGAAGCTATGAACCTGTCCTCCTAGATCTCTTTGTTCTATAACTCTCCCCAATGCCCTACCATTAACGGAGTAGGTCCTGGCCCGATTCGATCTACCAAAATGCATCACCTCACATTTATCTAAATTAAACTCCATCTGCCATTCATCGGCCCACTGGCCCAATTTATCAAGATCCCGTTGCAATCCTAGATAACCTTCTTCACTGTCCACAATGCCACCAATCTTGGTGTCATCTGCAAACTTACTAACCATGCCTCCTAAATTCTCATCCAAATCATTAATATAAATAACAAATAACAGCGGACCCAGCACCGATCCCTGAGGCACACTGCTGGTCACAGGCCTCCAGTTTGAAAAACAACCCTCTACAACCACCCTCTGTCTTCGGTCGTCAATCCAATTTTGTATCCAATTGGCTACCTCACCTTGGATCCCGTGAGATTTAACCTTATGTAACAACCTACCATGCGGTACATTGTCAAAGGCTTTGCTGAAGTCCATGTAGACCACATCTACTGCACAGCCCTCATCTATCTTCTTGGTTACCCCTTCAAAAAACTCAATCAAATTCGTGAGACATGATTTTCCTCTCACAAAACCATGCTGACTGTTCCTAATCAGTCCCTGCCTCTCCAAATGCCTGTAGATCCTGTCCCTCAGAATACCCTCTAACAACTTACCCACTACAGATGTCAGGCTCACCGGTCTGTAGTTCCCAGGCTTTTCCCTGCTGCCCTTCTTAAACAAAGGCACAACATTTGCTACCCTCCAACCTTCAGGCACCTCACCTGTAGCTGTCGATGATTCAAATATCTCTGCTAGGGGACCCGCAATTTCCCCCCTAACCTCCCATAACGTCCTGGGATACATTTCATCAGACTTCCAGAACCTCCCTCTCTGTAATATGAACACTCCTCAAGACATCACTATTTATTTCCCCATGATCTGTGGGAAATGTTTAAAGAAACATTTAACGTGATACAGAATCGGTTTATACCCCTGAGGGGCAAGAACTCTCCTTGCCAAAAAAAACAGCCATGGACAACTAAAGAGGTAAGGGACAGTATAAGACATAAGGAAAGGGCATACAAAAGGCAAAAAATGGCACAGATCCTGGCGAATGGGAAAGATACAAAGATCAACAAAGGGTCACAAAACTGATAGTAAGGGCTACAAAAAGAGAGTATGAAAAGAAACTTGCAAGGGATATCAAAACCAATACGAAGAACTTTTATAGTTACATTAGGAAAAAGAGGGTTGTCAGGAGCAGTGTTGGCCCCTTAAAAACTGAAAGTGGGGATATTGTCATTGACAATGGGGAAATGGCGGACATGTTGAACAATTACTTTGCGTCAGTATTTACAGTAGAAAAAGAGGATAGCATGCCGGAAATCTCAAGAAAACTAATATTGAATCGGGGACAGGGACTCGATAATATTAACATAAGTAAAGCAACATTAATGACAAAATAATAGCACTAAAGAGTGACAAATCTCCAGGACCAGATGGTTTCCATCCCAGGGTTTTAAAGGAAGTAGATGAGCACATTGCAGATGCCCTATCTATAATCTTTCAAAGTTCTCTAGATTCAGGAACTGTCCCTCTAGATTGGAAAATTGCACATGTCACTCCGCTTTTTAAGAAAGGAGAGAGAGCGAAACCAGGGAATTATAGACCAGTTAGCCTAACATCTGTTGTGGGGAAAATGCTGGAGTCTATAATTGATGATAGGGTGACTGAACACCTCAAGAATTTTCAGTTAATCAGAGAGAGCCAGCATGGATTTGTGAAAGTTAGGTGCCTGACAAACCTGATTGAATTTTTTGAAGACGTGACTAAAGTAGTGGTCAGGGGAATGTCAATGGATGTTATTTATATGGACTTCCAGAAGGCATTTGATAAGGTTCCACATAAGAGACTGTTAGCTAAGATAGAAGCCCATGGAATCGAGGGAAAAGTATGGACTTGGTTAGGAAGTTGGCTGAGCGAAAGGCGACAGAGAGTAGGGATAATGGGAAAGTACTCACATTGGCAGGATGTGACTAGTGGAATCCCCCAGGGATCTGTCTTGGGGCCTCAATTATTCACAATATTTATTAATGACTTAGATGAAGGCATAGAAAGTCCCATATCTAAGTTTGCCGATGACACAAAGATTGGTGGCATTGTAAGCAGTGTAGATGAAAACATAAAATTACAAAGCGATATTGATAGATTAGGTGAATGGGCAAAACTGTGGCAAATGGAATTCAATGTAGACAAATGTGAGGTCATCCACTTTGGATCAAAAAAGGATAGATCAGGATACTTTCTAAATGGTAAGAAGTTAAAAACAGTGGATGTCCAAAGGGATTTAGGGGTTCACGTACATAGATCATTGAAGTGTCATGAACAGGTGCAGAAAATAATCAATAAGGCTAATGGAATGCTGGCCTTTATATCTCGAGGACTGGAGTACAAGGGGGCAGAAGTTATGCTGCAGCTATACAAAACCCTGGTTAGACCGCACCTGGAGTACCGTGAGCAGTTCTGGGCACCGCACCTTCGGAAGGACATATTGGCCATGGAGGGAGTGCAGCGTAAGTTTACTGGAATGATATCCGGACTTCAAGGGTTAAGTTACGGGGAGAGATTACACAAATTGGGGTTGTAGTCTCTCGAGTTTCGAAGGTTAAGGGGTGATCTGATTGAAGTTTGTAAGATATTCAGGGGAACGGATAGGGTGGATAGAGAGAAACTATTTCTGCCGGTTGGGGATTCTCGGAGTGGGGGCACAGTCTAAAAATTAGAGCCAGACCTTTCAGGAGTGAGATTAGAAAACATTTCTACACACAAAGGGTGGTAGAAGTTTGGAACTCTCTTCCGCCAACAGCAATTGATATTAGCTCAATTGCTAAATTTAAATCTGAGATAGATAGCTTTTTGGCAATCAAAGGTATTAAGGGATATGGGCCAAAGGCAGGTATATGGAGTTAGATCACAGATCAGCCATGATCTTATCAAATGGCGGAGCAGGCACAAGGGGCTGAATGGCCTACTCCTGTTCCTATGTTCCTATGTTCTTAACCTGTGTGTAATCTACCTGCAATAATCTTAGGTAATGTATTTAAAAGAATTTGGTAAGAATGCTTTGTTGGGATAAGCTGCTCATGGTTGACCAGCCTTATCTTAATCACTGTAGCTCTGGAGAAATCTATCAACTTTGGCAAGACCAGATTTGTAATAAATCCTCTCCTACTGACCCTTTGCAATCACCTGTACTGAAACTGGTCCTGTAATCGGTACTAGCCCGACCCTTGCACCTGGAGCCTCCAAATGTGACATTTTTCCAACATAACATGGTCAGGGAAGATAAGGTTGATTGGTTATTGTTAGCTGGATGAGTTTAGACTGGAAGTAGACGAGGCTGATCGGCCATGAGCGACTTATCTCAACAGGCTAATTTCTTTAAGAGGCAGGTATTGTCCAAAGCTGCCATGATTAAGATAAGTCTGGTCGACCATGAGAAGCTTATCTCAACAAAGCATTCTTATTAAATTATTTTAAAGACGTTAAAGTAGCTATGCCAAGCACAAGTTATTTCAACATTTTAGTTTTCATTGCCAGGCAGCGTAATTAAAATTATATGTACACCATATCTTCATGGGCTCTTGCTCAAATCTTCCTTGACCTGTCCATTCTTACAAAGGGGAAGTGCAGTGGTCGGCGCAAAAACAATAGGGGTTTCATTAAAATTATAGTAGCACTAACCTTGTTGTGCACGCAGACATTGTTCTTGGCCACGTTTGGGAATTGCTTTCATCAGATGACATGCATACGAGCTGTGGGAGTTGATGCATAAAGACAACTTTCTGTAGATGATAGCACAATCCAAATGTGCAATAAAGCTCCCCCTACACTATCTCAAACATATACCTTAAAGCTAACCTCAGAATGGTAACTCCAGTAACATCAATATGACATTACCATATTTTTTTTCATTCATTCATGGGATGTGGGCATCGCTGACAAGGCCAGCATTTATTGCCCATCCCTAATTGCCCTTGTGAAGGTGGTGGTGAGCTGCTTTCTTGAACCGCTGCAGTCCATGTGGTGAAGGTTCCCCCGCAGTGCTGTTCGGTAGAGAGTTCCACGATTTTGACCCAGCGACGCTGAAGGAACAGCGATATATTTCCATGTCAGGATTGTGTGTGACTTGGAGGGGAACGTGCAGGTGGTGTTGTTCCCATGTGCCTGCTACCCTTGTCCTTCTAGGTGGTGGAGATCACGGGTTTGGGAGACGCTGTCGAAGAAGCCTTGGCAAGTTGCTGCAGTGCATCCTGTAGATGGTACACACTCCAGCCACGTTGCGCTGGTGATGAAGGGAATGAATGTTTAAGGTGGTGGATGGGGTGCCAATCAAGTGGGCTACTTTGTCTTGGATGGTGTCGAGCTTCTTGAGTGTTATTGGGGCTGCACTCATCCAGGCAATTGGAGAGTATTCCATCACACTCCTGACTTGTGCCATGTATATGGTGGAAAGGCTTTGGGGAGTCAGGAGGTGAGTCACTCGCCTCAGAATACCCAGCCTCTGACCTGCTCTTGCAGCCACAGGATTTATGTGGCTGGTCCAGTTAAGTTTATGGTCAATGGTGACCCACAGGATATTGATGGTGGGGATTCGACAATAGTAATGCTGTTACCAGTAATGGTAGTGCTGCAATAAGTGTCTGCAGCTGAAGGAACTTCAGCTCAGAGTTGTTGAACTGGAGTCCGAGCAGCAGACATTGTGGTGCATCAGGGAGGGGGAGAGTTACCTGGACACTTTGATCCAGGAGGCAGTCACACTCCTTAGATTAGGTAGTAGTCTAGATTTGTTCAGTGTTCAGGGAGAGGAGGGTGTGACTGCGAGTCAGGCAGGTAAGGGGACCCAGAATCTAGTGATGGCGGAGCCTCAGCCCTTGACCAGCTACGAGGTACTTGCTGCCTGTATGGATGAGAGCAAGGACTGCAAGGAGGATGGGCAAACTGACCATGACACTGTGGTACAGGAGGCCATTCAAGTGGGGGGAGTAAATAGGAATATGGTAGTGGTAGGGGATAGTATAGTCAGGGGGACAGACACTGTTCTCTGCAGCCGCGACCGAGAGTCCTGAAGGCTGCGGTGCCTGCTCGGTGCCGGGGTTAAGGACACCTCCTCACGGCTGGAAAAGAACTTGGAGCATGAGGGGGAGGGTCCAGTTGTCGTGGTCCACGTAGGAACCAACGACGTAGGTAGAACTAAGAATGAGGTTCTGCTGAGACAGTTTGAGGAGCTAGGGTCTAAATTAATAAGCAGAACATCAAAGATAATAATCTCTGGATTACTACCTAAGTCACGCGCAAATTGGCAAAGGGTCAAACAGATCGGAGAGTTAAATGCATGGCTCAAAGAGTGGTGTGGGAGGAAGGCGTTTCAATTCAAGGGGCCCTGGCACCAATACTGGGGAAAGAGGGAGCTGTTTCGACGGGATGGGCTCCACTTAAACCAGGCTGAGACCAGCGTCCTGCAAATCAAATAACTAGGGCTGTAGATAGGGCTTTAAACTAAAAAGCGGGGGAGGGAGGGGGTCAAGTGAGGGGAAATTTAGAAATCTAATGAGAAAAATTAAGACAATAGAACAGTGCAGTGTCTTGGGTAAAGATAAGCAGAGTATGGCAGAAAGGGACAGAGTTTACAAATAATAGTGCAACAACAAGTAAGGTCAAAGCAGGAAAAAATGGTAAAAAGTCAAAATTAAAGGCTCTTTATCCGAATGCACGGAGCATTCGTAACAAGATAGATTAATTAATTGCGCAAGTAGAGAGACATGGGCCCCAATTTTAGAATGAAGTAGTGGGGGCGGAGGGGGCTCCAAAAATTGGGGAAATCCCGAGCGGGTTCGGAACCCGGCTCCAACCCGCAGACTTCCGGGTTCCCTACTGACGGTCTGGGTGTCCAGGCTCCTCACAAATGCAGAAATTAAAGCCGGCGGGATGACAGTTAAAAGTTATTTGGATACTTGAAGCACTTGAAGTACTTAACTTTGTGCACATTGAAGCAGGGGTCCGATTTTCAAACATCCTCAGCGTGTTTCCTGTGCTGTGGGAAACACTCCATGTTCTACCAGATGTGTTTCAGGCAGCAGCCAGTGAGACATTCAAAAGCTTGTTTGACAGATGGGGATAAAAGATGAGTTATTGCAGCAAGGCAATCATTTCTTTCAGACAAACTTTTGGCTGGGAGATCTTTGTGTTTTCACTGAAAATTCATAGATTCCACTCAGAATTCTTCTGGTCACACTTTTCGGACCCTCTCAAATTGGCACCATCAGGTTAGGGGGCGCCATGGCTGCATTCACCACTACATCCGAGGACGAGGAACATCACCATCCTCGCCAGGCACAGCGAGCACTTCCGCCGCTTGCTGCGTCACAGGCACCTGCACAAGAGCACAGAAGGGAGCAACAGAGGGAGCGACGTCGCAGGAGGCACTACCCTCGCCACAGGGTTTACCGACTGAGGCTCAGCTTCCTGGACCTCTCTGAGAAGCAGTGCATACGGAGGCTAAGAGTCAATCGCCAGGTGGTCGCAGACATCTTCAGCCTCCTTCATGCCGAGCTGCTCCCTGCTGGGCTGAGTGGCATCTCATTACCCGTCGCTGTCAAAGTCACCACTGCCCTCAACTTGTTCGCCTCCAGATCATTCCAGGGTGCCAACAGTGACATCGCCGGGATCTCTCAGTTGTCTGCACACATGTGCTTAAGGCAGGACACCGACAGCTTGTTTCGCAGAGCCTCACAGTACGCTAACTTCCCAGTGGATGACAGAGAGGGCAGTGGGATTCCACTCTGTGGCTGTCTTCCCATGGGTGCAGGGTGTAATCGATTGCACCCACATAGCAATACGAGCACCTCCACACGAACCAGGACTGTTCATGAACAAAAAGTGGTATCACTCCATCAACACTTAGCTCATTTTTGACCACCGCAAAAGATTCCTTCACGTGTGCACCAGATTCCCTGGCAGTTGCCACGATTCCTTCATTCTGAGGGAATCCAACATCCCGCCCCTCTTCCACGCATCAAACACCCTTAAGGGCTGGTTCCTCGGTGACAAGTGATACCCCATCACACGTGGCTCATGACACCTCTGAGGAATCCCATCACCGAGCAACAGCGTCGATATAACGACAGCCACCTCGTCACCAGGTCTACAATTGAGCATGCTATAGGGCTGCTCAAGATGCGATTTATGTGCCTTGATTGTTCTGGTGGAACGCTTCAATACACACCAGACAGAGTGGGACGCATTATAGTTGAGTGTTGTGTCCTGCACAACATGGCACAACAGAGAGGGGAGCCGCTTGAGGAGGCCCCATCCACATCTGCCATCCACAGTGAGGAGGAGGAGGAACCCATGGGCAGAGTAGCGGCTCACCTGGCTGCTCGTGAGGCCAGGGAGTCACTGATATATGAACGGTTCTCCTAACATCAGAAAGTGTGAAGAGTCCAGTCCTCAGACCACCTGGAAAGAGCAGCGTCCACACCAGCCCCCCACCCCCCCATCCCTGCACAAAACAGTCCTGCAACTACACATACACCCACTGTAAAGTGACCCAGTGGGTGGCATTAAGTGTGGGCATTCATGGTGAAGCTCATGAAAGGCCCTATCACAAAAGCCAGTCAAGAATGGGCAAGACGTGGCAGTAGTGGTGAGAATGATAACATTTAATGTGACTTTAACCAAAACGAAATATAAATGAAAAACATGACCATCTTGCAGACACCCTTGTGCATACCCTTCATGATCACAAATCCTTAGGCTTCTTCTTCCTACCGCATCCACGTGGTGCATCCCCTGTGGCTGCAGCAGAGGTAGTGGCAGGTTGCTCATCTGCATGCTCTGACAGTTTAGATGCTTTCGGCCTACACCCTCTGCGTTTTGGAGCCGGTGAGGGTCCCTCCAAAGACTGCTCCACCTGCACCTGTGCAGGGGCAGACTCGGCCACCTGGAGAGGAGGCAGCATTGTGGGTACTGGTTGAGAGGGGGGCAACGGGTGAGATGTGGGAGCGCTTTGAGTGGCATCCCCACTTCCATGTCCCCTTTCGCCAACATCCCTCTCCTGGACCAGGCCCACATCACTCCTACCACCCTGCTGGAGAACAGGTTGGAGGACAAGTATAAGGCCTTAGAAGCCCAGTTGTAGAGTATCTATCAGCCTGTTTAAGACGGCAGAATGTTGTACACCCTGAGTCCGAACGACTATTGTTAAGACCTGAATGGATTGATTTGTGAACCGTGCTTGAAGCTCAACGGAGGCTTGCCTTATCTCCATCGCAGACATCCCTGCACTTACCTGCGTCACTACCTCAGACACTTGCTCATGTCCCTGTGACAGTATCTCAGAGATTCCCTCCCGTACCTGTGCCACCATTCCACCATGCAGAAGTTGGACTCCTCCATCCTCTGCGCTATTGTGCAGAGTGCATGTTGCACCTGTTCCAGTACCTTGCAAGTGTGCTTCTGTCCCTCGATCATTCTCCTTTTAAAGGATGGCCCCCGGGGTTCAGCATCTGCGTCCAGCTGAGCAGAGCCTGGAGAGGAGTGCTCCCACCGACGCGGACTCTCCACAGCTGTCCCTGCCATCAGTGTCTGCTCGTGCTCACTTGTGTGTGGTGACTCACCAGGTGCCAACCCAATTAACTGAGTACTAGGACCCACCGAGGTGTGAGTATCTGTGTTGGTGGATGGCTCACTATGATGATAAGGTGCGTCCTCAGAGGCCGGGACCTCCTCTGAGGAATCGCCCTCTGCCGTCACTTCGGTCGTTGAAGGGCCTGTAAGAGAACAGAAGGCAATATTAAGCATCATCACAGATGTGTAATGTTGCGATGAGCATACTGAGGTGTTGAACATGGCAAGCATTGTTAACACAATTCATATTGTGTGTGATGAACGTTAAAGTTGTGTCACCAGTCGTTTGTGAGGTGCCAGTCTTGCTGTCCCTGACGGTCAGGCACTCAAGGGTGTGTCTGATCTCCAGCACCTCCTCCTCTGCGTCTGTGAGGACCACTATTTGCTCACCTCGTTGGGTAATTGAAATGCTTCCTGCACTGGATCCAGGTGTGGGAGATGTTACTGCTGCTGGTGACCTCATCTGCCACCTCGAGCCAGGCCTTCTTGATGGCAGAGGCAGGGCACTTCCACCCCTCCGTGGGGTAAAACACTTCCCTTCTCCTCCTCAATGCGTTCAGTAGCTGCTACAGTGAGCCGTCGCTGCTGCATTGTGGTTTCTGGGTCTTTGCTCCAGCAAAAGCCTTTGGAGCAATGGCCCCTTAAATAGAACTCCTCCAGCTGACAGCCTGTGATGCAGGTGCGCAGTCCGCCCACTGAGCAGCTTTCGGAAGCCAAACCCGGAAACCACGATAAGTTGCACCAATTCACTTGTGATCGCATGCAAAACGGACATATTTTATTACCATCTCACATCCATTCTAAAATTGGGGCCATTGTTGCAAAATGATCACAACTGGTAACGAAATATTCCAGGGTTCATGACATTTAGAAAAGACAGGCAGAATGGAAAAGGAGGGTGTGTAGTCCTAATAATAAAGGATGACACAAGGACAGTAGTGAGAAAGGATCTTGGCTCGGAGGATCAGGAAGTAGAATCAATATTGGTGGAAATTAGAAATATCAAGGGGCAGAAAACACTGGTGGGAGTAGTTTATAGGCCCCCTAATAGTAGCAATACTGTTGGACAGAGTATTAATTATGAAATAATAGGAGCTTGTAAGAAAGGAAATACAGTCATCGTGGGGGACTTTAATTTTAATTTTTTTTATTTGTTCATGGGATGTGGGCGTCGCTGGCGAGGCCGGCATTTATTGCCCATCCCTAATTGCCCTTGAGAAGGTGGTGGTGAGCCGCCTTCTTGAACCGCTGCAGTCCGTGTGGCGAAGGTTCTCCCACAGTGCTGTTAGGAAGGGAGTTCCAGGATTTTGACCCAGCGACGATGAAGGAACGGCGATATATTTCCAAGTCGGGATGGTGTGTGACTTGGAGGGGAACGTGCAGGTGGTGTTGTTCCCATGTACCTGCTGCTCTTGTCCTAGATGGTAGAGGTCGCGGGTTTGTGAGGCGCTGTCGAAGAAGCCTTGGCGAGTTGCTGCAGTGCATCCTGTGGATGGTGCACACTGCAGCCACAGTGCGCCGGTGGTGATGAGAGTGAATGTTTAGGGTGGTGGATGGGGTGCCAATCAAGCGGGCTGCTTTGTCCTGGATGGTGTCGAGCTTGTTGAGTGTTGTTGGAGCTGCACTCATCCAGGCAAGTGGAGAATATTCTATCACACTCCTGACTTGTGCCTTGTAGATAGTGGAAAGGCTTTGGGGAGTCTGGAGGTGAGTCACTCGCCGCAGAATACCCAGCCTCTGATCTGCTCTCGTAGCCACAGTATTTATATGGCTGGTCCAATTCAGTTTCTGGTCAATGGTGACCCCCAGAATGCTGATGGTGGGGGATTCGGTGATTGTAATGCTGTTGAATGTCAAGGGGAGGTGGTTAGACTCTCTCTTGTTGGAGATGGTCATTGCCTGGCACTTGTCTAGCGCGAATGTTACTTGCCACTGATGAGCCCAAGCCTGGATGTTGTCCAGGTCTTGCTGCATGCGGGCACGGACTGCTTCATTATTTGAGGGGTTGCGAATGGAACTGAACACTGTGCAATCATCAGCGAACATCCCATTTCTGACCTTATGATGGAGGGAAGGTCATTGATGAAGCAGCTGAAGATGGTTGGGCCTAGGACACTACCCTCAGGAACTCCTGCAGCAATGCCCTGGGGCTGAGATGATTGGCCTCCAACAACCACTACCACCTTCCTTTGTGCTATATATGACTCCAGCCACTGGAGAGTTTTCCCCCTTCAATTTTACTAGGGTTCCTTGGTGCCACACTCGGTCAAATGCTGCCTTGATGTCAAGGGCAGTCACTCTCACCTCTGCATATAGTCTGGGCGAATCAAGTTGGCAAAAATAGTTTGGAAGACGAGTTCATGGAATGTATTCGAGACGGTTTCCTAGAGCAATACGTCATGGAACCAACCAGGGAACAGGCTATTTTAGATCTTGAGATTAAGAAATGAGGGTTAATTAGTAATCTCACAGCAAACGAACCTCTGGGGAAGAGTGATCATAATATGATAGAATTTCACATTGAGATTGAAAGTAACGTACTTAAGTCAGAAACTAGAGTCTTAAACTTAAATAACGCCAATTACATAGGTATGAGGGGCGAGTTGTCAAACGTAGATTGGGAAATTAAATTAAAGGGTTTGACAGTTGAAAAGCAATGACAAACATTTAAAGAAATATTTCAATATTCTCAACAAATATACATTCCATTGAGAAATAAAAATTCCATGGGAAAAGTGATCCACCCATGGCTAACTGAAGAAGTTAAGGAGAGTATTAAATTGAAAGAAGAGGCCAATAATTTTGCCAAGAAGAGTAATAAGCCTGGGGATTGAGAGAGTTTTAGAAACCAACAAAGAACGACGAAAAAATTGATAGAACGGGAGAAAATAGAATGTGAAAGTAAACTAGCAAGAAATATAAAAACGGATTGTAAGAGCTTCTACAAGTATGTAAAAAGGAAGAGAGTAGCAAAAGTAAACGTTAGTCCCTTAGAGGCTGAGACAGGAGAAATTATAATGGGAAATCAGGAAATGGCAGATGAGTTAAACAAATATTTTGTATCTGTCTTCACAGTAGAAGACACAAAAGGCATACCAAAAATAGTGGGGAACAAAGGGGCAAATGAGAGTGATTAATTAATAATTAACAATTTATATCACTGAAGAAAAAGTACTGGACAAACTAATGGGACTCAAAGCCAACAAATCCCCTGGACCTGATGGCCTACATCCGAGGGTTCTAAAAGAGGTGGCTGCAGAGATGGTGGATGTATTGGTTATGATCTTCCAAAATTCTCTATATTGTGGAACAGTCCCAGTGGACTGGAAGGTAGCAAATGTTACCCCACCATTCAAGAAGGGAAGGAGAGAGAAAACGGGAAACTACAGTTGGCCTGACATCGGTCATCAGGAAAATGCTGGAATCCATTATTAAGAAAGTGGTAACAGGGCACTTAGAAAATCATAATATGATTAGGCAGAATCAACATGGTTTTATGAAAGGGAAATCGTGTTTGACAAATTTATTAGTTTTTTGAGGATGTAACTAGTAAGGTGGATAAAAGGGAACCAGTGGATGTAGTATATTTGGATTTTCAAAAGGTATTCGATAAGGTGCCACATAAAAGGTTGTTACACAAGGTAAGGGCTCATGGGGTTGGGGTGATACATTAGCATGGATAGAGGATTGGTTAAAGGACAGAACACAGAGAAGGGATAAACGGGTCATTTTCTGGTTTGCAGGCTGTAACTAGTGGGGTGCTGCAAGGATCGGTGCTTGGGCCTCAGCTATTTACAATCTATATTAAATACATAGATGAAGGGACCGAGTGTAATGTATCTAAGTTTGCTGATGATACAAAGCTAGGTGGGAAAGTAAGCTGTGAGGAGGGCACAAACAATCTGCAAAGGGATATAGACAGGTTAAGTGAGTGGGCAAGAAGATGGCTGATGGAGTAAAATGTGGGGAAATGTGAGGCTATTCACTTTGGTGGAAGAATAGAAAAACAGAATATTTTTTAAATGCTGAGAAACTATTCAATGTTGGTGTTCAGAGAGACTTGAGTGTCCTCGTACAAGAAACTCAAAAAGTTAGTATGCAGGTTCAGCAAGCAATTAGGAAAGCAAATGGCATGTTGGCCTTTATTGTAAGGGGGTTGGAGTACAAGAGTAGGGAAGTCTTACGACAGTTGTAGAGGGCTTTAGTGAGATCTCACCTGGAATACTGTGTACAGTTTTGTTCTCCTTATCTAAGGAAGGATATACTTAGAGGCTGTGCAACGAAGGTTCACTTGATTAATTACTGGGATGAGAGGGTTGTCCCATGAGGAGTGGTTGAGTAGAATGGGCTTATACTCTCTGGAGTTTAGAAGAATGAGAGGTGATCTCATTGAAACATATAAGGTTATAAGGGGGCTTGACAGGGTAGAGGCTGAGAGATTGTTTCCCTTGGCTAGAGAGTCAAGAACTAGGGTGCATAATTTAAGGATAAGGGATCAGCCATTTAAGACTGAGATGAGGAGGAATTTCTTCAGGCAGAGGGTTGTGAATCTTTGGAATTCTCTACCCCAGAGGTCTGTGGATGCTGAGTCATTGAATGTATTCAAGGCTGAGATGGATAGATTTTTGGACTCTAGGGGAATCAAGGGATATGGGGATCGGGAGGGAAAGTGGAGTTGAGGTCTAAGATCAGCCATGATCTGATTGAATGGTGGAGCAGGCTCGAGGCACATATGGCCCATTCCTGCTCCTATTGCTTATGTTCTTATGAATGTCAAGGGAAGGTGTTAGACTCTCTCTTGTTGGAGATGGTCATTGCCTGACACTTGTCTGGCACAAATGTTACTTGCCACTTATCAGTCCAAGCCTGGATGTTGTCCAAGTCTTGCTACATGCGGGCACTGACTGGTTCATTATCTCAGGGGTTGTGAATAGAACCCCTCAGATAATATCAAATATCTTATCGCTCTCTCTGAGTGAGATTGCCAATTTAGTAGCAATTTGTGTGACATTGTGGCCTGCTTCGGGTTGTGGTTTGAAACTGCTCATACTTATTTCATGTGGTATCTTTACAACCAGATGATAGGGCTACCTGTCATCCCATCCATCAGTGGTAGATTCAAACCTAAGTCTCAGACGTAAAGAACAGTTTGCTAACACACTGTGTCAACCATTCCCCAAAGTAGAAAAAAGTTGGATTTATCAGGAAATCTTAATGGAAAATGATTTTGCATGGCTACGGGGAAAGGGCGGGTGAGTGGGACGAGCTGGATTGCTCTTGCAGAGAGCCGACACGGGCTTGACGGGCTGAATGGCCCCCTTCTGTGCTGTAACCATTCTATGATTCCATATTTCTGGCAGGAAGGTGTACATAGGATTATTCATGTAATTGCCAGATGTGGTAGTCAAGAGAAGGTCACTTGTATCAGACTTGCACGAATGTGTTTTATGGTTTTATGAAAGGGAAATTGTGTTTGACAAATCTACTGGAGTTTTTTGAGAATATAACTAGCAAGGTAGATAAAGGGAGACCAGTGAATGTAGTATATTTGCATTTTCAAAAGGCATTCGATAAGGTGCCACACAAAAGGTTGTTACACAAGATAAGAGCTCATGAGGTTGGGGGTAATATATTAGCATGAGTAGAGGATTGGTTAGCGGACAGAAAACAGAGAGTAGGAATGAACGGGTCATTTTCAGGTTGGCAGGCTGTAACTAGTGGGGTGCCGCAAGGATCAGTGCTGGGGCCTCAACTATTTACAATCTATATTAATGACTTAGATGAAGGGACCGAGTGTAATGTATCCAAGTTTACTGATGATACAAAGCTAAGTGGGAAAGTAAGCTGTGAGGAGGACACAATGAGTCTACAAAGGGATAAGACAGGTTAAGTGAGTGGGCAAGGTGGTGGCAGATGGTGTATAATGTGGGGAAATGTGAGGTTATTCACCTTGGAAGGAAGAATAGAAAAACAGAATATTTTTTAAATGGTGAGAAACTATTAAATGTTGGTGTCCAGAGAGATTTGGGTGTCTTTGTCCACGAAACACAGAAAGTTAACATGCAGGTACAGCAAGCAATTAGGAAGGCAAATTACATGTTGGCCTTTATTGCAAGAAGGTTGGAGAGCAAGAGTAAGGAAGTCTTGCTGCAATTGTACAGGGCTTTGGTGAGACCACACCGGGAGTACTGTGTGCATTTTTGGTTTCCTTACCTAAGGAAGGATATACTTGCCTTAGAGGCGGTGCATTGAAGGTTCACTAGACTGATTGCTGGGATGAGAGGGTTGTCCTATGAGGAGATATTGTGTAGAATGTGCCTATACCCTCTGGATTTTAGAAGAATCAGAGTTGATCTCATTGAAACATATAAGATTCTGAGAGGGCCTGACAGGGTAGTTGCTGAGAGGCTGCTTCCCCTGGCTGGAGAGTCTAGAACTAGGGGGCATAGTCTCAGGATAAGAGGTTGGCCATTTAGGACTGAGATGAGGAGGAATTTCTTCACTCAGAAGGTTGTGAATCTTCAGAATTCTCTACCCCAGAGGGCTGTGGATGCTCAGTTGCTGAGTATATTCAAGATCGAGATTGATAGCATTTTGGATTCCAAGTGAATCAAGGGATATGGGGATCGGGCGGGAAAGTGGAGTTGAGTTCGAAGATCAGCTGTGATCTTATTGAATGATGGAGCAGGCTCGAGGGGCCATATGGCCTACACCTGCTCCTATTTCTTATGTTCTTATGTCCCTTGCTGGCAATGAGTTATCCTCTGTATCCTCCTCAAGCTGATGTTTCTGCTCCTCTTGCTGGATGCCTTTGCTGTCCATGGTGGCCTTCATTCTCCTGGGAGGAGTCCATTTTATAAGGCAAAGTGCACACCACCAAGATTTTTGAAATCGTAGGTGGACTATATTGCAGGAAATCCCCAGTCATTTGAAGCACATGTTCAACATGTCAAAGTCGTAGGTCATGACATTGAGCAAGGGCACACATATGGCCATGTGTGTGTAATCAATGATTCCATATGGTCTTCGGAAATCCTGCCACTTGATAGAATTACATTGCCCCATTTTGTTGTCAACAGTTGTCCACGGGGAAGCTGATGAACTTGCTCTCTCCAGAGAGCAATGCATTTATGACTCGCTTGATACAAATGTGGACAGTTTTGTTATAAATGTCCTCAGTGGCAAAGAAGTTGAGGTCAATTGTGACTTTAGCAGACACTGACTGAGTGAAGCCTGCATTGAAGGTGGACAGTAAGTTTGCTTGCAACAAGTGATATTGCGCTTTGACAACTTCCTTTAAAAAGCCAAGAATCTACAGGCACAGCCCCTGGGTCAAGAGCAGGTAAGATTTCCACTGCCTGAATACTATGGCGTGAGGTTACTAGCGGGTGGGTGCCATGCACCTCTGGCACAGCCTCACTACCCTGG
This sequence comes from Heptranchias perlo, assembly GCF_035084215.1. Taxonomy (NCBI): domain Eukaryota; kingdom Metazoa; phylum Chordata; class Chondrichthyes; order Hexanchiformes; family Hexanchidae; genus Heptranchias; species Heptranchias perlo. The sequence continues at coordinate 143,239,812 of NC_090325.1, forward strand.
CATCCTTCCAGTGTTCCTCTTCTTCTTCTAAGAAGCAAAGATAGAAGGGAATTACCAATGGGAAAGGCATTATGTTCTGTCTGAAAGGCAGTCACTCAGCAAATGACACAAAGTAGAAGATAAAGTAATAGACAACAGCAAATAAACAAAAAGACACAAAAATGACCGAAAAATGAGCCTTTAACTACACCTATTAATGTCAAATCCAGGCCTTTTAAATTCTTTTCCATCTTCTCCATGGTGCTCAGCAACCCTGGACGTCCATATGAAATGGATGTGAATGTGAATCAGTGCAAATGAGACCGAAATGATGGAAAATGGGCCATAAGATATCACTGTGTCATTATTGCCTCATTTACATGCAGCTGCCCAAAAATGGATAGGTGCTTCTTCCAACCATTGGAAATGATGGTTATTGGAGGAAGTGATAAAATAGTCGGAGATCTGCCATTAAGATCTTACTTCCACTATCCACCATATGAATCTGTGTTCCATTATCTGCTTCGACCCACCTGATTAGTGCCAAAATTGGCAGTGACCATTGGAAAATCATGGGTTACGGTTGCTTTGACTGGTGCTAACGCATTCTAAAATATTTAATACAGGACTAAATGATTATTGGGAGTGAACTAAAGTCCCCCAATTTAGGCAATTATTGGGGGTAGATCTAATTACCTCAAGTAGCTGTATATTTTGAAATAAAAACACTGCATATTTTGATCTTTGAAATAACATACAGCACCAGAGATGTAAGTCACAGTCGCCTTAGGTTTCAGCAACCCCACCAAACTAAAAATGTTGTCGCAAAATGTCAAGATTGCTGTTTACACCAGTTGCAACAGTGATTAAGCTGTCTGATGAGGAGCAGGAAAAATGGGAAATACAGGCACACAAGAGGAGGGCAGCAAGGAGAAGATCTTATCTGGAAGAAAGACTGAATGGACCTAAAATGGAGGAAGAGTTTGCACTTGTTTATTTCCAAAAGCAATGTGGAAAGAAATTTAAATGGCTTTAATGCAGTGCATAATCAGGAATATTTATGTCCACTAGAGAGATAAGTACAGAGACATCTGGATTGCTGGATCCAGACTTAGAGGGATCCTCGGTAACTCTAATAGCTCTGTCCGTGGCTGTTAATGTGATAAGCGTCATTAATTTTTGTGGTGACTGGCCTTTCCAGGCACTAGGAGATTACACCAGCATTGATCAAAGCATCTTGTCCATGTTGATTCAATATGTGACTGATGGAGTATTTCAGACGGCTCGCTGATGAATTTGTTTCTTCCAAAGTGCAGAGAAACCCATTGCTAGCTTTCTAGAGCACTGGCATGATTGATTATATCCACATGGAGGTACACGCACTGTCAGTCAAACCAGTGAGATACCATTCCCTCAAAGTGCAGACAATCTCTAATACCCAGAAAATTATTCTTGTGGTGACTACCAAATTCTAATGTTCATTAAATGATTGCTTCATCGTAAGCCAGTCTCAGCTGTTTGGTTTATTTAGTTCTACTGACTACGAGGCAGGAACCAAGGCCAAGGCTTATTATTCCTTTACGCCTATCCCAACACAAGGCACATATATAACCACATACACAAGTACAGTCTATTATAACGCACATGTTTGGTTTGGTCAAATAGTGATTTGACGCCCCTGGTGCTTTTCCCCCAAGCCAATGGAGGTGCAGTGCTACTGTCGGCAAAAAAGGGGGGAATTTTAACCCCCAAGAACGGGTGGCTTGGGGGTGGGTAGGTAGTGAAAATCCTTTAATTTTTGTAGTGCGACCACAACCCGGCTCCAAGGCGTCCACTTCCGGATTTAATGTGGGCACATTTGAATGCACGCGCGCAGCTGAAGCCCGGAAGTCGCGTCCCCAAATACTGCCGGCGAGCGGGTAGTTAATACGTCAATTAAGATAGTTGAGGTAGATTTTTAAAAATTGATTCTTAAAGATAAACAAATTTAACGTTGACTACACGGGTTCCCCAGGACTCCTGAATCTCGCCGTTGAAATGGAGGTGAGATTCAGCCGAAGTTGATTTGGGCTTTTAAACCTGTGATTGACCCATCTCAATAAAAGCTCAGGTATTGCAGCTGGTCTGTCAGTTCCCTCAGGCAAATGTTTTGCTGAGAGTTCTTGTGTTGAGACTGAGACTCGCGCCAGACAAGTACCAAGCAATGACCATCTCCAACAAGAGAGAGTCTAACCACCTGCCCTTGACATTCAACAGCATTACCATCACCGAATCCCCCACCATCAACATCCTGGGGGTCACCATTGACCAGAAACTTAACTGGACCAGCCAAACAAATACTGTGGCTACAAGAGCAGGTCAGAGGCTGGGTATTCTGCGGCGAGTGACTCACCTCCTGACTCCCCAAAGCCTTTCCACCATCTACAAGGCACAAGTCAGGAGTGTGATGGAATACTCTCCACTTGCCTGGATGAGTGCTGCTCCAACAACACTCAAGAAGCTCGACACCATCTAGGACAAAGAAGCCCGCTTGATTAGCACCCTATCCACCACCCTAAACATTCACTCCCTTCACCACTGGCGCACTGTGGCTGCAGTGTGTACCATCCACAGGATGCACTGCAGCAACTTGCCACGGCTTTTTCGACAGCACCTCCCAAACCCGCGACCTCTACCATCTAGAAGGACAAGCGCAGCAGGTGCATGGGAACAACACCACCTGCACGTTCCCCTCCAAGTCACACACCATCCCGACTTGGAAATATATCGCCGTTCCTTAATCGTCGCTGGGTCAAAATCCTGGAACTCCCTTCCTAACAGCACTGTGGGAGAACCTTCACCACATGGACTGCAGCGGTTCAAGAAGGCGGCTCACCATCACCTTCTCAAGGGCAATTAGGGATGGACAGTAAATGCTGGCCTTGCCAGCGACGCCCAAATCCCATGAACAAATAAAAAAAACGTTCTTGTGTTGTGACACCTTTAGCAAAACTTTGGAGTCTCTCATATTGACAAGATCAGGATAGGGGGCGCAATGGATGTATTCCAGAGGACATTTAAGGAGGAGGAAAATGACCTTGCACAGCAATTAAGTCGTGCTGTGTTGGGATCTGCAGGTGAACGAGAGAAAGGTGCTCAACCAAGATCTGGAGAACAGCAGACATAGGAGCAACAGAGGGGCCGAGGTCGCAGGAGGCACTTCCCATGTGAGAAAGTGTACAGGCAGAAGCTGAGCTTCCTGGACCTCTCTGAGGAACAGTGCCTCTGCAGGCTCAGATTGCGTTGGCAGGTGGTCACAGACATCTGCAGCCTCCTTGAGGAAGAGTTGCTCCCCACTGGACCTGGTAGCCACACATTGCCTGTCACAGTAAAAGTAACCACTGCTGTCAATTTCTTTGCCTCTGGATCCTTCCTGGGCACCACTGGTGACATCTCCAGAGTGTGTCAGTTTTCTGCACATAAGTGTATAAGGCAGGTGACGGGTGGCTTGTTTGCCAGGGCATCCGATTATGTGAACTGCCCCTGCGACAACAACAGCCAGAATGAACGGACAGTGGGTTTCACCTCTCTGGCTGGCTTCCCACGGATGCAGGGCACAATCGATTGCATGCACGTGGCAATCCGAGGACCACCACATGATCCAGAGTCATCATAAACCGAAAAGGCTATCACTACATCAGTGCACAGTTTGCGTGCAACCACAAGAAGTGATTTATGCAGGTGTGCTCCAGATTCCCTGGCAGCTGTCATGATGTGTTCATTTTACGCCAGTCCAACATTCCAAACCTCTTCCGAACAGGAGACAGAGGTACGGGCTGGCTCGTTGGAGACAAGGGATATCCCCTGCAATCTTGGCTCATGACACCTGTGAAGAACCCCACCAACGAGGCACAAGAGCGATACAACCAGAGCCATGTGACCACCAGGTGTGTCAGTCAGTAAGCCATAGGCATGGTGAAGGTGCACTTCAGGTGCCTGGGTAGGTCTGGAGGTGCCCTTCAGTACTTGCCAGCGAGGGTGTCCAGAATAATTTGATGTGCTGCGTCCTGCACAACATAGTGCAGTAGAGAGGTTTACGGATGGAGGAGGATGAAGGCACTCGTCAATCATCCTCTGTTGGCAACAGCATTGAAGAAGAGGAAGAGGAGGATGAGAAGGAGGACGAGAAGGAGGAATATGATGATGGGGCAGTCATCACGAGACCAGCCGCACACATTGCTGCCAGGGATGCGCTAATCTCTCCCAGGTTCTCTTAATAACAGTGGTAAAAGAGAGATTCAGACCGGCTGGGTCAACCACCACCAACCACCCTCCACCATTGCGCAAAACAGTCCTTCAACCACGCAAGCACATATTTCACATCCGCTCAATGGGTACTGTCATGTATTGGCAAATGAAGCATAAAGCAAATAAAAGGACGACTTAATACTCGGGACGCAGTAATGGCCAAGACGTGAAAGTGGTGCTAATCAATACGTTTAATGCACCAATATAAAAAAAAGGAGACGTAACATCATAACATTTCTTCAAACATCCTTGTGCATACTCTTCGTGAACTACAATTGCTTGAACTTACACTTCCTACTGCTTCTATGTGGTGCATCCCTGTGGCTTCAGCAGAGATAGAGGTAGGCTGCTCAGATCCCTGCCCTGACTGCTGAGATGCTTTTGGCCCATGACCTCTGGGTTTTGGAATCCCTGAAGGCCCTGCCAAAGACTGTTCCAGCTCCACCTGTATGGGGGCAGACTTGGCCTTTGGGGGAGGAGACAGCATTTTGGGTACTGGTTGAAGAGGGAGGTGAAACAGGTGAGACGTGGGAGCACTTTGAGTGGAGTTCCCACTTCCATGTCCCCTTTCGTCATCATCCCTTTCCCAAGCCAGTGCCACATCACTCCCACCACTCTGCTGGACAGCAGCTTGGTGCAGATCATTGTTGCGTTGAAAGGCCACGGATAGGGTATCTGTCATCCTATTGAAAGCAGCAGACACCTCCTGCATGGCCGTGGTCATGCCTATCGGACAAATGCATCATATTGCATAAGGATTAGGACAAGTGGCAGTGATGGGTGCGTAAATGGGGAGGTGAGGAAGTGCACAGAAAATGAAGGATGGTTGCTGCTGAAACTTAAGTGGGTGTGAGGAGTGATGTGATGGAATAGGCTTGCCAAGACAGAGTGAGAGGGGGTGTTGTACAACACAGGATGTGGGTGAATCAGCAACTGTACTCACTTTTCCTGACCTGGTTAAGTCATTAAACCGCTTCCTACACTGCAGCCAAGACCTGGGCACCATGCTCCTGCTGCTCGCGTCTAGCCAAGCCTTCTTGGTGGCAGAACCAGGTTTCTTCTTCCCTTCACTTGGGTAAATTAGCTCCGTCCTGGTTCTCATTGCACCCAGCAGTACTTCAAGTGAAGCATTGGAGAACCTGAATACTGCCTTTGCTCTCTTGGACTCCATGGCTTCACTTTCTCCATTCTCCTCCAAAATCCATTTTTGCATTGGTCCTTTAAATAGTGGACTTCAGATTGCGTCATTTGGGTAATGTACGCCCGCTGCGCAGTTTGGAGATGCGAAACCCGGAAGCAAAAATGATTGCCTTCAATTGAGTTGCGATGGCAGATTCTGGAGTCCTCACTTCATTTCCGGGTTTCCCACGCGAAAATCTACCCACCCGTTCTCTTCCGGGTTCAAGTAAATCTCATGCCCCAAATGCCCATGGGTCATAGCACTGAATATTCTAACCATGGGCCAAATATACCAGCAACAAACTTTTCATATTGCTACCTGAACAGAATTTTGTCCTGATCTTGGGGAACAGCTAGAAAACAAAAGCCATGATCTCTACTATTTGTGCTGCCGCTAATTCTCTGATTTCCACCCAACAACTTAAATGGGCTGAATTCCAGAAGACCATTAGTGTTAACACATTGTACAACTGCTTGAAATAAAATCATTCCCACAATAAAAAAGTAGTATATAAGACTCACTCAATTTGCTGAATTAATTGTACTTCTCTAACAATTGAAGACAAGGATGAAAAAAATTGAAATCATGAAAAATAATCCGTACAACGAAACTCTTCTGCATATTAGACTCATGATTACTTCAAAATATCAAATACAAAAAAATATCTAAAGTCAGACATCCTGTGAGACAGATTAAACACCTAACTTGTCAGTTGTGGGGTTAGTTAAAAATTCTCGCACTGCAATTAAGTATAAAAGGGGATTTCAAGCAAACTTTTGAATTTTGCGATACTTGATTCCAACTGAAACATCTTCACATAATTTCGCTTATACAACTCACTGATGACAATCTTTTGCTTTGGGCACAAGTATTTCTAGAAACGTTGTAAAAATCTACTTGTCTGATAGCATTAACAAAACATAAAATTCTAATTCAGAATGATAAGATGATTAAGTACTTTTTTAAAAAGTGAGCTATTAAGATTTATTCTTAATTGCACTGCATAGTTTTAGTTATAAAATTATTATTTCATGTTGTGCCATGTGATTTATTTTTTTTAAAATATCAATTACCAGTTATATAAACAGTGTAATGACACATTAAAATTATTTATGAATTTATATCTTAATCTACTAGTGTTCTTCACAGTTACTTTTACGTAATAAAACATTTTAGTTTGTCAAAAGCAAAACAATCTCCTGGAAAATGAAAACAGCCTTTTAACGAAGGCTGAATGAATGCATAGGATGAATGCAAATATAAATATGCATGGCAGGCACTATAGTACATACATATACCAAGGCTGGAAAATAAAACTCCTTAATTATATCATTACTAGCATTACAAAGCTCCTGTACATTAACGTAGATTTGCTGCCACGTTCTTCCCAATTTTGGGGTGTTAATCAGGTGGTAGGTGGCGGGTTGAGAAATGGGGTGGGGCTATGCCACGCTAGAATCCCCACCAACTTTAGTGGTCGCTGAAATTTTTGCTGTCCTTTCTAGCGGAAGCACCTGCTCATATTCGGGAAAATGCATGTAAATAAGGAAGTAATGATGTGGTGATGTCCCATTTCCTATCATTCCTACCTCATTTATACTGAGTCTTAATCCAGTCAATGTAAAATTGAGTCCACGTTACTCAGTACTGCCCTAAAGACAGAAATAAATTTAAAAGGACAAGCTTTTTCAGTTGCTGTTGCTGTTGAAACCTTATTATTGTGTTTGTTTTTAACTGTTGCCACCTGTTATGTCATTTACCTACAAAGCCTTTTCAGAGAGGGCTCAATGGGTTTCCTATTGGGGATTCCCCTCTATCTTGGAATAAGATGAGATGGGGAAACAGACAGGGGCCAGGCTGATAAGGCTGCACCACGGGCACGTTTCACCCACCTGCCGATATCCTCACAGGCAGAGGTGAGCTCACCTGCATTTGACCGAGAAGCACTGCCTGCAGAGGTTTCACCTTATAAAGGAGGCTGTCACCGTGTAATGTCGCAAACAAGCCAGCAGTTCCCCATACCACATGTACCTCTCTGCCAGTGGCTGTTAAAGTCACCACCATCTTTAGCATCTATGCTACATGGGGTCATTCTAGGCTGCCACCATTTACATCTGCAATATAAGCCAACAACTGCACAGATGCATCAAGCAGGTCACAGATGTATTGCTTTCTACAGCTAGCAATTTCAGCAGTTTCCCCACAGACAAATGGCTGCAACCTGACAGGACATTGCAATTTACCAAGTGGCAGTATTTCCCACGTTCTAAGGAGTCATGTGGCCATAGATTCTTAGAATGTGTGGCTGATTCTTCTTTCATTGCCTGACATGAAGGTTATTAAACTTCTTGCACTGAGAGGTAGAATTCATATTGACAACCCAGAACAATTACCCTCCAACGGCCCTGTGCTGCCCCCATTGGTGCCCTCTGACTCTCCTGTTCACAGAGGGCCTCCATCCTGTCCCTAACCTCCTGCAAGAGCACTTTTGCAACTGCACTGGCAAATTGGGTGACTCTGTGCCCTGCAGCAGACATTTCAGATATTGTATGAAACCGATTATTTGTTGTGGTCACTGGCAAAAAGTCTCCTGATGAGGCCTACCCCTTTAATGGCCTGCAGCAGCGCACTAGTGCCTGTCCCCAAACAGGCAAACTCCCTATCAGAGGCCTTTCCAATGCCTGGAGCTCGTCTGCATTCTTCAAATGAAGCTGACACTGGAAATTACAGCAGAGTCAATGCTCATCAAGTTGGGTGGGCTGAATTCCTGTGTGCCAGACTTCCAGCAGGGATTGTGCCCTTGCAGACAATCCTGGCTATTGGGTTTTCCATAGCGTTAACTGTTATGTTAGGAGATAGAACATTTTTGAAAAATGTCAACCACAACTACGATTCTCAGCTTTAAAAGCATTTCAGCAATAATATGCACATGACTAAGTTCAGGTATTTCTTTTCCAGCCCTGGTTTATGTACATGCTAAAGTGCCTGTTATTAATAAAAATAAAAGTATATATCTTCCATATTTACCTTCATTTGCAGGCAGTTTCTATGTTTTAAAAAACTAAAAATTAAGTTGACATTTTTCTTCCTCCTTTTTCCAATTTTCATTCCTCCTTTTTCCAATTTTCATTCCTCCTCTGCCCTTCCTGAATGCATTGACTTCTTGCTGGAGTAAGGTTCCACAGGACACTCTCCAATACCTCGCCCAGGGAGTCATTCCTTATGGCTGTGTGTCAACAAATAATTCAAATGTAAAGAGACATTGCAGCCAAGTCCTATTTTGTTCTCACCAGATGTGAGGTAGAGCAGATAGGGAGAAACTGCTTCCACTGGCAGGAGTAACCATAGGACACAGATATAAGATAATTGGCAAAAGAACCAGAGGCGAGATGAGGAGAATTTTTTTTAAGCAGCGAGTTGTTACGAAATCTACTGCCTGAAAGGGTGGTGAAAGCAGATTCAATAGTAACTTTCAAAAGAGAATTGGATGATATACTTAAAAAGGAAAAATTTGCAGGGCTAAGGGGAAAGACGGGCGAGTGGGAATAATTGTCAAAGAGCCAACACAGGCACGATGGGCTGAATGGCCTCCTTCTGTGCTGTATGATTCTATACCATGATTCTATGTCGAAACATGTGAAATTCCAACAGGAGTCACTGAATGGCTATTAGAAGCAGGAGCCCTGGGCAATTTTCTCTTCCTGAACATAGGGGCATTGAGGCCAATTGTAGCAGTTGATAACAGTGTCTCGGTTGAGATCAACTAACTCAGTATAGATTGGGGGTCAAACTTGGGGCTTTCCTGATTTGCTACTCACTGCCTTATGGGCCATTGCTTTAATCCACAAAATAAAATAAAAACTTGATCACTTCTCATAGCCCCAATCCACAGATTTAAAAATAGCATTTCTGTTTTGGAAAGAAACTGATGCTGTAAAACTGTAGCAAGCGTTGTGCTCACTGAGACCTCACGGGATTTTTTACGATAAATGGGAGGATACTGAGGTGGAACAAAGGGACCTTGGAGTGCATGTCCACAGATCCCTGAAGGTAGCAGGACTGGTAGATAAGGTGGTTAAAAAGGCATATGGAATAATTTCCTTTATTAACCGAGGCATAGAATATAAGAGCAGGGAGTTGTATAAAACGTTGTTTAGGCCAGAACTTGAGCACTGCTTCCAGTTCTGGTCACCACATTACAGGAAAGATGTGATTGCACTAGAGAGGGTACAGAGGAGATTTACGAGGAGGTTGCCAGGGCTGGAGAATTTTAGTTATGAGAAAAGGTTGGATAGGCTGGTTGTTTTCTTTGGAACAAAGGAGGCTGAGGGGAGATTTAATTGAGGTTTATAAAATTATGATGGGACGAGATATAGTGGATAGGGAGGACCTATTTCCCTTAGCAGAGGGGTTAGTGACCAGGATTTAAAGTAATTGGTAGAAGGATTAGAGGGGAGCTGAGGAAAAAAAAATTCACCCAGAGGGTGGTGGGGGTCTGGAACTCACCACCTGACAGGGTGGTAGAGGCAGAAACCCTCAACTCATTTAAAAAGTACTTGGATGTGCAGTTGATGTGCCGTAACCTACAGGGCTATGGACCAACTGCTGGAAAGTGGGATTAAGCTGGATAGCTCTTTCTCGGCCGGCATGGACTCGATGGGCCGAATGGCCTCCTGCTTTGCCATAACTTTCTATGATTCTGAGGTTGCACTAGTTATCTGTGCCTACAAGCTCTTGGCTGGGATTGGACCCGCCTGTGAGAGTTTGCTATCAGCAGGGCAAGAGGGGACAGTGAGAGAAATTGTGCACAGCTGCTATTTAAAGGGTCACATGAATTGTTGCTGAGTAGAAAAAGAGAAATAACTGTAGGAAGGAGCAGATCTGTTCCAATTTCCGAAGGATGTTTGGAGGTGTTGATAAAAGAAGTGCAGCAAAGGAGTGTTGCCCTCTTTGGAATTTCAGGGTACCCTCCCTTTCCAGGGGAATGTTTCAGTTGCTTGACAGGAGGTGGCCTTTAGGGTAAACATAGTCTGCAACATACAGGGGACCTGGAGGCAGATAGAAAAATAGCATTAAGCACTCTGCCAAGATAAGTCTAGCCAGCATTGCACTATATTTAGTAGGTGGGTAAAATATGTAGGGCACTAAGTTTTCTCTCACCCTGTTACACCCCGACTGAAGCTGCATGTTAAGTCATCAGAAAACAGCTCTTTCTAAGATGTTCAAAATTATGAGAGGTTTTGATAAGGTAAATTGGGAGGAACTATTTCCTCTGGTCAGTGAGTCAGTAACTGGAGGGCATAAATTAAAAATCATCACCAAAAGAGCAAATGGAAAGTTTAGGAGATTTTTTTTATTACATGGAGCGTGATTAGGATATGGAATACCCTACCAGAAACAGTGGTGGAAGCAGAATCTATAATAGCTTTTAAAGGGGAATGGATAAATATTTAAAAAAGGAAAATTGAAAAGGGTAAGGGAAAGAGGCTAACTAGGTAGCCCTTTCCGGGAGCTAGCACAGCCAGAATGGACGAATTCTATGAATGTGTTGTGTGCTCGATGATGATTCTGGTGGCTTCATGGGCCTCACTATCAGCGCTCAGCTGCTGTTCATGGCTGTCAAAATGGTGTCATGAGCTAGAACTAAAGAAGCTAGCCTTGGTTTCCTAGAAGCCATCCGTGCTGTCTGCCTTTTTCACATAATCCTGATACTGTGAATTGTGTCATGATTTCTGTCCGAGAAACGTTCACTTGCAAGATCCTATTTTGGTGGTTACAGATGACCTGCATGTTGACAGAGTGGAATTCCTTGTAGTTAATGAAAATAATGGGGCTGTGTGCAGGGCCACTTATGTGCCATCAATTACACTTTGGGGAATCCTGCCAGTTGAATAAACTGCAGAGCCCTCTCATTGTTGCCCAATGGGAGAGTGATGAAATTGTTTGATATAGTGTGAAGTGTAGATTAACTGAGGCTGATGACCCTGTGGAAGCTTGGAATCAGCCCGAAGCATAAAAGTTCGGGGCTGTGGTGACCATGACAGCCAGTGGCAGTGCTGCCTTTGGGGTGGGGGTTGGTAGGTGGTAAGATTCCAAGAGACAGTCACTGTCTCCCTAGTGATTTGAAGACTCCAAAGGCAATCTTCCAAGGTAGGTGTGTCTCTGCCTGTAGATACGACTTTGTGGATAAGGTCAGGTAAGGGTAGTCTGCCTTTGATGCAGTCTGACTTGCCTCACACCCCTTCATTAAAATCAACCATTGTTTCCACTCGTACTCATTGTCCAATGACCCTTGCTGGAAAGGGCATGTGTATGGATGCTGGGGATGGGTAGAATGTGGCTTGACTGTGAGTCACAACAGTTGAATAGCCTACCAACAGTCACCGTTTAAGATCATATCTGAGGCATGAAGGTACCTAGAGCCGGTGGAACTAGACTCCCCAGCGTGATTCACTGCCCTCAGGAATGAAGGGGAGAAAACTGGAGCAAGAAAGAAAATCCTTTACTATAATGATGTTATTTGAGTGTAGCTACTAAAAAGGATGTACTGTGCACCTGATAAAATTTCCATAATATTCTTAACAGTAAATGGTTTACTAGCTGTCAGTCTGTGAGGTGACTGGAAAAAATCTGTTGCCGCTGGCCTTTCTCATCAATAAATCCATTAAGATTTACAATTTGTTATCCGTTTCTATTAGGTATGGTAGCTTATAGTTTATGTTTTCTGATTAGCTTATAAGGTTAAAACAGAGGATATGTTTCAGTCATTTACTGTGACTAGTTTTGTGGCAGAGCAGTTAATAGTTGTTAATGTGAAATTTAAGGTAACACATCTCTTTAATTACAGGCTCTAGACCATGGAGAGTCCCTTTTAGCAGTGGTGAGACAGTATTGGAAACTGATGCGCCGCCTCCGAAGACGCTTTGATGCTCCCTGGCAAAGCATATCGTTAGTATATTCAGAACTGGAAGACTGGCTTGATAGGAAAAAAAGTAAGAGGTTTACTGCCACAAATATGAGCAAGTTGAGATCTTTACTTCCATAAACTTTATTCATGCAAGATCAGCAATTGATGTTACCCATTTTTCAAAATTTTAGATGGCTCCAGGATGATAGTGCGTTACTAACATTGTGCCTTCAGTGTGAACAATGCGTTGTTTTAGTAATCTAATATTCTGTTGAAGCTGGGAATAGATCACTTTACTGTCTTAAACATTTTCTGGAATCAAGCTGTAAAAGGAGAATGTTAGTAAAGGAAAAATTACTTGTTCTATAAAGTAGCTAACACCCATGTGTCCTAAACTGGGAGCTTCAAATCTTATTGCTGTCACATATATATTTCCTTCAGTGAAAGCTTGCTAACGAATAGAGAGCCATATATCTTAAGTTTTCTGACGACACCAGATTAGTTGTAGATGGGAGCAGAAAGTTGCAAAGGGACATTGATAGATTCACTGAGTGGGCAAAACTGTGCCAAATGAAGTTCAATGTAAGAAAGTGTGAGGTCATCCACTTTAGACTTAAAAAAGATAGATCAGAGTACTTTCTAAATGTCGAGAAGCTAGGAGCTGTAGAGGAGGAGAGAGATTTTGGGGTCCAAGTACAGTAATCACTAAAAGCTAGTGGACAGATACAAAAAATAATTTAAAAGGCTAATGAAATGTTGGCCTTTATCTCAAGAGGGCTGGAATACAAAGGGGTGGAAGTTATGGTACAGCTGTACAGAGCTCTGGTTAGACCCCCTCTGGAGTACTGTGTTCAGTTCTGGGCACCGCATCTCAGGATGGATATATTGGCCTTGGAGGGGGTGCAGCTCAGATTCACCAGAATGATACCGGGGCTAAAAGGGTTAAATTATGAAAAAAAAGGTTGCAAAGACTAGGCTTGTATTTCCTTGAATGTAGAAGATTAAGGGGTGATCTAATTGAGGTGTTTAAGATGATTAAAGGAGTTGATAGGGTAGATAGAGAGAAACTATTTCCTCTGGTGGGGGAGTCTAGAACAAAGGGGGCATAACCTTAAAATTAGAGCTAAGCTGTTCAGGGGTGATGTCAGAAAGCACTTCTTCACACAAAGTGTGGTGGAAATCTGGACTTTTTCCCCAAAAAGCTGTTGAGGCTCGGTCAATTGAAAATTTCAAAACTGAGATTCATAGATTTTTGTCAGGCAAAGATATTAAGGGTTACGGAACCAAGGTGGGTAGATGGAGTTAAGGTACAGATCGGCCGTGATCTAATTGAATGCCGGAACAGGCTCGGGGCCTAGTCCTGTCCCTATGTTCCTTTTCCTATGTTCCTATGCTCTAGAGTTGCTAGGGAAAGTGTGGCCCAGAACTTACTGCTGAAGTGTATGAACATCTAATTGCATTCTTCTGAAATTTTTCTCTCTGCTGTTTTTGAGAGATGTTTACCCATATAAATAAATGCATCAATGTCTCTGCTAAAAGAGCAGAGAGAGGAATTGCAGACAGGTATGTTAAGCTGGTATTCCACAATGTAATTTCAGGGCCTAAATTTTATCAAACAAGGTGTGGAAAGGTAACATGACAGGAAATATTCAGCATTAAGGGTGTCTATCAGGAAACTGTGTTATAAATCCTTCATATATGATAGAGATAAAAAAGAAAAATGCAGATGTGGGTAAATAAAAACAAATAATGCTGGGTGCGGAACCAACATTTCAGAAGCTGATTAACCTGTTGTGCATTTCCAAAATTATCTTTGTTTTACTTACAATTTCTTCCTGCCATTCAGGATCTCTTATACTTTTCAAAAAAGTACTGGACAAATTTGTAAATCCTTTGGGGAACATATGCCTTATACATTGTTAAATTGTATAATTAATTTTATATGGTGGGGGTTCTCATTGCTGGCTGGTGGAATGCTTTAACACTTTTGTCACCCAATCACTGTAAAATGCTTCCAGAGCAGATGTTTAATAAAACTCCCTCTATTCTGCCCCAACCTCAGCAAACCACCAGTGTCATATTTCATTTCCTACTCCAGCCACCTATATGACCTCAATAAAATTGTCAGTTGAGTGCCAATTTATGCTTAATGGTAGTCAATGTTGTGCTATGAACAAGTATCTAGGAACTGGGTTGAGACAACCTAAGCTCATTTTCCCTAATTTTCCCAATATACAAAAACAAACTTAACATCCTTACAGCTAGCAGTGGGATGAGGTTTCCATCCCATCAATGGATGGATCCAAACTCAGGTGTTAGGTAAGAAAGGTCTGGCTAAGGCTCCACCCCCATAAGGCCACCCCGGTAATTTCATGTCTCCCCCCCCACTCATATTCAAGCCCCTGGCCAACTTTGCAATCATTCTAGGGGGATCTTTTACATTGATTGCATGCAATGTACATTAATGTCAAGTAAAACTATTTTAGGATATGTACTTTGAATGGTAGAACTGTTATCCTAGATGTTGCCCATGTGTTACTTTGATAAATTTACAGTCTTCTGAAGAGCCCTGTAAATACTTCATCAACTGTTGGAAAAATTCAAGCAAATATAGTTCATCAATATCCACCAAGGGGATCCCCTTGGAGTATATCCACTTGCGTGAACTGGTCTAATTGTGTTCAGTATGTCTACTGACCCATCATAAGTCATCCTTTTGTTCTTTCTTCTAGCTCAAACCTTTAAGGGCTTTTGCTTTTTTAAGACTGATTAGCTGAAAAATATATAATCTGATGGTAATAACTCAACATTCAAAGTATTGCCTCCAGAATAACATTCCTCTGTAATAAGAACATAGGAACATTTGAAATGAAGAAAGGCTGTTCATTCCATGAAGCCCTTTCTCTCCACTGACAATGTTCAATTTGGTCTGTCATTGAATCGAATTAAACCACTCAATCTTCAATAGGTGGTGAACCATCATAGATAAAACCTCCAAACAGATAAAGCTTCAGTACAGGTTTACTATTCACACTGTTCAACTCTAACCAGCTGCATACCACAGATTTTCCCATCAACCCAGCAGCACTGGAATTATTGAATTCCATTGAGCATTTCATTATATCTGTCCTTATTCTACAAACTTCAGATCCCTTTTAATTAGATAGTTATCTTGCTCTTTTATTGAAGGAGTTGATTGGCACAACATTAATTAATTTTGCAGGGAGTCTGTTCCACATCTTCACTACTCTGCGGGGGAATAAAATTCTTCTAATCTCCAATGTCACTTGAGATTTGTTAATTTTGTTCTTGGGTTCCAGCTTCCAAAGAGAGGGTTCACTGGTAAATGAACACTTGTGAAAATAACATCCCACTGTATTATTAATATACTCCATGAAAAAAATTGAAGCAACGTTGACAACATTCATGATTTTAACTATTTGTTGATTTTGCACTTTTTTTAAAGAGCACAATTCATGGGGATGGAAGAGACGCAGACAGAGTTAATCTTATTTTCTCTTCCTTCTGCCCCTTGACTTGCATGTATTAAAACAATAGTACGAAATCATTCACAAAATTGCAAGTGTTGGCAGTGCATTTGAAGTAGTGTACTGTGCTGACATGTTATTCAGTCTAGCATTTGGTACTGTTTAACACAAATGTTACAATAATACATCCTTTTCCATCCTTTCATTTCTTGACATTTAGCCTCCCTGCCCCTATGATGTAGATTTTTCTGTGTCATTTCATTTAAGCCAATCTGAGGATCCTCTAACTGGGGAGAATGAGTCCACCTACTTAGAGGCTGAAAGTTTCCTCTCTTTCCCACCATCACCCATCTGCTGCTGGGAGGGCCTCCATTTAATAACCCTTGTCTGTAGAATGTAACTGGGTTTCAATGACAGCTAAGAAGAAATTGTCAGTAAAAACAGAAAATTCTGCTAATGCACAACAGGTTGATCATAGAACTGCATAGAATGTACAGCACAGAAACAGGCCATTCAGCCCAACAGGTCCATGCCGGGGTGTTTATGCTCCACATGAGCCTTCTCCCTCCTTACTTCATCTAACCCATCAGCATATCCTTCTATTCCTTTCTCCCTAATGTGTTTATCTAGCTTTCCCTTAAATGCATCTTTGCTAATCATCTCAACTACTCCTTGTGGTAGCAAGTTCCACATTCTAACCACTCTTTGGGTGAAGAAGTTTCTCCTGAATTCCTATTGAATTTATTAGTGACTATTTTTGATACACTCGTGGGACAATGTTCCCATTGAATGAGTGCGTGTTTCGAGGTTTTATGTGGCTCGTCCATGTTGCAGTATCCAGCTTTACCACAGCCAAGTTGGGCCGGCTGCTAGTGAATCACAGGTACTTTAGGTAGGGAGGAGGGGTTGATCTGTGATTGGGAAAACAGACGTTACCACCAGGTTCACTTGGCATGGAATCCACCATAATGGAGAGACGCGACTGAGCTAGTGTCGTTTGGTTAGCGGCCTTGCTTGCCAATTACCCATGATCATCATCTGATGGTTGCGCTTTATTACTAATTATCACACACCAGACAACGTAATATAACATAACAACAATGGATTTAACATGTAACGTATTAACAGAGAGTCGGATTAGCAGCTGTTTAGTTGACCCATCAACTGTGTCATTTCAACGTCCATATTAGCGTCTCTTGTTTCGGGGACCCCCCGCGGGGTTGCTTCTATTCTGGTTTCCATACCCACTGAACTGGGGATTGAATGGTGTATCGGCTCTCCTCTTGGAACGCCTTCCTCGAGGTTCTGTGGAGCTCTCTTAGACATCACCGGCTGAGAACTACTTTCGCGGTCCCCTGGTCTTCGGAATTGACTGACAGTCCGTTCCAGTCCAGTCTTCCACAATTTGGTTTAGAGCTGGGCACTTGTAGATCTTGACTGGTTGCCATCCTCCATCTCGATCAACTTGATAGAGGCTTGTAATGCTAGTACTGCAGGAGTCAGTCTAGCGGTGCAGCTTTTGTATTTTATGCCTTGGTTGGCTGCCACCAATCGGCGGGGAGGTTTTTTGCCCGGTACCATTCCCATCCGGCTGTGAGCGAACTCACATATTTTTGTTTTAGAAGGTTCCCCTCCTGAGGGAGTGTGATCTCTGTCAGATCACCCTTTATGCATTCTTTGAGCAGTCGCAACAGTGTCGTAAGGAGGCTGGTGGGAACACGACTTACTGTGACCGTGAACACACAAGACAATCACAGTTACAGTAAGACGAAGACGTCATCAAATGAGTGCTAGTTTGGTTGTGATTTAACAGCAGTGCTGCACGACTACAGCTACCACCCTACTGTAACCGGACTTACTAAAACAAACACCAGTTGAGGGCAAGTCGTTACCCCCAACTTTTGGTTCCACACCAGACATCTGCCTGGGCTCTTTCCTGAACAGGTCAAGAGAGAAATCTTGACAGAAATCTACGCAGATCACCCTTCAAGCAAGTTCTTTGAGCAGCCCATTCAGCCAACGATGTTATGTTGTTTCCAGCGGGACCACGTGGAGGCATGGCTCGCTGTGACCGAGAACTTACAAGACTGTCACAGCTACAGCAACCAGAGGGCAAAACTCCGAGACCACCTACTAAGGCCTCAAAGAGAGTCATAGTTACTCCTCTTCTATTTATGGCTCCAGTTATGGTCTTCCCCCGCAAGTGGAAACATCTTATCTATGTCTACCCTATCAAACGCTTTCATAATCTTAAAGACCTCCATCAGGTCACCCCTCAGTCTTCTCTTTTCTAGAGAAAAGAGCCCCTGCCTGCTCAATCTTTCCTGATAGGTGTAACCTCTCAGTTCTGGTATCATCCTGCGAAATCTTTTTTGTACCTTCTCCAATGCCTCTATATCCATTTTATAAAATGGAGACCAGAACTGTTCACAGTACTCCAAGTGTGAGCTAACCAAGGTGCTGTACAAGTTTAATTTAACTTCTCTGCTTTTCAATTCTATCCCTCCACTTGGTTTGCTTTTTTATGGTCTTATTAACCTGTGTCGCTACTTTTAGTGATTTGTGTATCTGTAGCCCTCTGCTCCTCTCTTTTAGTATCCAAGGAGTATGTGGCCTCCTTATTCTTCCTATCAAAATGGACCACCTCACACTTATCTATATTGAAATTCATTTGCCAATTACACGCCCATTCTGCAAGTTTATTAATGTCTTCCCGTATTTTATTGCAGTCCTCCTCGGTATTAACTATACCCCTCAATTTGGTGTCATCTGCAAATTTTGAAATTGTACTTCAGATTCTCGAGTCCAAATGGTGAACAACAGTGGTCTCAGCACTGATCCTTGTGGAATACCACTTTCCACCTTCCACCAGTCTGAGTAACTTACTTTACCCCTCCACTGTCTGTTTTCTGTTTTGTAGCCAGTTGCTATCCATTCTGCTACTTGTCCACTGACTCCACATGCTCTGACCTTAGTCATTAATCTACAATGTGGTACCTTATTGAAGGTCTTTTGAAAATCCAAATATATTACATCTACTACATTACCCTTATCTACCCTTTCTGTTACTTATTCAAAGAATTCAATAAAGTTGGTCAAGCATGACTTTCCCTTTTGAAATCCTTGCTGACTTCTTTATTATATTTTCGGTTTCTAGATGTCTTTCTATTACGTCTTTGACTAAGGATTCCATTACCTGTCCTACCACCGATGCTAAGCTAATTGGTCTATAGTTCCCTGGACTCCCTCTTTAAATATAGGAATCACATTAGCTGTCTGCCAGTCCTTTGAAGACTCCAGAACTGGCCGAGCCTCTATCCAGGCTGTTCCAGTACAGCTACAACACTGGCATCTACCCGACAAAGTGGAAAATTGTCCAGGTATGTTCTGTCCACAAAAACAGGACAAATCCAATCGGGCCAATTACCGCCCATCAGTCTACTCTCAATCATCAGCAAAGTGATGAAGGTATCGTCGACAGTGCTATCAAGCGGCACTTACTCACCAATAACCTGCTCACCGATGCTCAGTTTGGGTACCGCCAGGACTACTCGGCTCCAGACTTCGTTATAGCCATGGTCCAAACATGGACAAAAGAGCTGAAGGTGAGGTGAGAGTGACTACATTTGACATTAAGGTAGCAGTTGACCAAGTGTGGTATCAAGGAGTCCGAGTAAAATTGAAGTCAATGGGAATCAGGGGGGAAGCTCTCCAGTGGCTGGAGTCATACCTAGCACAAAGGAAGATGGTAGTGGTTGTTGGAGGCCAGTCAGCTCAGCCCCAGGACATTGCTGCAGGAGTTCCTCAGGGCAGTGTCCTAGGACCAACCATCTTCAACTGCTTCATCGATGACCTTCTCTCCATCAAAAGGTCAGAAGTGGGGATGTTCGCTGATGATTTTACAGTGTCCAATTCCATTTGCAACCTCTCAGATAATGAAGCAGTCCTTGCCCACATGCAGCAAGACCTGGACAACATCCAGGCTTGGGCTGATATATGGCAAGTAACATTTGCGCCAGACAAGTGCCAGGCAATGATCATCTCCAACAAAAGAGAGTCTAACATAGGAACATAGGAACAGGAGTAGGCCATGCAGCCCCTCGGGCCTGCTCCGCCATTTGATAAGATCATGGCTGATCTGTGATCTAACTCCAAACACCCGCCTTTGGCCTATATCCCTTAATACCTTTGATTGCCAAAAAGCTATCTATCTCAGATTGAGCTAGTATCAATTGCCGTTTGCGGAAGAGAGTTACAAATTTCTACCATCCTTTGTGTGTAGAAATGTTTTCTAATCTCGCTCCTGAAAGGTCTGGCTCTAATTTTTAGACTGTGCCCCCTATTCCTAGAATCCCCAACCAGCGGAAATAGTTTCTCTCTATCCACCCTATCCGTTCCCCTTAATATCTTATAAACTTCGATCAGATCACCCCTTAACCTTCGAAACTCCAGAGAATACAACCCCAATTTGTGTAATCTCTCCCCGTAACTTAACCCTTGAAGTCCGGGTATCATTCTAGTAAAACTACGCTGCACTCCCCCCAAGGCCAATATGTCCTTCCGAAGGTGCGGTGCCCAGAACTGCTCACAGTACTCCAGGTGCGGTCTAACCAGGGTTTTGTATAGCTGCAGCATAACTTCTGCCCTCTTGTACTCCAGTCCTCGAGATATAAAGGCCAGCATTCCATTAGCCTTATTGATTATTTTCTGCACCTGTTCATGACACCTCAATGATCTATGTACCTGACCCCTAGGTCCCTTTGGACATCCACTGTTTTTAACTTTTTACCATTTAGAAAGTACCCTGAACTATCCTTTTTTGATCCAAAGTGGATGACCTCACATTTGTCTACATTGAATTCCATTTGCCACAATTTTGCCCATTCACCTAATCTATCAATATTGCTTTGTAATTTTATGTTTTCATCTGCACTGCTTACAATGCCACCAATCTTTTTGTCATCTGCAAACTTAGATATGAGACTTTCTATGCCTTCATCTAAGTCGTTTATAAATATTGTGTATAATTGAGGCCCCAAGACAGATCCCTGCGGGACTCCACTAGTCACATCCTGCCAATGTGAGTACCTACCCATTATCTCTACTCTCTGTCGCCTTTCGCTCAGCCAACTTCCTAACCAAGTCCATACTTTTCCCTCGATTCCATGGGCTTCTACCATAGCTAACAGTCTCTTGTGTGGGACCTTATCAAATGCCTTCTGGAAGTCCATATAAATAACATCCATTGACATTCCCCTGACCACTACTTTAGTCACCTCTTCAAAAAATTCAATCAGGTTTGTCAGGCACGACCTACCTTTCACAAATCCATGCTGGCTCTCTCTGATTAACTGAAAATTATCGAGGTGTTCAGTCACCCTATCCTTAATTATAGACTCCAGCATTTTTCCCACAACAGATGTTAGGCTAACTGGTCTATAATTCCCTGGTTTCCCTCTCTCTCCTTTCTTAAAAAGCAGAGTGACATGTTCAATTTTCCAATCTAGAGGGACAGTTCCTGAATCTAGAGAACTTTGAAAGATTATAGTTAGGGCATCTGCAATGTGCTCACCTACTTCCTTTAAAACCCTGGGATGGAAACCATCTGGTCCTGGGGATTTGTCACTCTTTAGTGCTATTATTTTCTTCATTACTGTTGCTTTACTTCTATTAATTTTATTGAGTCTCTGTTCCTGATTCACCCCCCCTTGACATTCAACGTCATCACCATCACCGAATCCTCCACAATCATCATCCTGGGGGTCATCCAGAAACTTAACTGGACCAGCAACATAAATACTATGGCTACAAGAGCAGGTCAGAGGCCGGGTAGTCTGTGGCATGTGACTCACCTCCTGACTCCCCAAAGCCTTTCCACCATCTACAAGGCACTAGTCAGGAGTGTGATGGAATGTTCTCCACTTGCCTGGCTGAGTGCAGCTCCAGCAACACTTAAGAAGCTCGAACACATCCAGGACAAAGCAGCCTGCTTGATTGGCACCCTATCTACCACCTTAAACATTCCCTCCCTCCACCACCGGTGCACTGTGGCTGCAGCGTGTACCATGCGCTGCAGCAACTCGCCAAGGCTTCTTTGACAGCACCTCCTAAACCTGCGCCCTCTACCACCTAAAAGGACAAGGGCAGTAGGCGCATGGGAACAACACCACCTGCACATTCCCCTCCAAGTCACACACCATCCTGACTTGGAAATATATCGCTGTTCCTTCATCGTTGCTAGGTCAAAATCGTGGAACTCCCTACCTAACAGCACTGTGGGAGAACCTTCACATGGACTGCAGCGGTTCAAGAAGGTGGCTCACCACCACCTTCTCAAGGGCAATTATGGATGGGCAGTAAATGTTGGCCTTGCCAGCGGCACCCACATCCCTTGAATGAATAAAAAAAAATTCCTTTTCTCATGTATTTTTATGTATATGTAATAGTGCCTCTGCTATCTCTTCTTTAACTTCTTTTAATATGTGTGGACGCAATCCATCTGGATCAGGGGTTTTATCCTCTCTAAGTTTAATTAGTTTAGCAATTCTCTCTCCCCTTTCTATCTTAAATGTCTTTATATTTTTTTTGATCTCTTCTTCTAATGTCATTTCCACCATGTTAGTCTCCCTGGTAAATACTGAGGCAAAGTAATTATCTAATATTTCTGCCATTTCGCTGTCATTACCTGTGAGTTTATCATGTGTATCCCTTACTGGCCCTGTCCCTATCATGATTTTTCGTTTGTTATTTATGTGTCTGTGGAATACTTTACTATTTCTTTTGATATTCCTTGATAATTTAATGTTGTAATTTCTCTTTGCCTTCCTAATTGTATTTTAACTTCTTTGCTAACCTTTTCGTATTCCCTTTTGTCATCCTCTCTGTTGTCTGTGTACTTAGTGTATGCCTTTTTCTTCAATTTCAATTTTGCCCTTATTTCTTTATTCATCCATGGTGTATCATTATTGGCTAGTTTGATCTTATTTTTTAATGGGATATATTTCTTCTGGTCTCTGTTGATCACCGTTTTAAATGTTTCCCACTGGTGTTCTATTTCTTTATTGATCAGTAAGTTTTTCCAGTTTATTTTCCTAGTTCCATTCTCATCCCCTGAAAATCAGCTTTTTTCCAATTTGTTACTTTGGTCTTTGTCTTACTTATGTCCTTCTCAATCTTTAGCTTAAACCTTTTTTATGTTGTGATCGCTATTGCCTATATATTCCCCTATGCTTACTTCTCTTATGGATCATTTACCATTGTTAGATCCAGCAGTGCTTCCTCTCTTGTTGGGCTTTTTACAGGAGTCCTGCACACATTGTAAAAACTCCTTTCTCTGTACGCTTTTACCTACCTCTTGCCAGTTTATTTGGGGATAGTTAAAATCTCCCATGATTATTATTCTATGTCCTTTACTCATTTCACATATTTGCTCACATATTTCTTCCTGCACCTCCTTTCCACTATTGGATGGTCTGTATTATACCCCTATTAGCGTGATTGATCCCTTCTTTTCTTTTATTTCAATCCATATGGATTCTGTTTCTATCCTTCTGTTAGTTATGTCCCTTTTTTCTACTGCCATTATGTTATCTCTAATTAGTGCAGCTACTTCACCCCTCTTCCTTCTTCCCTATCCTTTCTGATTATGTTATGGCCTGAAAGATGTTGATAGATCCGCTGTGCATTCATAGCATTATCAAGTTTTGTACAAATAGTGCAGAGACATTTCAACCCCTTAGGTTTTAAGATATTGACCAAATTAACTAAAGAGTTTATCATTTCTATGAATGTAATTTTACATCTTTTCCTACCAAATGTTTTGTGATCTCATTGATCTGCAGTACTTTGTGAAAATCTTTCAGCCTCAGTGTAAATCACAAAGAACGTTTTTTGTTTTGTCATAGAATATGAAGACATGTTCGCAAAGAGAGAGTTTTGGAAAGAGATTAATGTGAGCGAATTACCAAATTTCTTCCAGGACTGTGACCACTATCCTTCCCTGCGTGAGATTAATAAAACCTGGGATTTGATCAAGAATGGTATGCATAATTCTTCCAGGTTATTCCCCAGTCTCAGATAAGATAAAGTAAATAACCACTTTGTAAGCTAGTGCATAGATATGGAGCATGGTTTTGAACTATGAGGCTGCAGAAAATATACGATATTTTGTGGAGGTACAAGAGTGAAATAATATGAATATTGCCCATCAGTGCAGGGGTTTTCTGTGGAATTGAATATATTTCCCAAGTATACGTATAATGCAGTTTTGGATGTCATAAATACGCAATGTATCTCTGAGGTCAGCACAGTCGTGCTGCTTTATGGAGCTCCATCAGGTTGTGCCATATATGCTACACTGCAGCAACTCGCCAAGGCTTCTTCGACAGCACCTCCCAAACCTGCGGCCTCTACCACCTAGAAGGACAAGGGCAGCAGGTGTATGGGAATACCACCACCTGCATGTTCCCCTCCAAGTCACAAACTATCCTGATTTGGAAATATATCGCCATTCCTTCATCAAGAAGGCTGCTCACCACCACCTTCTCGAGGGCAATTAGGGATGAGCAATAAATGCTGGCCTTGCCAATGATGCCCACATCCCATGAATGAATAGAGAAAAAATATGATGCAACTTCATACCTATGTCATGGTTTTATGGTCTCAACAGTAACATCATTGAGTGATTACAAGCAGAGGACAGGCACTGCACCATAGGAATGGAGGACAAATTAGAGGGAAAATTTCTCTAGACTTCTTCTGTGTATCTCCTCCTAGCAATTGGTTAAAAATTAGACCGACAGAGCCTCGACAGCAGTTTGCTTTTGTACTCTCAACTAGGGATATCATGTGACATGTGAAAATTAGCAGAGAGAAAAGGAGAAAGTTGCAAATATATTTTCGAAACACAAAATCCATGGGGGAGATTTTCTATTTGGGTGTCACACAGGTGTGATGATATCGGTAGTGTGCCCACGTCACCCACCAAATACGGCAGTAGGGAGGCTCAAACTGTTTTCAGGTTCGGGCCTCATTAAGAGGCGCTCTGCTGCAGCTCGCCAGTTTCCTGCAGGGGAAATTCATCCCACTGTAGCATGAACTGGCTATTGGGAGGCGGGGTGGGGTGGGGGAGTGGATGCCGAGAAGGGGTGGGGGGGGGGGGGGGGACGAGAATGGCTGGCAAAGGACCAGAAGAGTTTAGTGGGTCCTGAAGGAGCACTCCTATTCCTCCTAGCTTCACAAAAGCCATAAGTAGGGTCAGAAAGAGAAGGTCTCCGATGGTCCCTTTAAACACCACCGATTAGGCCTTTGAACACCTGGAGAACGTGGGACTAGCATGCACCGTGCATCCCCACCCACTTATCCACGCAAATTGCAATCAGGATCGTACAACAGGCATAGGACCCCAATTTGCATATTTAAACAGGTTCCTGGTGGCTCTGGGCGGGTGTGCTGGGCACCCATTTAAAGGCCTGCCGGAAAATTGATTCAAGTGGGTGCACAAGGTCCCCACCAGATTTTCGTCTGCCAGTCGCACGCATTTCAGGCAAGAAAAGGCCGGTCGGCAGTTGAAAATCCTCCCCCCCACAATATATCAATAAATATATTAAAATTTTACATCTGCATACACTTATTGTCAACTTCATTTATCATACATTCCTATGCCCACATTTGTAATGCAATCTACCTATGTAAATTTGTTACATTATAGTCGTACTTTCCCTCTAGTAGAGGTGTTGCAGCACCATCACTAGCAGGAGGCTATAATTACAGTCTGTCATGTTTACATGATTACATGTAATTGATTTACATATCAATGATTTGGATGAGGGTCTAAATGTAATATTTCCAAGTTTGCTGATGACACAAAACTAGGTGGGAATGTGAGTTGTGAGGAGGATGCAAAGAGGCTTCAAGGGGATACAGACAGGCTAAGTGAATGGGCAAAAACATGGCAGATGGAATATAATGTGGAAAAATGTGAAGATATCCACTTTGGTAGGAAAAACAGAAATGTTGAAGTTCAAAGGGATCTAGGTGTCCTTGTACATGAGTCACTGAAAGCTAACATGCAGGTGCAGCAAGCAATTAGGAAGGCAAATGGTATGTTGGCCTTTATTACAAGAGGATTTTGAGTACAGGAGTAAAGATGTCTTACTGCAATTATATAGGGCCTTGGTGAGATCGCACCTGGATTATTGTGTACAATTTTGGTCTCCTTACCTAAGAAAGGATATACTTACCATAGAGGGAGTGCAACGAAGGTTCACCAGACTGATTCCTGGGATGGCAGGATTGTCGTATGAGGAGAGATTGAGTAGACTAGGCCTGTATTCTCTGGAGTTTAGAAGAATGAGAGGTGATCTCATTGAAACATAGAAAATTCTTACAGGGCTCGACAAGGTAGATGCAGGGAGGATGTTTCCCCTGGCTGGGGAGTCTAGAACCAGGGGTCACAGACTCAGAATAAGGAGTAGGCCATTTAGGACTGCAATGAGGAGAAATTTCTTCACTTCGAGGGTGGTGAATCTTTGGAATTCTCTACTCCAGAGGGCTGTGGAGGGTCAGTCATTGAGTACATTCAAAACAGAGATCGATAGATTTCTAGATATTAAAGGCATCAAGGGATATGGGGGTAGTGCAGGAAAATGGGGTTGGGGTAGAGGATCAGCCATGACCTTGTTGAATGGTGGAGCAGGCTCGAAGGGCCGGATGGCCTACTCCTGCTCCTATCTCTTATGTTCTTACATTCTTACATAGGCAGTTTCTATTATAAATGTGGACATAGGAATTTGTAATGGAAATATCTAAAAATAAGGACAAAATGTATGACTTTAAAATGAGAATTGAGTCATGTCTGCACACCCTGGTCCTATTACTCCCCCCTCTCCTCAAACCATTCTTCACCTGAAGACTACACTTGGTCTAGATTCCCCAAGTGCAGTGACATGGGAGATCGACTATTTGTTTAAATAATGGCAGAATGGATGACTTATAAATTCAAACTGAATTATGTCTGCCTGCCTTTATCCAATTAATTCCATGCAATCTAACCCCATTTCACCTGAAGACTCCATTTGGTTTGTGTAATGCCATGGGAGATTGACTAGCATGATTTAATCATGTTTTCTTACAGTGTGCTAGGGTTACACAGATTAAATGGCCTCTGTATTCTATTGGCCTGCTCCTCAAGGATCATCTCCACTTTCTCACACTAGCGTGCATGTAGTTTAGTTTTAAGTAAAATAAAGAAAGAACGAACTTGCATTTATATAGCGCCTTTCATGACCTCAGGACATCCCAAAACGCTTCACAGCCCTCGACGTATTTTTGAAGTGTAGCTAATATTATATTGTAGGGAAATGCAGCAGCCAATTTGCATGCAGCAAGGTTCCACAAACAGCAATGAGATAAATTACCAGATAATCTATTTTAGTGATGTTGGTTGAGGGTTGATTCCCCTGCTCTTCTTTGAATCGTGCCATGGAATCTGTTACATCTATCCGAGAGGGCAGATGGGGCCTCGCTTTAACGTCTCATCCAAAAGATGGCACCTCTGACAGTGCAGCACTCCCTCAGTACTGCAATGAAGTGTCAGTCTGGATTATTTGCTCAAGTCTAAGGAGTGGAGCTTGAACCACCAACCTTCTCACTCAGAGGCGAGAGTGTTACTACTAAGCCAAATAATTAAGCTCAAATGCATAGTGTTAAAATGAGGAAGGTCCCTCTAATCTGTTGCAAACTTTGCAATATGAAATTACTGCCTCTATATTGGTTAGGGGTAATTTTATACATCTGCATTGCTGGTGACGAGCCTCACCCATCGGGAGTGTGGAGTTGTAAAATTACCCCTGTTGTGTCTGCATATATTGACATGCATGCTATTTGAACGTCTGAAAAAGTTGTTGCAAGTATTCATTTGCTTTTATAAATAGGTTAAACTCCATTTTTCTTTTTGTGGCAATGCATATCTATTGCATGGAGTATATCTTTCACAATGTATTTTGAAAGTGCACCAAATGGTATTCCATTGCCAGTTTGACATATATGTGCATCAGTCAATGGCTTGTATCGTGTAAGTGGAGTGGAAGTGAAATTTTATTATCTGCTAAAGGTGCATAAGGCAGAACAAATGGATAGAGGTGGCTGTAGGGCCCTCAGAAAATTGTCCATTTCAAAAAGCATGACAGCAGCAGCAATGTTGCTGAATGGATAGCAAGACGAAGAATCCACTTTAATAACTTTGAACTGGAAGACGTCGGTCCGTAAATTGCTCTGAGCGACGAACCAACAGTGCTTGCTGCTCATTAGATTTAAATTCACCCATTAACTTACTGCATTTTTTTTGGCGGCAACTTCCTTGAAATGCTACTTCAAAAAACAGCAGTGTTCTTTCCCGGGCTCTGCGAGCGGGGAAAGGATTGCTATGTCCCCTCAACCAATCACCTTGAAGAAAGCCATGCTGTGAGAACCAGGAAGTGCTTGCTAAGGTTAGTAAATGTACTATAATATGAGATAGAGAAAGTGAAACAAAGATTAAAAGACTGAGATACAAGAGACAGAAAGAAAAAGTTAAAAAAAAGTTTTTAAATCTTTTAATTTAAAACATTTTTTTTTGAATGTCCAAAAACTATTAAAATCAGGAGTAATGAGACTCCACATTTTTAAAAGTTAATTTTCAGTGCCAGAGAGATTGTTTGGCAGTCATTAATACTTAACACGGCGTTAAAAGTTAGTTTAGACCTAAAAAACTCAGCGTAACTCTTTTGTAGCGAGATTAGTTAGCTTCCAGCTGGGCAGGAGAACAAGTTCCTGCTGGTCCATTGATTGCAGCTGGCGAGGTCCCTTTAACGCGAAGCTTTCATATCACTGGTGAATCAGGAAGAGCAAGTTCTGGATTTCCCTGTTTCACTGCGCATGTGCACTCTCTGGAACTTGCTCTTCCATTTTTGCTGAAATAACAGTGAGCTCTGTTAGCTTCACCATTATTTGAAGAGCAACTTCCGGGCCATTGTAACACTAATGGCATTAAAGAAGGAGGCTTTGTTGGACATAACGACAAACAGATCACAGTCCAATATATCATAAACATTCTTGATGCATATCAAACAAACTGATAGTAGGTGCTGAAATAAAGAGTAAATTAGTAAGATTCTTGTGAAATCTCAAATGGAGGACTAAAGGCAGGTTGACTGACATTGAGAAGAAGGTGTAACAAGAAGTGGTGATGGCTTATATTTAGCTAACTTCCAAGAAGGAGTGAAAGATAGGATCCTGATTGCATTTTTAAGGGACACATGGGTGGAGGATGTGCTGCACACACTCCATGAATGTGTCATGACGTTGAGCCGCCTAAGCAGTAGTCCTGAAAGGGGCCACTCCAACCACAGCCTCAAAACTTCTTGCAAGTTATATTTTTGTGAAGCCAGAGGAACTGGATTGCTCCTCCTGGCTCCATAAAAATACTGGGGGCCGCTGCCCGCCTAGGCATGATCCCCTCCACATTGCCTCTCCCACTTCCTTCCCAGAACATATCTGTGGGCTAGCTCAGCATTGGAGCCGGCCGGAATTCCTAATGTCCCAAACCAGTGCACTGCATCAAGACGCTAGTTTGGCGCCCGGAGCTCACTGGTTCTGTTTAAATGAGGCCCAGGCCTCAAAACGGCTCTGGGGTCATTGCTTCCGGGATGGGCGAGTGCCCAGCCTGCTCCACTGGTCAGCTGGCGAAAAGTTCAATTCTGCCTGGCTGTCTCAATCACCACCATGGTGATCACCTCTACCTTTATATATCTTTTTACTAATACTTCTTTAACCATTCAGTCCTTTTTGTAAATTTCATAGCTTACAGTCATTTCATTTTGTAATTCAAAGAGTCGCAGGTGCAGCTTAATGGCTGCCAGGAGCAGAACTTTAATAAAGTGAGAAACAAGAGAGCAGCACCATTGAGATTCCTTGTTACAAGTCAGGCTTCATCAACACTCTATTTACATTCCTAGCAGTTTCTGTGGGCAGGGGCTTGCATCTTATGATCTGAAATTTGTAAACCTCGTGCATAGAGAAAATGGATTTGCATTCTGTGGGACTAACAATTACCCTTTTCTGGAGTTATACATTTGAAAGATATATAGGATGCCAACCATACTCTCCTGACCACTCCAGCTGCCAGTAGCTGTGTTTTTGATTGAAGCTACTTGTGTGGTTCTTTGATGGCCTCCTATTCCCTTCTTAATATTTTGAGCTGTTTGGATGCTTTGCAACAATTGGCAGCTTCTTAGAGCTGCCTCTGCCTCTGCAGTCTCATTAGCTTTCTGAAATTTCAGTGTTGTTCCTTTTTTTAGGGTCACCCTGTATGAGGAACTGGCACCTGTTGACATGACTCTTGCCCCCATGACACTCCCAATGCATTATGTGCTGTGTGCCGGGATTGCCAAGAACTTACGCTGCGAGGTCAGCTTCATGCCCTGCAGATGTGTGCCACTGCGCTGGCCCCATTTTCTATTTTGGTGTGCGGATAAAAATGATGTTTTAGCCTGCTCAATTTCCTGCAAATGTTTAGCTCTAATAGGCATTCAATTTGAAGCTCAATGTGAAACCTTCATAGAATGGGACTACTGTTGGCTCAGAATTCTTCATAACTCTTAGCAAGGGAATTAAATTATTTTCTCCTCTCTTTCATTTGAATAGACTCCCTGCACATGGAAAACATGTCTATGGAGTTGTGCTAGCAAGATGGTTGGCTGAAACTCGCAAAATTGAATGATCGGTATCTCTTAAAGGGCTGCTATTTTCCCTTAAAGGGCAGTTGCCAGCAACTGTTCTTCTGAAGGAAGCAGCAGATTTGCGACAAGTGCATCACCAAAGGCTCCGGCCTTCGGTATAACTCTTTGGAGGAGTTGTTGCAGGAAGTACAGTGAAGGAAGTTGGCCCTGTTTGATGCCTTAAATCAGCTACCTCTTAAAGGCCATTTGCAAGCTGCATGGGTGGAGATCACTAAGTGAGTAAATGCAGCATCTTAAGTCATACCTGGAAGCAAACATGGAAAAAGTTTAGTGGCATCAGGAAAAGTGCAAAGGTAAGTGTACGACATTTGCATACATGAGAAGCAGTAGCCTTCAACGTTCAATGAAAAAACAACAACCTTGCTTTAAGAAATACTCCAAAGCAGATGAGGTCTGTTTTACTGTCATGCAATGGGCAAGGTGCTTGCTGGGACTTCTTTTTACTTCTTTATTTTTATTTAAAACCACTGCCCTATCTGCTCAACTTTAATTTCAGTTCAGTTTAATAGGCATTTGTGCATGAACTTCACATCATCCAAGTACAACCATTGCCTGGTAAAAAGTCTGCAACTGTTTCATCCAAAACTTACCTCATGAACTGTGTAAGAAATACATTCCAGAAAGTGTATTTTAATCCCTTGTGGACTGGTTCTTCTCTTTATTGCTTTCTAAATATTGTATAATTAATAACTTGCTGTTTCTCACTGCTTCTGTGTATTATATTACTTGTAAATAAATATATTAGTTTTAGCCTGGATATAGTGGTTTGACAGTGTGGTTAGAGCAATTCAAAGTGGACAGAAATTATACAATCATGTTTAAAATTAGAGCACGGAAACAGACCATTTGGCCCATCAAGTCTGTCCCATTTGTGTTTTATTTTGCATGAGCCGCTTTGTCTAATCTCACTTTCCTGGTCATTCCCTATACTTTCTGATATTCCTTTTTTTCTCAAGCAACTTTCAAATTCCCTTTTTAAAAGTAGAGATGAACTCTGCTTCAACAGCGGTAAAGTGTTAGGTGCTCCAAATGGTTTCTGGTGCAATATGCCTTAGTCAAGGGGTATGTGTTAGTCCCATGGCATGCCATCCCACTCAGCAAGCATAAGGATGCAGGAGGCTCCTACTTTTGGAAACTGCTTTACTGCTGTGAGCGCAAAGATGTATTAGGGGAAAGACCAAACTATAACAGCTGCCCTGCCCCCATTACCTTGCCATTCTGCAGGAGGTTGTCTGAATTTCTTCGCTGCATTCTCTTTCCTTTACCTCTATTCTTTTGTAGTTACTCTTTTGTTTCTTGCGCTTTATATCCTGGTGTTTGGACCCTCTGTCAAATGTTGCTGTCTTAGATCTCCCTGGTTTACCGATGTGGTGACATAGCTTATTTGCACCCTTTGTTTTTCTTTTGGTTTCATTCATTTTTCTTTCTTCCCTTACTTGTTTGTGTCCTGTTGTATTTTGTAAAGTTGGATAAAGTAAAAAAAAACTTTATAAAAGAGATTTATTCTCCCT
This sequence comes from Heptranchias perlo, assembly GCF_035084215.1. Taxonomy (NCBI): domain Eukaryota; kingdom Metazoa; phylum Chordata; class Chondrichthyes; order Hexanchiformes; family Hexanchidae; genus Heptranchias; species Heptranchias perlo. The sequence continues at coordinate 143,271,941 of NC_090325.1, forward strand.
GATTCCAATGTTTATCAAGTGCAATGACACAGTATTTATGATATGATGGAAGAAAATTGTTTTTTTCACATAAGCTATTTTAAACTGAAATGCGATAGATTTATGAAAATCAAGTCAATTAGAAAAAGTATTCTGAAGGTGGAAAATGTATGCTAATACATGCTAATGACGCGTGTTAGCATTTTTTTAAGCTTTTGCAGCTGAAATGCATGAAAACTAAAAGCCAAAATATCGTGGGAGGAGGGAAAGAAAAGGTGTTATCTGAACTTCAAAGCAGAAAAAATTTTCACTGTACAAGCAACAACAAGCAGAACAGCTGAGAAACCAAACGTGTAATAATATAACCACCAAGCAGCAAGGAAAAGAGGTGCGATCTAAAAAACGTCATTCAGCTGCAGGGCGACCATTCCTGTGTAATGTGCCAATGGTGTTTTCACACACAAAAGCAAACAAGTCTCATAAACAACTAACACTTTGGTGAACTGTATTCCCTTAGTCAGATCATTGTACATCACTTATATATTTACAGTAAAAATTCTCCATGGCAGCTCTGCACACACTGAGAATTTGTGGCGCAAAAGACTTTTGCCCTTAGTGCCCTTAAGCTGTGCCAATCAACAGCAGGGGTAGGAATTAGAACTGCAGATTTAAGGGGTGACTCTGCGACCTGCAGCAGGGAGCAGCACTTGTGGGGATTGCATCATGGGAAATCACAGGGCTGAAAATGATGGGCTACATGCCCACAGCTTCCTGAAATGCGCTCACTACGAGTGTCACTTCCTGCTGGGAGTTCCGGATTGTGAAATTGCCCCTTAAATCTCCATTGTTTTGAAAAATGTGCTTTAAATTCTCAAAGGTCATTGGATTCACTTCTTCATCTTACGGATGTTCTTTCCTACTATTTTCTTTTACCTCATTTGTGCTTGTTCTTTCATTACAACCAGACTGCCACCAAAAACTAGTACTGAAATCCTGAATTTGATCTTTTATTTGGAAAACTATTGTGGCAGATTGATTTTCCTTCAGAAAAGTTCACAAATAATGTGTAATTGTGTACGTTTGTGGAACAGTGTTTGCAATTGTGTTGTGTCCTGGGAAAGACATCTATTTGAAATATCTATTTGAAATACTTTTGAAATTTAACATTAAGGGGGTGAATTTTGCAGCGGAAATTCACCCTCTATATGTGATTAATAGGATGTATTACTTAGAATTACGTAGAATATACAGCACAGAAACAGGCCATTCAGCCCAACTGGTTCATGCTGGTGTTTATGCTCCACATGAGCCTCCTCACACTCCTCTTCATCTGAACTTATCAACATAACCTTCTATTCCTTTCTCCCTCATGTTTTTATCTAGCTTCCCCTTAAATGTATCTCTGCTGTCAGTTTCTCCTGAATTCCCTATTGGATTTACAAGTGACTATCTTATATTTGTGGCCCCTAGTTCTGGTCTCTCCCACAAATGGAAACATCTTCTCTACATATACCCTATCAAACCCTTTCATAATCTTAAAGATCTCTATCAGGTCACGTCTCAGCCTTCTCTTTTTTAGAGAGAAGAGCCCCAGCCTGTTCAGTCTTTCCTGGTAGGTACAACCTCCCAGTTATGGTATCAATCTTGTAAACCTTTTTTGCACCTTCTCCAGTGCTTCTATATCCTTTTCATAATACAGAGATCAGAACTGTGCACAGTACTCTCCAAGGTACTGTACAAGTTTAACATAACCTCTCTGCTTTTCAATTTGACGGGCTATCAATTGGGCTGCGTAGCGTCCATTTTGTAGGCGCTACACGACCTCCTAAGAACCCAAAATGGCCTCCAGAATGTGCATGCCCGCTTCTAGCATGACATGCTCCGGAAGCCATCTTGGTAAAGGCATTTGTGCACACGCTGTTTACGAATGCCGGCAGCATGTAAAGTAGGGAGAATATGCGTTAGATCAGTGAGCAACGCTGATTTAAAGGGACAGATACGATTTTGGAGCTCAACGCTCCAGCCAACCTCGCACAGCTGAACAGGTCATAAACATCCTGGAGGACCCCCCCACCAGCACTATTTAAAAGGATCATGCAGGATTTACAGGTTAATTGCTGAATTATTGACACTGGCTGCTGATGCATTTGTACCTATTTTTGGAGGCCTCCTATACTTGAATACTATGACTAGGGGACATAGCCTAAAAATTAGAGCCAGAACTTGCAGGGGCGAATTTAGGATGGGTGGTAGAAGTTTCAAACGCTCTTCTGCAAAAGGTTCATCTGTTATGTGCCACCTTCTCCTGCAAGAAAGCGAGACGTGTGTCAGTGAGTGTCCTGCAAGATGTTTGGGTGATGCACCTGTCGTGGTTGAATAGCTGCCAGTGTGTGTGACCTGTGAGTTGTGGGTGTGCGGCTTGCAACAGTGGTGATTTGTGAGGGTGAGAGGAAGCATCTGATTGGAATAGTTGAGTGCTGATTGAAAGAGTTTGTTGGTAGGTGGATGATGGGGGGTGTAGTGCGTGGAGCAGTGGATGCGGCTAGTGGTGCAGTTGGTAGGAGATGCCACTTGACAGTTGACCTCACTCACCTTGACCACTCGTGTCAAAGCATTGAACGTCTTGCTGCGTTACTGCATCCATGATTCGTGGTGCTATACGCCTGGCATTGACTTTGTCCCCTACTGCCTCCCATGGCCTCGGGAGCATATGTCTGGAGGGCCTCTTGCCACCCCCCACCCCTCACCCCAGCGGATATAGGATGCCTCTCCTTCTGTCCACCGTTTGCACCAAGGCCTCTAGTGCATCAGCAGAGAACCTTGGTGCACGCTCTCTCGCAGGCACGGTACAAACTCACATCAGCAGATTGTTGAGGTCTGGCATGCAGATTGGAGGATGTGGGATTTAGTAGTGCGCAACCTTTATTCAATGTTTTAACATAACTCAACAGTTTGTAAACATAGAGATGGGACCTACATCTGTGTTTAACGTGTGCGATATCTGATCTCTGTTCAGACTCCGTGCGGACCCGTACCTTTAGTTTTGCAAATAAGAGGTGCAGGCTGCCTTTAAGAGGTGCAGGCTGACTATAAGCGGTGTTAGCCACTCGCGCGATATTGGGACCCCCCTGTTGGTGAGCAGCCATTCAACTGCGCAGCCGGAATCAGATAAATGACCAGGCAGAACGAATGTTACGTGCTGCCTGCATCATAACGACCATTGCATCAATGGCTTTTGCTGGACAAAGGAGGAACCAGTCAGAATGGAGCAGCGGAGGGCCAAGCCAGCTCCAAGATTCAGTGACTCCTCTCTTGAGGTGCTGCTGGCTGGGGTGAGGAGGAGGAGGGAAATATTTTACCTGGCAGACACGAGGAAGCGCCCTGCCTGGAGGTGACCAGCATGAGCAACATCTCCCGCACTTGGGTCCAGTGCAGGAAGCGCTTCAATGACCTAACTAGGTCAGCAAAAGTGAGTACACTTACTGATTCTCCTGCATTCCATGTCACAGATCACCGCCCCCCACATCATTCTGCACTCCCAAGCCTACTCCATCACATCACTCCTCACATCCACTTAAGGCCCATCGTCAACTTACCTTCACTTCCTGAGCATTTCCTCACCTCCCCATTTGTGAACCCACCAGTACCACACACCCCAATCCTGATCCAATGTGATGTCTCTGTCTGATAGTCACCCTCTGATGCATCTCTTTCACGGTCAGCCTCACCCAAAGAAATGCATTCATCAGCTGACCACTTCACCATCACTCACTCACACGTCTGTGCTTTCTCCCCTTGTAGAAGAGAGCACAAAATGCACGCGAGAGGGTGAGGACTGGAGGGGGGCCACCACAAGTAGTGGTCCTCAAAGAGGCAGAGGAGGAAAATGATTGGCATGTTGAACATCTCAGTCTGCTCATCGCAACATGACACATCTGTGATGATGCTTAAAATTGCCTTCTGTCCTCTTCCAGGCCCTTCAACGACCGAAGTGATGGCAGAGAGCGATTCCTCAGAGGAGGTCCCGGCCTCTGAGGGTGCACTGTCACATCTTAGCGAGCCATCCACCAGCACAGATACTCACACCTCGCTGGGTCCTAGTACTCAGTTAGTTGGGTTGGCGCCTGGTGAGTCACTACACACAAGTGAGCACGAGCAGACATTGGTGGTAGGGGCAGCTGTGGGGAGTCCGTGTCGGTGGGCGCACTCCTCTCCAGGCCCTGCTCAGCTGGACGCAGATGCTGAACCCAGGGGCCATCTTTTAAAAAGAGGATGGTCGAGGGACTGCAGCACATTTGCGAGGTACTGGAACAGGTGCCATGCACACTCTCCACAATAGCGGCGAGGTTGGAGGAGTCCAACTCCTGCATTAGTGGACTGGTGGCACAGGTACATGCGGGAATGTCTGAGATAGTGGTGCAGGTCAGTGCGGGAATGTCTGAGATAGTGGTGCAGGTAAGTGCGGGAATGTCTGAGATAGTGGTGCAGGTAAGTGCGGGAATGTCTGAGATAGTGGTGCAGGTAAGTGCGGGAATGTCTGAGATAGTGGTGCAGGTCAGTGCGGGAATGTCTGAGGTAGTGGTGCAGGAAAGTGCGGGAATGTCTGAGGTAGTGGTGCAGGTAAGTGCGGGAATGTCTGAGATAGTGGTGCAGGTCAGTGCGGGAATGTCTGAGATAGTGGTGCAGGTAAGTGCGGGAATGTCTGAGGTAGTGGTGCAGGTAAGTGCGGGAATGTCTGAGATAGTGGTGCAGGTAAGTGCGGGAATGTCTGAGGTAGTGGTGCAGGAAAGTGCGGGAATGTCTGAGGTAGTGGTGCAGGTAAGTGCGGGAATGTCTGAGGTAGTGGTGCAGGTAAGTGCGGGAATGTCTGAGGTAGTGGTGCAGGTAAGTGCGGGAATGTCTGCTATGGAGAGAAGGCTAGCCTCCATTGAGCAAATGAGTCCATTCAGGCCCTGACAACGGCCGTGAGGACTCAGGGCAAACAACATTCCGCCGCCTTAAACAGGCAGACAGAAACTTTATAAGTGGGCTTCTAAGGCATCACACATGTCCTCCAAACTGTTGTTCAGCATGGTGGTAGGAGTGATGTGGCCCTGGCCCAGAAGAGGGATGATAGCAAAAGGGGACATGGAAGTGGGGGCGCCTCTCAAAGTGCTCCCACGTCTCACCCGTTGCCCCCCTCTCGACCAGTACCCGCAATGCTACCTCCTCTCCAGGTGGCTGAGGCTTCCCCTGCACAGGTGCAGATGGAGCAGTCTTTGCCGGGGCCCTCACGGGCTCCAAAACCCAGAGGGCGTAGGCCAAAAGCCTCTCAACAGTCAGGGCATGAACATGAGCAACCTGCCACTACCTCTGCGACAGCCTCAGGGGATGCACCACATAAAAGTAGTAGGAAGAGAAAGGCTAAGGTTTTGTGATCACAAAGAGTATACACAAGGGTGTCTGACAGAATATCATGTTTTTCATTTATATTTGTTTTTTGTGAAATTCACATAAATGTTATCATTCCCACCAATACTGCCACGTCTTGCCCATTCTTGACTGCCTTTTGTGATAGTGCCCTTTCATGTGCTTCATCATGAACAGCGAGACTTGATGCCACTCAGTGGGTGCGTTTAGAGTGGGTGTATGTGTAGTTGTAGGACTGTTTTGTGCGGGGTGGGGGCAGGGGTGGTGTTGGTGCTGGTTTTTCCAGGTGGTTTGAGGACTGAACTATTCTCACTTTGCAGATGTCCTTATGAGAATCGTTCAAATATTAGTGACTCCCTGGCCTCACAAGCAACCAGGTGAGTCGCTGCTCTGCCGATGGGTTCCTCCTCATCCTCCTCCTCCTCTTCAATGTTGATGGCAGATACTGGATGAGGGCATGGGGCCTCATCAACCGATAACCCTCTCTGTTGCATCATGTTGTGCAGGACCAACAGACGACTATAATTCTACCCACTCTCGCTAGTGGGTATTGAAGCGCTCCCTCAGACCGATCCAGGCACCAAAATTGCATCTGCAGCAACCGTATCGCATGTTCAATGACAGACCTGGTGGTGATGTGATTGTCGTTGCTCGCTGATGAGGTTTCTCACAGGTGTCATGAGCCACATGTGCAGGGGGTATCCCTTGTCTCCAAGGAGCCATCCCTTAAGGCTGTTTGGTGCGCGGAAGAGGGCCGGGATGTTAGATTCCCGCAGAATGAGTGAATCATGGCAGCTGCCAGGGCATCCGGTACACACGTGAAGAAATCTTTTCCGGTGATCGCAAACGAGCTGTGTGTTAATGGAGTGATATCCCTTTCTGTTGATGGACAATCATGGCTCGTGTGGAGGAGCTCGAATTGCTATATGCATGCAATCGATTACACCCTGTACCCGTGGGAAGCCAGCCACCGAGTGGAAACCCACTGCCTTCTTCGTCTGGCTGAGGTCGTCCATGGGGAAGTTGACGTAGTGGGACGTCCTGTGAAAGAAACCATCAGTGACCTGTCTTATGCACCTGTGTGCAGACGACTGAGAGACCCCGGCAATGTCACCGGTGGCACCATGGAACGATCCGGAGACGAAGAAGTTGAGGGCAGTGGTCACTTTAACTTCCACGGGCAATGAAATGCCGCCAGGCCCAGCCGGGAGCAGCTCGGCATGAAGGACGCTGCAGATGTCTACGACCACTTGACGCCTCACTCTCAGGCTCCGTAGGCACTGCTGCTTAGAGAGGTCCAGGAAGCTGAGACTCTGTCTGTAGACCCTCTCACGAGAGTAGTGCCTCCTGCGACGTTGGGCCCTCTGTTGTTCCCCTCTGTGCTTGTGCAGGTCCCTTGGCGCACCTTGTGTTGTGGAGCTGCAAGTGGCAGAAGTGTACATCGTGCCTAGCGAGGAGGATGATGTTCCTCATCCTCGGATGTACTGGTGAATGCAGCCATTGCACCCACCCCCTTCCCGATGTTGTCGGTTTGAGGGGGTCCAAAAAGTAGGCAAATATGTGTAAACAGAACAATTCTGAGTGTGAACCAAGAATTTTCAGCCTAAAGTTTGTCTGAGAGAACTGAGTGCCCTGCTGCAATAACTCACCTTTTATCCCCATCTGTCAAACAATGATTTAAATGGCCAAATGGCTGTCAGATGCAACCCACCTAGTTTCCCATGGCGAGCTTCACAAAGCACGGGAAACGTGTTGAGGCAGCGTTGAAATTGTTTCCCAGCGTGAATAACAAGATTAATGATGATTTCAACAAGTTTAAGTACTTTAATTCCTGCTTTAAATATCATCCCGCTGGCTTTAATTGCCGTCGGAACTTCTGGGTTCCTGAACCACGCGCACACCCAGATGGGTCAATGTCGTCTATGTTTTTCAGTGGGTTGGAGCTGGGATTTCCTCCCGCTCAGAGATCCCCGATTTTGTTTGCCCCCAACGCACCCGGACTTCAAAGTTAAAATTGTGCCCTCGGTGTCAGTTCATAACACACATGCTGCAGCAAAAAAGAAATCCAGGGCCTCATTTAAATGCTGCCAGCCAATATCCCAGTTGTCCTGGGCAGAAAGTGGAGTAATTTCGCACAGCCAAGGGGCCACCCAGAACAGACAAGTGGCAGGATCGGCTGCCGGGCTGTCCCGCAGGGCTCCCCTTAACCAGAGGGGGGTGAAACCATGGCCAGGGAAGCCTAAGACCTTGTGGGACCCAGAGGAGCACACTTGCTCCTTCTGGCCCCACAAAGAAAGTTTTAAAAAATTTCAAACTTACCTTTTTAGGCCTCTTCTGGTCCTGAGCTGCTTCATTGCTGGTTTGGCCTGGTGGGAAACTCACTGCCGCATGTTAAAAAAGACCCCGCCGACTTATCATAGTATGTTACAGCACAGAAGGAGACCATTCGGCCCATCGTGTCTGGGCCTGCTCTTTGAAAGAGCTATCCAATTAGTCCCACTCCCCTGCTTTTTCCCTATAGCCCTGTAAATTTTTTCCCATCAAGTATTTATGAAATTCCTTTTTGAAAGTTATTATTAAATCTGCTTCCACCACCCTTTCAAGCAGTGCATTCCAGATCATAACAACTCTGCGTAAAAACAGGTTTCCTCATGTCGCCTCTCGTTCTTTTGCCAATCACCTTAAATCTGTGTCCTCTGGTTACTGACCCTTCTGCCACTGGAAACAGTTCCTCCTCATTTACTCTATCAAAACTGTTCATGATTTTGAACTCCTCTATCAAATCTCCTCTTAACCTTCTTTGCTCTAAGGAAAACAACTCCAGCTTCCCAGTCTCTCCACAAATCTGAAGTCCCTCATCCCTGGTACCATTCTAGTAAATCTCTTCTGCACCCTCTCCAAGGCCTTGACATCCTTCCTAAAGTGTAGTGCCCCCAGAATTGAACACAGTACCCAGCTGAGGCCTAACCAGTGTTTTATAAAGGCTTAGCATAACTTCCTTTTGTACTCTATACCTTTATTAAAAAAGCCCAGAATCCCATATGCTTTTTTAACAGCCTTCTCAACTTGTTCTGCCACCTTCAAAGATTTGTGTACATTCACCCCCAGGTCTCTGTGTTCCTGTACTCACTTTAAAATTGTACCATTTAGTTTATATTGCCTCTCCTCATTATTCCTGCCTAAATATATCACCTCACACTTCTCTGCGTTAAATTTCATCTGCCATGCGTCTGCCCATTTCACCAGTCTGTCTATGTCCTCCCGAAGTCTATTACTATCCTCCACATTGTTTACTACATTTTAAGTTTTGTGTGATCTGCAAACTTTGAAATTATATCCTCTATACCCAAGTCCAGGTCATTAATATAAATAAAAAAGAGGAATGGTCCTAATACCAACCTCTGGGGAACACCACTGTATACTTCTCTTAAGTCTGAAAAACACTGCTCCCTGCTTTCTATCCCTTAGCCAATTTTGTATCCACGCTGCCACTGTCCCTTTAATCCCATGGGCTTTAATTTTGCTAACAAGTCTATTATGTTCTACTTTATCAAATGCCTTTTGAAAGTCCATATACACAACATCGACCGTACTACCCTCATCGACCCCCCCAATCAAGTTAGTCAAACAGTTTTCCTTAAACAAATCTGTGCTGACTTTCATTTATTTACCCATATTTTTCCAAGTGCGATTAATTTTGTCCCAGATTATTTTCTCTAAAAGTTTCCCCACCACTGACGTTAGGCTGACTGGCCTGTAATTGCCGGATTTATCCCTAGCCCCTTTTTTGAGATATTTGCAATCATCCAGTCCTCTGGCACCACTCCCATATCCAAGGAGGATTGAAACATTGTGGACAGAGCCTCTGCTAGTTCCAACCTTACTTCCCTCAGTAACCTAGGATGCATCGTATCTGGATCGGGTGACTTTTCTCCTTCGAGTAATGCCAACCTTTTAAGTACCTCCCATTTATCTATTTTTATCCTATCCAATATCACTACTACCTCCTCCTTTACTGCTACATTGGCAGCATCCTCTTCTCTAGCGAAGACCAATGCGAAGTATTCAATTAGTACCTCAACCATACCCTCTGCCTCCACAAGCAGATCTTTTTTGTCCCTAATCGACCCCACCCTTCCTTTGACTACCCTTTTACTATTTCTATGTTTATAAAAGACTTTTGTGTTCCTTTTTATGTTAGCCGCTAATCTATTCTCATACTCTCTCTTTACCTCTCTTATTCCCATTTTTAGATCTCCTCTATACTTTATGTATTTAGCTTAGTTCTCTACTGTATTATGAACCTTACATTTATCATAAGCCTCCTTTTTCTGATTCATTTTAATCTCTAAACCTTTAGTCATCCAGGAGCTCTAGTTTTGGATGTCCTTTCTTTCCCCATCGTGGAAATGTGTCTACTCTGTACCCAAACCATCTCCTCCTTGAAGGCCTCCCATTGCTCAATTATTGTTTTGCCTACCAATTTTTGATTCCAATCCACCAGGGCAAGATCCCTTTTTAACTCACTGAAGTTAGCCCTCCTCCTATGACTATTTGCACATTTGATTTTTCCTTGTCCTTTTCCATAACTACTCTAAACCTAATGATATTGTGATCACTGTTTCCCAAATGCTCCCCCACTGAAATATGCTCCACTTGCCCCACTTCATTCCCCAGAACTGGATCCAGCACTGCTTCCTTCATCGTTGGGCTGAAAACACACTGATCAAGAAAGTTCTCTTGTATACATTTCAGGAATCCCTCCCTCTCTTTACCCTTTACATTGTTACTATCCCAGTCAATATTGGGATAATTGAAGTTCCCCATTATCACTACTGTATAGTTCCTGCATCTTTTTGTAATTTGTTCCTCTATCTCCTTCCCACTATTTGGTGGCCTATAATATACACCCCATAGCATAATAGTTCCTCTATTGTTCCTTAATTTTAACCAAATAGATTCCATCTTTGATCCCTCAATTACATCTTCACTTTCCAGTGCTATAATAATTTCTCTGATCAATACTGCCACTACCTCCCTCTCCTTTCTTTCCTTCCCTATCTTTCCTGAATAGCTTGTAGCTAGGAATATTAAGTACACAATCATCCCCTTCTTTGAGCCTGGTCTCTGTTATTGCCACTATATCATAATCCCATGTGGTGACTTATGCCTGCAGCCCACTAACCTTATTTACTATGCTATGTGCATTTACACACATGGGGAGTGATTTTAAACCCCATGAACGGGTGGGTTGGGGGCGGGGGGTGGGAGTTGAAAATAGTTGTTTTTTGAATCGCGACCGCAACTCGGCTTTATTTCCAGGTTTAACGTGGGCGTGTAAAAGTACAGGCTTCCCATTGGGAATGCAAAGTTTGAAAATTTTGTAGTTGCGACCCCAAAAAAACAACTATTTTCAACTCCCACCCACCCCCAACCCACCCGTTCTTGGGGTTTAAAATTACCCCCATGCACTCCAAACTCATCTTAGACTACCCCTCATTTGCCGTCTGTTTGATCTTTCTTGCTTCTGAACTATTTTTTATTCTAATGCTATTTGTCTTTCTCACTCGTCTGTGCACCTTGTTTCTCTTTTCTAATGTTTCATTCTAGTGCCCACCCCCCTGCCAAATTAGTTTAAACCCTCCTCCACAGCACTAGTTATCCTCCCTGTGAGGACATTGGTCCCAGCTCTGTTAAGGTGCAACCCGTATGTCTCATACAGGTCCCTCCTGCCCCAGAACTGGTCCTAATGCCCCCAGAATCTGAAGCCCTCCTGCACCATTTCTCCAGCCACGCATTAACCTGTTTTATTCTACTATTTCTATATTCATTAGTGCATGGCACTGGGAGCAATCCAAAGTTCAGTGAAATCCTTTGGGCAGGTTTCCTTACTGCCCACTCAATGGAGCAAGTTAAAATAGCGTCAGGTCAGCTCCTGGCAGCACCAAAGCGTGTATGTGACCTGGGTGAACTTAACTGCCCACCTACCCGGTTTCTGCCAGGCAGTTAGGGTTAACGTCGGCCCCATGTGATACAATACTTATCTTTCTCAGATACTTTTAACTGTTTTCTGAGACCAAGGTAGTCCATTTTCAGAGTCCTTTACATGAGATTTTATGCAAGTGCATACCTTAATGCATATGGAGTTCCAACTCACTGCAGTCCTCTGGCAATACGGTTGAACTGATTGAATTGAAAGACTTGGGGCTAACACTGAGATGTAGCTGATTCAGGTGCCTTCTTGCATATCAGAACAGAAGAATTTTACCCTCATTAAACTAGTTTCTTTGGGGAAAAATACAGGTTCTTTCTTAACCAGCAGGTAAACAAGTTTTTTGATCTTAATGTTCAGGCAGTTACTGCGTGAACTGCACCACAACCCGCCACCTCCCCTCATTAACTTGATTAGCCAGTCAATATTTCTGGCTTGTTTTTGTAAAACGGAAGGTTATTCTTCTGATGGGGCAGCTTTTATGGATGACTCTGCATCTAAAAGCTTACATTCTTTGACAGGAATCTACAAAATAAAGCTCCTATTGTTCCATAAAAGTTCCATAACTTGGTTGTTAAAGTTAAAAAGCTGCTGAGGTCCCAAAACAAACGCTTGTTTGTCACACACACGCATTAACATAACTCTTCCAGTAAACAGAAATCAGTTTGAATTTGCCAATTTTGGCCCAGTTAAAATTCCATATAAAAAGGTACTAGCCTAGATTTTCTGTGATCCCTGCTGGAAGGGTGTTAGGGTGGGACATCCAACAGTGTGAGCACTGACTGTTCCATCAATTTTTGGGTCAGTGTGTTTTGCATAATTTGGCCAAACTTCAGGCATTGGACATGCCTCTGATTGGGAGCTCATCCGTTTTGGAGTGGGAAATAGCAAGCTGGTGCACACTTTAAATGCCTGCAGCAACTTAAAGGGGTTGTTATCCTCAGAAGATTTTTCCCTTTGACCACAAAGATTTGCTGCATAGAATATCTGGGAGGTTTGCTTCATGGCACAGAGGATCCAGATTTGCTGATGCAGATGTGGAAGTGATCCTGCAGCATGTTAGGGACAAGAAGGAAGCCCTCTTTGATGGAGGATGGAGTGACAAGGGGCCCCAAGAGCAGCTCGGGGCCAGTGGAGCGAAGTAGCCAGCTCCAACAGTCCATGTACAGCCCGTTTTACAAAAACTGGCCAAAGAGATTGACTATCTAATCGAGTTAATGAGGGAACTAGCGGGTTTTGCTGCAGTTCACGCAGTACCTGCCGGAATAGTATGATTAAAAAACTCGTTTACCTATTACTTAATGAAGAAGCTTTTTTTTTTAAAGAAACACGTTTAATGAGGATAAAATTCTTCTGTTTTGATGGGCAGGAAGAAGTTTTATGATCTTATCGAGTCAAGCAATGTAGGAGCAATGTAAGCACTTACTCTAACCTGCCCTCACACTATTAATATGCTTGAATTACTTACCATGAATGCCTGGGAGGGCCTGGTGCCCCTCATACTCGTGCCATCAGTGTAACGTGCCAGAATTAAAGGGATTTTGTATTTTAAAGGTAAGTGGCCTCATTTGGGGGCAATTTTTTTTCCCAGGCTTTCCAAAATTCAATTGTGAACCTTTCCAAAGCCTACAAAGGACTTCTATTTGTTTTTCATCATGTCCAAGAGCTGCATTATGCAAATGAAGTGGCTGGCAAAAACTAGTGGATGGCAACATATGGAAGCAGGAAACAGAGTTTGAGGAAAAGTGATGGAGCAGCCAGGCACCCAGCCACCCCTTTTTGATGGCTGGCAAAACGGAGGTGCTGCTGCATGAGGTGGGTGAGAGGAGAGTTGCCCTGTTCCCCATTCTAGGGCACCCTTCCCAGCATGCCTGAAAGGCGATGACAGCCAGGGTCAATGTTGTCCTAAGATCAGTTTCAGAAGAAAATAGTACATTTCCTTAAGGAAGCCACTTATCAAACCTGTTGATGCATATTTACTGCTGATTTATGCCAAGCCCTCACACAACCCTACAACTTGACCTTACTCTAGCAGGCCACACATTCAAGCTGCATCTTACAACTGAAAGCCTTGACACACTTTCATCTTCAAAGTGCTTCAATCACAAAATCATTGTAACATAACCAAACCGCAAGATGTTTGATCAGGTGCTGACACACAGGACGGACTGCAGGTTCAGCAGGTTTGTCACTGTGCATATGCCACTTCACCTAACTGTTAAGACTACTTCTCTGCTTGCACAACAGGATGGCATTTAAAATGAATGGTTGGAGAAACGTGCAATGCATACCCAAATTTCTGATATTTGCCTTGTGCGGACAAGGGTCAAATTGAAAAGTACACCAATAATAAAAGGGAACAGCGAAGGCGAGGTAGAGCTCAGGAACTGCAGGTCCTTGATCTTGATTCCCTTGGTGGAAGTCACCCTGGTCATTCTTGAATATAAACGCATGCAAGGAGACGGGAAGGTGAAGTTGCAGACCTCGCTCAGTGCTAGTACTATCCTGCAATCATATCTTCCCCCTTTGTACTCACTCCCACACAGATATACACACAAATGCATAAACATCACAGGATATCTCACAATGCAAGATCTGTTTGAACATAGGAAAGTAGAGGACTGGAAAAACACTCTGCAGTGCATCTGGTTGGTGCCAACCGCTAATACCTTGGTAGGCTGACATTTTGTAAATGTCATAAATTTTGACATCCTGGTGATTTTGTACATGTTCGTCAGTTTTCTTTCAACATAAACCTTCCCTCTGTGTACTAAATTTTTTTTTAAAGAATTAAAAACTTCAACCTCACTCCTAAAACAAGAATGAAAGCCAGCACTAAAAGACTACTGGAAAAATAAAAATTTCCACAAAAAGCATTTGCCCTTTTAAGATATCCATTGCACATGGAGCTTCTCTTTTCATCCATTTGAGGTGGGCAAGCAGCGTGTGCAGAGAGACCCTGTCCTAAACAATTGGTAAATTGCGCTATGCTTTATTTCAGTATACTTAAATGATGAGTATTGGCATATTTTGTGTGTAAGGAACTTCAGACACCAGATTTCCCAACACTTTGGGCAGATTAATGTGGTTCAGTACTAGAGTCAAAAGAGATTGTTTCAGTTAGGAGACTTGAGGATAGAAATTCCGATTCATGAAGTTGATGTACATTCCTATGTGCTCTTACTTTATGCAGGTGTCGACATATAAAAATATCACGAATAGGAATGTAACACAAGTGCATTAAGCTCTCGTATGTGAACTTTGTCAAATGGAATTTCCACCCTTTGATTTCAAAATTGCAATCCCGGCTATGGTAATGTTGGGGAAAGATTCAGATAATAAAACATATTTTGTAAAGACTTCCAGAATTCTTGGCCCCATCCCATTAAATTTCATTTACATATAATTTCCCACTCGTATCTCTCATTTTTCCTGGTATGCACTGGGGTCTGTGAATAATGATGCAAATGAGGAGACCCAGGAAATTACAGTACTATTAGCATTTTACCATTCGGATGAGAATAGCACCAGTTCTTAACTTTTCAGACAAATCTCACACTAGCAGGGCAAAACTCACATCAATTTGGTGTTGGCTGCAGAAATTCCATTCATGGATTGAAAGCATGGTTGAGGACAGTACAAGGAAGAGGGGTGATGCCCCTTTATTGAAAGAATGCAAAGGAGGGACATCTTCCTCAAAGGTCTGCTGTCCAGTCTGTCTGCAAGAAAGTGACAGAGCAAATAAATGCAGTTTCACATGTGCAGAGGTCTGCTACAGATAAGTAAAAAGCTTTGCATGTTGAGGAAGTTTGCCAAGGTAAGCGTACATGCATTTAGCTGCTGCAAGAGATATTCAATAGATTGTCTGGAACAATGACATTGGTGCCAATTTTTACCTGGCCAATTTGGCATTAATTGGGTGGTAACGGCCTCAACGTGGGGCCCGTAGACGTACCACCACGTGAACGGTAATGCTTCATCTGCCACCATTTTTAAAGGGGCCTTGCATTGGGCAACCGAAGTTTCAGGTGACAGGCCTCTCTTCTGTGCAAATCAGGGTCCTGTGTTGTTGCAATTTTCAGGGACACATGAGTGGAGCATGCACCGTGCACACTCCACTTGTGTGTCCTGATGTTGAGCGGCCTGAGCAGCGGTCCTTAAAGGGATCTCTGTTGGCTGCTTAATAAAAGTTTCTGCGTTATATTGTGGCTCGCCCCCCTCCGCATTTACCTCCCCCTCCCAGGACCTGCCTGCAGGCTGATGTGGCGACCGAGCCTCCTGATATTGCACCAGCCCAGAGTCGGCAAGCTGCAGTGGAACGCCCGTTTGGGACCTGCAGCTTTTCGGCGAGATTTAAAGGAAGTCCAAGCTCAAAATGGCTTGGACCTTCTCACCCACTTGCTGGGCAGACAGCTGGAATGTGCTGCCGGTCGCCTGCCATATAATGTAAATTGGCCCCATTCAGTGCAACCAGCTGCACCGTGATTGTGGATGCTTAAATATCATTTGGTAATACTTCATGCTCTTTCACACAATCACCAGCCAGCTTATAATCATGCCTGGCACACCCAGCTACCGAGGAAACCTTTTAATGATATGGTTCATTTATCAGAAAACTTAATCCTTTTAATGTAGCTTCCACCAACAGCCACTTGCACACGTTGAATCATACACATTTTGGGAAGCAAGGTGCCCACTTGCGTTGCAGTATTTGTGTTCTTCAAAGTTCAAGTACTTCATCAATTTAATTGTATTTCCAGGAAAAAGAAGCACATGCTGTAAGGAAGAGGTGAAGAATAGGTGATGGGTTCCCCAATCTCAAGCCCCAAATCTGCCTCAAGGAAGTAACCCTCCAGCTAGTGGGCCTACAATTGGAAAGGGTCACGCAGGAGCGTGTTGCCCAGCTCCAAGCTGGTATCCATCATTGCTGCTTATTCTTCCTTCTAATAATCATTGAAACCTCAAGCACTCTGCCACTCACAGACTTGGCGTGCATCTCATCCATCATAGTATGTTTTGTATTAGCAAGTCATTTTTTTTTAGAAGGCATCTATTGCTGATACCACAACATAATTTCAGACGAGAAAGGCCATTTGGCAAGTCCTCCCATTGTGGTATTCAATTGATTCTTAAATGATTGCGGAGTTTTCACACCCACTGCTCTATCCAGGAGTCCAATTCATGTAATAATCAATCTTTGGGTAAAGAAATCTCCTCCTATCAGTCCTAAATTTAACCTTTACTAGTTTAAACCTGATAAAGGCCTCAAAGGTGGATATGAGGGAGTGGTTGAGCAGATTGACGGCTACAGGCATATCATGGCAAATGAGGGCCAGAAGCTAGGCATTGGCAATTTAAAAGTGCGGGTATAAGTGACCGGGGGAGAGTTTTTTTCTACGGTGGACATAAGAGGAAGTGGGTTTGGAAGGGGGAAGGAGGATATACATGGTGAGGGATACAGGGAAGTGGTCAGAGATGGCCTTTTCTGTGATCAAGACCAAAGGAATAGAGAAGCCTCACATGATGGCAAGGTTAAGGGGTTGGCCAAGAATATGTGTGGGAGAGTTTATATGGAGGGAAAGGTTTAGGGAGGGCAGGAAAGCAATGAATTCAGAGCAAAGGGAGCTGAGATGAAGATTGAAATCACCAAGCTTGAGGAGTCAGTCAGTACAGAGGCTGAGGGAGGGAAGGAGGAAGGATATTCGGTGAGTAATGTGGGGTGAGACTTGGGGCTCAGTGGGCAACGAGAATTTTAAAGGAGAGACGAGAGGGGTGGTACAACGTGAGATGCTTGAAGGAGAAGAAGGTGCCAGAGGAGATGGGAGAGAGACCAAGGTGTGATTTGGCGACGAGGGCCACACTGCCACCACGGTGGTTCAGGTAGTGCAGATGGTGGAAAATATAGCCAAGTGGGAAGACTTCCGAAAGGGTCAAGGTATCAAGTTTCTGTCAGAGCCAGGATGTGAGTGCTTTCATCTACAATGAAGTCATGAATGGCAAGGGCCTTGTTCACGAGCAACTGGTCATTCTGGAGAGAAATGGGGGAGAAGGAGACATGTCCAAGGTAGACTGTATTGCACAAAAGAAAAGACTTCTGAGAGGACCTGTCCTCTGATGCCCCTTACAGCAGTCACCAAAGACTCCTCCTCAGCCATGTCAAAGTGCAGATCTTCCTGAATTGCAAAGTTGTGAAGATCACTGAAGGCTATAAATATTCTAGACAATTCACCTGAACCATATTGCAGATCCCCTCTCAATCTGTCCAGGCAGTGAAAGCTTTCAACGCCTTGATGCCCGACCTAGTAGATTCATGTGCCTCGTTGTAGTGTTCCTCTGCTGCTATTTGGACCATTGTGATTGGGTTCATTAGCTGTGGGAGCAAAGGATAGGCATTGTCATTTAGAAGGCATCTGTTGATTTGATTCACTTCCCTTCAGAGGTCAGGGAGCGCCAAATTACAAAGGATAAACGCATTATCGTGCATTGACATGGTGGATCCTCTGATTGTTGTCACATGCTATCTGAGCATTGAGGAAGTGGAATTCTTTCCTGTTGACATAGCTGATTGGGTGTTCTGTGAGCGCTCTCAAAGCAATGTGGGTGCCATCGATTGTACCTTGCACCAACCCCATAAAATGTATGGCTCTATCTCCAAACCGCCTTGTTGTAATTCCAAAAGTTATGAAGTGGACTGGTCTCATGTAAAGAGTGTCTGTAACCTGACAAATACATACCCATACTGCTCCCTGGCTGATCTTGCAGAGATTCTTGGTGGTAACCTGAAATGATCCAATACCACAGTAGTTGAGGGTGGTGATCACCTTCATAACGACTGAGAGAAGAGTTTGGGCAGATGAGCGTGGCATCAGGTCTTCTTGCAGCCGGTCACAGAGATGCCCTATGGCCTCTTTTGATGAAGCACACTCTTCTTATGCAGAGGTCCTCGTAAGACCTGTGCTGCTTGTAAATTCTTTGGGAGTCGGCAATACCTGGTGGGCTGCATCCTCCTTAAAAGGTGCCTGCCTCTGATTAGCTCCATCCTGTGCTGCTCCTCATATTCATACATTGATATGCCCATAGGGAATGCCATACTTGCTCCTCAGAAGCCCTGACTGCGGATGGGGGATGGGTCTGAAAGTCCTCCCTTGGGCTGACCCTGTGAGAAGCAGTCAGAAGCAAGTGCAGGTATTTCTAGTGATAAATCCGGAAAAAACTTGGCTTTTTAAAGTGTTTCCAAGCAGTGTAGAAATCAGTGTTTAAACTCTCTAGACTCCCAAACTCCTCACATCAGGTGATCTTGGAAGCTGCCCCACTTTTAAATCTCAATCTAATTTACCCAGAGTGCATAACCAATGTCAACCCAGGAAACTCGCAGCTGCTAGACCACTGACTCTCACTCTGACAGATGCAAATGAAACCGGTAGGAACTTGGTCGGTGGATTGCGGGAAGACTCAAAAAGCGTGTGGGAACTCAGGGGAAGCTTTTCAAAGGCACAGAATGTGTAAAAACAACTTCCACCCAATATTCCAGGCTCAGAAAATTTTCTGCTCCGTTTATGCACGGCTAATTCACTGAAAACGAAGAGGAAATTCATCTCCAAACAGACTAATTCCTCTGCTTGACTGCTTGTATTGCTTCCTTTTTCCAAAAGCCAGACTGCCTTTTTGGTGTCTGTGTTTCTCTTCTTAATCTGCACCTCTCAGACAGACAGAGATCAAGGAATTTCCAACACAATAAGTGAGTGTTCTTTTCCGATTAATCAGCCAAGCTAACAAATCATTTATTGTTTAAGCTGTAGGAAAACAACTTTCAGTCAGCATATTAACCACTCTTTGGGTGCTCTTTAACTCATGAGAATACACATTGCTTTCAAAAATCCAGCAATAAAAGTAACTTTTTCAAATCTCTTCTGAGGAAAAATGGTCAAAAACTCCTGAGACCTTAAAAAATCCCAAAGCAACGCAGCACAGCTTTAAGAAAGAAAATTTGAAATCCAGGAAGTCATTTCCATGCAAACATTTTTTTGGTGCTTAGGATAATGCCTGTCTTTTCTGGGGAATCATGGGCCCCTTTCATTTTCCTAATTTTTGCAGGCTTAATGAGATTGTTGTTCACCAGTAGCAAAAGCCTCCAGCGAGTAGGCCAGGAAATATTGGGCTGGATGATTTGGGAGCAGAGTAGGCCTACTCAGCCGATTTTCTACGGCCATATTGGACCTGTTGTATGACGGGTGCATTATGTTGGAAAATTAAAGTTGTAATGATTTTTTTCTTTAATTCAACATGATTCTTTCAAATGGAGCATTCAACGGGGGGACGTTTAACCCCCCCCCCCCCCCCAAAGACCGACAGGGCATGTCAGGGGGGGGAGTGGGGGGGTTAAATTATTAAAAACGGGAAACCCGGCCCCAACCCGCCGCGATTGTGCCTACTTCCGTTTTGACCGTGGTGAGTTTGGGGTCGGCCGAGTAACCCACTCTGGAGAGGTGAGTCAGTAATTATAATATTTAAATGAGGCTCCGATGCCTCAGATTTGGTCAGTGATTTGGAATTAACGCCTCCAGCATGGACTTCCCGCGGCTCAGGAAACCTCGCAGCTAAAAGGAGGCGGGAGTGGCCAGATCCAGCAGGTAAGTGCTTTTCTAACACCGCTTGTGGGCCAGGAGAAGCAGGAGTGCTTTCTCCGATCGCTCAAACAAATCTGCAAATCTGTCGCCCTCCCTCCGATCCGATCTTCCCCATGTGATCTCTTTCCCCCCCACAATCTCTTCCCCCTGCGATCTCTCCTCCCCCCGTAATCTCGTTCCCCCCCACGATCTCTTCTCCACACCACCCCCCCCCCACCCCGGCAATCTCTCTTCCCCCCTGCAATCTCTCCCCTCACCCATGATCTCTCCCTTCCTCCCTCCTCCCTGCTGGCTGCCGGGCGGGAAACGGAGTAAAAGAATTCTAATAAGGTCCTGCCGTTAAATTCGGCAGGACCTCTCCGGTATTTCTGGATTTCCCGGCCGCTGACAGGCGCTCCCGCTCCCTCCTCGCCTCCCCGAAAATACCATGGCCAATGGGCCTATTACTGTGTTAATAATTAATGATTTTCCAACAGTTGGTAATGGAAAATTGTTAAGCACTGTTGTTGTGAAGTAGTTGAACACACGAAGATGAGGATGTTTTGTTTGTAAATGGGGCCCAAATTTAGTTTTATTTCCTTACATAATAAGGTTAAAATGGATATGTAGGGCATATATTTGTTTGAATGAAATATTTAATTTTGTAAAAACTAACTTTGTTTATGGTACCCAAAGGCATCTTGTAATTCCAGACGTGAAGCTGAAGTAAACTAGCCATGAACCAAAAGCTTTTGCTTATTATCAACAATGAACACTCAGTAAAAACAAGCGCAATTAGCTGACAGCAGCCCCAATCTCCTGAGTTTTCCTATTAAGCATCTATCAGTTCCCACTGGCCATGTAATTCCATTGCTTCAGATGCCTGGTGTGTTTACGAGACATAGGACACCTTGCTGTGGTAGTCAGAGTTATGCTGAGTCTACAAGAGTGCTCTCCATATTCATCTGTCTTTTTCAGTAGTCCAAGGATGTTTATTGCATATTTGATTTACATAATTCACACTTCCAGTAATCAATCAGTGTGAATGCAAGATCATGTTCAACAGACTCTTGCCATGGGAGAGAATGCCTCCTGTGATTTTTCTTTTCATTACTGGGTCTCCATTATGAATGATATTTTACAATATCATGTTAGATGTTGATTCCCGAAGTGCATGCACCTGTTACAAAATTAGTTTTCTAATCTTATTTTGCAAAGTTAATATTGTTTTATTGACTTAAAATAATCTCTAATTTGGGGGATGAGCTGCCATAAAATTTATCACACGGACTGCAGCGGTTCAAGAAGGCAGCTCACCACCACCTTCTTAAGGGCAATTGGGGATGGGCAATAAATGCCGGCCTTGCCAGCGACGCCCACACCCCATGAACGAATAAAAAAAAAAGTACTTTTTGCTCCTGTGTATAGCTGCATCATATCCGATGTATAGATGTGTGTAGCTGTATCATATATGATGTATGTATAAGTTAAACCAGCAGGAATGTTTCATTTATAACCTGAACATCTTCATTTAACATAGTGTGTGTTTCTTCTCTAGCAAAGAGCATGGTGTTAAAGCAGAGTCCTATGGGGTAATTTTCTGACTTCGCACCAATGGCTACAAACTTCGCTCACCACCAATGTAAATCCTAAATTTGGACATGCACGGCCTGTGATTTTCCAACAGAAAATCGTAGACAGTGGGTGCCTGATTGATCTTGTTGTTGGAATTTTCTCTAGACCAACAACTGCTTTGCTTCTTTTCCTGGAGAAAGGCAAGATTATTTCAAGATTAATAAAACCAGCAGGAACTGACTGGCTTTTCTTGCTCTCTTTTGGAATTTAACGATTGTTCATTGATGATTTGTTGATGTGGGGAGGAAATTTTCAATTTCTGCCCCAAAACAGGCACAAAGTCAGCACAGCGGCCTTGCTGCTTGCCCGAAGCCGGCATTGGGAGGCCCAAATAATTTTGGGGTTCGGGCCTCATTTGAATGTGGTTGAGGATCTGCAGGTGCCAAACGTGTGCTCTACAGCAGCTCACCGGTTATGGAAGGACTAGAAATTGTCCGGCTCCTATGCTGAACTGGCTGCCAGGTCAGTCTTGAGTTGGGGGAGAGCTGATCATGGTGGTGGTGGGGGGGGGAGGGGAATCGAGCATGGGCCGGTAGCGAGCTGCATTATTTTTGTGAGGACAGGAAGAGCACTCCTGAATATCCTAATATAAACTGGGATAGTAACAGTGTAAAGGACAAAGAAGGGGAGGAATTGCTGAAATGTGTTCGAGAGAACTTTCTAAATCAGTATGTTTCCAGCCCAACGAAGAAGGAAGCAGTACTGGATCGAGTTCTGGGGAATGAAGTGGGGCATGTTTCAGTGGGGAAGCATTTGGCAAACAATGATCACAATAACATTAGGGTTAGAGTAGTTATGGAAAAAGTCAAGGAAAAATCAAATGTGAAAATAGTCAACTGGAGGAGAGCTAATTTCAGTGAGTTGAAAAGGGATCTGGCCCAGGTGGATTGCAGGTGGATGGGCAGGTAGTAAAACAGTAAATGAGGCCTTCAAAGAGGATATAGTTTGGGTACAGACTGGACACATTCCCACGAGGGGCAAAGGAAGTGCATCCCTGGATGAGTAAAGATATAGAGATGAAACAGAGAAAGGAGGCTTATGATAAATGTCAGGTTCATAATACAGTAGAGAACCCACCTGAATAAGAAAATACAGAGGAAATCGGAAAAAGGAAATAAGAGGGGAGTATATGAGAATAGATTAGCGGCTAACATAAAAGGGAACCCAAAAGTCTATTATAAACATATAAATAGTAAAAAGGTAGTCAAAGGAAGGGTGGGGCCGATTAGGGACCAAAAAAGAGATCTTCTTGTGGAGGCAGAGGGTATGGCTGAGTACTTTGCATCTGTCTTCATTAAAGAAGAGGATACTGCTAATGTCACAGTAAAGGAAGAGGTAGTAGAGAAATTGGGTAAGATAAAAATAGATAAAGAGGAGGTACTTAAAAGGTTGGCATTACTTGAAGGAGAAAAGTCACCCGGTCCAGATGGGATGCATCCTAGGTTACTGAGGGAAGTAAGGTTGGAACTAGCGGAGGCTCTGGCCACAATCTTTCAATCCTCCTTGGATATGGGAGTGGTGCTAGAGGACTGGAAGATTGCAAATATCTCAAATCTGTTCAAAAAAGGGGAGAGGGATAAATTCAGCAATTACAGACCCAGTCAGCCTAAAGTCGTGGTGGGGAAACTTTGAAAGACAATAATCCGGGACAATATTATTTGGCACTTGGAAAAATATGGGTAAATAAATGAAAGCCAGCATGGATTTGTTAAAGGCAAATCATGTTTGACTAACTTGATTGAGTTCTTTGATGAAGTATTGGAGATGGTTGATGAGGGTCGTGCGGTTGGTGTTGTGTATATGGAATTTCAAAAGGCATTTGATAAAGTACCACATAATAAACTTGTTAGCAATATTGAAGCCCATGGGATTAAAGGGACAGTGGCTGTGTGGATACGAAATTGGCTAAGAGACAGAAAGCAGAGAGTAGTGATGAACGATTGTTTTTCAGATTGGAGGGAAGTATACAGTGATGTTCCCCAGGGGTCAGTATAAGTACCATTGCTCTTTTTGATTATATTAATGACCTGGACTTGGGTATAGAGGGCATAATTTCAAAGTTTGCAGATGACACAAAACTTAGCAGTGTAGTAAACAGGGAGGAGGATAGTAACAGACTTCAGGAGGACACAGACAGACTGATGAAATTGGCAGACACATGGTAGATTAAATTTAACGCAGGGAAGTGTGAAGTGATTCATTCTTGTAGGAAGAATATACACTAAATGGTACAATTTTAAAGGGTGTGCAGAAACAGAGAGACCTGAGGGCTGTACGTACACAAATCTTTGAAGGTGACAGGACAAGTTGAGAAGGCTGTTAAAAAGGCATATAGGATCCTTGATTTGTAAATAGAGGCAAAGAGTACAAAAGAAAGGAAGTTATGCTAAACCTTTATAAAACACTGGTTAGGCCCCAGCTGAAGTATTGTGGTCAATTCTGGGCACCACACTTTAGGAAGGATGTCAATGCCTTGAGAGGGTGCAGAGGAGATTTACTAGAATGGTATCAGGTATGTGGGACTTCAGTTATGTGGAGAGACTAGAGAAGCTGGGATTGTTCTCCTTAGAGCATAGAAGGTTAAGGGGAGATTTGATAGAGGTGTTTAAAATCATGAAGGGTTTTGATAGAGTCAATAAGGAGAAACTGCTTCTAGAGGCAGAAGGGTTGTTAATCAGAGGACACAGAATTAACGTAATTGGCAAAAGAACCAGAGGCGACATGAAGAAAATTCTTTTTACATGGAATGTTGTTATGATCAGGAATGCACTGCCTGAAAGGGTGATGGAAGCAGATTCAATAGTAACTTTCAAAAAGGTATTGGATAAATACCTGAAGGGGAAAAATTTGCAGGGCTATGTGGAAAGTGCAGGGAAGTGGGACTAATTGGATAGCTCTTACAAAGAGCCGGCATAAGCATGATGGGCCGAATGGCCTCCTGTGCTGTATCATTCTAAGATTCTATGATCATGCTTCCCTTGCCCCCACAAAAATTCCCCCCAAAACATGTCTGGGCCTTTTATGGAGCGGTCACCAATGGTCCCTTTAAGGACCGCTGGTTTCTGCGCTCACTACCTGGTGCAAATGGGCAGGGAAAGTGTGGTGCATGCTGAATATTGCAGTTGGGATCCTACAACTAACGTAGGTCCCGATTTGCATATGTAAGTAGCCTCCCTCTTGAAACAGGCAAGCACGCTGCTCACCCATTTACAGGCATACCTGAAAATTGCATCAGGCCAACCTTGAGAATCCATGGATAGCTGAGGTGCCCCCCCACCCAGATATTCAACTGCTGATCGCCCGTTTTTCAGGCGCGAAACAGACAGCTGACAGTTAAAAATCGCCCCTGACAATTTACGTCAATTTTGTGGAATAATGAAATGAAGAAGGACTTTTCTTGGTGTTGTTAGTCTTCTGTTAACTTTGCTGCTGGTTTATAGTTTCAATCAGATGGTAAGGTGAGACAGAAGAAGGTTTGCACTTTGAGCCCATTAATGTGGTGGCTGAAGGAACCTTAGTGAGATGGGAGCAGGGAGTGTTGGTGCATTGGGAATGATGGCAATTGTTCAGGTGAACCTCTTCTTGATTAATTGCAGTCTTGCGCGATTGGTTGCCCCCTCCCTCATCATCCTCATCATCTTCATGCACTTCTTCCTCCCCATGTGGTTCCAAGGGTTGGCTCCTTTGGAGGGCAAAGTTATCGAGCATGCGGCAGATAACCACAAATTTGGAGACTCGATCCGGGCTGTACTGTAGAACTCCTCGCGAACAGTCGAGGCAATGGAACCTCTGCTTGAGAAGGCTGATGGTCTGCTCAATCTGATCTCTGGTGACGTTGGCTCTGGTTGTAGTTCTCCTTGGGTCCTGTCAGGAACATGTGGCTCACGTGTTCCTGACAGGACACGTGAGCCACATGTTCAGGGTATACCCCCTATCCCCCAGCTGCCAGCCCTACATTCGATGGCCTGGGTGGAAGAGAGAGGGTATTTAGGATTGACACAGGATGAAGGCATCATGACTGCTGCCAGGAAACCAGGCACAGACCTACATGATGCACTGCCTGTCGTCACATATCACCTGCACATTAAGGAAGTGGAATCCATTCCTGTCGACATACATGCCTGGGTCTTGACGTGGAGCACAGAAGGTGATCTGGATGCAGTCAATTATTCCTTGCACTCGTGGGAAGCCTGCCATCCTGCCTCCCTCGCTCTCTTGCCCTGCTTTACTGGTTCCAGAGGAAGGAGATGAAGTTGTTCGTCCTGGAGTAGAGAGCCTCAGTACTGTGATGTCGCTAATGTCAACTATTTCAGCCTGGACCGACCCCATGGCATAGAAATTAGGGCCGTGGTGACCTTGACAGTCACAGGCAGTGCTTTAGGGCTCCAGTTCGTACTGCAACAGGTGACACTGCTCCACAGTAAGGTTGAGGTATGAGACTTGGTTCCTGAACACCCTTGTGGTGTGTAGCTTCTTGCAGCCTCTCCTCCTTCTCCCTCTTCTCGCACAAACTGCAGGTCTGTGGACTCTGCCTTGTGGTGTAGCTGTTCCTCATCTGGCAGACCCATGACAGCTGTTACTGTGCAGAATTGTAAAGACAGAATAGCTGTTGCACCTCTAAAAAAGTAGATTAAAGATGTTTTAAAGTACTGCAATCACAGCCAAAACTAGCTCAACAATCTCCCCAGCAACCTGAAATGACTAACCAGAGACTAACCAGACTCTCTTCCCGCTCTCTATACTCTCCTTTTACACTGCGCTCACCGCTCGGACTCTCCTCTCGCTCTCGGACTCTCCTTTTACACTGCGCTCACCTCTCGGACTCTCCTTTTACACTGCCACGTGCTAGTGAGTATAGGAACAGGAGAATAGACCAGATGAATGCGTGACTGCAGGGATGGTGTAGGAGGGAGGGATTTAGATTCCTGGGACATGGGGACCGGTTCTGGGGAAGGTGCGACCTGTACAAGCGGGATGGGTTACACCCGAGCAGGACCCGGACCGATGTCCTCGCGGGGGTGTTTGCAAGTGCTGTTGGGGAAAGTTTAAACTAGAATGGCAGGGGGATGGGAACCTGAGCAGGGAGACAGAGGAGGGGGAAACAAGGATAGAAACAAAAGACAGAAAGGGAAGAAGCAATAGTGGAAGGCAGAGAAAACAAGGGCGAGAAACAAATAGGGCCATAGTGCAAAATAAAACTAAGATGACTAGCAATCTTAAAAAGACAAGTCCAAAGGCATTGTGTCTTAATGTGCGGAGCATTCACAATAAGGTAGATGAATTAACAACGCAGATAGATATTAACCGTTATGATATAGTTGCGATTACGGAGACATGGCTGCAGGGTGACCAAGGATGGGAACTGAACATCCAGGGGTATTCAATATTTAGGAAGGACAGGCAAAAAGGGAAAGGAGGTGGGGTAGCATTGTTAGTAAAGGAGGAAATCAATGCAATAGTGAGGAAGGATATTGGCTTGGAAAATCACGATGTGGAATCTGTATGCGTGGAGCTAAGAAACACCAAGGGGCAGAAAACGTTGGTGGGGGTTGTCTATAGGCCCCCAAACAGTAGT
Organism: Heptranchias perlo; assembly: GCF_035084215.1. NCBI lineage: Eukaryota > Metazoa > Chordata > Chondrichthyes > Hexanchiformes > Hexanchidae > Heptranchias > Heptranchias perlo. The sequence continues at coordinate 143,299,137 of NC_090325.1, forward strand.
GGAGATGTAGGGGAGGGCATTAAACAGGAAATTAGAAACGCATGCAAGAAGGGTACAACTATAATCAGGGGTGACTTTAATCTACATATAGATTGGTCAAACCAAATTAGCAAGAATACTGTGGGGGAGGAATTCCTGGAGTGTGTACGTGATGGTTTTCTAGACCAATACGTTGAGGAACCAACGAGAGAACGGGCGATCCTAGACTGGGTATTGTGCAATGAGAAAGGATTAATTAACTATTTTGTTGTGCGGGGTCCCTTAGGGAAAAGCGACCATGACATGATAGAATTCCGCATTAAGATGGAGAGTGAAGTAGTTGAATCCGAAACTAGGGTCCTGAATCTAAATAAAGGAAATTATAAAAGTGTGAGGTGCGAGTTGGCTATGATAGATTGGGGAACTTTACTAAAAGGGATGACGGTGGATAGGTAATGGCTAATATTTAAAGAACGTGTGCAGGAATTACAACAATTATTCATTCCTGTCTGGCGCAAAAATAAAACAGGAAAGGTGGCTCAACCGTGGCTAACAAAAGGAATTAGGGATAGTATTAGATCCAAAGAGGAGGCATATAAAATTGCCAGAAAAAGTGGCAAGCTTGAGGATTGGGAGCAGTTCAGAATTCAGCAAAGGAGGACAAAGTGATTGATTAAGAGGGGAAAAATAGAATATGAGAGTAAACTATCAGGGAACATAAAAGCTGACTGTAAAAGCTTCTATAAATATGTCAAGAGAAAAAGATTAGTGAAGACAAATGTAGGTCCCTTACAGTCAGAAATGGGGGAAATTATAATGGGGAACAAAGAAATGGCAGATCAATTAAACACAAACTTTGGTTCTGTCTTCACAAAGGAGGACACAAATAACCTGCCAGAAATGTTAGGGAACCAAGGGTCTAGTGAGAGGGAGGAACTGAAGGAAACCAGTATTAGTAAAAAAAATAGTGCTAGGGAAATTAATGGTGCTAAAGGTTAACAAATCCCCAGGGCCTGATAATCTACATCCCAGAGTACTAAAGGAAGTGGCCCTGGAAATAGTGGATGCATTGGTGATCATCTTCCAAAATTCTATAGACTCTGGAACAGTTCCTACAGATTGGAGGGTGGCAAATGTAACCCCACTATTTAAAAAAGGAAGGAGAGAAAAAACAGGGAATTACAGACCAGTTAGCCTAACATCAGTAGTGGGGAAAATGCTAGTCTATTATAAAAGATGTGATAAAGAACACTTGGAGGGCATTAACGGGATTGGACAAAGTCAGCATGGGTTTATGAAAGGGAGATCATGCTTAACAAATCTAGTGGAGTTTTTTGGGGATGTAACTAGTCGAATAGATAGGGGATAACCAGTGGATGTGGTGTACTTGGATTTTTAGAAGGCTTTTGATAAGGTCCCATACAAGAGGTTAGTGTGCAAAATTAAAGCACATGGGATTGGGGGGATTGAGAATTGGTTGACAGACAGGAAACAGAGTAGGAATAAACAGGTCTTTTTCTGGGTGGCAGGCAGTGACTAGTGGGGTACCGCAGGGATCAGTGCTTGGGCCCCAGCTATTCACAATATATATCAATGATTTGGATGAGGGAACTAAACGTAACATTTCCAGGTTTGCAGACGACACAAAGCTGGGGTGGAATGTGAGCTGTGAGGAGGAAGCAAAGAGGCTCCAATGTGATTTAGACAAGTTGGGTGAGTGGGCAAGAACATGGCAGGTGCAGTATAACGTGGATAAATGTGAGGTTATCCACTTTGGTTGTAAAAACAGAAAGGCAGATTATTATCTGAATGGTGATAGATTGGGAAAAGGGGAGATGCAACAAGACCTGGGTGTCCTTGTACACCAGTCACTGAAAGTGAGCATTCAGGTGCAGCAAGCAGTTAGGAAGGCGAATGGTATGTTGGCGTTCATTGCAAGAGGATTTGAGTACAGGAGCAGCGATGTCTTACTGCAGTTATACAGGGCCTTGGTGAGACCACATCTGGAGTATTGTATGCAGTTTTGGTGTCCTTGCCATGGAGGGAGTGCAACGAAGGTTTACCAGACTGATTCCTGGGATGGCAGGACTGACGTATGAGGAGAGATTGGGTTGACTAGGCCTATATTCAGTAGAGTTTAGAAGAATGAGAGGTGATCTCATAGAAACATATAAAATTCTAACAGGATTAGACATACTAGATGCAGGGAGGATGTTCCCGATGGCTGGGGAGTCCAGAATCAGGGGTCACAGTCTCAGGATATGGTGTATGCCATTTAGAACCGAGATGAGGAGAAATTTCTTCACTCAGAGGGTGGTGAACCTGTGGAATTCTCTACCACAGAAGGCAGTGGAGGCCAAGTCATTAGATGTATTCAAGAAGGAGATAGTTATATTTCTTAATGCTAAAGGGATCAAGGGATATGGGGAAAAAGCGGGAACAGGGTACTGAGTTAGATGATCAGCCATGATAATTTTGAATGGCAGAGCAGGCCCGAAGGGCCGAATGGCCTACTCCTGCTCCTATTTTCTATGTTTCTATGTCTATGTTTACTTACCTTGAGGGAGGTGAGTATCTCATTAAATAATGCTTGTAAAGGATGCTACTCGACTGTTCCCGCCGTGATTTATTAGGCAGGCTTAAGAACTGACAAATCAAATGCTGGCACACACCAATTTTCCAAATGGGTCCCAAATCAGTGGTTCCGCACTTAATTCAGGCAAGCGCCTGGGATGCCTGAGGGGCGCCCACACCAATATGGCAACCGATGCACCTCCGGTATATTTTGGTCTGGCACGACCTACGCTAGAAATTGGTATGTTGTGGACTTGTTTTGTGTCTGAAAAATGGGTGAAGTGCTGTGTCTTTTGTTTGTTGAAAGGAATTGAATTGATTGCTGTCCTCTGCGCTCCCTCATCTGATCGTTCCGGGAGTGTGGGCTCTGCTAAATGAAAGAAATTTCAAGATATCCCAAGTCTCTTTGTAGTAGCTGAATACACCATCCAATGATAAGGAAGAGGATAGTGCAGAGTTTTTTTGTACTTTGAAATTAATGTTGGGTGGTGCATTGTTCACCTGAGTTCACCTGAGTTCAAATCTAGCCCAGACTGATGGGATGAAAGTCTCTTCTGGCTGTACTATTCCAATGCTGCCCTGGCCCGTCTCCCATCTTCCACCCTCCATAAACCTGAGCTCATCCAAGACTCTTCTGCCCGTAACCTAACCCACACCAAATTCCGCTCACCCATCACCCCTGTGCTCACTGACCTACATTGACTCCTGTTCCATCAATGCCTCGAATTTAAAATTCTCATCCTCATGTTCAAGCCCCTCCATGGCCTCGCACCTCTCTGTAACCTCTTCCAGCCTTACAATCATCCAAGAACTCTGCGTTCCCCCAACTCTGGCCACTTACGCATCTCCCACTTCCTTCACCCCACCATTGGCAGGTGTAAGCTATCGTCTTGATATCTCAAATAATCAGCAGTTGACTTTCTTTATTTCAGATATTAATTACAGTAAGCAAGCAGACAATGCAGACATCTATGTGTCTACAAGCAAACAGCTAATTGGGATGACCCCAGTCCTCCAGTTCTCACCTTTAGTCCAGGTACTTCAAGCTGCTCAACTTCTCTACTAAACCTCACCCTTATATATCCTCACATAAATCACTTCCTTCTTGTTTCATCATTCTTGCCTAATTTGGGCAAATGTGCAGGTCAGCACATTCCCCCTCCCCCCACCCAAAAGACTCCTGACCACTAGTAATCTATTTAGCAGAGCCAGGCAGATTAGGAATCTACTTCTAACAGAATTAGACAGTTCAGGAGAGACAGGACAGGGGCAAAGGTTGTCAAGTCAGTTCACAAAGGAAGATAGTGTTAGAAGCAGATGATCTAGTTAGTGGTTAATCACATGAAAGCTGGTACCAAACATAGACAATGCCCAGCCTTGCAAAGGCAGGGATAAGGAAATATGCCAGTCCTGTTACTCAGATTAGGGTCGTCGGCTCATTGCACCAGTCGGAATATACGGTGCTCAGCAGTTTTCGCTATACCCTTAACCCTTGCTAACTATCTTTTCCCATAACCCTTCACACCTTAGCCTTTTTCAGAAAACTTATCCTAAAACCTGGTCTACCTGACAGCAGCCGTGCCTTCAGCCATCTATGATGTGGAGATGCCGGTGATGGACTGGGGTTGACAATTGTAAACAATTTTACAACACCAAGTTGTAGTCCAGCAATTTTATTTGAAATTCACAAGCTTTCGGAGGCTTCCTCCTTCCTCAGGTGAATGTGGAAATCAGCCATCTAGGCCATAAGCTCTGGAATTTCCTCTCTAAACCTCTCTGCCTCTCCACCTCTCCTCCCTTAAGATCCTCCTTAAAACCCACCTCTTTGACTAAGCTTTTAGTCACCCCTCCTAATAGCTCCTTCTTTGGCTCAGTGCCAGTTTTTGCCTGTTACGCTCCTGTGAAGTGCCTGGGGACGTTTTCCTATGTTAAAGGCGCATAGAAATGCAAGTTGTTGTAAAGGTCCTACGTGAAATAAATTTGGACAGTCTAATCCAGGTCCTAATGGGAGAGCTTATACTCCAAAAACGTCTATAAATTGACACTAATTGGTAATCTCACTCACAGAGGCCTCAGAGTGGCTTTTGAAGGAAATGATTGCTGTAATAAACTCTTCTAAACTTGGGCTGTGCATGTTGCTACTTTAGAGTGGAGAGAGCTTTATTCTGCATGTGGCTGAGCTATAACTGAGTGCTTGATGTTGACACTAGTGCCAGGAATTTCCTTGGTGGGGGGGGTTTGGCAGAAGATTGGTGGAACCCCCAGATAGCGGCATAAATGAGGTTTCTGCCAAAGTTACAACGGCCAATTGGGGAGGACCCCAGAGGAAATTCCCGGCATAGGTGACTGAAATAGGAAGAGTTCCATTCGCCAGCTCCAATGGCCCTCACCTTGATGAGTACAATTTGATTTTTAAAGAAATGGTGTACATTGTAAGGTGAATTTTTGGAGACTCTGGTCCTAGTGCTGAGTCTAGCCGGACAGGAGTGCGGATCAGGAAATCAGGCACAACAGCCATTCTGTAGCCTCTCTGAACGAGATTACCGAGTAGTTTCATTTTATGGATAGTTTTGTGCTGTAGGCCCTTGCCCACTAGGAACTGGATTAAGACTGCCAGATTCGAGGTGCTCCCAACTTTCTGACCGAAAAATTGTGAGCACTGCGGATTGGGCTCACTGACCTCTGTACTCGATTGTCCAAGCTGCTCTTCCATCAAGTGAGAAACACTAACTTGTAAAATGTACCTTTAAAAGGATAATTTAGAGACTTCTGTATAAAGAAAGAAAGACTTGCATTTTATATGGAATACAGGAATTTCTGAAGTGTGTTCAGAAGAACTTTCTTGATCAGTATGTTTCCAGCCCAACGAGGAAGGAGGTATTGCTGGATCTAGTGCTGGGGAATGAAGTGGGTCAGTGGAACAAGTGTCAGTGGGGGAACATTTAGGGAACAGTGATCATAGTACGATAAGGTTTAGATTAGTTATGGAAAAGGACAGGGAGCAACCTAGAGTAAAAATACTTAAATAGTGGAGGGCCAATTTTAGTGGGTTGAGAATGGATCTGGCCCGGGTAAATTGGAATCAAAGATTGACAGACAAAACTGTAATTGAACAGTGGGTGGCCCTTAAAGAGCAGAAGGTTCGGGTACAGTCTAGGTACATTCCCACAAGGGGGAATGGTAGGGCAATCAAAACCAGAGCTCCCTGGATGACAAAAGAGATAGAGAGTAAGATGATGCAGAAAAATGACAGATGTCAGGTTGATGTCAGGGCGTATGACAGATGTCAGGTTGATAATACAAGTGAGAACCAGGCTGAATAAAGAAAGTACAGAGGAGAAGTGATAAAGGAAATAAGAGGGGCAAAGAGAGAGTAAAAGAATAGACTGGCGACTAACATAAAAGGGAATCCAAAAGTCCTCTATAAGCATATAAATAGTAAACGGGTAATAAGAGGAGGACTGGGGCTGATTAGGGACCAAAAAGGAGATCTACTCATGGAGGCAGAGGTCATGGCTGAGGTACTAAATGAGTACTTTCTCTGTCTTTACCAAGGATGAATATGCTGCCAAAGTCACAGTAAAAGAGGAGGTAGTTGAGATACTGGATGGGCTAAAAATTGAGGAGGTACTAGAAAAGCTGGCTGTACTTAAAGTAGATAAGTCACCTGGTCCGGATAGGATACATCCTAGGTTATTGAGGGAAGTAAGGGTGGAAATTGCAGAGGTGCTGGCCATAATCTTCCAAACATCCTTAGATTCGGGGGGTGGTGCCAGAGGACTGGAGAATTGCAAATGTTCAAAAAAGAGTGTAAGCATAAACCCAGCAACTACAGTTTAACCTGAGTGGTGGGGAAGCTTTTAGAAACGATGATCCGGGACAAAATTAATAGTCACTTGGACAAGTATGGATTAATAAAGGAAAGCCAGCACAGATTTGCTAAAGGCAAATCATATTTAACTAACTTGATAGAGTTTTTTAATGAAGTAACAGAGAGGATTATGAGGGCAATGCGGCTGATGTTGTATACATGGACTTTCAAAAGGCGTTTGATAAAGTGCCACATAATAGGCTTGTCAGCAGAAATGAAGCCCATGGAATAAAAGGGGCAGTGGCAGAATGGATACGAAATTGGCTAAGTGACAGGAAACAGAGAGTAGTGGTGAACGGGATGAACGGTTGTTTTTTGTACTGGAGGAAGGTATACAGTGGTGTTCCCCAGGGGTCAGTACTAGGACCACTGCTTTTTTTGATAGATATTAATGACTTGGACTTGGGAGTACAGGGCACAATATCAAAATTTGCAGATGACAGAAAACTTGGAAGTGTACTGAACAGTGTGGAGGATAGTAATAGACTTCAAGAGAACATAGTCAGGCTGGTGGAATGGGCGGATACATGGCAGATGAAATTTAACACGGAGAAGTGCAAAGTGATACATTTTGGCAGGAAGAACAAGAAGAGGCAATATAAACTAAATGGTACAATTCTAAAGGGGTACCGGAATAGAGAGATCTGGGGGTATATGTACACAAATCTTCGAAGGTGGCAGGACAGGTTGAGAAAGCGGTTAAAAATGCATACGGGATCCTGGGCTTTATAAATAGATGCATAGATTACAAAAGCAAGGAGGTTATGTTGAACCTTTGTAAAACACTGGTTTGGCCACAACTGGAGTATTGTGTCCAATTCTGGGCACGGTACTTTGGGAAGGATGTGAGGATCTTAGAAAGGGTGCAGAAAAGATTTACTAGAATGGTTCCAGGGATGAGGGACTTCAGTTATATGGATAGACTGGAGAAGCTGGGGTTGTTCTCCTTAGAACAGAGAAGGTTGAGAGGAGATTAGATAGAAGTGTTCAAAATCATGAAGGGTTTAGATAAAGTAAATGAAGAGAAACTGTTCGCATTGGCAGAAGGGTCAAGAACCAGAGGGCACAGATTTAAGGTGATTGGCAAAAGAACCAAAGGCAGCATGATGAAAAACTTTCTTGCGCAGCGAGTGGTTATGATCTGGAATGTGCTGCCTGAAAGTGTGGTGGAAGCAGATTCAATCATGGCTTTCAAAAAGGAATTGGATAAATATTTGAAGGGAAAAAATTTGCAGGGCTACAGGACTACTCTTATAAAGAGCCGGCATGGGCTCAATGGACCAAATGGCCTCCTGTGCTGTAACCGTTCTATGATTTATGATAACACCTTTCACAACCTCAGGACATCCCAAAGCACTGTACAGCCAATGAAGTACAGTCACTGTTGTAATGTAGGAAACGCAGCAGCCAATAGCAGGGTCCCACAAACAGCAATGTGATAATGACCAGATAATCTGTTTTAATGGTGTTGGTTGAGGACACTGGGGATAACTCCCCTGCCCTTCTTAGAAATAGTGCCATGGGATCTTTTATGTTCACTTGAGAGGGCAGACCATGCCTCAGTTTAACATCTCATCCAAGAGGACAGCACCTCCAACAGTGCAGTACTCACCCTGCCATTGCACTGGAATGTCAGTCTGGATTTTGTGCTCAAGTCTCTAGAGTGGGACTTGAACCACAGCCTTCTACTTGAGAGGTAAGAGTGCTACCAACTGAGCCATGGATGACACCTCATATAGTAAAAGTTTCTTCATGGGAACACCTCAGTAACATGCAAAATGTGCCATTTGCCCTGTGAATTTTACTCCAGAATGTAATTGAGAATTAAACTATGCCTAAGGAAATTATCTTTTAAAAAATAATTCTTATTAATAGGTTGTGCATAAGCTATTGAGCACGTTGGCAGGGATACTAGAGCTTTCAAACCTAAGTTTAAGTAAAAAAAAACTTTTCCAGTGGCGTAGCTTTATAAATCTAAATGAAAAAAAACTGCTCCTAAAATATACAGGCACCAATAGGAAAGAACTTCCAAACTTGAAATATTCAGAATTGGGCAATTTTGGGTTCTTTTCCAAATACTGGATTTGGCGCACGATAGATGCCTTCGGGGTACTTTTCCATCTGTTAATCGTTTTAACATTCAGCTAGGCGGGGAAACAAAGCTGAACAGAGGCAGCAGACAGTGAGGCAGAGAAATTCTGCTCCAGATTAACAGTCAATATGTGCACACCAGACTAGGAACTGCAAGTAGTTACAGTATTTAGCAACATTCATTTGCACGAGCATGGAGGAGTCAAGAGGACTTTGGTCGGTGCTAACACTTTGCATCGGCGATGCTTCTGAAGAGCAGAGTCAGACCTGACTGCAGGTCGAATGTCAGGATCCTGTCTGGAGGTCAGATGTTGAAGCTGCCTGGAAGTTGGAGTCAAAATATATTTGGAGTTTGGAATCAAAGCCTACCAGGAGGCATGGACCAAAGCCTACCTGAAGGTTAGAGTCCACATTCATGCCAACTGTCTTTGTTCCACTTGGACAGTCAGCGTATCAGATCCAGTGGACGTTTGTCCACATTTTCAGTCAAAGGTCAGTGGGCTTCAAAGTTTCCAAACTTCACTGATGTTGCCCCAGGAGTTATTGTTACTCAGTTGTGATGGTCCCTTTCCTCTACCAACTGCTCCCTTATGCTTCTGCTGCTTTTCCTGAGGATTAAGCTCTACATCATGCTTAAGAGATGGGGCCCGATTTTAGCACCCGCTACCGGGTGCGTTCTCGGCAGGGGGGCCCCGAAAATCCCGAAATCCAGGTGCGGGACCGGATCGCGCCTCGATCCCGCCCACTTCCGGGTTCCCCGATGACGCGCCGGCGTGCGCGCGCAGCCCCCGCTGGTGGGAATCCCGCAGGCAATTAAAGCCAGCGGGATGCCACTTGAGAGTATCTACTTTGCTTGTTCAGGTCATTAACTGACCTGATTAAGGGACTGTGTGTGATTTTGGATAAACATGGGACTGTTTCACACATTGGGGGAAACACTCCCAGTTGAAATGGACGTGTTGCAGCTGTCAGCCTGTGGCAGCTGCAAAGATCCATTTGACAGGTGGGGGGGTGGGGGGAGACCCTCAGCCATTGCAGGAGGCCGCTCTGTCACTTGGGACAAAGTTTGGCCTCCACCACCCTCCTCCTGATGGTCGAAGTCACCAACCTGCACACTTACCCCGGGGTCCAGAGACATGTACCTACCTTGCGGACCCCATTAGATGTACATCTTGCGGATGGGGGCCGCCGTAGCTGCAGTCATGACCTCCTCGGAGGGCGAACAGCATCACCAGCCTCGCCATCCACGCCGTCCACCTCTGACACGTGGAGCTCCACAACAGAGTGCTGTGACACATCCACCTGTACAGCAGGAGGGAGGGCAACCGCAGAGAGAGATGCGTCACAGAGGGCACTACCCTCGCCACACGTTCCACAGACTGAGGCTCAGCCTCCTGGATCTCTCTGAGCAGCAGTGCACACGGAGGCTCAGAGTCAGTCGACATGTAGCCGTGGACATCTGCATCCTCTTTCATGCCGAGCTGCTCCTGGCTGGCTCGTGCACCATCTTCCTACCTGTCGCTGTCAAAGTCACCACTGCCCTCCCGAACTTCTGCTCCACAGCCTTACAGGCTGCAACCGGGGACATCCCCGGTGTCTCTCAGTCGTCTGCGCAGAAGAGCCCTGCAAATACACCTACACCCACTCTGCAGTGACACACTGGGTGGCATCAGTGGTGGGTCCTCATAGGGATATCCAGGAGTGGGCATTATTGCACAAACCGGACAGGATTCGCGAAGACATGGCAGTAGTGGTGCCAATATAATGTGTGATGTGAGTTGTTCTTTAATTCAATAGAAGTAAGAACCATGACAAACCCTCAAACACCCTTGTGCATCCCCTTCATGCTCACGACACGTTTGCCTTACGCTGCCTACTGCACATATGTGATGCATGCCCTGTGGCTGCAGCACAGGTGGTGGCAGGTTGAGTGAGGCTGGCCGTGAGAGAGATGCACGAGAGGGTGAGTATGGGATAGAGCCATGAGATTGTATGAGGATTGGGTTGCGTGGTAGTGGCGGGGTGAGTACTCGCGAGGTGAGTAGGTGCAGGTAAGATGAGGATGAGGTTTGAGTGGGTATGAGGAGTGATGTGACAGAGTAGTGTTGGCAGTACCGAAGGAGATATGGGGTGGGGGCAGTGTTGTGGCAGACGGAGTGTAGGGGAAAGACTACGTGTTCTCACTGTGGCTGACCTACTGAGGTCATTGGAGCGCCTCCTGCACTGTATGCAGGTGGGCGATATGTTGGTGGCGCTGGTGACCTCCTCTGGCACCTCGAGCCAGGCCTTCTTGGTGGCAGAGGCAGGCCGCTTCCTCCCGCCCACCGGGTGGAAGATCTCTGTCCTCCCCCTCCTCCTCACCCCATCTAATGATACCTGGGGTGAGGCATCATTAAACTGGGAGCAGCCTTCCCCCTGGGCTGCTCCATGCTGTCATTTTTGCTGTTTGTGGCAGCATCTGTCAGTGGAGGACTGTCCCTTTAAATAGAGCGCCTCCAGCTGACAGATCTTACTGCGCATGCGCAGCCCGCCCGACGCGCAGATCAGCAGCAGGGAACCCGGAGGAGCAGGTAAGTGGATCCAATTTGTGTGTTGCCTGCTACGATCGCGCGGGCAACCCACTAATTTCACCGGGCGTGTTGAAAACGCGCCCGCTGGCCCACCCGCCGAGAACCCGCACCCCTGGTAAAATCGGGCCCCATGGTGACTGGAAGTGACGTTGAATGAAAGCATTATATCTGCCTGAATTAAATTATAAAATAAACGTTGAAACTTGGAAAGAGCAATTAATTTTTAATCTTGCAGTAGTTTTGCAAGATCGGGAATAAACACGCACAGTGTGCAGCAGCATTCAATACCCCAATGCAGCAATAATTTGGAACTGGAGGTGCCAGCGAGAGAGATGAATTGGGCCTAAAGAATGCTTGCGTAAACTGGGAGGGGCAGAATGTAAGATTGCCAGCGTGAACAGGGGGAAGGGGAGGGGGAAGTGCCAGTGTGACCTTTTTGGAGAGGGAGGAGAGGAGTGCCAGCATGAATTTTGGGAGAGTAATGAGGAGAGCAGTGCCAGTGTGAACTGGAGGAAGAGTGCGAACATGAACTGGGAGTTGGGAGGAGAAGAGTACCAGCCAGTATGAACTGGGGCTGAAGAGAGGAGAAGGTGGCCTCTGTGAACTAGACAAGAGGAGAAGAGGTTTTTTTTATTCGTTCATGGGATGTGGGCATCACTGGCAAGGCCAGCATTTATTGCCCATCCCTAATTGCCCTTGAGAAGGTGGTGGTGAGCTGCCTTCTTGAACTGCTGCAGTCCATGTGGTGAAGGTTCTCCCACAGTGCTGTTAGGTAGGGAGTTCCAGGATTTTGACCCAGTGACAAAGAAGGAACGGCGATATATTTCCAAGTCGGGATGGTGTGTGACTTGGAGGGGAACGTGCAGTTGGTGTTGTTCCTATGTGCCTGCTGCCCTTGTCCTTCTAGGTGGGAGAGGTCGCGGGTTTGGGAGATGCTGTCGAAGAAGCCTTGTCGAGTTGCTGCAGTGCATCTTGTAGATGGTACACACTGCAGCCATGGTGCGCTGGTGGTGGAGGGAGTGAATGTTTAAGGTGGTGGATGGGGTGCCAATCAAGGAGGCTGCTTTGTCCTGAATGATGTCGAGCTTGTTGAGTGTTGTTGGAGCTGCACTCATGCAGGCAAGTGGAGAGTATTCCATCACACTCCTGACTTGTGCCTTGTAGATGGTGGAAAGGTTTTGGGGAGTCAGGAGGTGAGTCACTCGCTGTAGAATACACAACCTCTGAACTGCTCTTGTAGCCACAGTATTTACGTGGCTAGTTCAGTTAAATTTCTGGTCATTGTGACCCCTAGGATGTTGATGGTGGGGGATTTGGCGATGGTAATGCCGTTGAATGTCAAAGGGAGGTGGTTAGACTCTCTCTTCTTGGAGATGGTCATTGCCTGGCACTTGTGTGGCATGAATGTCACTTGCAGCATGTATTGGGGAGAGTAGAGTGTCAGCAAAAGCTGGCCATGGAGGTAGGAGAAGAATGTTAATATGAACTGGAGGGACAGAAGTATTTCTGTGTTACTGTGACAATGAAAGAAACAACTTTAAAAACAATTTAACAATCAAATTTATCAACAGAGTGGTAACTTTATCAATTTACACTAATGTAGGAAGCTTGCCTACCAGCGACTATAATTGGAAATTGGCACATGTACTGCCTGCACTTTTCCATTCATAATGGGTGGAAATTTGGAGGCTTGCTGCCCAAAATTTCCAACATGCTGGCGACAGATGATTCTCGCTGCCGGTATCACAAATCATAAAATCAGCCCTAGAATCAATACCTAGACTAGCCTGCAATTTCTCTGCAAGGAATGAGGAACAATCCCTGCAGTCTTCCACTTTACAAGTGATGGAGTTTTGGGTACTCCTGCATTAATGACAAGCTCTTCCAGTGTAACTGCTGTTATAGGTCTAGATTCAGATTTGTCTTTGAGTTGTTCCTTTTTTGGTTGGGGGGGTGGGTCTATGCCATCTTTTTAAAATTGTTTTGCTGGTCAGCCTTTCCTAGCTTTCTGTGTTGGTATGTGTGAGCTCAGGGTCAGGACCTATCTAAAGCCTGGGGTTGTCCTGATTTTTCAGTATTGGTTTTGAATGAAGCTTTTGTTTTGCATTTAAATTCTTTGCTTTGCTTTTCAAAAAACTGTTTCTCTTTCACCAGTAGTTATTTAAATCCAGTTCTTGTGTAATTCTGGTGTCTTCAAGTTGAAAAGGATTCTCTCCATTTCGGGAGTTTTTCGACTGAAGGTTTTTGTTCACCTGGCCTGGCAGTTTTTAGGTTTCTCAGAGGAGCAGCGTGTTTTGTAGTCGGCTGTTTATAGTCGTCAGTACTTCTTTCTGGGCTCAACTGAACTGTCATTATGTCAAACAATCCCAAAATTCAAATTGATGTGAGAGGCTGAAGACCATTTTCCTCTCTTTTCTTCCTGTCTCTATTTTTCCATTTCCTCTAAGTTTTTATTTAGATCAACAACTCACCCGGGCTGACTGAGTGCCACTGTCTTCAGCTACATCAAAGCCAAGTTTGACCCTGTGCTCACCCAACAGTCATGCACATGTTCTTCCAACAGGGATCACAGGATAGTCCGTGGGACCCTGGGGGATTTTCCACTCTAACGCAGGGGCACTGAGCCCAATTGGAGTGCCACTAACACCACCCTAGCTGAGATCAGCAAACTCATCACAGTCCAGGAATCTAACCTTTGTAGTCTGTATGGCTGAACAACTCAGTGCCTTAACTAGCTGAGTGATCAGGGGAGCTGCATTTAAATACGTTTTTTTTAAAAGAAAAATTCCTTTTTCTTAAACAGTTTCATAATATTGATATCATGATCTCTGCTGTTATTTGGGGGAGAGAGGTGTGACGAAGTGATGGTGAAGAGGGGAGGAAGACAACCTCCTGATACATCTGTCCAGATACTGGTAATCTACTACAGAGTAAAGAATAACTTGCACTGATATTGATATAGGACCTTATTACATCTCAAAGTGCTTCACATGCAGTTAATTATTTTTGAAGTGTTATGTAGTCAAACACATTCCATGTCCTATGTTAAATAAATTGTTTGTTCATTTATAGCCTCAGCTTCAGTCTGATAGAATGTATATTGGACCACCAAATCAAGTAAGCCAGAGTATAGCAGCAAAGGTTCTCTGTTTGGCCACTGAGTGTCACTATTGGGCAGGTAGAAACACACTCTGGTTCATAGGGGACTTGAGGTCCACTAATGGTTGTGCTCAATGGCACTGATCCCAAGTAGAAAATCTGGCATAACACCTTTCTCCAACCAAATAATAGCACATTTCATTCCAGAAGCTACCATGCTTTTGTCCTTTGCTTTTGAGTTCTCCTTTAGAAACAAATATATAAAATAAATCTAGCTGTTCCAACCATTTAGAATACATTCCAAAATATATAAAAATATATAACATTATTACAATGGCAAAATTTCAAATTGCAATGTGTCACATATCATACATGAAACATGCATTATTTGCTAAATAAACAACTGACTGAATATCAAAAGTTATATCAAGTTTCTGTGAAAATTACCTCATGCAATTCCAAAGGTGGTGCTTTATATTGTTTTGATGATTTTAGTTGTAAACAATTTTACAACACCAAGTTATAGTCCAACAATTTTATTTTTAATCCCACAAGCTTTCGGAGGCTTCCTCCTTCGTCAGGTGAACGGTGTGGAAACGGTGTGGACTAAAAATAAAATTGTTGGACTATAACTTGGTGTTGTAAAATTGTTTACAATTGTCAACCCCAGTCCATCACCGGCATCTCCACATTGATGATTTTATGCAATAAAAACAAATTCGGATAAGCTTAACTGTTTCAAATAATGGATGCTTTGAGGCATTTTGTTATTCCTTCTTCATTAATGGACAACAGGTAAAAAGGAAGTCAGGCTTACAAACAGCAAGTCCTGGCACATCCTATGACTGGCCAGTCTTACTGTCAACCATAAACAAAATTCTGGGAGTTGCAAAAACCAATGCATGCTGGAAACTGTTGCTTCCATTAAGAGTGAAGTACACTCAGAACACAGTTGTCGATATTTAAAGTGTAATTCCTGGAACACTCTACTGGTGAGATCTGAGGGCATGCTCTTAAAAAAAGTTAAGAAGCAGCTAGAGATGCATTTTCCTTCAATTTAAGTGGAATCCTGTTCCATTTTGTTTGGCATGTGGTGATTTGCAGTGTAGTGATTCATGCAGAACGTAATATTAAGAGTTTTTTTATTCATTCGGGGGATGTGGGCATCGCTGGCAAGGGCTGCATTTATTGCCCATCCCTAATTGCCCTTGAGAAGGTGGTGGTGAGCCGCCTTCTTCAACCACTGCAGTCCGTGTGGTGAAGGTTCTCCCACAGTGCTGGGAGGGAGTTCCAGGATTTTGACCCAGTGACGATGAAGAAATGGCGATATATTTCCAAGTCAGGATGGTGTGTGACTTGGAGGGAAAAGTGCAGGTGGTGGAGTTCCCATGCGCCTGCTGCCTTTGTCCTTCTAGGTGGTAGAGGTTGCGGGTTTGAGAGATGCTGTCGAAGAAGCCTTGGCAAGTTGCTGTAGATGGTACACACTGCAGCCACGGTGCGCCGGTGGTGGAGGGAGTAAATGTTTAAGGTGGTGGACGGGGTGCCAATCAAGCGGGCTGCATTGTCCTGGATGATGTCGAGCTTGTTGAGTGTTGTTGGAGCTGCACTCATCCAGGCAAGTGAAGAGTATTCCATCAGGCTCCTGACTTGTGCCTTGTAGATGGTGGAAAGGTTTTGGGGAGTCAGGAAGTGAGTCACTCGCCACAGAATACCCAGCCTCTGACCTGTTCTTGTAGCCACAGTATTTATGTGGCTAGTCCAGTTAAGTTTCTGGTCAATGGTGACCCCCAGGATGTTGATGGTGGGGGATTTGACGATGGTAATGACATTGAATGTCAAGGGGAGGTGGTTGGACTTTCTCTTGTTGGAGATAGTCATTGCCTGGCACTTGTCTGGCACGAATGTTACTTGCCACTTATCAGCCCAAGACTGTTTCATTATCTGAGAGGTTATGAATGGAACTGAACACTGTGCAATCATCAGCGAACATCCCCACTTCTGACCTTATGATGGAGGGCAGGTTGTTGATGAAGCAGCTGAAGATGGTTGGGCCTAGGACGCTGCCCTGAGGAACTCCTGCAGTGATGTCCTGGGCTGAGGTGATTGGCCTCCAACAACCACTACCATCTTCCTTTGCGCTAGGTATGACTCCAGCTACTGGAGAGTTTTCCCCCTGATTCCCATTGACTTCAATTTTACGAGGGCTCCTTGGTGCCACACTCGGTCAATTGCTGCCTTGATGTCAAGGGCAGTCACTCTAACCTGACCTCTGGAATTCAGCTCTTTTGTCATGTTTGGATCAAGGCTGTAATGAGGTCTGGAGCCAAGCGGTCCGGGTGGAACCCGAACTGAGCATCAGTGAGAAGGTTAGTGGTGAGTTAAGTGCCGCTTTATAGCACTGTCGATGACACCTTCCATCACTTTGCTGATGATTGAGAGTAGACTGATGGAGCGGTAATTGGCTGGATTGGATCTGTCCTGCTTTTTGTGGACAGGACATACCTGGACAATTTTCCACATTGTCGGGTAGATGCCAGTGTTGTAGCTGTACTGGATCAGCTTGGCTAGAGGCGCAGCTAGTTCTGGAGCACAAGTCTTCAGCACTACAGCCGGGATGTTGTCGTGGCCCATAGCCTATGCTGTATCCAGTGCACTCAGCCGTTTCTTGACATCACGAGGAGTGAATCGAATTGGCTGAAGACTGGCGTCTGTGATGTTGGGGATCTTGGGAGGAGGCCGAGATGGATCATCCACTCAGCACTTCGATCTGAAGATGGTTGACAGTAAAGATATTTGGTGAAGAACAACAACTTGTATTTATATAGCGTCTTTAGCATAGAAAAACATTCCAAAAGTCTTCACAGAGGCATCATCAAAAAGTTTCTGAGGGAGTTTCTAATCTCTTAGAACATTATTAGATCAAACATTCAGAACATCCTACAGTCTCTTTTCAGCATTATAATTTTAATTACATATTCACAAAACAATGCCTTTTTTCATAAACAAAGTCCCACACCAGCTGGCTAGGGCCTTCAACTAAAATTAGAGCAGTATCCACCAAAACTGGACTGTTCTGGGAAAGCATAGGCTGTCTGTAATGATAATACAGCTTTTGATACTGTTACAAGTACTGGTCAAGGTTGACATAAAGACATTAATCTCTTGGGGTGGGGTTGCAGTGAACCTATATTGGTGAGTCATTCCCCCTTCCTACACCCAGTGACAGATCCACCAATGCCATATACAGTATTTGCTCCAGTCTGTCAATAGTTAACTTTTAACATGACAGCATTGTTTCAGGTTTGTAAATCATGGCTGGCTGACTTTCACTTCTGTGACCTAGTTTTAGTAAGAATTGGAAAACCTGGAGCTTGGATCAAGGATTAGATCTTTAAAGTTTGCAGGAGTGGCAGCATGATCATTAACAGTTTACGCGATCTTACTTTCCAACAGTGTCTTGCACACAGGCTATATCTGGCATATTTTTGCACGAGATGAGTGTAGAATCGCTAATAATAAAAACACTGCAAAGGTTCTAATAAGGATTAAAAGCAACATCAGCAACTTGCATTTCTGCAGTGGTCCACATTTACAGGAAAATGTTAATGTACATTGAGGAGAACAAAATAGTGGGCACTAAGCAGAAGGGAAAAAAGGAAAAATTCAGAGGGGTAGGATGGAAGATGAAATGTACAATCAAAGAGAAGAGTTTTGAGGAAGTTTATGAAAGCAGGTAAGGAGGTGGCAAGGCAGAGAAAACTCGATCAGGAGTTGCAGAGCACTGTAGCATAAAGGCTGGTTGATCAGCCACCAGTGGAAGAAGTGGGGCATAAGGTGTTAGAGGAGCAGAGTATACTGTGGAGACATAAGGCAGGAGACCTGTGGGGTTTGGTGGGGCAAGGTCATGGAGGAATTTGAAGGTGGAAACAAGAATTTTGAAAACAGCTCGTTCGGGCATGGGGACCCAATAGAGCTCAGAGCGGACAGAAAGAAAGATAGAAGGAACTTGCATTTATATATCGCCTTTCATGACTTTGGGACGTCCCAACGCACTTTGCAGCTAATGAAGGACCTTTGAAGTGTAGTCACTTTGTAATGTAAGAAACGCGGCAACCAATTTGCGCACAGCAAGCTCCAACAAATAGCAATGTGATAATGACCAAATAATCTGTTTTAATGATGTTGGTTGAGGAATAAAATTTGGCCAGGACACCGGGGAGAACTCCCCTGCTCTTCTTCGAAATAATGCCATTGGATCTTTTACGTCCACTTGAGAAGGCAGTCGGGGCCTCAGATTAATGTCTCATCCGAAAGACGGCACCTCCAACATTGCGGTACTCCCTCAGTACTACACTGGAGTGTCAGCCTAGATTTTGTGCTCAAGATTTTGGAAAGGAGTGATGGAAATACGTGGCTTCATGCCGGTGAGGACGGAGCATGAATTGAAGCTTGTGGAGGGTTGAGGCAGGGAGGTCACCTAGGAGGGACTTAGAGAAGTCAAGCCTCATGGTGGTGAAGGCATGGACTAGGTTTTGGCCGTGGGAAGAGAGGCACTGGCCAAGGCTGGGAGTGTTGCAGAGGTGAAAGAAAGTGGTCTTTATAACGGAGAAAATGTGCAGGAGGAGGCTGAGCTCAGGGTTCATCAGTATTCCAAGGTTCCTCACCTTCTGCCTTAGCCTGAGGTGGCAGTGGGGAGCTTGATGGAGTCGAGGCCAGATACACATAGGTGCTGGCAGATGCCAAAGAGGATTAGTTCATTCAGCATAAATGTAATTTTCTTTGCACAAAACATATAACTGATGCATTTGCAGAAGATAATGGATACTACTGAGAAACTTACAAAACACTGATGCAGTCAACAGCTGGAAGCCCATGACCCCCATAACAAAGATTTCCAGTCATCTAAAGGACAGCTTTGACATGGAAAAGCATCAGAAATGGCATTTTAAAGCTGAAAATTACAAAAATGTAAACAAAAAAAAGTTCCATGAGGACAATGCATGTAAGTCTACAAGCATGTGGGGCGTGATATGTATTTGGTCCCCACACTGCTGTGCCAAACAGAGCCCAGGTATCTCCCTGCAAAAGGACATGGGTGGGGGGGTGTAATTTTAGTGGAAAGTAAAATCAGGTGGGGTGTAAAACAGGTTGCTGATCCTATCTTGGCTGTTTACTGCCAGGCGGGTTAGGTTAACGTTACCCCTGGGAGTCTCCAATTTGTACTTGTGTGTCTGTTCAGATGACCAGCCATAAATGGTAAAGGTGGCAGCTTGGGCGCAGACCACCCATGCTGTCCTCAGCTTCCGTAAGTATACGGGCCATAAGCACTTAGAAGAGAGAAATATGCAGAAGAAAGAGGTTGCACCCCGCATAAGAAGCTGTGTAGCTTCAAAATAATGCTTACATTTCGTCTCATTTGATGATCAGTGCCTTAAACTTGGTAGTTAGGTCATACATTGCATTCTGCCTTGGCTTACTAAAACGGTCATGACAACCCTGTCATCACAGAAGCTATTTTTAAATTCACATTGTTATTTGGCAATAAAGTTTTTCTTTTTGTCTTTTGTGGTTTTAAGTGCATATTTGGAACAACAGTTTCCAATCAATTGAAATTAATCTCACATACATGACTGGGCATACCATAATATCCCTTCCATTGTAAGGAAAGAGCAGGGCCCACGATTTGGTATGTTTGCCAAATACCATTAGTCAAAATAGAAAACATTACTAGAATACTGCTGAATATTCTCATTTAAAACTGTCTTAAATGGTGCTGCGATGTTGCAAGGTTTTCTCCTGCCCTATCCCCAAAAGAAAAATCAGAACAGGGAGAAAGCCACTAAGGGATGCACTAGATAAACCCACAGGTAACAACAGCGAAATGGCAGAAATATTGAATAGTTACTTTGCCTCCGTATTTACCAGGGAGACTGACAAGGTGGGCAGGACATTAGGAAAAGAGGTCGAAAAAGATATTGAAACATTTAAGGTACAAAGCGGGGAGATAATTGATAAACTAATTAAACTTAGGGAGGATAAGACCCCTGGTTCCAGATGTATTGGTCAGAAAAGTAAAAGCCCATGGGATCCAAGGGAAAGTGGCAAGTTGGATCCAGGATTGGCTCAATGGCAAGAAGCAAAGGGTAATGGTCAATGGGTGTTTTTGTGATTGGAAGGCTGTTTGCAGTGAGGTTCCGCAGGGCTCAGTACTAGTTCCATTGCTTTTTGTGGTATATATCAATGATTTAGACTTAAATATAGGGTGCATGATTAAGAAGTTTGCAGATGATGCAAAAATTGGCCATGTGGTTGATAGTGAGGAGGAAAGCAGGAGGGTATCAATGGACTGGTCAGGTGGGCAGAAAAGTGGCAAATGGAATTCAATCCAGAGAAGTGTGAGATAATGCATTTGGGGAGGGCAAACAAGGCAAGGGAGTACTCAATAAATGGTAGGATACTGATAAGTGTAAAGGAACAGAGGGACCTTGGAGTGCATGTCCACAGATCCCTGAAGGTGGCAGGACAGGTAGATAAGATGGTTAAGAAGGCATACGGGATACTTTCTTTTATTAGCTGAGGCATAGAATATAAGAGCAGGGAGGTTATGCTAAAACTGTATAAAACACTAGTTAGGCCACATCTTGAGTACTGCATACAGTTCTGGTCACCACATTAAAGGAAAGATGTGATTGCACTGGAGAGGGTACAGAGGAGATTTACGAGGATGTTGCCAGGACTCGTGAATTTTAGCCATGAGGAAAGATTGGATAAGCTGAGGTTGTTTTCTTTGGAACAGAGGAGGCTAGGGGGAGATTTAATTGGGGTGTATAAAACTATGAGGGGCCTAGATAGAATGGATAGGAAGGACCTATTTCCCTTAGCAGAGAGGTCAAAAACCAGGGGGCATAGATTTAAAGTAATTGGTAGAAGGATTAGAGGGGAGTTGAGGAGAATTTTTTTCACCCAGAGGGTGGTAGGGGTCTGGAACTCACTGGCTGAAAAGGTGGTGGAGGCAAAAACCCTCATCACATTTTAAAAGTACTTGGATATGCACTTGAAGTGACGCAACCTACAAGGCTATGGACCAAGAGCTGGAAAGTGGGATTAGGCTGGATAACTCTTTTTCAGCCAACAGAGACAAGATGGGCTGAATGGCCTCCTTCTGTGCCTGGATCCGCAAATATTAAAATAAGTTAGGGAAGAGATAGCAGAGGCACTATTACATACATATAAAAATTCATTAGAAAAAGGAATAGTGCCCGAGGACTGGCGAACAGCTAATATTATTCCTATATTTAAAAAAGGAGATAGAACAAGTCCAGGGAACTATAGTCCAGTTAGCTTAATGTTGGTGATAGGAAAGATAATGGAATCTTTACTCAAAGATGCAATAGAAAGACATCTAGAGAACGAAAATATAATAAAAAATAGTCAGCACGGATTTCAGAAGGGAATGTCATACATGACCAACCTTATTGAATTCTTTGAAGAAGTAACAGAAAGAGTAGACAAGGGTAATGCTTGGATTATTTGGATGTAATATTTAGATTTTCAAAAGGCCTTTGATAAGGTACCACATTGTAGACTCATGGCTAAGATCAGAGCATGTGGAGTCGGGACAGGTAGCAAAATTGATAGCAAGCTGGCTACAAAACAGAAAATAGAGAGTAGGGATTAAGGGTAGCTACTCAGACTGGCAAAAAGTGGGACGTGGTGTTCCACAGTGATCGGTGCTGGGACCATTTTTGTTCACAATTTACATTAACGATTTAGATTCGGGAACCGGAAGTACAATTTCAAAAATTGCGGACGACACCAAATTGGGGGTATAGTTAATACAAAGGAAGAATGTGTCAAAATGCAAGAGGACATTAATAAACTTGCAGAATGGGCATGTAATTGGCAAATGAATTTCAATATAGGTAAGTATGAGGTGGTGCATTTTGGTAGGAAAAATAAGGAGGCCACATACTGCTTGGATAATAAGAGTCTAAACAGGATAGAGGAGCAAAGGGATCTCGGGGTACAGATACAAATCACTACAAGTAGTGACACAGGCTAATAAGGCCATAGAAAAGGCAAATCAAGCACTAGGGTTCATTTCCAGAGGGATAGAATTGAAAAGCAAATAAGTTATGTTAAATTTCTATGGAACCTTGGTTAGACCAACCTTGGAGCACTGTGCACAGTTCTGGTCTCCATATTATAGAAAGGAAATAGAGTCATTGAAGGGGGGCAAAAAAGATTCACAAGGATGATACCAGAACTTAGAGGATATCCTTATCAGGAAAGGCTACACAGACTGAATGATAGAATCATAGAATGGTTACAGCACAGAAGGAGGCCTTTCAGCCCGTTGAGCCCATGCCGGCTCTCTGCAAGAGCAATCCAGCTAGTCCCACTCCCTCACTCTTTCCCCGCAGCCCTGCAAATTTTTTTCCTTCAAGTGCTTATCCAATTTCCTTTTGAAAGTCACAATTGAATCCACCTCACCACACCACAGGCAGTGCATTCCAGATCATAATCACTCACTGCGTAAAAAGGTATTTCCTCATGTCGCCTTTGGTTCTTTTGCCAATTACTTTAAATCTGTGTCCTCTGGTTCTCGACCCCTCTGCCAATGGGAAGAGCTTCTCTCTATCAACTCTTTCTAGACCCCTCATGATTTGAAATACCTCTATCAAATCTCCTCTCTACCTTCTCTGCTCTAAGGAGAACAACCCCAGCTTCTCCAGTCTATCCATGTAACTGAAGTCCCTCATCCCAGGAACCATTCTAGTAAATCTTTTCTGCACCATCTCTAAGGCCTTCACATGCTTCCTAAAGTGCGGTGCCCAGAACTGGACACAATACTCCAGTTGTGGCCGAACCAATGTTTTATAAAGATTCATCATAACTTCCTTACTTTTGTACTCTATGCCTTTATTTATAAAGCCAAGGATCCCTTATGCTTTTTTAACCGCCTTCTCAACCTGCCCTGCCACCTTCAGCGATTTGTATACATATGCCTCCAGATCTCACTGTTCCTGCACCCTCTTGAGAATTGTACCCTTTAGTTTATATTGCCTCTTCTCGTTCTTCCTACCGAAAAGTATCACTTCACACTTCTCTGCATTAAATTTCATCTGCCATGGTTCCGCCTGAGACTGAAGCTCTTTCCTCTAAAAAAGAGAAGGCTAAGGGATGACCTGATTGAGGTTTTTAAGATAATGATAGGGTTTAATAGGGTAGACGTAGAGAAAATGTTTCCACTTGTGGGGCAGTCCAAAACTAGAGGTCATAAATATAAAATAGTCACTATTAAATCCAATAGGGAATTCAGGAGGAACTTCTTTATCCAAAGAGTGGTAAGAATGTGGAACGTGCTATCACAAGGAGTAGTTGAGGCGAATAGTATAGATGCATTTTAGGGGAAGCTAGATAAACACATGAGAGAGAAAGGAATAGAAGGGTATCCTGATAGGGTTAGATGAAGTAGAGAGGGAGGAGGCTCGTATGAAACATAAACACTGGCATAGACCAGTTGAACCGAATAGCCTGTTTCTGTGCTGTAGTTTTGATGTAAATCAATGGGGGGTAAATTGGATAACCCCCGAAACCGGGTGCGGGGGTCGCGGTGCACGATTAATCTGCGCCCAGTTATTGCGATGCAGGCAGCACATAACATTCGTAATCTGCGAGCAGCCAGGCTATGCTGCGCTGTTGAGTGGCTGCTCACCAGCAGGGGGGGCCCTAAAATGGATGCTGTGCAGAAAGAAGTTCAGTGCTTTGACACGAGTGGTCAAGATGAATGAGATCAAGGGGCTGATTTTCGGATGGCGGAGCGGGTGCGTTGGGGACGGGGGGGGCTCCTAAAATCGTAGAAATCCGGAGTGGGTTCGGAGCCTGGCTCCAACCCGCTGACTTCCGGGTTCCCCAGTGACGCGTTCGGGTGCGCACGTGCCTCCCGAATGCAGGAGTCCCACCGGCAATTAAAGCGGTGGGGATGATGAGTTCTATACTTGTACACATAGTTAAGGTACTTGAGATACCTGATTGAGTAGACATTTTGGCAGGGGTGCAATTTTGAAGGATCCTCAGTGTGTTTTCCGTGCTGTGGGAGATGTGATTTAGCCAGCAGCCAGTGGGAGATGCAAATGATTATTTGACAGGTGGGGAGAAAACCTCATTTATTGCAGCAGGGCACTCTGTCACTTCAGACAAAATTTTGGCTGCAGACCTTTGTGTTTCCACTCAAAATTCTTACTTTCCATCCAAAACTCTGCTGTGCAAACATACTTACCTACTTCGCGGACCCTCTCAAACTCACACCGTCAGGATGGGGGGAGGGGGGGCGCCGTGGCTGCATTCATCACTTCAGCTCATTTGTGACCAGCGCAAGAGATTCCTTCACGTGTGCGCCAGATACCCTACAGCTGCCGTGATTCCATCATCCTCCGGGAGTCCAACGCACCGAACACCCGCAAGGGCTGGCTCCTCGGGGACAAGGGATACCGCCTGCACACATGGCTCATGACACCTCTGATGTTATGATATAACGACAGCCACATCGCTACCAGGTGTACAATTGAGCATGCTATAGGGCTGCTCAAGATGTGCTTCAGGTGCCTTGATCGTTCTGGGGGGAGCGCTTCCATACGCACCAGTGTGGAACGCATTATAGTGGTGTGTTGTGCCCTGCACGACGTGGCACAACAGAGAGGGGTGCCACTTGAGGAGGGTCCATCCACATCTGCCACCCACACTGAGGAGGAGGCAGAGGAGGAGGAGGAGCAGGACCAACCCATGGGCAGAACAGCAGCTCACCTGGCTGCTCGTGAGGCCAGGGAGTCACTGATATGTGAACGGTTCTCCTAACATCAGACAGTGTGAAGAGTCCAGTCCTCAACACCTGGATAGAGCAGCGATCACACCAGCCCCCAGCCGCACCCCCCCCACCCCCACCCTCCGCACAAAACAGTCCTGCAACTACACATACGCCCACTGTAGAGTGACTCAATGGGTGGCATCGAGTGTGGGCGTTCATGGTGAACCTCATGAAAGGGCCTTATTACAGAAGCCAGTCAAGAATGGCCAAGATGTGGCAGTAGTAGTGACAATAATAATATTTAATGT
This sequence comes from Heptranchias perlo, assembly GCF_035084215.1. Lineage (NCBI taxonomy): Eukaryota > Metazoa > Chordata > Chondrichthyes > Hexanchiformes > Hexanchidae > Heptranchias > Heptranchias perlo. The sequence goes on from NC_090325.1 coordinate 143,324,436, forward strand.
GCGTTTAACAAAAAGCAAATATAAATAAAAAACGTGACCAACCGTAAAAAACCCTCATGCATCCCCTTTGTGCTAACAAAACCTTCGCCTTTCACTTCTGTCTACTTCTACGTGGTGCATCCGCTGTGGCTGCAGCAGAGGTAGTGGCAGGTTGCTCTTGTTCATGCCCTGACCGATTAGATGCTTTGGGCCTACACCCTCTGGGTTTCGATGCCCATGAGGGCCCCTCCAAAGACTGCTCCACGTGCACCTGTGCAGGGGCAGACTCGGTCACCTGGAGAGGAGGCAGCATTGTGATACTTGTTGAGAGGGGGGCAACGGGTGAGTAGTGGGGGCACTTTGAGTGGCGTTCCCACTTCCATGTCTCCTTTCGCCATCATCCCTCCGATGGGCCAGGCCCACACCATTCCTACCACTCTGCTGGACGACAGTTTGGAGGACATGTGTGAAGCCTTGTAAGGCCAGTGCTATAGTATCTGCCTGCCTGTTTAAGGTGGCAGAATGTTGTTCACCCTGAGTCCGAAGGGCCGTTGTCAGGGCCTGAATGGACTCATTTGTGAGCCACGCTTGAAGCTCCATGGAGGCTAGCCTTCTCTCCATCGCACACTTACCCGCGACACTATCTCAGAGATGCCCTCATGTCCCTGTGACAGTATCTCAGAGATGCCCTCCCGTTCCTGTGCCACCATTCCACTCATGCAGGAGTTGGACTCCTCCATCCTTTGCGCGATTGTGGAGAGTGCACGTGGCACCTGTTCCAGCACCTCGCAAATGTGCTGCTGTCCCTCGATCATTCTCCTTTTCATGGATGGCCCCCAGGGTTCAGCATCTGTGTCCAGCTGAGTAGAGCCTGGAGAAGAGTGCTCCCACTAACGCAGACTCTCCACAGCTGCCCCTGCCACCAGTGCCTGTTTGTGCTCACATGTGTTTGGTGACTCACCATGTGCGATCCCAACTAACTGCGGACGGGGACCCACCGAGGTGTGTTTACCTGCGCTGGTGGATGGCTCGCTCAGATGTGACGGTGCACCCTCAGAGGCTGACACGTCCTTTGAGGAATTGTCTTCTGCCATCACAGCGGTCACTGAAGGCCCTGTAAAAGAACAGAAGGCAATATTAAGCATGATGACAGATGTTGAGGTGCTGAAGATGGCAAGGCATGTTGACATCAATTGATATTGTGTATGCTGAATGTTAAAGTTCTGTCACCAAATATGTTTGTCGGGTGCCAGTCTCGACGTCCCCGATGGACAGGCACTCAAGGGTGCGGCTCAGCTCCAGCGCCTCCTGCTCTGCGTCTGTGAGCACAACTAGCTGTTGCGGCCTCCCTCCAGTCCTCGCCCTCTCCCGTGTATTCTGGGCTCTCCTCCTATAAGGGGAGAAAGTAGATACGCATGAGTGAGTGATGGTGACGTGGCCAACCGAGGAATGCATTGGCTTGGGTGTGGCTGACCGTGAAAGAGATGCATCAGAGGGTGAGTATGAGACAGAGCCATGATATTGTATGAGGATTGGGTTGAGTGGTAGTGGTGGAGTGAGTGCTGGGGAGCTGAGGAAGTGGTGAGGAAGTGCAGGTAAGTTGAGAATAAGCTTTGAGTGGGTGTGAGGAGTGATGTGATAGAGTAATGATGGCAGTGCAGAATGAGTTGGGGGGTGGGGGCACTGATGTGGAAGTTGGAATGTAGGAGAATGAGTAAGTGTACTCACTTTGGCTGACCTAGTTAGGTCATTGAAGCACTTCCTGCTCTGGATCCAGGTGCGGGATACGTTGCTGCTGCTGGTGACCTCCTCTGCCACCTCGAGCCAAGCTTTCCTGGTGACAGAGGCAGGCCACTTCCTCCCATCTGCCTGATAGAACACATCCCTCCTCCTCACCCCATCCAGTAGCACCTGGAGTGAGCCATCACTAAATCTCGGAGCAGCCTTTCCCCTGTGCTGCTCCATTGTGCTATTTGGGTGTTTCCTCCAGGAGCAGCCATTGGAGGACTGCCCCTTTAAATAGAGCTCCTCCAGCTGACAGCCTGTGATGTGGGTGCGCAGTCCGCCCACTGCACAGGTTTCAGATGCCAAACCCAGAAGCCACATTAAGTGGCTCCAATTTACCTGCGATCGCGTGGGGAACGGACGGAATTTATTGGGCGGGTTACCCACGTGCCCAATCACCCCCCCCCCCCCCCCCGCTGCCATCCCACCTCCCCACTAATATCGGGGCCCAAATGTCAAGTGACATCTCATACCAACTGCACCACTAGCCTCATCTACTGCTCCACCCACTGCACCCCCGTCACCCACATACCAACAAACTCTTTCAATCAGTACTCAACTCTAAATCAGATGCTTCCTCTCACCCTCACACATTACCACTGTTGCAAGCTGGACACCCACAACTCGCAGGTCACACACACTGGCAGCTATTGAACCATGACAGCCACATCTCCCAAACATCTTGCAGGACACTCACTGATACACGTCCCGCTTTCTTGCAGGAGAAGGTGGCGCATAACAGGAGGCAGCAAGTGGCAGTGGCTCCATGGAACATGAACCTGCTGTCATCTCTCAGGATGACAGCATTCCTGTCCCTCCCCTGCCACTCCACCAGTGCCCTTGCTGTTACCTGTCAACTAGCCAGCCCACTCTCTGTAGAGTGTTGAAACTTTATTATAGGAATATAGGAACAGGAGGAGGCCATTTAACCCCTCGAGCCTGTTCCGCCAAACAATGAGATCATGGTTGATCATGACCTAACTCCATGTACCTGCCTTAGCCCCATATCCCTTAATACCTTTGGTTCACAAAAATCTATCAATCTCAGATTTAAAATTAACAATTGTGCTAGCATCAACTGCTGTTTGTGGAAGAGAGTTCCAAACTTTGCATGTAGGAGCGTTTCCTAACTTCACTCCTGCAAGTCCTGGCTCTTATTTTTAGGCTATGTCCCCTAGTCCTAGTATTCAAATATAGGAGACCTCCAGAAACAAGTACAAACGCATCAGCAGCCAAAAGCAATAATCCAGCAACTAACCTGTAAATCCTGCATGATCCCTTTAAATCGCGCTGGCAGGAGGTCCTCCATGCTGTTTACGACCTGTTCAGCTGTGCGAGGTTAAGACGGCGCACTGGCTGGAGTGTTGAGTTCCAAAATCTCATCTGTCCCTTTAAATCAGTGTTGCACACTGATCTACTGCATATTCTCCCTACTTTACATGCTGCCAGCATTCGTTATCTGCGAATGTCCAAACGCCTTTACCAAGATGGCATCTGGAGCACGTCATGCTAGAAGGGTGCGTGTGCATTCCGGACACTATTTTGGGTCCTTAAGAGGCCACGTAGCACCTGCAAAACGGGCGCTTCATGGCCCAATTTATAGCCCGAAGTCTCTTTCTCTAGTTTCTCTCCTATCTCTTCTGATGCCCTCTCCCAGCTCATCTTATCCATGAGGCCCAGCTTCTGCTCTCTTGATCCCATTCCCCCAAAACTGTTTGTTGTTGTGAATAGAGATGAGACCAGATTTATTGAGAAAGAATGGCCCATAAAAGTTTTTAAAATTGATTTGGTGCATGGTTTCTTTTAACTGGAAAAGAATTTAAACGTACTAAGAGTCAAAATTTGAAGTGTAATTTAAATTGTGCAACTGTGACTTTAGCTGCTGCCATGGACAGAATGGGTTACTGCTATGGAACAAATCCAGGGTGTGTGTGAGCTGGGTACTTCTGTTCTGAGTTTTACTGGGTTCATGTCCCACTTGTCTGGATCAGCCAGCTGTGAACTCGCCTGCAAATCTCATTACTTATATAAACTGCTTAAAGTGCAGCTGTTATAGCATTCTGTATTTCACGTAACCATGATATCCTGTTCATTTAGATTCACCCTGTTTGTTTAGGCAGTACTATTGTCAATAGTGCAGAGTAAGATATTGCTATAATATATGCCCAAATTATATTAGCCAAGATTTTTCGCTTTGGCAGCATGTAAAGTAGGGAGAATATGCAGTAGATCAGTGTTCATGGAATTATTTAACCAATAATTCCATGAACAATTAAATCAAAAAGCAGCAACCCTACCTATGTCAGGTATATAGCAATTTATTATATTTGCCTTTTGGATGCTCAGATTAGACTTTCATTTGAATCTTATTGAACTAGGCTTAGGCTCCTCAATTGTCAATCATCAAGTGGCCGTATACTTTGACATGTAATGGAATATTATATTTACAGTCACTATAGGATAAATTCAGTGAGATGACACTCCCAGCATGGATCACCACTTGACAGAAACACTGATCAGAGAATTGGGTGCAGAGGTCAGCCAACCCAATAAGCAGTGCTCCCGATTAACAATGGACATTTGGGAGTACTGTAAATTGGGCATGCTGACATTCATGCCAGAATCTCTGCTCTGAACCTCCATCGAGCGAGACACCACAATGGGAGCACAGCCTTGCTGAATTAGCCTTTATATACCATCTCCTAGTAGGTCTATTTTAAGTCATCATTGAAAAGTCTGATTTCCTGATCGGGCACTTCCAATAAAGACTGGCACTTGCAGGGAGTGCCTGTGAACCACCCATTTCCTGGCCAGCACTTCCTGCAAGTGCCACTCTTTGCCAGGAGCGCCTGATCAGGGAAATAGCTTGGCAGCCCATCAATTTCTTTTGTCTTTAATTTTCTTGCTTGGTGTGGTACAGAGTCATACAAGAAGATCCACGTCTGGTCCCTGAAATATGCTGAATTAGCTAGTGTCAGCCAGGGAAGAATTACTCTCTGCGCCTTTCGATTAGAGAGAGGGGAAATCAGCGACGGATTCCTGCTCCTCCTCACTTTTCAGTGACTCCTGCTGAAAAATTCATACGTGGATGCCAGATGAGGACAGAACCGGGCTTGATTGTGATGTCTCCCACAATCAAATAACCTGCCAACATTCACTGTCTAGACTCGCACGTCAAGAATGGGCACTTGGGTGAGGTCATCCTTTGTGGACTCGTACCCCAGTGTGAGTCCGCACCTTCATAGGGAAGATGGGGAGAAAAAGGAGAGGAAAGAATTGGGTGAAAAGCTTTTTTTGCAAGAAAAATATATTGCAGTTCTGTGCTGCACTTAACAAAATATTCTGCTCCTCAAACTGCTCAAGTACACAGAAGGAATTGCTAGTTTACTTTAAATTTGTGAAATTGACAACGTGATCATGAAAAGAGATTTTTTAGCTTGGAAGTGTTTTAGTTAAAAATAAGATAGGAAGTGAATGTGTTCTATAGACTGAAAATGATCAATCACCAATAACAGGGCATCACCAGTATTTTCAGCTTCCTCACTTTTTGATTATATTTTGTGGGGGGGAGGGGTTTGTTAAATTTTCTTCAGCGATAAAGTGTGCTGTTTCCATGGTACCACCACCTAGCCTGCGTGACTCGTTATTGTTCTTTAAATAGATAACAAATAGTTTAAATAGATAAATGGTGTTTTGGTTGTTTGCCAGCAAAGTGTGACAGCACCACATGGGAGAGAAAGCTGTGACTTTAGCTGCTGCCATGGACAGAATGGGTTACTGCTATGGAACAAATCCAGGGTGTGTGTGAGCTGGGTACTTCTGTTCTGAGTTTTACTGGGTTCTTGTCCCACTTGTCTGGATCAGCCAGCTGTGAACTCGCCTGCAAATCTCATTACTTATATAAACTGCTTAAAGTGCAGCTGTTATAGCATTCTGTATTTCACGTAACCATGATATCCTGTTCATTTAGATTCACCCTGTTTGTTTAGGCAGTACTATTGTCAATAGTGCAGAGTAAGATATTGCTATAATATATGCCCAAATTATATTAGCCAAGATTTTTCGCTTTGGCAGAAATCCAGCAGAAAGTTGGTGTGGAGGTTTTGTGCCCGCCTGACTTCGTCAGCGCTGGTCCTGCCGAATATCTCTGGGGCCAGCCTAATTTGCATAATTTTAGCGGGTTCTCAGTGGGAGTCCAGCCAGCGCACAGAGCCTGCCTTGGAGGCATTAAGAATGGCTGCTGCAGGCCTCGGGCGGGTTGGTTATGGCCCAGGAAACAAACCTCCCATTCTCCCACTCAGCCACATGGCCCAGGGCAGGACTTGTAAGATGAGGAAAATCTGAGGGAAGAGAAGGTACATAATTCCAAATATATTCCTCATGATTATCTTTGGTATTGTTAGCTCTAACATTATTGTATGCCCTGTTTAAATTTCAGTTTAGTTTTATTCTCTCTACTGACATAGCACTTCACCCCAGCCAGACCTTGCGAGACCTAATGAGCTCATTGAACAGCGTCGCCAATTCAAACAACAGCATCTGATTAACTATTCATATGCACAGTTGCACTTCAATATAATACTCTACTTCTTATCACCATGTTTCCCCTGGGTACCTAGACGTGCTTTCCTATGACCTATCCTGATGCTTCACCGGGTGCCTTCTGAAGGCCAGTGTCCCAAAAGGTGCTTGGCTGATTGAATCAACATTATACTGCTGCAGTTTTCTCAATTGCAAAACAGTAAGAGGCATCGCTGTTTGATAAAGCACCTGAGTGAAGGATCTGAATTACGTATCTGGGATTAACATTCCTCATTATTAATAATAAAATACACAGCACAGTAACATAGGCGCTTGCTGTTAATATAAAATGGATTTAATTTTCAATGTTTTGTAAATTAATATAAAAAACACTAATTGTGCAAAAACATCCAAATGGCCCCTTGCAGTTGGCCAATAATCTTCCCACTTCACTTAATACAATATCCCAGTAACTGTACACTGAATTTATTCTGAAAAATGTGTCCAGGAAGAAACCTTGGGGCTTTTCTGTTGACTACATTCCTGAGTAGCATCTTGCTTTAGATTTGGAAACCATCTGAAAAACAAATGAATTAGTTAACCAGCCCCACCGTTGCCAAGAATTAAACACTGAATATTATCCTTCATGTTCCTTAAACTCACCAAGTCTGATCTGGAGTAAAATGTTCACTTTTCCATTCAGCTGTGCAACCATGGAGTGCTGCACACGTTAATCATCAATAACCTTTAACAATCTTTAACAAGCTAAAACTAGACGGCAATAATTTCTGCGGAAGATCACGGAAACCCCAGCGTCACAGCGTAAATGGCTGTTTCTGCAGGGTATCTGCTGATCTTCCACAGAAGTTACAGCAGGAGATCGAAGAGCCCCTGTGGTAATTGTACCAGGGTATTCGTTCAATTGTCGATGTTGCTTGAAACATTTTGGAGAAAGAGGAATTCTCAGAGTGCAAGACACAGATTCTTTTATACCTGATTTATTTAAATTTTCTCATAGAATGGAAAGTATTTTTTGAATCATAGAAATATAATTTTAACAGCCTCCAGCCTTGAATGTAAATATTATTAGTGTACTAAAATAAGAAACCCATTTCACAAAATGTCTTTTCAATCTGAGCAAAGAAATTTTAAAGGCATTCTGTGCTCATATCAAAATCCACAATAACAACTTGTCTTGTCTTGTATGTCTTGCGTGTTTACGGTGACACGCATCTTCCATTTATTGAACTAGAAGAACATGTCTGTTCTTATGTCACTCTTTAATATAGTTGTAAAGTTTGCCAGATGCTTGTTTAATTTGTTAGAAGTCAGTAATGCATACACTGTGGAAGCTCTTAACCTTTTGATATCAGCATGTTAATCATAGAATCATAGAAAGTTATGGCACAGAAGGAGGCAATTTGGCCCATTGTATCCATGCTGGCTGAAAAAGAGCTATCCAGCTTAATCCCACTTTCTAGCACTTGGTCCGTAGCCCTGTAGGTTACGGCACTTCAAGTGCACATCCAAATACTTTTTAAGTACTTGAAGTGTTGAATGTTAAGTGTTATGTAATGTACACGTTGAGAAGCTGTGAATTACTGAAAGTAGGGTGGGCCTGTACAACTTTCAGTACTATATGCTGACCGTATTATGGGTATTTTCTTTTCCACTGCTATCCCAATGCGTGCTTCATTTATACCACAAGTCAAGTTGCCTTCATTCCTTAAATATGAAAATTCTGGATTTCAATTTCAGGCCTAATGTTACTATTTTGTACAAAGGTTGGATCGCTAGCCATCTAACATATTACAATTGTAGTACATCCAAAAAATAAAGGGGTCTTGATTTGTGCTCAAGTAAGTATTTTTCAGATAGAGGAGTTATATAACATAAAGCACAGCAGGGAGGAGAGAGATCTCGAGACAGAGAGGTAGTGTGAAGAAAGAGCAGGAGTAAGCAAATAGAAAGACAGACAGCACTGGAGAGAAGAGGGACTAGCAGCTAGGAGTGGTTTTATGTTACACCATCTCTTATGCAATATAAAAAGCAGAATCATTATTGCACAGAAAGAAGTTGCTTTAGCAATGCTCTGTGAGACCCATAAACCTTTAATCATAAACCACTGCTGTAAAACGGCACTGGTGGTATAGTAAGTTTGAATTATGTTGGTGCTGGACTGTGGCAATGGGTGATGAAGCTTCAGTTCATGCATCACTGAGCTGCAAACCCAGCTGCACTGCTTGAAATGGAAAAGTCAGGGAGATGGTCATTTTAGGTACTGTGGAGGTAACATTGTAACATGGGTTGGGAGGTTGGGAGTAGGGATAAAGGGAATGTTCTCTGATTGTGAGGATGTGATAAGTGGCATTTCTCAGGGATCTGTACTGGGGCCTCAACTTTTCACCATATAAATGATTTGGATGAAGGAATGTAGAGTTGTATGTCCAAGTTTGCAGATGACACTAAGTTAGGAGGCACAGTAAATTGTAGAGATGGGAGCAGGAAGTTGCAAATGGACATAGAAAAAGTGGTCAAAACTGTGGCAGATAGAGTTCAATGTGGGGAGGTGTGAGGTCATCCACTTTGGATCCGAGAAAGACAAAGCGCAATATTTTCTTAATGGGGAAAGACTAGGAGCTGTGAAGGAGCAAAGGGATTTAGATGTCCATGCACACAAATCACTAAAAGCTAATACACAGCTACAAAAAAAATGGCGAATGCAATGTTGGCCTTTATCTCAAAGGGGTTGGAATATAAAAGTGAAGAAGTGATGCTTCGGTTGTACAGAGCCTTGGTCAGACATTTTCTGGAGTACTGGTTCAGTTTTGGGCATCATGCCTCAGGAATGATATATTGACCTTGGAGGGGGTACAATGCAGATTCACCAGAATGAAAAAGGGCTAAATTATGAGGACAGGTTGCATAAACTTGGTGTTTATTCCCTCATGAGGAAGGAAATAAGTTCAAATAGGAATCGTTCCTGCATTCAGATTAGTTCATACTCTGGCGGGGTTAGCGTTAGAGGACACAGGCAGGCACCAACCTCTGGCAATTTTGGAGCCATGGTGTTTATTCATAGGACGTGACTAACACAGATCTTATTATTGTCCATGAAAAATGTATCATTTCCCTGAAAATATTTTATTAGAGCCAGTTAGTTAATGGTACACTTATTTTAACTATTATGTAGGGAAAAACAGGAAACCAAGAATGGCTTAAAGTAAGATGATCAGAAACATTGGACTCTCAGCTGGATGAACTGCGATTAAAACCCAGCGGCAATTTTCAGTAGAGCCCAAAGTCTGCAGAGCGGCCTCTCCACCTGGCCATTGGTGCTGGCATGAGGCCCAAGTCAGTTTGAGGTCCAGGCTTCATTAACATGCTGCCAGCGAGCTGCGGACGCCAAGCGGGCACCCCACTGCAGCTCACCAGTTCTGGAAGCGTGGGAAATCAGCTGGCTCCCTGAACGGCCAGCAGAGTGGGTCTGTGGGGAGGGGAGGAAGGTGATCCCTGGGGGAGCCTCAAAAGGGCTGGCAGCAGGCCAGAGTTTTTTAGCTGGGCCCAGGAGGAGCACTCCTGCTTCTCCTGAGCTCTCCAAAAAATGTTTGCTGGGATGTATTTGAGCAGCCTTGCCCATTTGTACCTGAAAATTGCAATTGGGGTCCTACAATCAGCGTAGGACCCCGATTTGCATATTTAGACAGTTTTACACCTGTTTAAGCTGATTATGCTGCCTGCCCATACACAGGCCTGCCTGAAAATTGCATCCATGGATGCCAATGGGTTACCCCCACCATGTTATTTGGAGGGGTTATTTTGTTCTTTGCTTGGCTGTTTATGGAAAAGGGGGGGAAACTTGGTGAGAATGGATCCTTTCCCTTTTCATTCATGAGGATAACTCAAGGAGTTGCACTGGAGATGTCTCTGCACTGATCCTTGATGGCAGAAAATGAGGAGGAACTGAAACGGCCCTACGGAGAACTAGAAAACAAGCATATTTTAAAGGGGAAGAGGCACAGATAAATCTGACTATCTGGCTTATGGCAATGGGCATCTATTTAGTTTAGTTAAAGCTGGATAAAAAGTGAACATTTTGTTTAATATTTTCCTTTTGTTTTTTAGGCTACTCTACCAAACTGCCTGAATCATTAAAAATGAGCCAAGTAATAGAATTGGCATTTACCATATATCCACCTCAAGGAGCCAAGTTGGGTGATCGGTCCGTTTACCGGTCAACATGGGTGAGGCCAATAGTGAATGGAGAAGAGGGATACAAATATATATGTAAGTAGGAAAAAAAAACTCTGTTTTTTGACTAACCAGAGCTGCTCTATAACCAACTTTAAATGTACCATGTTTACTGTCAAAGAAGGCTACATCCACTTGCAGTGCCACTATGGCAGGCATCATCATGAAGTACTGCTGTGGAGTTGGGCAGACAACGTAGAAATCTTCTAAATTCAAAGGGAAAATTTCTACAAGACAAAGAACAAGTATCCAACCTGATTGTTGGAGCACCACACGAGCAGGAAGACCCAAGTTTGAATCCATTGCACTGAGTAGAAGCAAAACATTTTCTTGAAGCAGAAAGAAAAGCAATAGGGGAGTCCTCATCTGTCCTGGGCTTCTGGCTGCTGATAGTTAATATTCCTGGAGGAGACCACCCTAATCAAATGGCGGAACAGGCTCAAGGAACTGAATAGCCTACTTCTGTTCCTATATTCCACCCACTCACTCTCTTGGTGCAGAGGTGAGATAGGTGGTCTGGCAGGGACAAAGATAAGGATAAAAATAAATACTTTACTAAGAATGACTGACTGGAAATTTTATCTTTAAGTGTGTACTGGTTTGTTTTCTTTAATTGACAATTACTAATACTACTAGACCAAAGCAAAATTATTGACTCTCCCATTATATTATATTGAGGCACAAGTTATGTTGATTAATGGTTGACCATTCCAGATCCATTGGGATCCTCTATCAATCAACAGATGGAATACGATGCCAGCTTCAGTAATTTCAGGAGGCTAGAGGCTGGAGAGAGAGGAATGGCTTGTGGTATCTGTTTTAGCTGTGCTCAGTTAGACCATAATGAATTGAATTAGAGCTTTCCTAGTGGAAAGCAATGTTAAAATTAACAATTGAACCACACAACATGGACTAACAGCTAAAATCAAAGTTTAGGCAGAAAACCAGGTTCAACCATGGAAACCTTCAGATGCAGTTTATGCCAGCCACATCATGTGTAGCCGGGTTTCATTCATTTTTACACTAGCAGTAGGAGTACTGCATGAGATGTTAGTTCCTGATAGACTGTGTCAACTCGGCTCAATTGGTAGTATTCCTGCCTCTAGATGAAAAGGTTATGAGTAAGACTCCATACAAGGATTTTTTTTTATTCGTTCATGGATGTGGGCGTCGCTAGCAAGGCCAGCATTTATTGCCCATCCCTAATTGCCCTTGAGAAGGTGGTGGTGAGCCGCCTTCTTGAACCGTTGCAGTCCGTGTGGGGGGGTGAAGATTCTCCCACAGTACTGTTAGGTAGGTAGTTCCAGGATTTTGACCCAGCGACGATGAAGGAACGGCGATATATTTCCAAGTCAGGATGGTGTGTGACTTGGAGGGGAATGTGCAGGTGGTGTTGTTCTCATGTGTCTGCTGCCCTTGTCCTACCAGGTGGTAGAGGTCGTGGGTTTGGGAGGTGCTGTCGAAAAAGCCTTGTCGAGTTGCTGCAGTGCATCTTGTAGATGGTACACACTGCAGCCACGGTTCGCCGGTGGTGTAGGGAGTGAATGTTTAGGGTGGTGGATGGTGTGCCAATCAAGCGGGCTGCTTTGTCCTGGATGGTGTCGAGCTTCTTGAGTGTTGTTGGAGCTGCACTCATCCAGGCAAGTGGAGAATATTCCATCACACTCCTGACTTGTGCCTTGTAGATGGTGGCAAGGCTTTGGGGAGTCAGGAGGTGAGTCACTCGCCGCAGAATACCCAGCCTCTGACCTGCTCATGTAGCCATAGTATTTATGTGGCTGGTCCAGTTAAGTTTCTGGTCCAGGTGACCCCCAGGATGTTGACGGTGGGGGATTTGGCGATGGTAATGCCGTTGAATGTCAAGGGGAGGTGGTTAGACTCTCTCTTTTTGGAGATGGTCATTGCCCCTAGGACACTGCCCTGAGGAACTCCTGCAGCAATGTCCTGGGGCTGAGATGATTGGCCTTCAACAACCACTACCATCTTCCTTTGTGCTAGTGTGACTCCAGCCACTGGAGAGTTTTCCCCCTGATTCCCATTGACTTCAATTTTACGAGGGCTAACCTTGGTATCCCACCCTTGCCTCCTTCGTCCTCTTGTTTGAGCCTCAGCAGGTCTGTGCTGCCATGCTTCCTGCTTCTGTTGTTCCGTATGGTGTGACAGCCTCAAACCCGATCCCAGCAACATCCCCCATCTTTCCCAGCACTACCGCAGACAATGAAGTAAAATAGTGCAGCTGCAGCCAAAAGTCAGTTCTCCAATAGCACTGTAGTGTCAAAACCATCCCAAACTCAGCCAAAAGAGCTAAAAATGGCTCCAAAAATCCCCAACAGCCTAAAATGACTATTCAGAGACATAACTTAATAAAAGTCAGTATCCCTTTAAATACCACTGTTGCAGCCTGTTTCCTGAATGTTTCCTCATGCCTTGCTGGGCAGGCTAAAAATGATGGACTCAACCGCTGCCAGGCACCAATTTCCCAAAAGACTCCTAGTACAAGCGCAGTATGCCTAATTAAATATTTTAATGAGCCCAACTTTCACTTCAGGCGGCTGCCAGGAGCACCTAAGAAGCTCCTTAACCAATATGGTGGCTGCCGCATTTCGTGTGCACTTCCTCATGAGACAACCCATCATGAAATTGAATGCCCATTTAATGCCCGAAAACTGTGCAAAGCCGTAGCATTATGTAGTTATTAGAAAACTATACTGAAGGCTCAATTTAGTGGAGTTTTACTTCAGCACAAAAAATTTTGTCCTCATGAATGATATTCAGAGCTTCAATTTGAATGAACAGGAGGTGCTAATGCCACTTTTGAGCAACAGGAAAATCGTTCAAGAAAGGGTCCTTTTCTGGCACTAAAGAAATGTGTTTTGACCCCGAAATTCCTCAGGGAATGACATGGGGAATAAAACAGGTGCAAGATGGGGGAACAAAATCAGCTGGGACTTGGGAAAGTCGGGTCTACACCCAGAAAAGAATCTGCGTGTAGTTTCTGGCAGGGCGTCGGGCAAGCAGAACTGCCACCCATCCCATGCATGGCCCCTGATGTCTTAAAGAGGTGGGACTGACAGGATAGCTTTCCCCACCGGAATTACCACGGCTCCTGCTTCCTTTCTGCCCAGAAATCTGGACGCTAGGAAGAATCCAGCATCCAGGTCATTTTATGGGCTGAAGTGGGGCCCACCTGAAGTGCCCAGGGATAGATCCTGGACTGGACACTTATAAAGGGGCCGTTTGGCAACTATATAAAAAAAGTTCCAACTGGGGGCCTCCGGAGTGGCTTGCCAGTGCCACCTTTTCCTCCTTCCTCTCCCCACCAACAGGCACTCAAGATGAGCCTGTACTGGCATGGGCACCTGTACTAGTATGAGCACCTGCCAGCATTATTGTAGTTAGTTGGCACTGTTCTGACCCTAGATACTTAAGTAGGGCCAGGAGTGGCAATCAGCAGCACATTGGGATTCCAGCTCCACCAGATTACACCAGCGCAGTGGCCCTGAGGATTTAGAGGACTTTGTTCCAAACTTGTCCTGGTGTCAACTATCAGTTTTATCTAGGGGGAAGGGAGATTCAGGAAAGTAGAAACAAATGAGCATAGTTGTGAAAGCAATAGAAAATTAACTGTTTTCATCTAAAAGGCTGACACTTGATGGCTCCTGAACTGGAGTTGGTGCTGCATGAGGTGCTTGAAAGAAAGAAAGAAAGATTTGCATTTACATATCATCTTCACGACCTCAGGACGCCCCAAAGTGCTTTACAGCCAATTAAGGACTTTTGAAGTGTAGTCACTGTTGTAATGCAGGAAACACGGTAGCCAATTTTGCGGACAGCAAAGTCCCGCAAACAGCAATGAAATAAATGACCAAGTAATCTGTTTTAGTGTTGTTGGTTGAGGGATAAATATTGGCCAGGACGTCAGAATGGGGGAAGGAAAATTGTGGTCAGGGCAGGATCATGATGGTAGGCCTCACTGCCCGATTTTCCTGCCTTTTCATTCAGAGTAGCGGCCTCCAGTACTACACTCGGTTCCAAGTGAGCCAGGGAAGTAGAAAGTCCTGGTATTAGAGGGTCCCTGCCAGTGCATCTGCCCATCCTGATGACATTTGCTTTGTAAGGGACAGACAGAGGATTTGCCCCTTACTTGGCATGTCAGAAAATCCCAGGGCCCTAATGCAACTGCATCCCTGCCATTTTCCAATGGGTTCCGACACACTCCTACTTGGATTATCAGGGCCAATGTGTTTATCTGCAAATTTTTTTAAATGGTAAAGTCCACACATCCCTGTTTTCTACCATAAAGTTCCACATTCTACTTATCCGGCCCAGAACCCGTCATATCCACTTAAACATCTGTGAAAGAAGTTGTCCAAGATTATCACAGGAAATCCATTCTAATACATTCAGGAGAATGCCAGTAATGAACTGAGAACATTTTTTGGGTGGGACTGGGAGATTAAAGAAAATTCATCATTGCCTTTATAGTACTGACTTTATGAATGTGCACTGCTGGTAGAGCCCATCCCCCACCGGCAGTACTCATTCAGAAAATTGGCCCTTATCTGTGGGAATAGGATATAAGGGTGGATTTTACCAATTCATGCAGGGCCCACTTAACTCTGTGTCCAAATTCACCATGTGTGTTCCCAGCTTGTGAACCTCCACACCAGGAGCGCAAATTTGTAAAATTTACCCTATTAGTTCCAATAGGTATTTGTGGACTTTAATTAAATTCAAAATGATGTGCTTTGTTAAAATAAAAGCTCTAAACCGTTATTATCCTTATTTTTACTTATTTTGTAAATATGAGTATAACTGTGAACTTCAAAAAAAATTCTAGTGAATTACGTCTTAGCTTGTTTCATACAATTGCATTTTCAGTAATTCCCAAGAACAAGAGTCATCAAATTGATGTAAAACATATCAAGTAGCTGTTCTAGTTTATAAATTTAATCCACTTGAATGTGATTATTCACTGTGTAAATTAAGAGCCAGGTTAAATGCTCTGTTTTAAATAATAGTTTGATGTACTGTTTATTCAGTAAGTAATTACCAGTTGATTGAAGAACGCTGTTTTGTACGTGCTGTAGATTGTTTCCTGAAGAGCTCTTTTTCTCTCTAATTGCTTGTGCATCTCAGATTCTTCCACAGCAGATTAACATAAGACTGCGAGCTATGTTTTTTTTTATGTTCCCTTACAAAGCAGCAGCAGCAGCCCTCATTGAAAGAAACCCATTAACTTTATGTTTTTAATTGTATTTTTCCTCAGAATACAACAATTCACTAAAATTGCTATTTAGTTATCAAAAAGCTGAAGGACCCTGGAGTACTTGACTGTATATGCTGGATCCTTGCCTACAGCTATGTTACACACTACAACGCAAATTTGATCAATACTCAGTAAAGACTAGAGGCTTTATTTTTTATAGAATCATACAGCACAGAAGGAGGCCATTTCGTCCATCGTGCCTGTGCCGGCTCTTTGAAAGAGCTATCCAATTAGTCCCACTCATCTGCTCGTTCCCCATTGCCCTGCATTTTTTTCTTTTCAAGTAAATGTCTAATTCCCTTTTGCTTCAGATTTTTATTTGTTTTTACTCATGATTTGGTCACTTTCATTAATATTGCTGCATGATTTTTCATATTGCCACTATTTTACATTTTTCTAATCAAGCAAGATATTAAATTGAAATGATGGCCCCGATTTTAACTCATGGTGGGAATCAAGGGAGTGGGGGCCAAAGCCGGTGGTGAACCATCCGGTCCCCTGGAGCCTAAAGTCGGGGAAATTTTAACCCCCGGGCCTTATTACTATTTCTTAACGGTGACCGAAGGACTGGTGCCCGGCACTCGGATAAGTGGCAGGGAAGAGATTCGAAAAGGCCTCCTGTTTGGAGAGGTGGGGCCTGGGGCAGGGGAGGCCTAAACTTTCCTTGTGTGGCCCAGAAGAGCACTCCTGTGACTGCTCGCCCAAGTTTCCATCAATTTAAATTAATGGGCTGAAAGTCGTGGGGAGTGTTAAAGATGAAAATTTGCTTCACTGTTCTAACCAACTGAATCAAACTCCCAATTGTCACTTAAACAGGAATTCAATGTAACCAGCTAAAGGCAAACGGTTTAAATAATATTATTAATAGAAAAACATGACACTGTAAATGTAAGTTCTTTTATTTTTTCTGTCTTTTTTAGTATCTGGTCACCCAATCCTGCAGGAAGCCAAAATCCAAGTTGTTGGTGATTTGGTAGCTAGATCAATCTTTGAGAGAAACCAGAGACTGACATTGAATCAGAAATTTTCTACCATACTTGAAAAGGCGATCGAAGCATTGGCCAATTAGCTAGAACTTTGAGTCAGCTGTCCACATGAAGTGTCCTCAGGAAAATAAGATGTCTGTTTCATTCTATGAAGGTGCAGAGCCAGAGGAAATACTACTGAAGCAAAAAATAAATGATCTGCAGTGGAGTTTGCACGGTAACACTTGTGGGCATAAAATGGCAGAGGATCAGGACTGGTTTGAATGTTTCATGGGTAGCCTGATATATTTTAAACTGGTAACAATTATGTGAAATATTAAATACTCTATTTTCTCTTTCTATGGTTGCTTAATCACTGAGCACATTTAGATTATTTAAAGGATTAATCATTTGTGTTTAACAAATGTACTATGAATATTATAAAATTAGGGGCACCTTGGTTAAGAGATTTCAGCAATGGTTCTAATAAATTAGGGATGAAGATCCTTGCCCACTCCCGTACCCACTCTCGCATCGGAGGTGTGGCGGTCAGGGTGGGGTCACTTAATTTGAATGCTACCAGTAGTCATCTGTGCCACTACAGTTGCTTCTTGGGCACCCGCCAGAGAAAGAGGAGTGGGAAAAGTGGCACTGGTCAGCCGCTAGTGCCACAGTCTGCCAGCGATTGGAATTGTTGTTTTAATTAAGCATAATCAGCCCCCTTTATAAAGGAGCCTACATTAGTAATAGAGCTGCAGTTGCCCCAGGTGCAAAGGTCAGGAGAAAGAAGCAGAGACCCAGATCGACAGGTCTTCACCCTTCTCATGTTGCCCTGAAGAGAGTGGAGGTTGACGCCAGTCAGAGGCATGCTCAATGAATCATGAGGGGACATTAATGGCCTTCTGCCTCATCTCCTGGGTCATTCACTTGCAGGACACCCAGAAAGCATGGCAATGTGACTTGCCCCCAGACTCCTGCTGACTAGAGTGTCTGTGGTGGTCCTGGGGCAGACCAAAGACTTACAGGTAGGGCTATTTACATATCCCCCCTCTGGATCTTCAGCTGGAATTGAGTCCCTCTGGCTGCCAGCTGCTGAGGAACGGTCCAGCGCCAGAGCAAGATTCCCGGTGATCCAAGGGATGGACAGGAACAACACACTTTGGATGTGCTGATCCAGTCTAGAGCCAGCATTGGGTGGGGGGAGGGGGGGGCAGGAAATTCTGCCCTATTTTCTGGAGACCTGAAAGAAGTGTTAGGAGGATGGTATAGAAATCACATTGGCACCATGTCCCACCACTTTAATTAGTGAATCCAGTTAAACAACCTATAAAAAATAAAGCCAGACACACAAATAGGATCTTGCACAACATGCTTTAATGTTACAATCTCATACATTTTTAAGTACATGTTAAAACACAATTATAAACTGGCAGACTTTACAGCAGAAGAATTGTTTATTTAGTTATCTGTTATTGCCAACGATAATGACTTGTTGGCATATGTGAGAATTAGAAGCAGCCTGCAGGTAAGAGGATGAGAACATTAGTGATTTGGGTGACACCCATAAGATGAGGATGAGTTGGAAGGTGAGCAATTGTTTTTTTTTGGCTATGTTCCTTAAAAGACACTTATAGTTTATTTGAGGGTTTATAATTTCAGTAAAGAAAATGGTACTAGTAGAATTTGTGTCTTTAGTGGCTGGGCATAATGCAGCAGCTGAGTGCAGTGCGGAGAGGTAAACTGGGCAGGGAGGATTGCACGTCTAACAGAGCCCCGCCAATCATCCTTCCATTCATCTAGATGGAAAGACACTCAGGCAGCCTCTATTATAGGTGTACGATCCTCCCTACCCAACTTTCCTCTTTGCACTGCATCCAGGCGATGCTTTACGCAGAGACACTAAAGATAAAAATATACCCCATAGTATCTAAAATCTTATTTTAAATTCACAAGCTTTCGGAGATTTTCTCCTTCCTCAGGCAAATGTTTACAATTGTCAACCCCAGTCCATCACCGGCATCTCCACATCATATCTAAAATCTGTTAGACTAATTCCACTGCTCTATATAAAGATTTGTAGGAACTTGAGGTGTGTGCTTGATCTTTTAGGAATTGTACTACTGAATTGTGACAGGTGGCATCTGTAATATGTAGAGGCAGCAGAGAAATGCATTCAACTTTAATGAGTTTAGTCTTCCTATATGACCAGGCCATTCTACCTGTCTTGAGGAGGGTAAATTTTTTTGCCGTGTAGGTTCGCCTGTCACTGTTAAACCTAATTAGCAGAAGCTAGTCTAGGTACATGCAAAGATGAAAGAAGTCTACACATGCACAAGGATATCTTGTATAAGGGACATAGGCTCCATTTTTGGTAGTTTAGTTTGTACATATCTGGTTCCTAACCTAATTGGCAGCTCTTCTGGCACCCTCCTGCTGAAGTAGGAGTGCATTTTTGGCCCCAAGATCTTCACAAAGGAAATAGCTGGGCAAAAAAAAAGCGAAGGGAGTAATTTTAACCTAACCCGCCTGGCGTTTTACATGCAGCCCAACTTTACTTTCCATTGTCTGCAAAATCTGCAACAGCTCAATTTAAATATTGAAATGAAAGTTAATTAGCACTTGCATGATTCCCAATTTTCTTGTGGGGAATGCATTGTGTAATCAGCTTGATGACTGTTATGAATTCCGGTCTGCTGTAGATACTTTCTTGGGTTCAGTGTCTGCCTTATTTGTTGTCTGTGTCCAGTTCCCTTTAGCAGTCTGAGCATTTTAGTTTTATGGGAGTTGACTCACACTGCCCTGCACTTGTGCGAGAAAACAACACGGGGATGTTACAATAGTATCTCCTTATGATCTGGAATGGGCATTCGTATTTTTCGCATGTGTGTCTCTTCATTCGCTTCAATGGCAAATCGGATTAACGCTAGATGAGGCCAAGTTTAGTTATCAAAAAGCTGAAGGACCCTGGAGTAAGGTGAACGTACAGAGTAAAAGTTTCGAGCAGATTCACTTAGTTCAATCGATACAACTTATCTCTGCATAATAACATAAAAATACTGAACATGCTTCACTACCCAACTTTGTTGGGCCTTCTTGCTTGACTTAAACAGAGTGAAATAGAATTTCCATGGGGTTTCTCCCAATCTCCCACCATAACTTCAGTGGAAGATCGACGGAAACCCTGGAGAAACAAAGTAAGCAACCTTTTCTCCATCATTTTATGATGGGAGTTTGGGGAAAACCCCATGGAAATTCTACCCCACCAACTCCTCTGCATTTTGTCCTACAGCCCAGGGCAGAAACCTTCCTCCCTGCAGTTTTCTGCCTTTCTTAACCTTCTTGCAGTGCTCTGCTGCCTGCTTGCATGTGCATCGTCCTGTCTCCGAAAGCTTGACTGCCTTCCTTGGTGTCTGTGTCTTCCTCTTAAAAGTCTCGCACTTGTGTCAAAACGTCTGTCCCACTCACAGTCCGACAAAGATCAAAGGCTTTTCCAACACAGAACTGAGAGGTATCTTTATGAATAACCAGATAAACTAACAAATTGCTTATTGTTTAGACCCTGGGAGAAGCAACCTCTGTTTAACACTTTGTGGGGTAGATCCTGTCTTTGTGTGTTCGTGTAAAACAGGTTATAGCGAGTCAGCAGCCCGTTTTACATCTCTCCCAATTTTTATTTACATTGAATTAATGTTGCAGAAAGCGGTCTTCCAGGACTCGACTTCTTCATGGAAACAATGGGAGAGTTGTACCATATGCTGGAATCTGACCTCTGCAATCTCCACCACAGGGATAGTACCTCCAGTGACAGCTAAGATGACCACAGCCCCGAACTTTTATGCCTCAACAACAAGAAGTTGCATTTATATAGCACCTTTGATGTAGAAAAACATCCCAAGGTATTTCACAAGTGCATAATCAGACAAAATTTGATACAGAGTCACATAAAGAGATATTAGGATATGTGACCAAAAGCTTGGTCAAAGAGGTAGTTTTTAAGGAGTGACTTAAAGGAGGAGAGAGAGGCAGCAAGGTTTAGGGAGGCAATTCCAGAGCTTAGGATCTAGGCAGCTGAAGACACAGCCGCTAATGTTGAAGCGAAGGAAATCGGAGATGTGCATGAGGCCAGAATTGAAGGAGCGCAGAGATCTCGGAGGGTTGGAGGAGGTTACAGAGATAGGGAAGGGCTTATTCCAAGCTGCCACAGGCAACATCAGTTAATCCGCGGTGCATAGATGCATCAACCAGGACAAACACTTAATCATTTTCCCTGTGGAAAATCAATAGCAGAATAAGAGGGCAGTGCAATTTTACAAATTGCAGAACTCCTCAAAGTCCAGAACATTATTGATGACACCCTCTGGCAATTTGGGCCCCAACATGCAATGCCTTGGCCTTAGTGAACTGCCAGAGTTTCCACTCCATCAATATACAAATGCTCAGTGATTGAGAACATAGGGATGAGGGACTTTAGTTGTGTGGTAGAGAGTATGAGGCTAGGATTGTTCTCCTTAAAGCAGAGCCGGTTAAGGGGAGATTTGATAGAGTAATTCATAATTATGGGTTTTCATAAAGTAAATAAGGAGAAACTGTTTCCGCTGGCAGTATGGTCAGTAATGAGAGGACACAGATTTAAAATAATTGGCAAAAGAACCAGAGAGGCAATGAGGAGAATTTTTTTAATGCAGAGTGTTGTTATGATCTGGAATGCACTGCCTGAATGGATGGTGGAAGCAGATTCAAGAGTAACTTTCAAAAGGAATTGGATATATTCTTGAAAAGGAAAAATTTGAAGGGCTATGGGGAAAGAGCAGGGGAGTGGGACTAATTGGATAGCTCTTTCAGCCAGCACAGGCACGATGGACCAAATGATCTCCTTCTGCACTGTATGATTCTATATGATCATGCAGATCAATGCCTGTTATCCAGGCAATAATTATGACACCTTCATATTAACACAAACCATTGTGCCTGAATAATTTGAAGGAAAAGGCTGACTGCAAGGATGCACCTGGGAAACACTTACCCTCTTCAGCCCTGGCTCATGATACCATTGTGACAACCATGAACAAAACATGAGCTAAGATACAGTGAGGTGCATACAGGCACTTGGATCATTATGGAGCATACTATAGGCATCTTGAGGTAGTGCTTCAGATACCTCTACAGATCGGGTGGGTGTATTACAATATAACATTGCCAGAGGTGTCAAAGTTAGTGTTGTCTGCTGCATATTACACAATTCTATCATCCAGAGAAGCCTATCATCCATTGATCAAATGGTGGAAAAGGCCCACCCATTGCCAAGGGCCCAACAAAACCCTGACAATGAAGAGATCCCTGGTGGAACACCTTTGCAGGCAGCTCAAGCCATACACTAGGCTTGCATAGATGAAATCATCAGCTAAGTGCCACATACACCCACTGCTACAACACTTCTCTCCACATGTGCATGATGCTGTGGCTCAGTACACATTCACCAACATTGTCCTCTGTACTAAATCAATTATCATGGAGGCCAATCTTTTGATCTGCTAATAGCTACTAATAATATTTTGCACTATCAAAAGAAAACTCTCTGGATACAGTTGAGATCAAATTTATGTGTATAAAGATAATATTTTTTGCCCTGGTGCTTCTATTTAATAAATGGATAGTGCATGTTTCGTGTGCTCTAGTACCTAATCTTCTACCATTTCTAGGAGTTCCACCAGTGGCAAGAGTAAGTGAGTTGCCTGGCTGCTGATAGTCTTGTGGTGGATCATGAGATGGTCCTGCAATTGCTTGTTCCACATCCACTGCTGCAGCAGCTGCCTGGTTCCAGCTGCTTTCCAGCACATGTATTGTCATTTGATCTTGGAGGGGGGGGAAATTGAAAGGGCTGGATATAGTGTCACCCTAAGACACCATAGCCTCATCTATGCACACTTCAGCCATGACTTTGCTGCTGGGCATTCCTGCCATATGTCCAGTGATCTGTGTGGACAGATTCTTCTAGATAGCAATGAGGATAGTGAAATGGCTTCTTCCATCCTATTTCCCCATCAAGTTGAAGGTCAACAGGACAGCCTCTTGGAAAGTTGAGCCGAAGGCCTCCACAGCAGCATGCTGAGCATTCATAGGCAATGCTTCCACATGTGCTCTGTGATTCACCCATTACACCCTCCTCAAACTGACTATCTAAACACCACTGTTGTTTGCTGTGGGTAGTGTTTGATGCAGAACGCTATGGGGCACATAGTTACTGGCCATCTGGGACGAGTTGAGTTAATTCTTCAGGATGATTCTGTAGACATTCAAGAGAGAAATGTGTTATAATGCTAGCTGCAAGACACCCCTTCAAACAATGCTTATATAGCTATATCAGATGGGCCTCTGTTACTGGAGACTTTGATGCAGATGCCCCTGAAATTGTCACACACTCTATGGTGGACTGCATTGCAAAAAAGCAGTGAAGCACAACTGCACATATGTGGGTAGTGGACTGCTCCACAGTCACTGCATTGCAGTGCTTGGGACACTCTGCAAGAGAAAAACAGTGGTGCTCAGATAGCATCTTTCTTTTAAATTCAAGCCTCAGGAAATCTGAATCCCAGGGCTCTGCAGCTGAAGGATACAAGCTGGCCCTCTGCCAAACAGGTTCCTGCTCCTCCTCTTGAAAGCACCTGTTCCTGTCCATCTGTGCTCTGTGATTCAACCAGTGCACAGTCTCAATCTCATTATCATATTCTCTCGGAGTATCTGTGTTGTTGCTTGCTGTGGCTGGAGTACTTGATGCACGGTGCTGTGGGCCAAAGCAGCATAGATGGAGTTGATGGAGCACACCAATGTAATCTCACCTGTGGCGTCAACGTGAGATCTGGTGACAAAGAGATTTTTTGGCCTACGCAAGATTGTCAAAGTAAATTTTGTAATGTGTGGCAACATCTTAATAGGTTGTCTTGTCAAGCTTCTTTAATGCTCGCCGCTGTAAACTTCATACATTATCATAAAGGGACAGGGTAGGGAACATTTCCTATAGCTGATCTTTGTAAATGCATGCTCATTTTCTTCTGTGGATGTCGATGTCACTGGCCAGGCTGGCACTTATTATGCCATGCTGTCATATCAGAGTACTGCCTTTGTTGGCTATTAAATAGGTCGAGTATCAAGTACAATGTCCTTACAGCTGCATGTCCACACACTCAGATAAAGTGGCTGTTATCCTGGGCATTTTGGCACAACTCATCTTCTTTCACAGTCTTCTTTCTTACATATGTCCCTTTCATATCTGTTTGCAGGAGAAGGTTGCATGTAACAGGAGGCAGCACTTGCAGACAGGAAGGAGCCATCAAAGCTACAAACCTTGACTCCTTATGAGGAGAAGACTGTCAAGATTATGGGTATGAAGACAAAAGAGGGAGTGAGGGAAGAGGAATTTGGAGGCCTTCGCCAAGCTCTCGGCTGATTTCTTTTGTTTCATTGCTTATCCCCTGTAAGGGTTATCAAAGTTGCTGCCAACTAATACTGGAATGTATCCTTCTGGTATAAGACAGATTCAGATTGCTGGGGAGAAATGAGAGCTTATATGGGTGCTGATGTACCCCTGGGCCCAATGGAGGGAAAGGTTTATTTGACATGGAAATTGAGCGCATTTGGAGAGAACTGTTATGCATTGGTGGCAAAAGGCTATAAATGAAAAGTTTGGGCAATTACATTCTGTCTGATGACAGCACCCATCTGAGCAGTTTTTTTCAATTGGCAATTCTCTTTTTTTTATTATTCATTCTCAGGATGTGGATGTCACTGGCCAGGCTGGCACTTATTGCCCATCCTTAGTTATCCTTAAGAAGGTGGTGGTGGGCCTTCTTAAGGACAACTAAGGATGGGCGATAAATGCCCTTCTTAAATTGCTGCAGTTCCTGTGGTAAAGGTACTCCACGATGCTGTTAGACAGGGACTTCCAAGATTTTGACCCAGCGATGATGAAGGAACGTCGATACACGTCCAAGTCAGGATGGTGTGTGACTTGGTGGGGAGCTTGCAGGTGGTGGTGTTCCCATGCACCTCCTGTTCTTGTCCTTCTAGGTGGTGGAGGTCGCAGGTTCTAACATGTGGAAACATCTTAATAGGTTGTCTTGTCAAGCCTTTCTTGTGCTTAATCAAAAGCAAAATACTGCGGATGCTGGAAATCTGAAATAAAAACAGAAAATGCAGGAGAAGCTCAGCAAGTCAGGCAGCATCTGTGGAGAAAGAAACAGAGTTAACGTTTCAGGTTGTAGGCCTTTCGTCAGAACTGGAAGATGTTAAAGAGTTAAAGTTTTTAAGCAAGTTCAGAGCCAGGGAAAGGGCGGGGGGAGGGAGAGGATGGGAGGAAAGAACAAAAGGGAAGGTCTGTGATAGGGTAGAGGGTAGGAGTGATTAAATGACAATTTTACTTTATCTTCAGGGGTCGAGGCCCGCGAGACCCACATGCACCCTTCTGGAGTCAGGTACGCATCTTCCTTGGTGTACCAGCCCCAAGTCTTCCGCCAAGACCCCCCTGGACAGGGAAGCAGGAACTCCCAGTGTAGGGAGAGCCTGCCCCTGGCTCCATCTCTTTGGCTTCATTGGCCTTCTAAGGGTCAGGCAGTGCTTCCACCCCTTACAAGGCCAAACAGGATCTCCCTGAGTCAGCAGGGATCCAGCATATCCAGGTCCCTGTCTCTTTTCCAGGAAGTTCCTGCCTGAGTTACGGCTGGAGTCCACCAGAACTCAAGCAAGTTCAGGGGCAATGAGACCAGGATGAATCAATTGACTCTTATTGTCTCAGTTGGAAGTGCTATGTGAGTAGCAACATTTCAAAAAACTTGTCCGTTTAGCTTTAGTACATATTACCCCTCCCCACCATCTGGCTGCTGTGGTGAATTTAATCCTTTGAGAACTGGATTTAACTTAAAGATAACATTTTTAATATAAATCTTACCGAGATCCTATCTGTGGAATAATGGTCTGAAATTCTGAAATGTGACACTGCCACACCGTAGAAGTGGAAGGCTCTTTCTTGCTGCTGGAAATGTGTTGAAATCCCTGGCCCTGCCAAACAATGTGCCAGTTACCTACTGGATTCAACTGAGGACCATAGGTTACAAGACATGACAGAGATTTTCCGTACTTGCCTGCAAGAAGCCTGCAACATAAAAGTTCAAAGTAGCTGTAACATTGACAGCTACAGACAGAGCCAGCGCTGTGCTGGAACTGCTCTCCAAGTCTGCCTGCAGGAGTTTGCAGAGTTCAGTGACGGCTTACTTCAGGAATCTTTAAGTCAGCACTGGCAGGTTTCTTCAGCTAGGCATTGATAAGAGACCCACTCTGTATACACGATAGTCAGTGTAAGTGTGCGTCCAAATCGAACTTCAAAGGTGCAATCTCTCCCATCTAGTCTATCTCTTACGCTCCTCCTCCGCCTTCAGAATCTGCAAATGGAGAGGTATAACTACAGGAATATCCCTAGTTGGATGGTAATGAGCTCTCGAACAACTACAGCTGTAAAAACACTCAAACAATGAAGTACAGCTTTAAGTGCCTCGCACAAATGCCTTGACCAGTTTCAAAAACTTCTTTTGTGCAACAAGACCAAAACAGTGCAGAAACAATCAGTTGCTAAGAGATACAGCAATATTAGCAACGTGCCTTTAGCAACAAGGATGAAACCACAAGGAACAGGCCTCCATGGCAACATCCATTTTATACAGGCACTCAGACCAGCAGCTGCTGGTCCCAATTTCCCACTGTATTATGGGAGGACCACACAAATACATTTGAAGGCTATAATGAATTAGGGTGCATTTTGCAGCTTTTGCATTGAACATTTTGCAAAGTGTTTTTTCGTATCCTGGTGCTGCCTTTTTGCACAATTGATACTTTGGCTGTGTTACACTAACATTTAATGTGGTAAAATCTGTAACAATCCAAGTAGCACCCAAGAAGGTTGGGAGGATGGGGTTGGCTGTGTCAACACCCGTACTGCTTCATGACCTGGATGAGCAGGATCACTTCATAATGGGGCACCATCTGCAAATGAAAAAACACCTCTGTCACTTGTGCACCTATCACTACCCCCAGAACTCCTGTGTAGAGATCATGCCACTTCTACCTGGGCATGTCAGGTGAGACCTGTCTTCAACAGATCGACTTCACTGCAGACTTAGTGACCAAATTCTGTCATCTGCTACAGTCTGATTTACAGGCAACATTAAGGACTGGAACAGCTCTTCTTGTTGCTGTCAAAGTCATCATGGATTAAGCTTCTATGCTACAGGATCTTTCTGGACTGCTGCAGGGGAAATCTGCCAGATAAGCCTGTCTGTAGTTCATGCCTGACTAAAGCAAGTGACTGATACCATGTTTACCAGGGGAAGTACCCTTATCACTTGCCCAATAGACAGGCTACTCTGCCACTTCCCTTCACTGAAGGACGGCCATCAGCTCCAAAAGGACCAACCTCCTTCACGGGACCTCCTCCACTGTCACCTCCAAAGCTACTTCATTAAAAGATACCATTCTGCCACATGTGCTTGCTGCAGTCTTTTCTCCCCATCTTTAGGAGGCAAAGATTACCCTCTCTCGACACAAGGCGCTCTCAGCATTTCATGGCCTAGAAATTGGCGCATGCCCAAAAATGGCTGCGATACCAACAACAGTACCCTCAGGTGAGTCGTTAAAAGGGAAACAATCGAGAGACCGAGAAGGGGGGCGACTGGTAAGAGGGCATGGTCGGGTCGGGAGGGCAATTGAGTCAGGAGAAAGGACGATCGGATCGGGAAGGAGGGTAGCGATCAGGAAAGGCAGTGCCCGGATCGGGGGAGAGGAGTAGCGGCGGCCATCGAGGTTAGCGGTTTTAATGTGGGGTCGGCAGGGGCTCTCCTGCTTCTCCCAGCTCCACATTCAGGTAAATATATTTTAAACACTTACCTTGTTGGTTGGGATCTGCAGTGGTCCCTTTAAGGACTGCCTGTTAGGCTGCGTGTAGACCTGGTTTTTCTGAACGGAGTCAGACTGGCGCCGGCTGCATTCAGTCCAACCCTATATTGCATAAGGGGCTTCAAACAGGCATTGGGCTCCTTAATTGAATATATTCAAATAGTCTAATGCCTATGTTTCAGGTATGGGCCCTGGTCACTAAGTTTTTTGTCTACACCAATAAGGCAGGTGAAGCAGTTACAGCTCATAATGAGCACGTGCTTCCTGCCCGCCATATTGGATGCTTAAGAGGCCAGTTAGCGCCCGAAAAACAGATGCTGTGTGTTGAATTTCTAGGCTTATGCTGTATGCTAGGAACGCCATGATTTCATGCAAATGAGCTGACATCTGATTATAGAGCAAGGTCAGCTTTCAGGACTGGAAAATGTACCCTTTGGTTTCTGGCTCCATGCCTAATTTATTTGATGTTATGGCATGATATTGGAATTTTACATAGACCTGTTCCTTTACTGAAGGCATTTGCACTGATAAAAATGAGTTATGTAGCGGCACCACGGGTATAAAGGGATATCTTCCCCTGTTGGTGAGGAAAAGCAGGAATTGTCCTAGTTATTTTTGTCATGCAAGCAACATGACTACATTTTTACTGTGATTCCGTTCATTACATCGAGTGTTTAGTAAACAAACAAGAAAAGTTTGCCAAGGACTGTGATCCTTTAATTTTACACATATGCCGTACAAGTTAACTTTCCTACTGATTACTACTGACTCTAAACACGACTTGATGTACAACTTTAGGAGGCGGCACCAGTACAGTGTCACCGTCTGAGTCACAATGATCTTGTGCTGCACAAACAATTACATTAGACTGGCTGTCAGAGAACTCAAAGATGAACAGCATCTCGGAGCTGCAGCCAAGTGATTGGCTGTGGATTAATGCAGCCAGCAGACTAACCAAAAGGCAACCTACTCAACTAACTGCGCACAACCAATTTCATCCCATGCTGTAATGTCACAATGAAGCTAGTGAAAGGCAGCCTGCAGAGCATCAAACACATTTCAGTCTTTGGGTCACTTCTTGTTTCTTGCTGTACGAGGTGTGAAGTTGTGTCCCTTCATGTTTTGTAGGTGCATGAAGGTACAATCTAGTCCTGTAGAGGATCCTGTGGTTGAGATGTTATCCTCCTAACTTTCTTGTTTCTGGATTACACTACTGTCTGGTGCCAGTAGAACCTGTTCCCTCCCACTCCTCCAGTACCATTTATTGCCTTATCTGCCTCCTCCATCTGCTAGATTTCATGAAGCTACAGATTGAAGTTGACAAGGATGGGAAAATCGTTGATGATGGTTTTAAAACATTTGGCTGAAGATCTCAAATTAGTTCCAGTTCACTGGCTACAAAATGGGTGAAAGGTTTGATGGTCGATGAGGGTCTTTGAAGGTGAAAAATAATACACTACCAGGTCACTTCTTGAAGGCTAAAACTACCTGGTCATGTTTATTTACAGGGTGAAATAACATGCAGAAGCAAAACAACACAGCAGCATACTAAAATAGTACAATAAATGAGCACAATATTTGAACTGTTCAAAAAAAGAAAAAAAGACAGTTCAAACACAGGCGGTTCTTTTCAGTAAGTAATCTCCTCTAGCCCTAGAACTCTCCAAGATCCCTGCGCTCCTCTAATTCTGGCCTCTTGTTCATCCCCGATTTCCTTCGCTCCACCATTGACAGCCATGCCTTTAGCCGTCTAGGCCCTCAGCCCCAGAATTCCCTCCATAAACCTCTCCGCCTCTCTCTCCTCCCTTAAGATGCTCCTTAAAACCTACCTCTTTATCCTAATATCTCCTTATGTGGCTCGGTGTAAAATTTTCTTTGATGGCGCTCCTGTGAAGCAGCTTGGGACGTCTTACTATGTTAAAGGCACTATATAAATGCAAATTGTTGTTGTTCCCAAAAACACAGTCTCTGAGGATCTGTTATGTGAGAATAATTCCTCACAGAGCCTTTATCGGCAGATAAAGTGGTGAGCTCAATAGGGAGCGAAGAGACAAAAGAAGTGTGAGTTATGAAGCATCTTTTCCCTTGAAGACCATACAATTTATTCTCAATAATCAAGCAATCAACTTGTTGACCATTTTTAACACCTAGGTGTGAACTGAGGTTTATGAGCAGTTCTGTTTGTTTTATGCACCTGATGGCCAAAACACAGTCTGTGATTGAAATGGGATTAGCATACGAGATACCCGTCAAAGAAGCTTTAATTTGATTAACTTGTGATCGAGCACTTACTGGAACTTTCACCCAGATACACCACCTGTGAAGGCCATTACAATTTTCCAAGGAAGCACTTTGCACGCTGAAAAACAGGATCAGTAGGCAGACAAAACTTACTGCCCACCGGCCACCCAATTTGCACTACAGTTTAAAATTGCTTCCTAATGTTATAGATATTCCTATATTCATCACAGGAACCTTCTTCCAAATGATTATCTGCGGTTTAACATGCAGATGAATTATCAGTGTAGATATGAAAGCATGATTTATAGGATATGTCTTTGGTCTGTCACATCTGAGGAGTGTTTTATTGGCAGTGATACTTAAGTCTGTGAATAACTTTTACTTTCAGAACCTTATGAATGTAGATTCAAGGAGAAAATTAACATTAAATAATCAGGCTAGAGATCATAAATATATGATTGTCACTATAGGGAATTCAGGAGAAACTCCTTTATCCAAAGAGTGTTAGAATGTGGAACGTGCTACCACAAGGAGTAGTTGAGACAAATAGCATAGATACATATAAGGGGACATTAGATAAGCACATGAGGGAGAAAGGAATAGATGGGTATGCTAATAGGGTGAGATGAAGAGCAGTGGGAGGAGGCGCATGTGGAGAATAAACACCAGCATGGACCAGTTGGGCCGAATAGCCTGTTTCTGCACTGTAAATTCTATGTAATTCTATGAAAGGATTTTAAATGAAATTTAAGAGATCTCCCCAGAGAGTGAAGTAAATCTTTCTGATTGGTTTCTGGCAAAGAAATCAATTGTGTTTTCCTAAATTTGTTTCCTCACATACCACACTTACATAAATAAAACTCATGTAATAGGGGGAAAGCAACTAATTTTCTTTACTGTTTAGAATACAGCATTTAAAGTGAAGAACGAGATATGAAATTTCAGTTTAGTATAATCCTGGAATTTCATAGCATTGAGGAAAACTATTTGGCTAACTGCATCAGCTCTCTGAAAGTCTAGTCCCATTCCCCAACCCTTTTCCCATACCCTTTAAAATGTTTCTTTTTAAAATATTTATCCATTTCCCTTTCAAAAGCTATAATGGATTCTGCTTTTGCCTTTGTTTC
This sequence comes from Heptranchias perlo, assembly GCF_035084215.1. Classification (NCBI taxonomy): domain Eukaryota; kingdom Metazoa; phylum Chordata; class Chondrichthyes; order Hexanchiformes; family Hexanchidae; genus Heptranchias; species Heptranchias perlo. Next base: position 143,355,512 of record NC_090325.1, read on the forward strand.
TGGTGGGGCATTCCTCATCCTAACAAGTCTCTGCACCAGAATATTCTTCTCCCTTCATCCTTCTGAAGATGATCTTAACTTTATGCTCTCTGGTTTTAATTCTCTGACCGGTGGAAATAATTTTCTCCTAGTTACCTTATTGACACCCCTCATAAATCTGAACACCTCTATCAGATCTCCTCTTAAATAAAAACAGAAAATGCTAGAAATGCATAGCAGGTCAGTCAGCATGTTAAGAGAAAACACAGGTTACGATGACCAGGATTTCCTTGGAGCTGCTCCTGCTCCATTACCGTAACTTCACCGGAAGTGTGGCAGAAACCCCGTTTACGCATGGAACCGTCCTTTCGGGGAGTAACTTTGGCGGAGCGGGAACAGCTTCAAGGAAATTCCCGAAAATTTAGAACTGAAGGCTAAAATGTGAGCGCAAATTTTAGTGAGATTGGGGAATATAAAGAGAATTGTGGTGCAGAGGAGAGGAGGGAGAATCAACGGATGCAACAATCACAGAGGAAACTGGGGTGTGTGGGCAGTTCAGATCAACCGGGTAACTTACCCACTAATACATGCATGTGATAGTTGGGGAAGGGGCAGCCAGCAGTGATCCCGGCGGAAACAGAGGGAAGGAAATCCAGCTCGGGGGGAGGGGGGGAACACAGCGGTAGACTTTGCCGCACAATTTTCCCCCTTTTCCACCACACAGTCATGCCCTAAGTCGTGCTCATCAATAAAAGTTATGTGGGCCATTTCTGATTGTTACTATTTTTAACTTGCATTATACCTCCTACAACCCATTGAATGCCTCAACATAATACTAGTCCAAAGTGCCCAGAGAGAATAGGCAAAATTGTATCCTAATGGCTGGATGTTTGCTGTACAATTACAGTGTAGTTATCAACTAAATAATCTTAACGTCCATAGACAAAATGATCCTAGCTAAAAACTAAACACCGATATGCTAGAAACTATTGGCCCAGAATTTGCTGTAGCAGGGCAATGAATGGTGTTTAATCTCGATGATATTTTCCGCTGCAAGTTGCTAGAGGTGTGAGATGGAAACGGGCATCTGGGATCCGAGTGAACAGGGCAAGCAACTGTGTATCTCCCTAACCAATCGAATTGAAGAATTGTGAAATTAACAGCACAAGGATTGAGAAGGAAGTGTAAATTAGAGAGGGTGAATTCAATGTCAAATCAGGTGCAGAAAGAGAAGTAAATAGAGGGAAAGAAAGGTTGGATTAAGAGAGAGAGAAAAAAGACAGAAAGGAAAAGTAAAAACAAATAATTTTAAATTTAAAAAGAAATCTCCAACAATTAATACCTGAAGGATTAAGATTCCACACTTGTTATGGTTAATTTTCAGTGCCAGAGAGGTTGACTGGCAGTGATTAACACGTCACATCATTAAAAGGGTACTTAGACTTGAAATGACTTGATTTAATTCGTATCTACCGCGCAAATACAGGAACTTCAGGCTGTTCAATGCATTTCAATGGTGAGGCAGAGAGCGAGATGCCGTTTTCGCAAAGCTAACGGCGAAGTGGTACATCTTGGACAGCAACTTTTAGATTTCCTTATTTAACCGTGCCTCTGCCTTCACCTGAAGTAAGTTATTTTGACGGCAAATTCTGGCTCAATATGATATTTTGTAAAGTAACAGAAAAAAACAATCTTTGAAAATTTGTACCATCCTTTTTCAGTCTATAATGATGCCCAGTCTCAAAGAATTCTAGTTTGGTTTAATTTCAATGTAAACATCCTTAAATCAAAATAATGAATTCAGTTGAAGGCAGTTTTCAAGTTGCTTTCAACTTAGGCCAAATGCAAAAAAACAAGGTCATTTTGCACAAAGGTAGTAAATGCAGTGCTTATAAAAAGGAATCAGAAACAAATGTGGAAGAACTGCATGAAGCAGTAGCATTGTCAAGGACACTGTTATAGCTATTAAGTGGGAATAAAATATATTAGGATTATCATTACTTAGAAGTTAGGATTAGTGATGAGAGTAAAGTTAAACAGTTGACTGGACAATGTTATCAGAAGGCATTAATAATCATTTCTTATTAAGAAATCATGGGGCTTTAAATAGCTGTGCTGTCTTCTTATTTATTTATTAAGATATTCTGCAAATTCCTGAAGGAAATTTTTTTAAGTATTTGGGGGGGTGGGGGAGGGTGGTGAACGGTGGATAAATACTAATGTTGCTACCTGTTTAGTGCTAATCTGACTGTAAGGCAATTTAAATAAAATATTTCAGTTGATATGAAGATCTACTTAGAAATAACCCATAAAATCAGAGCTAGGACGAATCAAACAGATTTAAAGGAACAGGAGTAGGCCTGCTGTACCATTTTGTTAGCCATGGCATCTCTATAGCCCGAAATGTAACTTGGAGTGGGAATCGGACGAGCGGGAGCCGAGGCAAGTGCCAAGCTTCCAGGAAGCGGCAGCTGGCAAAGGGGTGGGAGCGGAATATCAGGCGGCAGGAGACCATTGGCCAGGACCAAAGGATTGGTCTGAGGTAAGTTGCAGGGAGGGAGTTTACCTCTTTGGGCCTCTTCTGCCCCCAACTCCACTTCCCCTGGTGGGAAAGCCACAGCGGCTTTTCTGCAGTTTTGTTCAACCTATATAGAAAGGACATTAAAACATAGAGAGCATATGGCATAGATTTGCCAGGACAATGCCAGGCATAGAAAATTGAAGAGGACTTGAAATACTGGGACTATTGCTAACAGAGCAGAGAAGGCTAAGAGGAGATCTAATAGAAGTTTTTAATGTTATGAAAGGTTTGATAGTGAATAGGAAACACTATTTCATCTGGTTGGGGAGTCAGTGACGGGGGATCATCAGTTTAAAATTGTCACTTAAAGAGTGAGGAGAGAGATTAGGAGAAACTTCTTTATGCAGAGGCTTGTTGAAGCATGGAATTCTTTTCAATGGGAAATGTTTGAGGCAGAAACCATTGCATCTTTTAGGAGAAAATTGGATAAATATTTGAAGCAGAGAAAGATACAGGACTCTGGGGAGAGAGCAGAGTGATGGGATTAGTTTTGGATTGCTCTAGCAAAGAACAAGCGCAGACATGATGAGCTGTAAACTTATGTGGCTCTATTTTAGTGAGATTTATTTACAAGATTTATAATTACACAGAAGCAAAAGGAATACAGCAGATATACAACAATGCAACGTTTGGCTTATGAAATACTTTAAAGTATCTCAAAAGTTAAATGTCCAAGATCTTAAAGTTCTTTTCTGAATGTTTTAAGTGAGACTTTGATCAGTGTAATGGGGGAAAAATGTTAGCATTAGTTGCTAGTAATTTCAGGGTGCGGTATAGTGTATACTTGGCATGTCTATCATATACTGCAACATTACTGCCAGAATGAAATACTTGTTGGGATTACAACACTGAATCCGTGCGTTAGTCTTACTGAGCTCATTAAAGCTGGCATAATTTGTACTTAAAACTGGCATTGCAGCAGAGGCTGCAGACTGCTTTGCTTTACTGAGAGCTATAGCTGCAACAATCTGGAATATCATAGGTATTGAAGTTAAAGAAAAATGTACATTTATACAGCACCGTTCACAACCTCAGGACATCCCAAAGTGTTTTACAGCCAATGAAGTACTTTTGAAATGTAGTCACTGTTGTAATGTAGGAAACGTGGCAGCCAAGTTGCGCACAGCAAGGTCCCACAAACAGCAACGTGATGATGATCAGATAAACTGTTTTAGTGATGTTGGTTGCAGGATAAATATTGGCCAGGACACTGGAGAGAATTCCCCTGCTCTTCTTCGAAATAGCGCCATGGGATCTTTTACGTCCACCTGAGAGAGCAGACGGGCCTCATTTTAACGTCTCATCCGTAAGACAGCACCTCTGACAGTGCAGCGCTCCCTCAGTACTGGGCTGGAGTGTCAGCCCAGATTTTGTGCTCAAGTCCCTGGAGTGGGACTTCAACCCACAGCTTTCTGACTCAGAGGCCATATGCACTGAAATTGGCTGAGAAAGAACAGGAAAGGGCAACCTGCGATCTAAGTTGGCACACAAAGCAGAAGGTCATATCCTGTCCTTACCCAATGTGTGGGTCTTCCATTCCAGAGGATTGACTGAGGATCAGTGCTCTAGGAGGCTGAGGTTAAGTGGAGAGGCTGTGACAAAACTGTGCACCTCCGTAATGAAGGCCTGTTGACAAGATTAAATATCTGTAAAATCACCATGGACCGGGAAATACAGACAGCTACCTAAAAAAATGATCACTACCTGACTTACAATGGGGAGAAGGAGGGAGGAAAGAAAATCGTCTCCGACCTGTCCAGTTGACTTCTTTGTGTGCTATTTTAGTGGAGGCATTACCCCATTTAAAAGAAAATAGTGGACAGAGTAATGATCGCATGTCTAGTGCCATACTCACAGAATCATACCTTTCAGCCAATATCCCAGACTCTTCCATCACCATCTCTGGGTGTGTCCTGTCCCACCGGCAGGACAGACCCACCAGAGGTGGCAGCACAGTGATATACAGTCAGGAGGGAGTGGCCCTGGGAGTCCTCAACATTGACTCCGGACCCCATGAAGTCTCCTGGCATCAGGTCAAACATGGGCAAGGAAACCTCCTGCTGATTACCACCTACCGCCCTCCCTCAGCTGATGAATCAGTCCTCCTCCATATTGAGCACCACTTGGAGGAAGTACTGAGGGTAGCAAGGGCACAGAATGTACTCTGGGTGGGGGACTTCAATGTCCATTACCAAGAGTGGCTCGGTAGCACCACTACTGACTGAGCTGGTCGAGTCCTGAAGGACATAGCTGCCAGACTGGACCTGCGGCAAGTGGTGAGCGAACCAACACGAGGGAAAAACCTACTTGACCTCGTCCTCACCAATCTACCTGTTGCAGATGCATCTGTCCTTGACAGTGGAGTGAACACCGTACAATCCTTGTGGAGATGAAGTCTCATCTTCACACTGGGGACACAGTCCATTGTGTCGTGTGGCATTACCACCGTGCTAAATGGTATAAATTCAGAATAGATCTAGCAGCTCAAAACTGGGCATCCATGAGGCGCTGTCGGCCATCAGCAGCAGAAGAATTGTATTCCATCACAATCTGTAACCTCATGGCCCGGCATATCCCTCACTCTACCGTTACCAACAAGCCAGGGGATCAACCCTGGCTCAATGAGGAGTGTAGAAGAGCATGCCAGAAACAGCACCAGGCGTACCTAAAAATGAGGTGGCAACCTGATGAAGCTGCAACACAGGACTACATGCATGCTAAACAGCAGAAGCAGCATGCTATAGACAGAGCTAAGCGATTCCACAACCAACGGATCAGATCAAAGCAATCCTGCCGCATCTAGTTCGTGAATGGTGGTGGACAATGAAACAACTAATGGGAGGAGGAGGCTCCGTAAACATCCCCATCCTCAACGATGGCAGAGCCCAACACGTGAGTGGAAAAGACAAGGCTGAAGCGTTTGCAACCATCTTCAGCCAGAAGTGCCGAGTGGATCCATCTCAGCCTCCTCCCGAGATCCCCACCATCACAGAAGCCAGTCTTCAGCCAATTCGATTCACTCCACGTGATATCAAGAAATGTCTGAGTGCACTGGATACAGCAAAGGCTATGGGCCCCGACAACATCCCGGCTGTAGTGCCGAAGACTTGTGCTCCAGAACCAGCTGCGCCTCTAGTCAAGCTGTTCCAGTACAGCTACACACAGCATCTATCCGACAAAGTGGAAAATTGCCCAGATATGTCCTGTCCACAAAAAGCAGGACAAATCCAATCCGGCCAATTACCACCCCATCAGTCTACTCTCAATCATCAGCAAAGTGATGGAAGGTGTTGTCGACAGTGCTATGAAACTTGAAAGTTTCAGATCACAGGAGACTCTGCTTATGGAAACTGCCTGTTTGCTATGAATCTGAATTAAGAGAATTGGGAGAGCGCCCGATTCATAATAGGATTATCTCAAGTTGAGTGTGTCCTATGTGACAGTTCTTCAGTAGGACAATGTACCATGAGATAAACATTATGGTGCTAAGCCATGAGCTTAGGGAAGCTTCTAGCTTCACCATTGTTAAGACTACGCTGTCCCTGCCAATTATTTCCAAAGTGTCTTCCTTGCATAGTTGGAGAGGTTTATAGTGACTGTTCACGCTAGTTGAAAGCCAACTTGTCCTGCAAATCGAATAGATTTGCTACATTGAAAAGTATGTTTCAGTTTCAGTGGCATGTGTACTGGATGCTCTCATCGAACAGGTTCTGCTAGGTTCACCTTCAGTCATTCATTGTCTAAACACTTTTTTGGAATTCTTGCTGTGCACAAGATTTGTATAAGAAGTTCAGAACTGAATCTTTCCTATATGTAGGTAAGCCACTTTGGAAATAATTGGTAGATTCCGCATAAAAAGGTTGGACTTTGGCAAAGCTAGAGGCTCACATAGCAACATAGAAAAATTTACGGCACAGAAGGAAGCCATTCGGCCCATCATGCCAGTCGATAAAGAGCTACCCAGCCTAACCACACTTTCCAGCACTTGGTCCGTAGCCTTGTAGGTTATGGCACTTCAAGTGCATATCCAAGTACTTTTTAAATGTGATGAGGGTTTCTGCCTCTATCACCCTTTCAGGCAGTGAGTTCCAAACTCCCACCACCCTCTGGGTGAAAATTTTTTTCCTCAGCTCCCCTCTAATCCTTCTACCAATTACTTGAAATCTTTGCGCCCTGGTTATTGACGTCTCTGCTAAGGGAAATAGGTCCTTCCTGACTACTCTATCTAGACCCCTCATAATTTTATACACCTCCGTTAAATCACCCCTCAGCCTCCTCTGATCCAGAGAAAACAACCCCAGCCTATCCAAACTTTCCTCATAGCTAAAATTCTCCAGTCCTGGCAGCATCCTCGTAAATCTCCTCTGTAACCTCTCTAGTGTAATCACATCCTTCCTGAAATGTGGTGACCAGAACTATACACAGTACTTCAGCTGTGACCTAACTAGTGTTTTATACAGTTCTAGCATAACCTCCCTGCTCTTATATTCTATGCCTTGACTAATAAAGGAAAGTATCCCATATGCCTTCTTAACCACCTTATCTACCTGTCCTGCTACCTTCAGGGATCTGTAGACATGGACTCCAAGGTCCCTATCTTCCTCTACACCTCTCAATATCCTCCCATTTATTGTGTACTCCCTTGCCTTGTTTGACCTCCCCAAATGCATTAACTCACACTTCTCCGGATAGAATTCTATTTGCCTCTTTTCTGCCCACCTGACCAGTCCAATGATATCTTCCTGCAGTCTACAGCTTTCGTCCTCACTATCAACCACACCGCCAATTTTTGTATCATCTGCAAACTTCTTAATCATGCCCCCTACATTTATGTCTGAATCATTAATATATACCACAAAAAGCAAGGGACCTAGTACTGAGCGCTGCGGATACCCACTGGAAACAGCCTTCCAGTCACAAAAACACTCGTCGACCATTACCCTTTGCTTCCTGCCATTGAGCCAATTTTGGATCCAATTTGCCACTTTCCCTTGGATCCCATGGGCTTGTACTTTTTTGACCTGTCTGCCATGTGGGACCTTGTCAAAGGCCTTGCTAAAATCCATGTAGACGACATCAAACACACTACCCTCATCGACCCTCCTTGTTACCTCCTCAAAAAACTCAATCAAGTTAGTCAAACACGACCTTCCCTTAACAAATCCATGTTGACTGTCCTTGATTAATCCGTGCCTTTCTAAATGACGGTTTATACCGTCCCTCAGAATTGATTCCAATAATTTTCCCACCACCGAGGTTAAATTGACTGGCCTGCAATTACTTGGTCTATCCTTTTCTCCCTTTTTAAACAATGGTACAACATTAGCAGTCCTCCAATCCTCCGGCACCAAGCCTGTAGCCAGTGAAGATTGGAAAATGATAGTCAGAGCCTCTGCTATTTCCTCCCATGCTTCTTTTACCGGCCTGGGATACATTTCATTCAGGCCTGGCAATTTATCCACTTTCAAAGATGCTAAACCCTTTAATACTTCCTCTCTCACTATGCTGATCCCATCCAATATTTCACACTCTTCCTCCTTAACTACAGTCTCTGCATCGTGCCCCTCCTTTGTGAAGGCAGATGCAAAGTATTCATTAAGAACCATAACCACATCTTTTGCCTCCACACACAGGTTACCTTTTTGGTCTCTAATCGGCCCTACTGTTTCCTTAGTTATCCTCTTGCTCTTTATGTATTTATAAAACATTTTTGGGTTTTCCTTAATTTTACTTGCCAGTATTTTTCCATGCCCTCTCTTTGCTTTCCTAATTTCCTTTTTAATTTCATCCCGCACGTTCTATGCTCCTCTAGGCTTTCTGCAGTATTGAGTTCTCAGTGTCTGACATAAGCTTCCTTTTTCTGCCTTATCTTACCCTGTGTGCTCCTTGTCTTCCAGGGGGCACTAGATTTGGCAGTCCCATCCTTTTTCTTTGTGGGAACATGTTTACTCTGAACCCCTTGAATCTTCCCCTTGAATGCCTCCCACTGCTCTGATACTGATTTACCTTCAAGTAACTGTTTCCAGTCCACTTTTGCTAAATAACTTCTCAGCTCAATAAAATTGGCCTTTCCCCAATTTTGAACTTTTACTCCCGTTCTGTCTTTGTCCTTTTCCATAACTTTTTTTATTCGTTTATGGGATCTGGGCGTCGCTGGCAAGGCCAGCATTTATTGCCCATCCCTAATTGCCCTTGAGAAAGTGGTGGTGAGCCGCCTTCTTGAACTGCTGCAGTCCGTGTGGTGAAGGTTCTCCCACAGTGCTGTTAGGAAGAGAGTTCCAGGATTTTGACCCAGCGACGATGAAGGAACGGCGATATATTTCCAAGTCAGGATGGTATGTGACTTGGAGGGGAATGTGCAGGTGGTGTTGTTCCCATGTGCCTACTGCCCTTGTCCTTCTAGGTGGTAGAGGTGGCGGGTTTGGGAGGTGCTGTCGAAGAAGCCTTGGCGAGTTGCTGCAGTGCATCCTGTAGATGATTCACACTGCAGCCACGGTGTGTCGGTGGTGAAGGGAGTGAATGTTTAGGGTGGTGGATGGGGTGCCAATCAAGCTAGCTGCTTTGTCCTGGATGGTGTTGTGCTTCTTGAGTGTTGTTGGAGCTGCACTCATCCAGGCAAGTGGAGAGTATTCCATCACACTCCTGACTTGTGTCTTGTAGATGGTGGAAAGGCTTTGGGGAGTCAGGAGGTGAGTCACTCACCACAGAATACTCAGCCTCTGACCTACTCTTGTAGCCACAGTATTTATGTGGCTGGTCCAGTTAAGTTCCTGGTCAATGGTGACCCCAGGATGTTGATGGTGGGGGATTCGGTGATGGTAATGCAGTTGAATGTCAAGGGAAGGTGGTTAGACACTCTCTTATTGGAGATGGTTATTGCCTGGCACTTGTGTGGCGTGAATGTTACTTGCCACTTATCAGCCCAAGCCTGGATATTGTCCAGGTCTTGCTGCATGCGGGCACGGACTGCTTCATTATCTGAGGGGTTGCGAATGGAACTGAACACTGTGCAATCATCGGCGAACATCCCCATTTCTGACCTTATGATGGAGGGAAGGTCATTGATGAAGCAGCTGAAGATGGTTGGGCCTAGGACACTGCCCTGAGGAACTCCTGCAGCAATGCCCTACTATGCTAAATCTAACTGAATTATGATCGCTACCACTAAAATGCTCTCCCACTGATACTCCTACCACCTCCTCAGCTTCATTCCCTAAAACTAGATCCAGAACTGCTCTCCCCACTTGTTGGGCTTGCTACGTACTGGCTAAAAAATGTCTCCTGAATGCAATTTAAGAATTCTGCTCCCTCTATACCTTTTACACTGATTTTATCCCAGTTAATATTAGGGTAGTTGAAATCCCCTACTATTACTGCCCTATTGTTTTTGCACTTCTCAGAAATTTGCCTACATATTTGCTCTTCTATCTCCCTCTGACTGTTTGGGGGTCTATAGTACACTCCCAGCAGTGTGACTGCCCCTTTTTTGTTCTTGAGCTGAACCCATATGGCCTCATTTGATGATCATTCTAACATATCATCCCTCCTCTCAGCCGTAATTGATCCTTTAACCAATATTGTCACCCCCCACCTTTTTATCCCCCTTTCTATCTCGTCTGAAAACCCTGTAACCAGGAATGTTGAGCTGTCATTCCTGCCCCTGTTTCAGTAATAACTATGGTATCATACTTCCACGTGTCTGTCTGTGCCCTTAGCTCATCTGCCTTATTCACTATACTCCTTGCATTGAGCTATATACGATCAAGCACTGCCAAACTCTTTTGTTGTCTATTTTCTAACCTTGTTTCCTCTGCCTTCCAAACTCGCTTACTAATTTTCTGCCTTCCATTTCCAGCTCTGTTTCTCTCCCTTCTGAATCTATGCTCAGGTTCCCATCCCCCTGCCAAGCTAGTTTAAACCCTCCCCAACAGCACTAATAAACCTCACCTCGAAGATATTTGTCCCGGCCCTGTTGAGGTGCAACCCGTCCACCCACCTCCCCCAGAACCGGTCCTAATGTCCCAGGAATCTAAAGCCCTCCCTCCTGCACCATCTCTCCAGCCACGCATTCATCTGCACTATCTTCCTATTTCTATACTCACTAGCGCGTGGCACTGGGAGTAATCTGGAGATTACTACCTTTGAGGTCCTGCTTATTAATTTCTTTCCTACCTCCTTAAAATCTGCCTGCAGGACCTCATCTTTCTTTCTAACTATGTCATTGGTACCGATAAGGACCACGACGTCTGGCTGATCACCCTCCCCCCCAACAATGTTCTGCAGCCGCTCAGTGACATCCTTAACTTCCCCCGAGCTCACGGCTAGTACCGTAATGTTCATACTGATCATTTCTTGGCCTGGTTTTCTCATGTCAGTACTACAGCTGTTAACATCCTCACACTAGTTTACAAGGAGATGCAGAAAGAGGTGAAAAGTCTGTTAGGACTGACTTTATGCATGTTCACTTATAGCAGGCGCATATTAAGTGAAGGAAGAAAATATAGAAAAAATAGAAAAGTGAAGGGCACCAAGTAAAAGGCGATGGGTCAGGAAGAAGTGTCTATGTACAAATGCAAATGGCAACTAGGAATAAAAACGGTGAACTAGAAGCACTAATTACGATGGGGAGATACAAGCCTAGATTTCCCAACAGCTATGGGTGTAAAATCAGAAAAAGGGGCAGAGATCCATAACATCAGATCTCCATCCAGTTAGCACATGGTGTGCATTTCTAGTGGGAATTTTGTGGCATCAATATATTAATGCCGTCTCAATTACATCATTTAGAGATCCACGCAATTTCTCAGTGCTCATGTGTGCCCAGCACTAATTTGTCTACCCGCCCGTATAAAATGGGTGTCCAGGGTTACTCGGGCCTGTTGCTAGGGCCTGAGATGTATACGAAAGTTTGCTGCCAGGCGGGTTAGGCTTAAATTTCCTCCCTTTAGTCTACACCTCCCAGAGCAGCTTTCCTGCTGCCACCTATTCATCCCTGCGGCTAAGCAGTGCTGACTATGGACAGCAATGGCTGTATTGGATTTGGAGGATGAAAAGGAATTCCTGAGGAGGGTGGACAAGCAGTTGCTTGGCATCCAACTGCAGGCGGCCCAGGAATTACATCAGATGACCCAAGAACAACTTCTTGGCATGTCAGAACTGACGATTGAGCAAGGAGGCTGTCTCAGAGCTGTATCATACACCGAAGCATGATCTACAGACGACATCTACGACAGGGACAGCCCGATCTGTTGTGGTCAAAGTCACTGCTGCATTGAACTTTTATGCTACCAGCTCATTTCAAACCACTATTGATGACATTAGCCAAATGAGTCAGTTGTCTGTACACTGATGCATCAACCTGGTCACTGCAGCCTTGTTTGCCAGTGGAAACACATTTGTCACTTTTCCATTGGAAGGGAGGGAACAAGTGAAGAGGGTCTAGCATGTCTACCACATGGCTGGGTTCCCAAGGGTGCAAGGCTTCACTGATTGAACCCATGTTGCCATCAGGGCACCAAGCAACAACCCTGTGAATTACACATGAATGAAAAAGGATTTCATTCAATTAACATCCAGGTGGCCTCGGATCACCGCAACTGAATAATGCAGGTGACTGCAAGATACTCCAGTGGTGGACTTGATACTTCCACCTTGCGACAGTCAACAGTGCCACAACTTATTGAAGGAGCAGGAAGAATGGGAAAATGGCTGCTGGAGGCCAAGGAATGTTCCCTACAACCCTGGCTACAGATACTAGTTCACAACCCCCATACTCATCGGGACCTCCAGTGGTGGTAGTACCTGAGGTAGCAGAGGTAAGGCCTCAAACATCAAGGATGGAGGGAGGGGCCTTGTCACGGTCTCTGTTCCCTTCAGTTCAGCTCTTTTACTTACCATTGTAATCCTCAGTGTTGGTCAAAGCCTGCAAAACTGCAGAAATGTTCATCTTTGGGTCTTTATCATTCTCTTTAAGTGCCACGGCCCATGTCTTTTGATTTCCCTCTGTTGCAGCGGTGAGCTCACTCTAGGTGGCAAGAATTCTGTTGGGAGTCCACCCCATGTGTCTAATTAATTCTGACCCAGGAAAATGGTCTGAGGTTATGGTGGGGGTTGGATAGGCGGGCAGAAGTCTAGCCTTGGTGCTACCCCAGCGCAGAGGGAAACCCAGCCCTTTGTTTTTGCTAAGTTCTACTAAGGAGAGTGGAACCTATGCACCAAGGAGGGCTGGAACAAGAGCGTACATCCTGGCCTGCAGTGGAGGAAGTAGGAGAGGAAAAAGGAGATAGACTGGTGTGTCAGGACTGATAGTTAGTCCTTAGTTTAAAGCAGCCACACCGTCAACAGTCTTATGGGCCTGCCTGTATAACCTGGCCCCATTCCAACATTCTGGGTCAAATCCCCTTTGCTTTCACTACCATTCCTACATGTTTGTCCCCAACAGCAATAGTCATTATTCCTTCTGGGCAACAAGTCATCACCCAACATCCCAAGGAAGATGAAATCAGTTTATTTTGCTATTGTATGTGTGTGTGTCTGCATCAATGTTTGCTTCCCCATCCCTCACCCCAGCAAAATTATTTTTCTAACTTTTTTGGTTTAAATGTTTTATATTTGCTGTAGCTTTTCAAGGAGTTATAATAGACTCATAGTTAGAAAAGGTTTCCATGCCAGATTAAGACTAAATGTTTTGTTTTCATTCCCCAAATTTATGTTAATAAAAATATTGGAACATTTATATGGGAAAGTATGTTGCTACATTTTCCCTCCCCTTTAATGCAATGTCCATTATCGCTTAAAAGCCATCTGTGTAGTCTTTTATCACTCCTGTCATCTCTTGCGAATGTTTTGTGGGGGTTGGTTGTGGAGAGGTGGGCAAAGTGAAAGCTATGTTATTTGGCATATACATGGGCTGTGACACCTTCTGCATTACAATACATGCTGGATAGATACACGCGGAATAATCTGTACTGCCTGGACATAAAGCACAGAATGGAAAACTAAGTGGGGATATCGCACACTCATAATGGATCCGGCCCAATTTTCCTTCCTCCCTGCTCTCTGCCCAGGTGATAATTCACACCCAGACAGTACAGTTGAAAACTACGCCATGTATCTCTAAATGTACTGCCTACACAGACAACAACTGGAAAGGCAGAGATGGTAAAAAACATTTGGAAGCTGCTCTTTATGCATTGAGAATATAATGTATTGAGAAGCTTCCATTAGCAGAAAAATTTGGATTTATAAAGCCCCTTTCATGATCTTAGGACATTCCAAAGCTCTTCACAGCCAATGAAGTCCTTTTTTTTAATGTTTTAATATAGAGAAATGCTGCAGCCAATTGAGCACGGTAAGGTCCCACAAACAGCAATGAGATAAATTAACAGATGATCTGTTTTAGTGATGATCGTTGAGGTATAAGCGTTGGTCAGAACACCCCTGCTCTTCAAATCTTGTCAAGCGATCTTTTAATGAAGAAAGAACTTGCATTTATATAGCATCTTTCCCGACCTCCCAAAGCGCTTTTAAAGAAAGAAAGACTTGCATTTATATAGCACCTTTCACAATCACAGGATGTCCCAAGGCGCTTTACAGCCAATGAAGTACTTTTGAAGTGTCGTTGCTGTTGTAATGTGGGAAACGTGGCAGCCAATTTGCACACAGCAAGGTCCCACAAACGGAAATGGGACATATTTCCAGATAATTTATTTCAGTGATGTTGGTTGAGGGATACGTATTGGCCAGGACACCAGGGAGAAGTCCTCTGATTTTCTTCAAAATAATGCCATGAGATCTTTTATATCCACCTGAGAAGGCAGATGGGGCCTTGGTTTAATGTCTGACCCGAAAGACATTCTCTGACAGTGTCAGCCTGGGTTATGTGCTCAAGGCTTTGGAGTGGGACTTGAATCCACAACCTTCTATCCCAGAGACAAGAGTGCTACCCAACACACCATGTTTAACATCAATGACATACAAGTGCACAGCGGCAGTGAGGGGATTCCAAGCTTACATACATTTGACAGTGATGCAGACTCAGTCTAAAGGACTAGGCAGGTAGAGCAGGAGTCCCCTGGGGCCATCTCCCTCTCAAACAGATATTCTGCTTTGGATACTGTTGGGGGAGATGGCTTATCAGGGGAAAGCAGCAAGAGCCAGGTTCGGGGCACCACGGGTGGCTCTGCTGCACAGGAGGGGAGGAAGAAGAGTGGCAGGGCTATAGTAATAGGGGATTCAATTGTAAGGGGAACAGATAGGCGTTTCTGCGGCCGCAAACGTGACTCCAGGATGGTATGTTGCCTCCCTGATGCTAGGGTCAAGGATGTCACAGAGCGGCTGCAGGGCATTCTGGAGGGGGAGGGTGAACAGCCAGTAGTCGTGGTCCATATTGTTACCAATGACATAGGTAAAAAAAGGGATGGGGTCCTGCAAGGTGAATTTAAGGAGTTAGGAGATAAATTAAAAAGCAGGACTTCAAAGGTAGTGATCTCAGGATTACTACCGGTGCCACGTGCTAGTGAGTATAGGAACAGGAGAATAGACAGGATGAATGCGTGGCTGCAGGGATGGTGTAGGAGGGAGGGATTTAGATTCCTGGGACATTGGGACCGGTTCTGGGGAAGGTGGGACCTGTACAAGCGTGACGGGTTACACCCGAGCAGGACCGGGACCAATGTCCTCGCGGGGGTGTTTGCTAGTGCTGTTGGGGAAGGTTTAAACTAGAGTGGCAGAGGGTTGGGAACCTGAGCGGAGAGTCAGAAGGGAACAAAGTTGAGAACAGCAAGAGAGGGGAAGACCCAGGGGAAATCTACAATACAAATATTACAAACAGTTGTTCAAAAACAAGTGAAAGGGAAAAGCGTAGAGCAGCGGAAAGAAAGTGTACTTTAGGCACGACAGATAAAATAAAAACTAGAAGGCGTAGGGCGATTAACCCAGCATCAAAGCTGAAGGTCAGGCTAGGGTGTGTGGCCCAACTAAGAGTTCTATATACAAATGCACGGAGTATAAGGAATAAATTAAATGAACTACAGGTTCAAATTCAAATTGGAGGGTATGACATGATAGCTATTACTGAGACATGGCTGCAGGATGGTCAGGATTGGGAACTAAATATACCAGGTTATAAGGTGTACAGGAGAGATAGGGAAAATGGAAGAGGGGGAGGAGTAGCCTTAATGATTAGAGATGAAATCACTTCAATGATAAAGGGGGATATAACGAGAGGTAAGCAGCCAACATAGACCTTATGGGTTGAATTGAGAAATAGGAAAGGATCTAAGACTATAGTGGGAGTTGTATATAGGAGCCCTGGCAGCAGCTCTGAAGTGCTAGATTGTATAAATGCAGAGATTAGACAAGCGTGTAAGAAAGGCATAGTGGTCTTAATGGGGGACTTTAACCTTCACATAGATTGGGAAAAGCAGACTAGCAACTGTCAGGTAGTGAATTTCTTGAGTGTGTCCGGGATAGTTTTCTGAGCAGTTTGTCCTAGAGGCAACAAGGGGGCAAGCCATACTAGATTTAGTAATGAGTAATGAACCAGATTTAGTTAACATAAGAACATAAGAAATAGGAGCAGGAGTAGGCCAATCGGCCCCTCGAGCCTGCTCCGCCATTCAATAAGATCATGGCTGATCTGATCCTAACCTCAAATCTAAATTCATGTCCAATTTCCTGCCCGCTCCCCGTAACCCCTAATTCCCTTTACTTCTAGGAAACTGTCGATTTCCGTTTTAAATTTATTTAATGATGTAGCTTCCACAGCTTCCTGGGGCAGCAAATTCCACAGACCTACTACCCTCTGAGTGAAGTAGTTTCTCCTCATCTCAGTTTTGAAAGAGCAGCCCCTTATTCTAAGACTATGCCCCCTAGTTCTAGTTTCACCCATCCTTGGGAACATCCTTACCGCATCCACCCGATCAAGCCCCTTCACAATCTTATGTTTCAACAAGATCGCCTCTCATTCTTCTGAACTCCAATGAGTAGAGTCCCAATCTACTCAACCTCTCCTCATATGTCCGCCCCCTCATCCCCGGGATTAACCGAGTGAACCTTCTTTGTACTGCCTCGAGAGCAAGTATGTCTTTTCTTAAGTATGGACACCAAAACTGTATGCAGTATTCCAGGTGCGGTCTCACCAATACCTTATATAACTGCAGCAATACCTCCCTGTTTTTATATTCTATCCCCCGAGCAATAAAAGCCAACATTCCGTTGGCCTTCTTGATCACCTGCTGCACCTGCATACTAACTTTTTGATCTTCTTGCACTAGGACCCCCAGATCCCTTTGTACTGCAGTACTTTCCAGTTTCTCGCCTTTAAGATAATAACTTGCTCTCTGATTTAACGGCTTAACTGTGCGCGAACATCTATCCAATAGTGATTATAACATGATCGAGTTCAATGTAGTGTTTGAAAGGGAAAAAAGTGAATCAGCTGCTAAGATTCTAGACTTGGGCAAGGCCGACTTCAATGGGATGAGACAGAGACTGTCCACAGTAAACTGGGCAAATCTTTTAATGGGTAAAACGACTGATGATCAGTGGGAAATGTTTAAAGAAACATTTAACGTGATACAGAATCGGTTTATACCCCTGAGGGGCAAGAACTCTACCTGCCAAAAAAAAAGCCATGGACAACTAAAGAGGTGAGGGACAGTATAAGAAATAAGGAAAGGGCATACAAAAAGGCAAAAAATGGCACAGATCCTGACGAATGGGAAAGATACAAAGATCAACAAAGGGTCACAAAACAGATAGTAAGGGCTACAAAAAGAGAGTATGAAAAGAAACTCGCAAGGGATATCAAAACCAATACAAAGAACTTTTATAGTTATATTAGGAAAAAGAGGGTGATCAGGAGCAGTGTTGGCCTCTTAAAAACTGAAAGTGGGGATATTGTCATTGACAATGGGGAAATGGCAGACATGTTGAACAATTACTTTGCTTCAGTATTTACAGTCGAAAAAGAGGATAGCATGCCGGAAATCCCAAGAAAACTTATATTGAGTCGGGGACAGGGACTCGATAAAATTAACATAAGTAAAGCAACAGTAATGAAGAAAATAATAGCACTAAAGAGTGACAAATCCCCAGGACCAGATGGTTTCCATCCCAGGGTTTTAAAGGAAGTAGATGAGCACATTGCGGATGCCCTAACTATAATCTTTCAAAGTTCTCCAGATTCACGAACTGTCCCTCTAGATTGGAAAATTGCACATGTCACTCCAATTTAAGAAAGGAGAGAGAGGGAAACTGGGGAATTATGGACCAGTTAGCCTAACATCTGTTGTGGGGAAAATGCTGGAGTCTATAATTAAGGATAGGGTGACTGAACACCTCAAGAATTTTCAGTTAATCAGAGAGAGCCAGCATGGATTTGTGAAAGGTAGGTCGTGCCTGACAAACCTGATTGAATTTTTTGAAGAGGTGACTAAAGTAGTGGACAGGGGAATGTCAATGGATGTTATTTATATGGACTTCCAGAAGGCATTTGATACGGTCCCACATAAGAGACTTAGCTAAGATAGAAGCCCATGGAATCGAGGGAAAAGTACGGACTTGGTTAGGAAGTTGGCTGAGCGAAAGGCGACAGAGAGTAGGGATAATGGGAAGGTACTCACATTGGCAGGATGTGACTAGTGGAGTCCCGCAGGGATCTGTCTTGGGGCCTCAATTATTCACAATATTTATTAACGACTTAGATGAAGGCATAGAAAGTCTCATATCTAAGTTTGCCGATGACACAAAGATTGGTGGCATTGTAAGCAGTGTAGATGAAAACATAAAATTACAAAGCGATATTGATAGATTCGGTGAATGGGCAAAATTGAGGCAAATGGAATTCAATGTAGACAAATGTGAGGTCATCCACTTTGGATCAAAAAAGGATAGAACAGGGTACTTTCTAAATGGTAAAAAGTTAAAAACGGTGGATGTCCAAAGGGACTTAGGGGTTCAGGTACATTGATCATTGAAGTGTCATGAACAGGTGCAGAAAATAATCAATAAGGCTAATGAAATGCTGGCCTTTATATCTCGAGGACTGGAGTACAAGGGGGCAGAAGTTATGCTGCAGCTATACAAAACCCTGGTTTGACCGCACCTGGAGTACTGTGAGCAGTTCTGGGCACCGCACCTTCGGAAGGACATATTGGCCTTGGAGGGAGTGCAGCGTAGGTTTACTAGAATGATACCAGGACTTCAAGGGTTAAGTTACAAGGAGAGATTACACAAATTGGGGTTGTATCCTCTAGAGTTTCGAAGGTTAAGGGGTGATCTGATCGAAGTTTATAAGATATTAAGGGGAACAGATAGGATGGATACAGAAAAACTATTTCCGCTGGTTGGGGATTTTAGGAGTCGGGGGCACAGTCTAAAAATTAGAGCCAGACCTTTCAGGAGCGAGATTAGAAAACATTTCTACACACAAAGGGTTGTAGAAGTTTGGAACTCTCTTCCGCAAACGGCAATTGATACTAGCTCAATTGCTAAATTTAAATGTAAGATAGATAGCTTTTTGGCAACCAAAGGTATTAAGGGATATGGGCCAAAGGCAAGTATATGGAGTTAGATCACAGATCAGCCATGATCTTATCAAATGGCGGAGCCAGCTTAGGCCCTTTAAGGAGGATGTTAAAATTAAGCTAGCTTTCTTCTGCGAACAGGTACTGGTAGACAAGTTTAAACATTTAAAAATATTAAATATTAAAAATATTAATTTACTAAGAAACTGACTCGTTTACACCGTGAAAGTAGTAAATGCTTCAGTATAGTTTTTTTTGAGTCATTTTCAGTGATCTTAAATCAGGTTACTCGCAGGCAGAGGACTGGAGACCTTTATTAAAAATGCTTATTTTTAGTCATAAGCCCATTTTTGCCACATCAATGAATATTTTTTATTGAAAAAGAACAATTACGCTCTGTTAAGCTGTTAGATTGCACTGATTCATGGCAGATTTACGTTTGTGTTTATTTTAATGCATTTTAGCAGAAACCCAGCGTAATTTGCAAATGCTGAATATGTTCAAAGTGGAAACTCCAGACCCTAAACTTGGAATCCCCTCACTGCAGTTCTGCACTTGTCTGTCAATGAAAAATAGCTGAACCTTTCGTGAAAATTCCTCTGAAAGAATAATGGCTCATCTTCCAGATTCACCTCTCCTTCACTTCTGCTGTCAAAAACAAACACTGCACTCACGTGAATATAGCAATTGTACTGAACTATATCCTCATCTGAACACTCAATGCTTTTTGGGTTAATGCATTCATTAAAATACCAAACAGAGGAATGTGATACAAATTCATATGGGCCTGAAGTTTCCAAATGATTTCTGCCCGGATAACAGTTTAATCTGGGCGAAATCAAATCAAATAGCGTAAAAGATTGCGGAATTTTAAGTGTAAGTGAGTTGCTCCCATAACCACTTTGCGCTCGAATATCCGCAACTAGTTCAACAGTGCCTTCAACCAAAGCAGTGCCCGCCCATAAAACTGGCCATGCCTCCAGGTCAGAAAGGCGAGTTTCTGCCAATTGCGCTCGTTGTGGGGCGTGCGGTGGGTTCATCACATGGAGGCCAGATTCTTCGGCACACATTAATCCAACATTAATCACCTGACCAGCAGTTAATTGAAGCCCTGCTGCTGCAGAAATCATCAAGTAGTTTAAACAGAGAGGTAAGTGCTGCTTCCCTTGTGGTCTCCAGCGTCACACTCACCTTTTATACCACCCTACCCTGGCACCTTGAGGCTGCATTGGTCATGTTCCAGTCACAAATCAATTATGCTGCTTGATTGCACTGATTCATGGGAGATTCAGGCTTATGCTAATGAATTTGTGCAGCAAGTTGGGCGTAACTTCACCTCGGCAAAACCAGCGCAGTGTGGGGCGAGTTGTGGGTGCAAATTGCCGATTACGCCTGTGGTGAAAACTCCAGGCCATGGTGTTTCCACGTGTTAGCTTTGGGGCAGGGGAAGTTTATTCCATATACTCTGGCCTTGCCCTGTCCTAAGCTGTAGGTTGTAGTCCTGATCATGAAATCAATAAATTGCCCTTAGATTTCTTTATGGGGAAAAGTCAAGATCTTAAATTTTCAATCTGTGTGTAAATCCAATGCCAGTGGTTTACAGTCTTTATGGGAAAATGGACAGATTTTTTTTTAAATTTGCATTTTTGATGTGGACAACAGTGGTAATGCTGCATTAACTTGCTCGGCCACTTCAGAGGGCTTTAAGACTCAAAAGGATAGTAATTGGATCCCTAAATCAGGCCTTAGGCCCCTCTAATATGTTAATAAGGGGCCTAACACCTGTTGAAGGACCCCTCTACAAAATTTGTTCTCGATTAGCGGGCCTGCCCCGCTCAGGATTCTTCAGCGCCCTGGTGGCCGCTAACTACAACCACAATTTGTATTTACTTAGCGCCTTTAATGTGATAAAACTACAGCTAAATTTTAGGAACAAAACCTTCCTGTGGAGCCAGGAGGAGCCGGAGTGCTCCCCCCAACTCCAATGTCCTGGCGATTCCCCCCTCCCGTTGCCCGATCCGACCCCCCCTCTCCGCCCCCCCCCACCCCCCGTCGGAACTTACCTGAGGGCCACTGCTGGCAGCCCGAAATTGATTTTTCTCGTGGGGCAAGCTGCCTGTGGAGGCGCGACAGGTGCGGCATCTCGCCACAAAGATATAGATGAGGCCCGAGGCCCAATTTCGGGATGGCCAAGGCCTCCTCTGACTGGAAGGATTGCAATATAGGGAATGCAGGAGAAACTTCTTTACCCAGAGAGTGGTTAGAATGTGGAACACACTACCATAAGGAGTAGTTGAGGTGACTAGCATAGATGCATTTAAAGGGATCTAGATAAACGCATGAGGGAGAAAGGAATAGAAGGATATGCTGATAGGGTTAGATGAAGTAGGGAGGATGTAGGTTCATGTGGAGCATAAACACTGGCATAAACCAGTTGGGCCTAATGGCCTGTTTCTGTGTAATTCTTTGTAATGTAAATTTGTCTTTTAAAAAGCATTTGGACAGTTACATGGGTAAGATGGGTATAGAGGGATATGGGCCAAGTGCAGGCAATTGGGACTAGCTTAGTGGTATAAACTGGGCGACATGGACATGTTGGGCCGAAGGGCCTGTTTCCATGTTGTAAACTTCTATGATTCTATGATTCTATAAAATATCATGTCAGTGGAAACTTTTACCTTCATGGATAAGAGTAGTGGCTTTCCTTGAAAATGGCTTCAGGTTTAGTTCCAGGACTTTGCATAAGTCATGAAGTGCATCTTTTAGAAATCAGAATTGTGCTGTGTGTACTCTGATGGCTGAGTAAATCCTCGCCCTTCTCAATCCCTTTTGATGCAGTCCACCAATCTCTCATTCTGTCCCTCCACCTCCTCCTCATCATCATCAATGAAGGCCAAATACAAAGGAATGCCCAGAGATAATGTCATGCTCCCTAGCACCCTAAAGGGAATTTCCCTTTAAGAGACTATGCAGACCCTGTTAAAACACTCCCACCCTGGGTTCACAGCTTCGGGTCTTCAGTAATAATGAGCCTTAAGTCAAAGTATATAAACTGACTACAGCAATAAAATATCTCCTGAGATAAGTGCTCTCCTTATAATAGATCAAAATCTCACCTCACTGAAACAGAAGTTTGGTGCCTTTCAACATCCTTCACTAAAATGTATATCCTGAGAGGTGGGCTTGCCTGTTCCGTTCCTGCGACCAACCGATAGAGGGGCAGGTGACAGGAAACATTGCAAATGTCGTCATTCAGCCCTCATTTGCATTCCGCCACAGTAGGCCATGCCAACACTGTTTTCCAGGTGGGAGAGCAGAAAAGCTGACAGACCATTGTGTGGGCAGAGACTTGGTGAAGTGCCACATTGAGCCACTTTCTGCCCATGTTTGCCACTTGTGCATTCATTTTCAGGCAGGTGGGAACTGTATTATCCAGGCCTTGAACTTTACAACCTCCAGTTCAGTATCATAACCACTACACTATTGTACCCATCCATAAATTGGTAATTGAATGTCTAAACCAACAGTGAATTCCTAGACAATCCTGTAATCCCATATAATAAAAAGGGAATTTGGTTTATTCAGTATCCATAAACCAGTGGCCCTAATTATAAACAGAAGGATTTGTGGTATGCAATCTCCAAAACATCAGTAAAAATCCTGAATCCCATGTAATAAAAACAAAACCATTGGCCCTGGTGATGTGAAATTTTATGTTCCACATGCACTCTGTATCGCTGGGGTTTGTACACATAAAGGGTCATTTTCCAACTTCACACCACTGACAAAGAGTATGACTTGCTGGTAATACATATCGAAAATTCGGCTGCGCCTATTTACAGCACTGTGTTACAAATACACAAATTCATTATTCTCACCAACAGCAAGAAGGAGGACAATACTCACCCAATTCCTTTCTCTGGAATGTGTCATTTGACCCAATCTGCTGCAGAGTAATTCAAGTTCTCTGCAATGTGTAATTTGATCCAATCATTGTCAGGCAGGCTACAGAGTTCAGACAAGGCCCAGTGCTAACACTAAATCAAAAGCAAAATACTGCAGATGTTGGAAATCTGAAATAAAAACAGAAAATGCTGAAAATTCTCAGCAGGTCAGGCACCTGAAGAGAGAGAGAAACGGAGTTAACATTTCAGGTCAATGATCTTTCGTCAGATCATTAAAGATTTAACAGTTTTTAAGCAAGTACACAGCCAGGGAAAGGAGGGGGGAAAGAATAAAAGGGAAGGGCTGTGAGAGGGTGGAGGGCAGGAGTGATTCAATGACAAAAGGGATGATGGTCCAAGGAAAGGAGGATGGTAATGGGACAAGTTAAAAAACAAGTTAAGAAGAAAAGAGCTGTAAATGCACAACGTTAACACGACTGAGTTCAGAGAACACACAGTCCTAACACTACTGAGTGCAGAGAACGCACAGCCCTAACACTACTGAGTGCAGAGAACGCACAGTCCTAACACTACTGAGTGCAGAGAACGCACAGCCCTAACACTACTGAGTGCAGAGAACGCACAGCCCGAACACTACTGAGTGCAGAGAATGCACAGCCCTAACACTACTGAGTGCAGAGAACGCACAGCCCTAACACTACTGAGTGCAGAGAACGCACAGCCCTAACACTACTGAGTGCAAAGAACGCATAGCCCTAACACTGCTGAGTGCAGAGAACGCATAGCCCTAACACTACTGAGTGCAGAGAACGCATAGCCCTAACACCACTGAGTGCAGAGAACGCATAGCCCTAACACTACTGAGTGCAGAGAACGCATAGCCCTAACACTACTGAGTGCAGAGAACGCATAGCCGTAACACCACTGAGTGCAGAGAACGCACAGTCCTAACACCAGCAAGTTCAGAGAACGCACAGCCCTAACACTACTGAGTGCAGAGAACGCACAGCCCTAACACTACTGAGTGCAGAGAACGCACAGTCCTAACACCAGCAAGTTCAGAGAACGCACAGCCCTAACACTACTGAGTGCAGAGAACGCACAGCCCTAACACTACTGAGTGCAGAGAACGCACAGCCCTAACACTACTGAGTGCAGAGAACGCACAGCCCTAACACCAGCAAGTTCAGAGAATGCACAGCCCTAACACTACTGAGTGCAGAGAACGCACAGCCCTAACACTACTGAGTGCAGAGAACGCACAGCCCTAACACCAGCAAGTTCAGAGAATGCACAGCGCTAACACCAGCAAGTTCAGAGAACGCATAGCACTAACACCAGCAAGTTCAGAGAACGCACAGCACTAACACCAGCGAGTTCAGAGAACACACAGCCCTAACACTACTGAGTGCAGAGAACGCACAGCGCTAACACCAGCAAGTTCAGAGAACACACAGCCCTAACACTACTGAGTGCAAAGAACGCACAGCGCTAACACCAGCAAGTTCAGAGAACGCACAGCACTAACACCAGCGAGTTCAGAGAACACACAGCCCTAACACTACTGAGTGCAGAGAATGCACAGCGCTAACACCAGCAAGTTCAGAGAACACACAGCCCTAACACTACTGAGTGCAGAGAACGCACAGCACTAACACCAGCGAGTTCAGAGAACACACAGCACCAATACTCTGGAATTCAGAGAATGTACAGCGCTAACATTCTGGAGCACAGAGAATGCATAGCGCTAACACTACCGAGTTCAGAGAATCATAAGACCATAAGAAATAGGAGCATGAGTAGGCCATACGGCCCCTTGAGCTGCTCCACCATTCAATAAGATCATGGCTGATCTTCGACCTCAACTCCACTTTCCTGCCCGATCCCCATATCCCTTGATTCCCTTAGAGCCCAAAAATCTATCGATCTCAGCCTTGCATATACTCAACGACTGAGCATCCACAGCCCTCTGGGGTAGAGAATTCCAAAGATTCACAACCCTCTGAGTGAAGAAATTTCTCCTCATCTCAGTCTTGAATGGCTGACCCCTTATCCTGCGACTGTGCCCCCTAGTTCTAGACACTCCAGCCAGGGTAAAGAACCTCGCAGCATCTACCCTGTCAAGCCCCCCTCAGAATCTTATATGTTTCAATGAGATCACCTCTCATTCTTCTAAACTCCAGAGAGTATAGGCCCATCCTACTCAACCTGTCTTCACAGGACAATCCTCTCATCCCAGGAATCAATCTAGTGAACATTTGTTGCACCACCTCTAAGGCAAATATATCCTTCCTTAGATAAGGAGACCAAAACTGAACACTGTACTCCAGGAGAGGCCTCACCAAAGCCCTGTACAATTGTATTAAGACTTCCTTACTCATGTACTCCAACCCCCTCGCAATAATAAAAGCCAACATGCCATTTACTTTCCTAATCGCCTGCTGCACCTGCATGCTTACTTTTTGTGTTTCTTGTACCAGGACACCTAAGTCTGTCTGGACACCAACATTTAATAGTTTCTCACCATTTAAAAAATATTCTGTTTTTCCATTCCTTTTTTTTATTCGTTCATGGGATGTGGGCGTTGCTGGCAAGGCCGGCATTTATTGCCCATCCCTAATTGCGCTTGAGAAGGTGGTGGTGAGCCACCTTCTTGAACTGCTACAGTCCGCGTGGTGAAGGTTCTCCCGCAGTGCTGTTAGGAAGGGAGTTCCAGGATTTTGACCCAGCAACGATGAAGGAACGTCGATATATTTCCAAGTCGGGATGGTGTGAGACTTGGAGGGGAACGTGCAGGTGGTGTTGTTCCCATGCGCCTGCTGCTCTTGTCCTTCTAGGTGGTAGAGGTCGCGGGTTTGGGAGGTGCTGTCAAAGAAGCCTTGGCGAGTTGCTGCAGTGCATCCTGTGGATGGTACACACTGCAGCCACTGTGCACCGGTGGTGAAGGGAGTGAATGTTTAGGGTGGTGGATGAGGTGCCAATCAAGCGGGCTGCTTTGTCCTGGATGACGTCGAGCTTCTTGAGTGTTGTTGGAGCTGCACTCATCCAGGCAAGTGGAGAGTATTCCATCACACTCCTGACTTGTGCCTTGTAGATGGTGGAAAGGCTTTGGGGTGTCAGGAGGTGAGTCACTTGCCGCAGAATACCCAGCCTCTGACCTGCTCTTGTAGCCACAATATTTATATGGCTGGTCCAGTTAAGTTTCTGGTCAATGGTGACCCCCAGGATGTTGATGGTGGGGGATTCGGCGATGGTAATGCTGTTGAATGTCAAGGGGAGGTGGTTAGACTCTCTCTTGTTGGAGATGGTCATTGCCTGGCACTTGTCTGGTGCGAATGTTATTTGGCACTTATGAGCCCAAGCCTGGATGTTGTCCAGGTCTTGCTGCATGCGGGCTCGGACTGCTTCATTATGTTAGGGGTTGTGAATGGAACTGAACACTCAGCAATCATCAGCGAACATCCCCATTTCTGACCTTATGATGGAGGGAAGGTCATTGATGAAGCAGCTGAAGATGGTTGGGCCTAGGACACTGCCCTGAGGAACTCCTGCAGCAATGTCCTGGGACTGAGATGATTGGCCTCCAACAACCACTACCATCTTCCTTTGTGCTAGGTATGACTCCAGCCACTGGAGAGTTTTCCCCCTGATTCCCATTGACTTCAATTTTACTAGGGCTCCTTGGTGCCACACTCGGTTAAATGCTACCTGTTGTCAAGGGCAGTCACTCTCACCTCACCTCTGGAATTCAGCTCTTTTGTCCATGTTTGGACCAAGGCTGTAATGAGGTCTGGAGCCGAGTGGTCCTGGCGGAACCCAAACTGAGCATCGGTGAGCAGGTTATTGGTGAGTAAGTGCCGCTTGATAGCACTGTCGACGACACCTTCCATCACTTTGCTGATGATTGAGAGTAGACTGATGGGGCGGTAATTGGCTGGATTGGATTTGTCCTGCTTTTCTTCCTACCAAAGTGAATAACCACACATTTCCCCACATTATACTCCATCCGCCACCTTCTTGCCCACTCACTTAACGTGTCTATATCCCTTTGCAGACCCTTTGGCGCTAAATTGGGCCCTGTAGCGCCCGTTTTTTTGGCACTACACGACCCCTCCAACATCCAAGATGGCGTCTTGGATGCACGCGCACATTTCTTGCATGACGTACTCCAGACGCCATCTTGGTAGAGGAGTTAGCGCATGCGCTAATCCCGAACGCTGGAAGCATGTAAAGTAGGGAGAAAATGGCTGCAATCAGTGTGCAACGCTGATTTAAAGTGATACACACTATTTTGGACTTTAACGCTCAACTCAATGCACAGTCTTATCCCCGACTATCTAAACGTTTCTTACAGTGCCTGAAGGACCCCCCCACCAGTGCTATTTAAAGGGCCATGCAGGTGTTGCAGGTTAGTTCCTGGATTATTGCTTCTGGCTGCAGGAGGAGTAGGAAATGTTTTTTAAAGCTTCCTATTCTTATTGAGAGTTCCTACACTACTTTAGAGAGTGTTTTGGCAGACATTGCCTTACAGGTTGGAAAGTTACAATCGTGGTGGAACAACATTCCTGCCAACCATGGGTGATCTGCTAGGGCTCCCGTTGTGCATTGAGCATGACTGGGAGCATGCAGAGGCCACGCCCAGCAGGTCAAGCTGTGAGGAAACAGAGGACGAGGAGGCGCAGGGCACTGAGCAGGAGGCCCTACCCAATGAGGGCCTTTAGTGATCAATTCTATTACCTCAACATGACCAAGGAGGATTGCATCCGACGCCTGAAGTTCACCAAGGAAGCCGACACCGAGATCTGTCAACTGGTGCGGCCACAACTGCAGCCTCAGAGCAGGGCAAGGACAGCATTGCCTGTGGCTGTGAAGGTCACCGAGGTGCTGAATTTCTACGGCTCAGGAGCATTTCAGGCCTCTGCTGGCGACATGTCCAACATCTCGCAGTATGCAGTGCACTGCTACATAAGGGAGGCCACAGATGCACTGTACCACATGTGGAACAGGTTCATCACCTTCCCTCTCGACAGAGACAATCAGAACGAGTGAGCACGGGGGTTCGCCTGCATTGCTGGCTTCCCCATGGTGCAGGGTGCCATTGACTGCACACATATTGCCCTACGTGCCCCGCACATCAACTCGGCTGTCTTCGTCAACCAAAAGGGCTTCCACTCCCTCAATGTGCAGCTGGTGTGCGACCACACGCATCGCATCTTGGAGGCTGATGCCCGCTACCCTGGGAGCAGTCACGACACCTTCGCCATGCGGCAGTCCAACGTGCCAGCTATCTTTCACCCGACTCGGCAAGTCAAAGGCTGGCTACTGGGCGACAAGGGCTATCCCCTCACAAAGTGGCTCATGACACCAGTCAGGAATCCACGCACACGTGCACAGCAGGCCATGAGAGCCATGCTGCCACACGCAACACGTGGAGCACACCATAGGCCTCCTCAAACAAAGCTTCCGCTGCCTAGACCGGTCTGGAGGAACCCTGCAGTATTCCCCTGAGCAGGTGGCCAGATTCGTGGTGGTCTGCTGCATGCTGCACAACCTCGCCATCATGAGGGACCAGCCTTGACTGCAGAAGATCCTGAGCCAGAGGTGGAGGAGGAGGCTGAGGTGGAGCAGGAGGTGGAGCCGGAAGAGGAGGAGGAGGAGGAGGACTCAATGTTGCAGCAGGAACCACACGCCTTGTCTGCAAGGGCTGTGCGTGCTCGCCTGATCCGTGCCCGCTATCAATAATTGGAACTACATCCCCCAACTCACCAACAGTCCTACATTCCCCACCTTTCCCCTCCCACAAGACAATCAAATCGCCCTCCATCAGATTACACATTGGTGTCCCTCTCAGCTCATTGCATAAATAAAAACCACCACTAAATGCAAAATCAAACTCTCAATTATGGATTAATGAAAGTATGCAAACATAACAGAACTATTCACCCTTGTGCATTCCCTTAGTGCCTGTTGTCCTTGTGCCTTTACCTATCCTAGTGCTCCTACGAGGTGCTTCCCCAGTGGCTGGAGCATGGGTGATGGAAGGCTGCTGGCTTTCAATGGAGGAACATCCAGATGGCCTTGAAGGACGACCTCGAGCAGCTCTGGGCCTGGAGGGCCCAGCTTCAGACTGCATCATCTCAGCATGGGCTGCAGCAGTCTGGCCTGGCTGGCCGACAGGCAACAACACGGGCACTGGCGGAGTGGCAGGGGTGGAAGCAGGAATACTGTCATCCTGAGAGAGGACAACAGGTCCGAATGCCATGGCGCCACTGCCACTCTCCTGGGGCAGCGCCTCAGCACTCCTGGTGATCGGCTGGAGAACGGATTGCTGGAATGCTGTGATGTCCTGGAAGCCCCATCCCACAGTGGTCCCCAGAGCCACATTAGCAGCGGTCTGAACTTCCAATGCAGCAGTCTGAGCTTCCAAGGCAGCAGTCAGACCTTGGATGGCAAATGTTTGTGCTGCAGTGGATGCTGTGACATCAGTCATCAGATGCTGCATCATGGTGGGTTCCACAGGTGTGCTGATGGAGGTGACCACCCATTCCATGTTGGAAAGGATGGGCTCCAAGCTCTGCGCAAAGCCCTGCGCCAAGTTGGAGCTGGACTCCTCCATGCTCTTTCTCATTATGTGCAGGCTTTCTGGCAGGCTTTCCAGTGCCCCATGCATTTGTTGGTGTACGCCCATCATCCGTCTTCTGTAGCCTGGCCCATCGAAGTCCTCATCTGACTCCTCTGCAGCAGATCTAGAGAGCGACCTCGCCCTCCAGCAAGTTGGCTCCTGTGGTATCCGTTCCCCCCGCCCCGAATCCTGCGCACTTGTGCTCGGTGTCTCACCACATGCAGATCCCTCCTCTAACCTAACCTCTAAAGGACGTGCAGTGTCAGTCTCTGACCTGGTGGAAGCAAGTGTCAGATCGAGTGACGGTGTGGCTTCAGTGTCCTCCTCCTCCTCCTCCTCCTCGGGTGCTGCCACGTGTTCCTGGGTATCTGCAATGGCAAAGGGAAACAGGTTGAGTTGTGGAGTGGGGCGAGGAGCAAGTAACAGGTGCGTGCTGACAGCATGTGCAGCACGGAGTCAGAAAAGATTATGGGAGGAGGGAGATGTGGAAAAGGAGAAGGAGCATTAGATATGCAGAAACCCCCTTGACCGGGACCTCCAGCGCGGCACGTTGTAATGGCTGCGGCGATGGCCCGCCCAATGATCTGCAGCACCGTCTCCTCTAGGGGGGTGAGGACGTGTAGACGTGACCGTCCAGTCTCAGGTCTCTCCTGCTGCTGGGTGTTATACGCCACCTTCTCCTGCAAGACAGAAGACAGTGTGTCAGTGAGTGTCCTGCTAGGTGTGTGGGTGATATGCCTGTCATGGTAGAATAGCTACCAGTTTGTGTGACTTGAGTGGTGGTTGTATAGC
Source organism: Heptranchias perlo (assembly GCF_035084215.1). Classification (NCBI taxonomy): domain Eukaryota; kingdom Metazoa; phylum Chordata; class Chondrichthyes; order Hexanchiformes; family Hexanchidae; genus Heptranchias; species Heptranchias perlo. Next base: position 143,385,920 of record NC_090325.1, read on the forward strand.
CTGCAAGTGTGGTATTATGTGCGGATGAGATGCAGCATTGCGTATGGATGGCAGTGTTTGTTGGTGGGTGGGTAGGTGACGGGAGCTGTCGTGCATGGAGTATTGGTGAGTTGGTAGGATGTGCCACTTGCCACTTGCATTCACTCACCACTCATGTCAAATCATTAAATTTCTTGCGGCACTGCACCCATGTGCGTGGTGCAATGCTCCTCGCATTCACCTCCTGTGCCACGGCTTGTCAATGCTTATGCAGCTGTAGTCTAGACAGTCTCCGGCCACCCTGCGGGTATGTGGCTGCCCTCCTTTGGTCCACACCTTCCACCAGGGCCTCCAGAACATCGTCGGAGAATCTTGGTGCCCGCTCTCTTGCTGGTGCAGCTACTCGTGATGAGATTCTTCCTTCTCCTTCTTGGCTGTGTATCTGCCATTGGAAATGTGCCTGCACCTTTAAGTAGTGCAGGCAGTTGATGACGTGCGCTGTCCACGCCCCATTTCCATCTTCCTCATTCTCCGTGCAGCCTCTCAACAGCGAGGGCTGCTCTTGCTGCACGGAGATTTCATGGTAAGTTACAGCCTGCCAACCTGAAAATAACCCATTTATCCCTATTCTCTGTTTTCTGTCCATTAACCAAACCTCTAATCCATGCTGATATATTATCCCCAACCCCATGGGCCCTTATCTTGTGTAACAATCTTTTGTGTGGCACCTTAACAAATGCCTTTTGAAAATCCAAATATACAACATCCACTGGTTCCCTTTATCTACTCTGCTAGTTACATCCTCAAAAAACTCTAATAAATTTGTCAAACACGATTTCCCTTTCATAAAACCATGTTGACTCTGCCTAATCATATTATGATGTTCGAAGTGCCCTGTTATCACTTCCTTAATAATGGATTCCAGCATTTTCCCGGCGACTGATGTCAGGCTAACTGGTCTGTAGTTCCCTGTTTTCTCTCTCCGTCCTTTCTTGAATAGCAGGGTTACATTTTCTAACTTCCAATCCGCTGGGACCATTCTAGAATCTAGGTAATTTTGGAAGATCATAACCAATGCATCCACTATCTCTGCAGCCACCTCTTTTAGAATCCTTGGATGTAGGCCAACAGGTTCAGGGGATTTATCGGCTTTTAGTTCACAGCGCTAACACTACAAAGTTCAGAGATTGCACAGCGCTAGCACTCTGGAATCCAGAGAATGCACAGCGCTAACACTACCGAGTTCAGATGGAAAGGAGTGAGGCCATATAGGGATTTCAAAATGAGGATGAGAATGTCTTCAGATGATGTTGCCAAGGGGCTGTATATAGATGAGAAATAGAATGGGGCTAAGGATAGATCCATGGGGGCCAACAGAGATTGAGGATGGGAAGAGAAGCCATTGCAGGAGATTTTCTGCCTTCTGACTGAATAGGTAATAGTGGAACAAAGCAAGGTCATTCCCACTCAGCTGGACAATGGAGGAGAGGCGTTGGAGATGGATGGTGTGGTTAACCATGTTTAAAAACTACTGAAATAAAGTTGAGGAGGGATAGTGCATCACGGCCACGGTCACAGAGGATGTCACTATTAACTTTGATTAGGGCTGAAACCTGATCGGAGAGATTCAAACATGGAGTTGCGAGAAAAACGGCAGGCAGGTATGGAGCCAATGAACAGTAGCATTGTCTTCTACTCCACAGCTGCAGTTAACGCACAGTGTCTTGGAATACAAGCGATAGCTGTTGGGAATTGCAGGCAACACAAACTGCACAGCGTCTTCTCTTCACTCCTACAGCGGCTCTGCCAGTTTGGTTATGTGTATCAGGTCCAGGGGATTTATCGCTACTCTCTGGAACGCTGCTCATCCTCCTTCCATTGATCCTTCGTTCAAAAAATAGAGATTGCAAGATAACTATGGATGAGCAAGGTCACTTGGCTCACCTTGAATCAAGTGTTAATCCCTCTTTATGTGAAGAATGATTTCTTGATATAATTCCTACATTTGAATCTATGTTGTTTTCTCCTATACTAGTGACCCTGCTTGCGGCTTTTCTCTGCATTGGCCACTGGACATCAGTAGCTCCCTTGTACCTCAGTGACCAGCACTGCACAAGGGAGGGAGTCACGGTGTGGTCTGAGCAGCAGACTGTCCACAACTTCCTCTGACATAAAGGCCTGGACTTTCCTTATGAAAACCACCCACTTCTGGGTGGTGGTCTGGCAAGTGAAGTGGGGCAGGGCACCTCAGCTCAAACTCCGCACCAGAGTTGGCCACCTCGATTTCTGCCATAATTTCCCTCCCATGACCTCTCTATGGCCCTGATCATTCAGCTGGCAGCGTACCAACCGGAATCAAATGAAGGGGGTAGGGGGCATGCCTAAATTCAAGCACACAGGGGAGCGATTCTGGAACACGAATTTGATCAGGAGTCATGTCTTTGTTGAAACTGTAATTTCTGAGCAGTCAAGGCTACTTTGTAATACTGCCTTCTATGTAAATAATAACTGTTGCCAGTACAGAAGTGACAACAGCTCTTATACCCTCCTCCTAATGCTTGGCTGGCGGCTACATTGATCTCCTGGACTGCCAGTCACCAGGGTCTTCCGCACTTCATGCCCTGCCTCCCTCATTGCAGATGTGGATTCTGGACTCCTCCAATTGTCCCGTTATCAGCACCACGAGAGAAGAGACTGTCTCCACTGCCTGCATCTGAGACCAATGCTCCTGAATCATTGACCTTTAACAGCCTAGGCCCCTGAGATCTTGGTCTTGGAATTGTAAGCTGAGGGCTCTTGCTTATAGAATCATAGAATCATAGAAAGGTTACAACATGGAAGGAGGCCATTCAGCCCATTGAGTCCAAGCGGCTCTATGCAAGAGCAATCCAGTTGGTCCCACTCACCTGCCTTATCCCTGTAGCCCTGCAATTTTTTTCCTTTCAAGTACTTATCCCAGTTCCCTTTTGAAGGCCATGATTGCATCTGTCCCTACCACTCCCTCTGGCAGTGCATTCCAGATCCTAACCACTCGCTGTGTGAAAAAGTTTTTCCTCATGTCAACTTTGGTTCTTGACCCTTCTGCCAATGGAAACAGTTTCTCTCTATCTACTCTGTCTAGACCCTTCATGATTTTGAATACCTCTATCAAATCTCCTCTCAACCTTCTCCGTTCCAAGGAGAACAACCCTACTATCCAGACTATCCACGTAAGTAAAGCCCCTCATTCCTGGAATCATTTTAGCACATCTCTTCTGCACACTCTTCCTACACTCTTCACATCCTTCCTAAAATGCGGTGCCCGGAACTGGACACAATACTGCAGTTGTGGTCGAACCAGTGTTTTATAAAGGTTCATCATGATTTCCTTGTTTTTGTACTCTGTGCCTCTATTTATAAAGCCCAGGATCCCGTATGCTTTTTTAACCGCTTTCTCAATCTACCCTGCCACCTTCAACGATTTGTGTTCATATACCCTCAGATCTCTGTTCCTGTACCCCTTTTAGAATTGTGCCCTTTAGTTTATATTGCCTCTCCTCATTCTTCCTACCGAAATGTATTGCCTCGCATTTTTCTGTGTTAAATTTCATCTGCTACGTGTCCACTCATGCCACCAGCCTGTCTATATCCTCTTGAAGTCTATCACTATCCTCCTCAGTTTACTACCCTTCCAAGTTTTGCACCATCTGCAAATTTGGACATTGTGCCCTGTACACCCAAGTCCAAATCATTAATATATATCAAGAAAAGCAGTGGTCCCAGTACCGACCCGTGGGGAACATCACTGTATGTCTTCCTCCAGTCCGAAAAACAATCGTTCACCACTACTCTCTGCTTCCTGTTACTTAGCCAATTCTGTATCCATGCTGCTACTGCCCCTTTTATTCCATGGGTTTCAATCTTGTTGACAAGCCTATTATGCGGCACTTTATCAAACGTCTTTTGAAAGTCCATATACACCACATCAACCGCATTGCCCTCATCTACCTTCTTTGTTACCTCATCAAAAAACTCTATCAAGTTTGTTAAACACGATTTGCTATTAACAAATTCATGCTGGCTTTCCCTAATCAATCCACATGATTACACCAGGTGACTGTTAATTCTGTCCCAGATTATCGTTTCTAAAAGTTTCCCCACCATCAAGGTTAAACTGACTGGCCTATAGTTGCTGGGTTCATCCTTACACCCTTTTTTGAACAAGGGTGTAACACTTGCAATTCTCCAGTCCTCTGGCACCATTCTCGTATCTAAGGATGTTTGGAAGATTATGGCCAGTACCTCCGCAATTTCCACCCTTACTTCCCTCAACAACCTGGGATGCAGCATTCCATCCGGACCGGGTAACTTATCTACTTTAAGTACAGCCAGCCTTTCTAGTACTTCCTTTTTATCAATTTTTAGCCCATCCAATATCTCAACTACATCTTCCTTTACTGAGACTCTGGCAGCATCTTCTTCTTTGGTAAAGACAGATGCAGAGTACTCATTTAGTTCCTCGGCCATGCCCTCTGCCTCCATGAGTAGATCTCCTTTTTGGTCCCTAATCAGCCCCAGCCCTCCTCTTACTACCCGTTTACTGTTTACATGCATATAGAAGACTTTTGGATTCCATTTTATGTTGGCCACCAGTCTATTCTCATACTCTGAATTATGTCACCTCTGCGGAGAGACAGAGGTCTGCTCAAATTTGCCTACCAGCTCCTCCTGCTCACTGCTGCTCTGGGATCCACCCAGTAATATCTGCTCTTTGCCAGTAATACCACCTCCCTAAATAGGTGTATCTGAGCTGTTGCTTGAGTAAACAAGATGCCATGACAGAATGGGTGGATTAGGTGCAGGAAGGGTCCTTCTGGAGGCACCAGGCTGCTCAGATGCTTCTTTCTCTAAGCATTTAGCACCTTTGAGGGATGCAAAGGATAATCAACTGACTTGTACGTCATAAGGTTGTGACGCTCTTCAGTATTGCAGTGTTTCCCTGCACTTCATCGAGAGCTGATTGCTGCCATTGTAAAGGCTTTATTGTGATTCTCACAGTATTTTGGCCCTTGCCCACCTGGAGTTGGGTGGTAATCGTTGAAGCTTCATGCATCAAGATACTAAGAGAACTCATTGAGGAGGCACAAAACTAATTCTGTGGTCAGGCAGAGGAGCAGCACATTAGCTATTTCCCAGGTTTAGGGACAAGCAGGTGAATTAAGTAGCTATGAGAACTGGTCAGTCTGGCAAGCTAGGCCCTACTCTATGAAGGGTTGCATGGCACCAATTTGTGCCAGTCATTGTGAACCTGGAGTCACACATGGCGCACTGTCAGCATGATCTGTAAAAACTCCCACGAAACTCCTGTCTGCTGGAGGAGTGAGGCCTCCACATTAAGCAGCCGCCCATCTCTCTTTGACTCTGAAAACACTCCATGCCAGGCCAACCCAGCAATTGGCTTGTGGGCCCCTTCAAATATTTGACCCCATGAATGGGCACGGCAAGATCATGCGGGATTCTGTAGCCATTTCTCTGAGACTGAATTTGACAAATCCACTGCATTGACTATTTTACATAATTTGAGCTACAAGGTTGGTTTTGTGAGTCGTATTTCATTCAACAAGAACGGGTGAGGATGATGTAATTGGAAGTGACATCACTAGCGGAGCCGTAGATTTTTAGCATGCGCTGAGAGTGATGTCATCGGATGGCCCGGCACATGTGCAGGAGGACGTCACGGGCCGATGGAAACCCACACTGTCACTAATCACTCCATCAAACTAAACACTCTGGGAGAGAGTTGTGGTGACTGATGGGGCACCGTGTGTGTCATGAATTGTTTTCAGGTTTATTGGGTAGAAAGTGGGGGCGGTGGGTCGCTATTTACATTACGAAGTGAATAGGGACACTGTTTCCTAACTTCCGGATTTCGGGCCATCCAATGACGTTACTTGCCAAGTGGTGAAGCAGAACACTGCAGATCGCTGTGCGTGTATTAAATAAATAGTGCTTGCTAGACAAAGAAGTCTGATAGACTAATAAGGCAATTTGCAGAGCAAATGACAAAATGATATATGTACAACACATCAATTTATTATGGCTGACAGATCTATCAAAAGCTCTTTTACCAAAGTATAACTGCAGCTATGGTACATGAGAACATAGAAAAACTATTAGTTTCTTAGATTACTTGAATAAATTATTTGTCAAAGGTGACTATAGTCTTGACTAAGCAACGTAATAGCTACAGTATTTACGTGGTGGAAGATTTGATAATGGTAGAAATCTGAAGTCCCCTGAGAGCTCAGTGGTTAATTGTACTAAGTGATACAGTATTTAGCCATACTGGCCAGGAAGGACTCGGGTTCAGTCAATAGTTTTCTCGCACATAACAGAGGTGGGACTGACCATGCCTGGCCTAGGGAGGGAAAAATCAGGCAGGGTTCCCTGTGCTGATTGTTAACCAGTGATCCATGCTGGGAATGCATAGTATAGACATTGCAAGAGGATCGGATTGAACGTGACCAGGATATTCCCCATTATTGAACAGTCTGCTGAGATTCGCTATCTCCACTCATACTTAACAACAATAACTTGCATTTAGATAACACCTCAACATAAAAAATCCCAAAGAGCTTCACAGAGGCACAATCAAAAAATTGGACACTGAGCTAAAGAAGAATAGATTAGGAGGGGTGACCAAAATCTTGGTGAAAGTGATGGGTTTTAAGAGGATCTTAGATGTGACGGGACATGGGTGGCAAATGGAATGGTGGATGCACAAGAGGTTGAAGTCACAGGGGTGGAGAGTTCGGAGAGGGTTGTAAAGCTGATGGAGGTTACAAAGATAGAATGGGGTGAGGCCATGATGAGATTTAAATATGACAATGAGCATTTTAAATTGGGGGATTGGGTGCCAGTGTAGTAATCAAGGACAGGGTGATGGGCGAGCGGGAATTGGTGCGGGATGGGATACTAGCAGTAGAGTTTTGGATGAACTGAAGTTTATTGAGGTTGGAGGATGGCATGCCGGTCTGGTTCAGGCTGAGGCAGTGGCTGAGGAAGAGGATGGATTTGATGCCAAGCATACAGCAGGGGCCGAAAATGATAGCTTTAGTCTTCCCAATGTTTAGCTGGAGGAAACTGTGGACAGAGTCTGACAAGGCAGAGGCAATGGAGGAGTCGAGAGAGATGATGGAGAGGTAGAGTTGGGTTTCATCAGTGTATATGTGGAAGGTGACCCCATATCTGTAGATGATGTCAGTAAGAGATGAAGATCCGGATTCTTTCCCCTCAGTCTGGTTCAGTAATAACTGAAGTCGAGTACATTTTAAAATTCAACACATCTTTAATAGCAGGGTTCTTAGTCTGCAGCATTGATTTGGACTCCTGATAGAGTCCCTCTATGCTGGCAGAGCAAGAACAAAAACATACAGAAATCCACACGTTTTTATACAAATCAATAGGGTTGGAACATACTTAACGAGGGTCAACACCAATCATAAGCCGGGCACAGGTTGCCATGCGGGGTTACATTATTTCCGGCCAATCATAAATCGTCCATGTGCTGATCATGCTGCTGTTAGACATCAAAGGGGATACTTCCTCACCTTCCAACTTGGAATGTTCTTCCCTGTCCCTTCTGTTCCTTATCTCCCAACCTGGAATGTCTTTCAACTTTGGCTAAGCTCGTTACCTATATTGATCTGCCATAAACATGGAGACATTCAGACCAGTCCTTGACTCACATCAAAGACCTATCATTGATAAGACAATGCAGGCCTGCTGACTAAGCAAACATATGGCCCAGCAGGAGGGCCAGGCCACTTGTATCAATCTCAGTTACTAACTAATTAACCCTTTCTAACCATTTTGCATTCTGCTTCTTTGCCACGTAGGCATTTTAATATTTTACCGAAAACTGACCATGTAGGGATTCTCAGAGACAGCATATAGATGACGAAGAGGAGGGCACCAAAGATGATGTTGGAGTGGGTAGCGATCCAATATTAGAGATGCTCTGGCTACAGTCAGATAGGTGAGAGTGAAACCAAGTGAGGGCAGTCCCACTAAGCTGGACAATGGAGGAGAGATGTTGAATGAATTAAGTGTGGTTGGCTGCAGAGAGGCCAAGGAGGATGAGGAGGGATAATGTAACATTGTCACAGTCACAGAGATGGTCATTCATGACTTTGGTTATCATCTTTTTGGTGCTGTGGGAAGGACGGAATCCTGATTGAAGGGTGAAGGGATTCAACCATGAAGTTGCTGGAAACATGGCCATGGATCTGGGAGATGACAACACAATCAAGGAAAGGAAGAATGGGAGGTTAAAGATGGGGCAGTAATTTGCGAAGGCAGAATATCTGTAGGTTTTTGGTGTTTATATAGCAGCGCCATATCAAATTATGTCAAGCTCTTTACAATGAATTTGTACAGTGACTGTTATGTAGACACATAACAGAGTGTTTACTTGGGTGAGATACAGAAAGATTCCAGGATCCATAGCACCATACTGCAATATCAATCATCGTATTCAGGAAAACAAGGAAAAACATGTTTAAAACATTTAAGACATGATGGGCTGGACTTTCTTCTTTGCACTGGTTTTGTGGTGAGGCAGGATTTGCACCGCTACCCCAACACCACTATGTCCCTGGCCCAATTTCCTAGCTCAGGGCTGTTTATTCACATACAGCAGGCTCTCAGCAGGACCCTCACCACCAAGAGGGAACTCACTTCAGCCGAGGCACAAAATCCAGCCGATGCTACAACAGGACTGCTGTGATTTAAAGGGGGCAGAAGAGCCCTGAAGAGGATTCCAAGAATTTTTTTCTGGCCTCGGTCTTAGAATCACAGAATGATACAGCATAGAAGGAGTCCATTTGGCCCATCATGCCTGTGCCGGCTCTTTGAAAGTGCTATCCAATTAGTCTCACTCCCCTGCCCTCTCCCCATAGCCCTGTAAATTTTTCTCCTTCAAGTATTTACCCAATTCCTTTTTGAAAGTTATTATTGAATCTGCTTCCACCACCCTTTCGGACAGTGCATTCCAGATCATAACAACACGCTGCGTAAATTTTTTCCCTCATGTCACCTTTGGTTCTTTTACAATTACCTTAAATCTGTGTCCTCTAGTTACTGATCCTTCTGCCACTGGAAACAGTTTCTCCTTATTTACTCTATCAAAACCGTTCACGGTTTTGAACACCTCTATCAAGTCTCCCCTTAATCTTCTCTGTTCTAAGGAGAACAACCCCAGCTTCTAGTCTCACCACATAACTGAAGTTCCACGTCCCTGGTACCATTCTAGTGAATCTCCTCTGCATCCTGTCCCCTTCATAAAGTGTGGTGCCCAGAATAGAACACAATACTCCAGCGGGGCCTAACCAGTGATTTATAAAGGTTTAGCATAACTTCCTTGCTTTTGTACTCTATGCCTCTATTTATAAGCCCAGGATCCCATATGCTGTTTTAACAGCCTTCTCAACTTGTCCTGCCACCTTCAAAGATTTGTATATGTGCACCCTGAGGTCTTTCTGTTCCTGGACCCCCTTTAAAATTGTAGCCTTTAATTTATATTGCTTCTCCTCATTCTTCCTACCAAAATGAATCACTTCACGCTTCTCTGCCTTAAATTTAATCTGCCACGTGTCTGTGTATTTCATCAGTCTGTCTATGTCCTCCCGAAGTCTGTTACTATCCTCCTCCCTGTTTACGACATTTCTGAGTTTCGTGTCGTCTGCACACTTTGAAATTATGCCCTCTATACCCAAGTCCAGGTCATTAATATAATCAGAAAGAGCAGTGGTCCTTGAAAATTGGTGACCATCTGCAACAACACTCTCCCAGTACAGTGTGTGCAGATCAAGAAGCAGTTACCTGTCCCTAATAAATGAGCAATGTGTGTAAAGTCTGAGGCTATTCAATTAGCTGCTTACAATCTTGTGCCATTTCCATATTGACAAGTTTTAGTGACAGTCTTAGGGACCACTGCCCTCCCTCTGATAGTCAAAGTAACAACAGAACTCAATTCCTATACCGATGGCACACTGGTATCTTCTAGGTAACGATAGGGGCATCGTGTGGGGAGATTACTATGTGGTCCATAGAGGCATTAAACAGGTGACTAAGGCATTGTTTTACCATGTCCACCAGCATATCAAATTTGACACAAAACTGAACCTGCCAGTCTAAAGGTAGCAGGTCTTCTACCTATTTTCACAGTCTCCCAGGGTTCAGGGAATAATCGGTTGCACCCATGTAGTCCTTTGGACACTGACCAGCAAAACTATGGCATATGTAAATTGAATGGGCTTTCACTCTTTTAATATGGAGATGCTGGGGGAAAAATTTGACGGGGCCCATCTTCGAGCACGGATAGCGTGATCCGCTATTACCCCACGCCCAATGGCCCCTACGCAGGCAGCATGTGAATTTCGAGCTGCCTGCTACTTACCATGATATCTCCGTGCAGCCAGCGCTATCTGCGCAGCCAAGAGGCTGCACGGAGAATGAGGAAACCGGAAATGGTGCGCGCTCTGCGCACGTCATCGGCAGCCTGAACTTCTTAAAGGTGCAGGTGCACATTTTAAATGGGACATGCACAGTCCACTAGGAGGAGGGAAAGATGGCCGCAAGGATGGCAGGACCGGCGCAAGAGAGGCCCCCACGCTTCTCTGATGATGCACTGGAGGTCCTGGTGGAAGGGGTGGGCCAAAGGAGGGCCAACATGTACCTGCAGGGTGGTAGGGGACCCTCCGGACTGCAGCTCCGCAGGCATTGGCAGGCTGTGGTGCAGGAAGTCAACACCAGGAGGGTGGCACCACGCACATGGGTTCAGTGCCGAAAGAAGTTCAATGATTTGACACGAGTGGTCAAGGTGAGTGAATGCAAGTGTCAAGTGGCACATCCAACCAACTGCACCACTGGTCCATGTGACACACCTCCCCCTCCCCCACACACCAACAAACACTGCTCATCCATACGCAATGCTGCACTTCACATGCTGCATCTCACCCGAACATAGTACCACACTTGCAGGCCACACAACCACCACTCACAGGTCACACACACTGGCAGCTATTCGACCACAACAGGCACATCACCCACACACCTTGCAGGATACTCACTGACACACTGTCCTCTGTCTTGCAGTACAAGGTGGCGCATAACAGTCGGCACCAGAAGAGACCTGAGGGTGGACGGGGACACTTACACGTCCTCACCCCCCTAGAGGAGACAATGCTTTGGATTATTGGGCGGGCTGTCGCTGCAGTCGTCACAACATGCCGCTCTGGAGGTCCCCATGAAAGGGGTCTCTGCATATCTAATGCTCCTTCTTGTTTCCCACATCTCCCTCCTCCCATAATCTTTTCTGACTCACGTGCTGCAGACGCTGCCGGCACGCACCTCTTACTTGCTCCTCTCCCCGCTCCACAACTCGACCTGTTTTCCTTTGTCATTGCAGATACCCAAGAACATGTGGTGACACCGTCTGAGGAGGAGGAGGAGGAGGAGGAGGAGGAGGACGACACTGAACCCACACAGTCACTCGATCTGACACTCGCTTCCACCAGCTCAGAGACTGACACTGCGCGTCATTTAGAGGCTAGTTTAGAGGCGGGATCGGCACGTGGTGAGACACCGGGCATAAGTGCGCAGGAGCCGGGGCGGGGGGAACGGATACCAAAGGTGCCAGCTCACCGTAGCGTGAGGTCACTCACTAGTTCTGCTGCAGAGGAGTCAGATGAGGACTTCAATGGGCCAGGCTACAGAAGGCGGCTGATGGACGTACACCACCAAATGCTTGGGGCACTGGAAAGTCTGCCAGAAAGCTTGCGCACAATGAGAAGGGGCATGGAGGAGTCCAGCTCCAACTTGGCACCGAGCTTTGCGCAGAGCTTGGAGCCCATCCTTTCCAACACGGAATGTGTGGTCACCTCCATCAGCACACCTGTGGAACCCACCATGACGCAACGCCTGATGGCCAATGTCGTGGCTTCAATTGCAGCGCAAACCAATGTCATCAAAGGTCTACAAGCTACGGTTGCTGCTAACACTGCTGCAGTGGAAGCTCAGACTGTTGCTATCGTGGCTCTGGGGACCACTATTGTCTCTGGGGCCTGTACTTCAGCAATCCGTTCTCCAGCTGATCACCAGGATTGCTGAGGCACTGCCCCTGGAGAGTGGCAGTGGCGCCATGGCAGTCGGACCTGCTGTCCTCTCTCAGGACGACAGTATTCCTGCTCCCACCCCTGCCACTCCGCCAGTGCCCTTGTTGTTGCCTCTCGGCCAGCCAGGCCAGACTGCTGCAGCCCATGCTGAGATGGTAGAGTCTGAAGCCGGGCCCGCCCGGCCCAGAGCTGTTCGAGGTCGTCCTCTGAGGCCATCTGCATGCTGCTCCATTGAAGGCCCCCAGCCTCCCACCACCCATGCTCCAGCCACTGGGGAAGCACCTTGTAAGAGCACTAGGATAGGTAAAGGCACACGAACAACAGGCACTAAGGCAATGCACAAGGATGAATAGTTGTGTTCTGTTTCCATAATTTCATTTATACATTGATAAATGTGACTTTGAATTTGTATTTGGTGTTGGTTTTTATTTGTGCAATGAGCTTAAGTGGAAACCAACGTGCAATCAGATGGAGGGCGATTTTTTTTTATTCGTTCATGGGGTGTGAGCATCGCTGGCAAGTCCAGCATTTATTACTAATCCCTAATTGCCCTTGAGAAGGTGGTGGTGAGCCGCCTTCTTGAACCGCTGCAGTCGGTGTGGTGAAGGTTCTCCCACAGTGCTGTTAGGAAGGGAGTTCCAGGATTTTAACCCAGCGACGATGAAGGAACGGCGATATATTTCCAAGTCGGGATGGTGTGTGACTTGGAGGGGAACGTGCAGGTGGTGTTGTTCCCATGTGCCTGCTGCCCTTGTCCTTCTAGATGGTAGAGGTCGTGGGTTTGGGAGGTGCTGTCGAAGAAGCCTTGGTGAGTTGCTGCAGTGCATCCTGTGGATGGTACACACTGCAGCCACGGTGCACCGGTGGTGAAGGAAGAGAATGTTTAGGGTGATGGATGGGGTGCCAATCAAGCGGGCTGTTTTGTCCTGGATGGTGTCGAGCTTGTTGAGTGTTGTTGGAGCTGCACTCATCCAGGCAAGTGGAGAGTATTCCATCACACTCTTGACTTGTGCCTTGTAGATGGTGGAAAGGCTTTCGGGAGTCTAGAGGTGAGTCACTCGCCGCAGAATACCCAGCCTCTGACCTGCTCTTGTAGCCACAGTATTTATGTGGCTGGTCCAGTTAAGTTCCTGGTCAATGGTGACCCCCAGGATGTTGATGGTGGGGGATTCGGTGATGGTAATGCCGTTGAATGTCAAGGGGAGGTGGTTAGACTCTCTCTTGTTGGAGATGGTCATTGCCTGGCACTTGTCTGTCGTGAATGTTACTTGCCACTTATCAGCCCAAGCCTGGATGTTGTCCAGGTCTTGCTGCATGCGGACATGGACTGCTTCATTATCTGAGGGGTTGCAAATGGAACTGCACACTGTGCAATCATCAGCGAACATCCCCATTTCTGATCTTATGATGGAGGGAAGATCATTGATGACGCAGCTGAAGATGGTTGGGCCTTGGACACTGCCCTGAGGAACTCCTGCAGCAATGTCCTGGGGCTGAGATGATTAGCCTTCAACAACCACTACTATCTTCCTTTGCGCTAGGTAGAACTCCAGCCACTGGAGAGTTTTCCCCCTGATTCCCATTGACTTCAATTTTACTAGGGCTCCTTGGTGCCACACTTGGTCAAATGCTGCCTTGATGTCAAGGGCAGTCACTCTCACCTCACCTCTGGAATTCAGCTCTTTTGTCCATGATTGTCTATTTGATTGTTTTGTGGGAGCGGAAAGGTGGGGAGTGTAGGACTGTTGGTGTGTTGGGGTATGTAGTTGACATTATTGATAAGAGATTGAGTAGACTCGGCCTGTATTCTCTAGAATTTAGAAGAATGAGAGGTGATCTCATTGAAACATACAAAATTCTTACAGGGCTCGACAGGGTAGATGCAGGGAGGATGTTTCCTCTGGCTGGGGAGTCTAGAACCAGGGGTCATAGTCTCAGAAGAAGGACTGAGATGAGGAGAAATTTCTTTACTCAGAGGGTGGTGATTCTTTGGAATTCTCTACCCCAGAGAGCTTTGGAGACTCTGTCATTGAGTACATTCAAATCAGAGAGTGATAGATTTCAAGATATTAAAGGCATCAAGGGATATGGGGATGGTGCAGGAAAATGGCGTTGAGGTAGAAGATCAGCCATGATCTTGTTGAATGGCGGAGCAGGCTCGAGGGGCCGGATGGCCTACTCCTACTTCTATTTCTTACATTCTTATGATAGCGGGCACGAATCAGGCGAGCACTCAGAGCCCTTGCAAACAAGGCGTGAGGTCCCTGTTGCACCCTTGCGTCTTCCTCCACTTTCTCTTCTGGTACCCCCTCCTCTTCCTCCTCAACCTTCTCCTCCTGCACCTCGGGCTCAGGGTCTTCTCTGATCATCGGTGCCAAAGGCTGGTCCCTCATCATGGTGAGGTTGTGCAGCATGCAGCATATTACCACAAATCTGCCTACCCGCTCAGGGGAGTACTGTAGGGCTCCTCCAGACCGGTCCAGGCAGCGGAAGCGTTGTTTGAGGAGGCCTATGATGTGGCTCCACAATGTTGCATGTGGCAGTATGTCTCTCATTATAGGCCTGCTGTGCATGTATGCGTGGGTTCCTTACTGGAGTCATGAGCCACGGCGTGAGGGGATAGCCCTTGTCGCCCAGTAGCCAGCCTTTGACTTGCTGAGGCGGGTGAAAGATAGCTGGCACATTGGACTGCGGCATGACGAAGGCATTGTGACTGCTCCCAGGTTGCCGGCATTGACCTCCATGATTCGATGCATGTGGTCGCACACTAGCTGCACATTCAGGGAGTGGAAACCCTTTTGGTTGACGAAGACGGCCAAGTTGATATGTGAGGCATGCAGGGCAATGTGCGTGCACATTGCACCATGGGGAAGCCAGCAATGTGAGCAAACTCCCATGCTCACTCATTCTGCTTGCCTCTGTGAAGAGGGAAGGTGATGAACTTGTTCCTCATCTGGTACAGTGCGTCTGTGACCTCCCTTATGCATCAGTGCACTGCAAACTGCAAGATGTTGCACATGTCGCCAGCGGGGGCCTGAAATGATCCTGAGCCATAGAAATTCAGCGCGACGGTGGCCTTCACAGTTACAGGCAATGCTGTCCTCACCCTGCTCTGAGACTGCAGTTGTGGTCACACCAGTTGACAGATCTCAGTGATGGCTTCCTTGGTGAACTTCAGGCGTCGGATGCAATCCTCCTCGGTTATGTTGAGGTATGAGAATTGGTCCTGGAAGACCCTCATTGGATACGGCCTCCTGCTCAATGTCCTGCACCTCCTCGGCCTCCCTCTCTTCGCAACTTGACCTGCTGTGCATGGCCCTCTGCATGCTCCCAGTCATGCTCAATGCCCAGTGGGAGCCCTAGCAGACCACCAATGGTTGCCAGGAGTGTTGTTCAACCATGGTTGTAACTTTCCGAACCGTAAAGAAGTACCTGCCAAACCACTCTCAAATGTACTGTAGGAACTCTCAGTAAGTATAGGGAGCTTCAAAAAACACTTCCTATTCCACCAGAAGCAATAATCCAGCAACTAACCTGTAAATCCTGCATGGTCCCTTTAAATAGCACTGGTGGGCTGTCCTCCAGGTACTCCAAGACATGTTCAGGTGTGCGTGGTTATGACTGTGCGTTGAGTTGAGCGTTAAGGTCCAAAATGATGTCTATCACTTTAAATCAGCATTGCACACTGATTGCACGCATTTTGTCCTTACTTTACATGCTTCCGGCATTCGGTATTTGCGCATGCGCTAACTCCTATACCAAGATGGCGTCCAGCGCACGTCACGCTGGAAACTTGTGTGCGCAGCCAAGACGCCATCTTGGATGTTCAAGAGGCTCAATTTAGCGGCCGCTATGTCACCACCAACTTTATAATGCACACCACTTCCTGCTTCCTTGGGAGTGGCCATTCATCCTGCACCAATTCAACATTGCTGAGCTCTTCAAGGGAGAGTGAAGGTCCAACAGCTGGTAAATGGGATATACAGGTTATGTGTTGCAACCTTTGCTCAAGCACCTGAACATCTTGGGCAGAGAAGTAGCTGCCCGGCTATTAAAATTGGGCAGCAGGAGGACGCCGCCAGGGACTCGGTAAAGTAAGTGCTCCGAGAGGGGAATCCCGGTTGGGGTGGGGGGGTAAACCCAGGTCAGAGGGGGCCCAAGGTTTCCTTGTGAGGCCTGGAGGAGCCTGGCCCACCAGTAAACTTAACATTTTAATTTACTGGACTTCTTCTAGCTCTGGTTCCTGTTCCCGGCAGATTTGGCCTGGCGGAGAAGCCACCAGTATTCCCCTGTTCAGGCCTCAGGTTTAGGTGGTAGATCGAGCCCCAGTGATGTTACCGGAGCCTGATCTGCATATTTAAAGAGGCCTCTTCAGCTTGGGGCGGGTGTCCTTGCAGCCTGAAATTGCAGTTAACCAGATCGGAGTGGGAAAGGAGTGGGTAAGTCTCCCACTCCATTTTAACTGCCTTTCCACCTGGTATTATGGCAGGCGAGGGGAATTAAAATCGACCCCAGTGTCTCTTTTAAAACAAATAAAGTCCTGAAGCCACATTGACTGCCCTAGCTTGGATCACACATCTGTGAGCAAAAACTTCAAGGGGGAGCACCTTACCAGCTCCCAGCATGTGTAGCAACACAGCCAGGTAGAGAAGCAGTAAAGATTTTAGACTACCAGTCTAGGTTAAATGCTTCCCTACCCTTTGAAGTCATGGCTGTGTCAAATGAAGATCAAAAGATATATTTCACCATTAATCAAAACTGTCAATCAACGTAGGGTTCAAAGGCACAAGGATTGCATAGTAGTTTCCTGATTCAATTTTTAATA
Organism: Heptranchias perlo; assembly: GCF_035084215.1. Taxonomy (NCBI): domain Eukaryota; kingdom Metazoa; phylum Chordata; class Chondrichthyes; order Hexanchiformes; family Hexanchidae; genus Heptranchias; species Heptranchias perlo. The sequence goes on from NC_090325.1 coordinate 143,402,879, forward strand.
TCTCTTGAACAAAGCAAAACCACCAAAATGGGTGAGAGTCCTCCCCCCTCGCCGGTGGAATGACCAATACAGATAATGCTTGTCATCTGCAATAAGTGTTAAGTAATCTGCATAAACAGAGGTCAGACAGCTTCCTTTGAAGTGGCATCTACATACGAGATAGGGTTATGTATCTCATATACAGACAGACAGGCAGGAGCTAGCTGCAAAATTTGCTCATCTTAACCCAGTTAAAAGTAAACATAAAAAAAATAAATTGTCAAGCTTCTTAACTCCAAAACAAGACAGATCTCCCTGCATTTTACCAGTAATGATCATGTGTGGATATACAGAACAAGCATAGGCAGCCACTATCTGTTAATTAGTGACAGTGTTTATTTAACTGTAATGTGCATCACTGATAATAAAAGAAAGACTTGCATTTATATAGCAGCTTATCATAGGCCTGAAAAACATCCCAAAGCGCTGGACATGAGTTATTTTTGAAATACATTCACAGTTGTTATGTAGTCATATCAGGGGTGATTTTAGCCCTCAAGAACGGGTGGGTTGGGGGCGGGTGGGAGTTTAACATAACAACTTTTCAGAGCAGGACCACTTCCCGGATCCAATGCGCCCACTTCTGGGTTTAACTCAGGCAGGTTTGTATGCATGTGCACAACAGGAAGTCCCGCCCCCACTTAAAGCCGGCAGACAGATACTTAAAGGGGCAATGTACCTCATTGAAATACTTGAGGTACTTAATTTTTTGTGTATTACAAAAGCAAAATAAATTTAACTTTACCTGTTCAGGTTTCCCATCGCTTCCGATTCACGCCAGATGAAAGCAGGCGGGAAGGGCCGGATCCATCAGGTGAGTGCTTTTATTGCACTACTGGTGGGCCCAGAGGAGCAGGAGTGCTTCTTCCAGGCCCAACATGCACACCTCGATCGGCCGACCCCCCACCAATGCTTGTCCACCTCCACCACCCCCCCCCGATCCCCAATGCTGGCTGACCCCCCCTCCCGATCCCCAATGCTGGCTGAACCCCCCTCCCGATCCCCGATGCTGGCTGACCCCCCTCTCCTGATCCCCGATGCTGGCTGACCCCCCTGTCCCGATCCCCGATGCTGGCTGACCCCCCCCCCCCGATCCCCGTGCTGGCTGAGGCCCCCTCCCGATCCCCGATGTTGGCTGACCCTCCCCTCCCGATCCCCGATGCTGGCTGACCCCCTCTCCCGATCCCTGATGCTGGCTGACACCCCCTGATCCCCAATGCTGGCTGATCCCCCCCCGATCCCCGATGCTGGCTGACCCCCCTCCCGATCCCCGATCTGGCTGACCCCCCTCCCGATCCCCAATGCTGGCTGACCCCCCTCTCTCGATCCCCGATGCTGGCTGACCCCCCCCCGATCCCCAATGCTGGCTGACCCCCCTCTCCCGATCCCCAATGCTGGCTGACCCCCCTCTCCCGATCCCCGATGCTGACTGACCCCCCCCCCCCGATCCCGGATGCTGGCTGACCACCCCCCTCCCGATCCCCGATGCTGGCTGAACCCCCTCTCCCGATCCCCGATGCTGGCTGACCACCCCCCGATCCCCGTGCTGGCTGACCCCATCCCTCCCGATCCCCGATGTTGGCTAACCGCCCCCTCCCGATCCCCAATGCTGGCTGACCCCCCCTATCCCGATCCCTGATGCTGGCTGACCCCCTCTCCCGATCCCGGATGCTGGCTGACCACCCCCCTCCCGATCCCCGATGCTGGCTGACCCCCCCCGATCCCCGATGCTGGCTGACCCCCCTCTCCCGATCCCCGATGCTGGCTGACCCCCCCCGATCCCCGTGCTGGCTGACCCCCCCCCTCCCGATCCCCAATGCTGGCTGACCCCTCCTCTCCCGATCCCTGATGCTGGCTGACCGCCCCCCCTCCCGATCCCCGATGCTGGCTGACCCCCCCTCCCGATCCCCAATGCTGGCTGACCCCTCCTCTCCCGATCCCCGATGCTGGCTGACCCCCCCCTCCCGATCCCCGATGCTGACTGACCCCCCCCCTCCCGATCCCCGATGCTGGCTGACCCCCCCCCCCGATCCCCGTGCTGGCTGAGGCCCCCTCCCGATCCCCGATGTTGGCTGACCCCCCCCCCTCCCGATCCCCGATGCTGGCTGACCCCCTCTCCCGATCCCTGATGCTGGCTGACACCCCCTGATCCCCGATGCTGGCTGATCCCCCACCCCGATCCCCGATGCTGGCTGACCCCCCCTCCCGATCCCCGATCTGGCTGACCCCCCCTCCCGATCCCCAATGCTGGCTGACCCCCCTCTCTCGAGCCCCGATGCTGGCTGACCCCCCCCGATCCCCAATGCTGGCTGACCCCCCCCTCCTGATCCCTGATGATGGCTGACCCCCCCTCCCGATCCCCAATGCTGGCTGACCCCCCTCTCCCGATCCCCGATGCTGGCTGACCCCCCTCTCCCGATCCCGGATGCTGGCTGACCCCCCCCCCCGATCCCCGTGCTGGCTGACCCCACCCCTCCTGATCCCCGATGTTGGCTAACCGCCCCCTCCCGATCCCCAATGCTGGCTGACCCCCCTCTCCCGATCCCCGATGCTGGCTGACCCCCCTCTCCCGATCCCCGATGCTGGCTGACCCCCCCCGATCCTCGTGCTGGCTGACCCCCCCCCCCTCTCCCGATCCCCGATGTTGGCTAACCGCCCCCTCCTGATCCCCAGTGCTGGCTGACCCCTCCTCTCCCGATCCCGGATGCTGGCTGACCATCCCCCTCCCGATCCCCGATGCTGGCTGACCCCCCCCCCCCCGATCCCCGATGCTGGCTGACCCCCCTCTCCCGATCCCCGATGCTGGCTGACCCCCCCCGATCCCCGTGCTGGCTGACCCCCCCCCCTCCCGATCCCTGATGTTGGCTAACCCCCCCCCCTCCCGATCCCCAATGCTGGCTGACCCCTCCTCTCCCGATCCCTGATGCTGGCTGACCGCCCCCCCTCCCGATCCCCGAAGCTGGCTGACCCACTCTCCTGATCCCTGATGCTGGCTGACCCCCCTCTCCCGATCCCCGATGCTGGCTGGCCCCCCTCTCCCGATCCCCGATGCTGGCTGACCCCCCCCGATCCCCGATGCTGGCTGAACCCCCCCTCCCGATCCCCGATGCTGACTGACCCCCCCCTCCCGATCCCCGATGCTGGCTGACCCCCCCCTCCCGATCCCCGATGCTGGCTGACTCCCCCCCACAATCCCCGATGCTTCCGGGTTCCCCATGCGAATACCTACGGACATGCGGCCTACCCGGCTCCGAGATAAATCATGCCCATGGTGTCTCTATGCATTTAATAGAGAATATGTACATAACTGTGATGTGTGAATAAGTGCAAAGATTTTATATGTAACACAATGGGAGTAAGTGCTACCGAACTGCTTTAGGTGTCAGCCGCGGCTCAGTGGTAGCATTCTAACCTCTCAGTCAGAAGGTTTTGGGTTTAAGTGCCACTCCAGAGACTTGAACATATTATCCAGATTGACACTTCAGTGCTGTGCTGAGAGGGTGCTGCACTGTCGGAGGTGCTGTCTTGTGGATGAGATGTTAAACCAAGGCCCCGTCCTCCCTCTTAGGTGGACGTAAAAGATCCCATGGCATTATATCGAAGGGGGGGCAAAGGAGTTCACCCCGGTGCCCTGGCCAATATTTATTCATCAGCCAACACCTTAAAAAAAAGATTTTCTAGTCATTAACACATTGCTATTTGTGGGATCTTGCTGTGTGCAAATTGGCTGCCACATTTCCTACATTACAACAGTGACTACACTTCAAAAGTTCTTTGTTGGATGGAAACCGCTTTGGGGGGTCCTAAGGTTGTGGAAGGCGCTATGTAAATGCAAGTCTTTCTTTTCTGTCTCACCCCAGCCTGATCTGCCTCCTTGTCCATCTCCCATCTGTGCGTCTGGTGACTCCTGCTCTCACAGTCAGAAGTGAAGAGGAAACGGGTGTACCCCACCTCCCCTCTAACGTGAAATAATTCTATTCCTACTACAGGGAATAGATGGCATCCACCCTACAGGGGAGATTGGGAATAGGCCCACCTCCCGTCAACTATTTTGTTAATTTTGTATTTAGAACTTGATGACCACTTTCCCAGATGTACAGAGACAGCAGGAAGCTGAGACTGCAGATCAAGAAATCACAGGCACGTTCCCCACCATTTCCCGGCCTTTAAAATGGATGCATTCGGAAAATTGGCCCATTGATTCTGTGCTTTTATTGCTCCTGTTTTCATTCAGAGGTGTATTCACAAAACAGAGTGAAATAGTTTTTGCTGAGGCACTGAAACCACAGGCATTCACCACATCCACTGTTTACATGTCCCTCTGTGGTTAATAAAAAAACAGACAGTGGAATAAGTTTCACAGAGCTCGGACTGTCTCCCTCGTCAGAGAGGCTTGGGCTTTAAATGATGGGCTTCAATTTGCATTCCGTGCACAGACTAGGTCCTCCAGTAGATCGAGGGTACATTGAGGAGAATAAACACTGTACTGTTGCCTTTCTCATTCTTTCTTGATCATCTATCTGTTGGTGGATGAAGGTAGATTGTAAAGAACATTTGAATATTCTCAGATGGAACATTTCCCAACAATTCTCAAACGGAGCAGCTTTGTAATCTCATTACTCAGAGCCCACATGACTTCTTTATTTAACAAGGTTGTTTTATGCCCTTTTGTTTAAAAAAAGGTTTTTATTAGCTCCACTGATATATAGGGCGTCTAGACTGAGAGCAGCTACAGTACAGTAGTCAGTGGAGAATGTCACCTAAGAGAGTTTGTGGTGGCTTTGACCTTGAAATACTCCTATATGTATGTGTAAGGTAGGCCTGCTTTTTGCTTGTTTTTTTTTAACGTGTGTTTTTCACTTTCTTAATTTCATTCAGCACTTTTTGGGGGGGTGGAATTTGAACCTGTTCGATGCACGGTATCAAGTGTGTCCATGTTTTTTGAGAGATAGAAACTAGCAACAACCAGAGAGATAGACACTAGCAACAGTAAGAAGTTTGGAGGGACAGCAGGGAACAACTGTTAATTTAAATACTCATGCTGCTGTTTTGGAAAAAATGTGTGAAACAGTCAACAACCCGGAACACCCAAGCTGTCTTCATTATAACAGCATTTTTATTACATCATCTGTAGCACATACAGTGCTCAGCCAGCAGCTGAGCTGTCTTTGCACATGTGTGAGACACGGTGATAACATACTGGCACTGACAATGTTTTTAATCAGGAGAACAATATAGCAGGCATGTCATTACCTCGTAAAGTTCAGTGAGAAAAAATGGCCACGAGTAGAATCATCCCGTGTGGGGCAGCTTTAATGCTCAGTGGAAAATTTGGAGGAGGGAGCAGAAAATGTACTTTGTGCAACATATTGTGCTGTAAATTAATTGCAGGCATTAAGCACTACTGCTTAAGTAAAAGAAAAACATCAATTTAAACTGTAATTAGGGGGCAGGAGCAGACTAATAACTCTGCAACACATTTTGAGTATAGTTTGTAGGTAGCAGAATAATCAGCGCTATTTATTCTGCTACAGATAAAACAGTGATGTTTGCTATCCTGATAGTCCAGTTGGAAAAAAACACTACACTGTATGGTACTCAGCTATATAGACCAGGAAGGTGCCAGGTTCCAAACCCTGGTGTGTACTGACATAGTTGATCTCAGCTGGAGTGGCAGTAGGAATATTTCAATTATCCTTATTGCCACTAAGTTAGGGAAAGGCAAGTGTTTCATGTGCATGATTGCAGTGTGACAGGCACACAGGCTAGAATGCAAAATTCACAGTGGGCAGGAAACATGCCAGCATTTTTAAGGCTACACTGATGGCAATTGCATGCCTCATTAAAGTTCCAGAAGTTCATTAAATAGGCTCCTTGCGGCATCTTGCAGGTGTCTGACCACCTCCTCGATAGAATCACAGCTGGTCCATTTGAAACAGGCCTGGCCTGTAGGAATCTCTTAAAGGTTAGTAGTACTTTTTGATTTTTGGTTAGAATGTTTAATTTTGCTTGTTATATTGATTAGGAAGGTTTTTTTTTTGCTTGTTATATTGTTCTTAGTGCAGCATTTTTGCTGCTGTTTGGACCCATTTTTTTTGCATTTCAAGACTTTTATTTCCAACAATGGGGGAAGAATTTATTATGGCCCATTTTTGGACCCATAACTAATGGCATGCACACAGCACACCCCGAACCAGGTGGCCCGAGGCTGACCCAAACTTGGGCCTTGGGCCTCTGGCTTAATTTTAGTAAATGCAGTGAGTTGCCAGTGCCTGATATGCCTTTAGAGACAGCTCACTACTTTTCCACAAACCAATTTGGGCCGCTTGTCTTGCCAGCTGCAGACTTCAGGTAAGTCCCAGAAGGGGGGAAGGAGAACTAGAGGTTGGGTGCAATCGCAGCCAGCAGTGGCCCTCAGGCGTGCTGTGGAGCCAGAAAGAGTACTGCTCCTCCTCCTGGCTCCACGTGTAAGATTTTTTTAAAAACGGCCTTTTTGTTGGCTGCTGCTTATTAGGCCGTATTCACGCTCAGGGTGACCCAATTTCAGGAAGGGCTCCTAAAACAGGCGTTTGGCCCCATACTAGCCTATGCAAGAGGCCTAACATATGTTTTAGGTGGCCACCAGGTACGCCTGAAAAATCGCTCGACCCAATTTTGTATTTCAGGCATCTTTGGGGCATATCCCCACGAAATTGGTCCTTTTTGCGCCCGTTTTCCACTTGGAAGCCAGATAGCTGTAGTGCAGAACCAAACCCTCAGCAGGATGAAAAAAATCAGAGAATCAATAAAAAAATTAACTAAAACAGTACTGTAGCAGAGATTTGCCAGTAGTTTGTAAAGCAATACACTGTATGTATTCACTTTTGCCTTTATCATGGTGCTGTGGCAATAAGGAATATCTGTTTTATCGAGCTGTCCCTTATGTCAGGTGGAAATTAATGCAAAGCAGAAGAAATTCTGATGTATGGCAACATAATGTCATTATCCATTCATTTAAATATTTAAACCAGAGAGTGAATCGTAACTTCCTGCGGCCGACATCACTTCCAGTGGAAAATCGACATGATGCAAAAATGGATGGGGACACAGTGACGTGAATCCCTGAACCACTTCCCACCCACCTGAACTACATCAAAAATTTGGCATATTCAAGATCACTGACAAGGCAGGAAATCTATCCTGTAAACTAATCATTCTATAGCTGGTTCTTGGTGGGCAATAGAGAATTTAATGTGCCAGAAATCGTTTCGAGGGGTGAGCAACGGTCACCGCAGCTGCTGCGAATTAAATTAATGAAAATACATACTGCGGGCTCTGTGGTGTCCAATTGCTTGAATTTGAACTTTAAAAAAATTGTGCGCTATCAACCCAGCCTCTGAGCAGCGTGAGTTGCCGCACAGCTGGAAAAGAGTGAGAGGAGCAGACGCGCCCACAAGATTCAGCCCGCTTTGCTCAAGCAGGCAAGCAGACTTCATTCATTTAAAGTTAGTACTCTGTATGTCATTGTAAATAAAAATGTTATTTTTTTTAAATACAAAGCCAAAGAAATAATTGAATTAAATTAAAGAGACAGAAGGGAAAAGTAAAAAAAAAATTTTAATTTTTATATTTATAAAAAAGATTTTAATGACCAAAAGCCTATTAAAATAAGGACTAACGAGACTCCACGGAACATAAGAACATAAGAAATAGGAGCAGGAATAGGCCACCCGGCCCCTCGAGCCTGCCTCGCTATTCAATAAGATCATGGCTGACCTTCTACCTCAACGCCATTTTCCTGCACCATCCCCATATCCCTTGATGTCTTTAATATCTAGAAATCTATCAATCTCTGTTTTGAATGTACTCAATGACTGAGCCTCCACAGCCCTCTGGGGTAGAGAATTCTAAAGATTCACCACCCTCTGAGTGAAGAAATTTCTCCTCATCTCATTCCTAAATGGCCTATCCTTTATTCTGAGACTGTGACCTCTGGTTCTAGACTCCCCAGCCAGGGGAAACATCCTCCCTGCATCTACCCTGTCAAGGCCCTGTAAGATTTTAGTATGTTTCAATGAGATCACCTCTTATTCTTCTAAACTCTAGAGAATACAGGCCTTGTCTACTCAATCTCTCCTCATACAACAATCCTGCCATCCCAGGAATCAGTCTGGTGAACCTTCGTTGCACTTCCTCTATAGCAAGTATATCCTTTCTTAGGTAAGGAGACCAGAATTGTACACAATACTCCAGATGCGGTCTCACCAAGGCCCTATATAATTGCAGTAAGACATCTTTACTCCTGTATTCAAATTCTCTTGTAATAAAGGCCAGCATACCATTTGCCTTCCTAATTGCTTGCTGCACCTGCATGTTAGCTTTCAATGACTCATGTGAAAGGGACACCCAGGTCCCTTTGAACATCAACATTTCCCAATCTCTCACCATTTAAAAAATACTCTGCATTTCTGTTTTTCCTACCAAAGTGGATAACTTCACATTTTTCAACATTATATTCCATCTGCCATGTTCTTGCCCACTCACTGAGCCTGTCTATATCCCCTTGAATCCTCTTTGCATCCTCCTCACAACTCACATTCCGACTTAGTTTTGTGTCATCAGCAAACTCGGAAATATTACATTTGGTCCCCTCATCCAAATCATTGATATATATTGTGAATACCTGAGCCCAAGCACCAATCTCTGCGGTACCTCACTAACCACAATCTGCCAACCTGAAAAAGACCCGTTTATTCCCACTCTCTTCTTTCTGTCTGTCCACCAATTCTCAATCCATGCCAGTATATTACCCCCAATTCCATGTGCACTAACTTTGTTCACCACCCTCCTGTGTGGGACCTTATCTAAAGCCTTCTGAAAATCCAAATACACCTCATCCACTGGTTCCCCCTTATCTATTCTACTAGTTACATCCTCAACGAACTGCAATAGGTTTGTCAAACATGATTTCCCTTTCATAAATCCATGTTGACTCTGCCAAATCCTATTATTATTTTCTAAGTGTCTGTTATCACATCCTTTATAATAGATTCTAGCATTTTCCTTACTGCTGATGTCAGGCTAACAGGCCTATAGTTCCCTGTTTTCTCTCTCCCTCCTTTCTTGAATAGTGGGGTTACATTTGCTACCCTCCAATCTGCAGGAACCATTCTAGAATCTATAGAATTTTGGAAGATGACAACCAATGCATCCACTATCTCTATAGCCACCTCTTTCAAAACCCTGGGATGTAGATCATCAGGTCCTTGGGATTTATCAACTTTCAGTCCCATTAATTTCTCTAGTACTATTTTTTTACTAATACTAATTTCTTTCGGTTCCTCATTCTCACCAGGCCCTTGGTTCTCTAGTATTTCTGGGAGGTTTTTGTGTCTTCTTCCATGAAGACAGATACAAAGTATTTGTTTAATTTCTCTGCCATTTCCTTATTCCCCATTATAAATTCTCCCGTCTCTGTCTGTAAGGGACCCACATTTGCCTTCGCCAGTCTTTTCCTTTTTACATACCTATAGAAGCTTTTACAGTCCCTTTTTATGTTTCTTGCTAGTTTACTCTCATATTCTATTTTCCCTTTCTTTATCAATTTTTTGGTCCTCCTTTGCTGAATTCTAAAATGCTCCCAATCCTCAGGCTTACTGCTTTATCTGGCAACTTTATATGCCTCTTCCTTTGATTTAATACTATCTTTAATTTGACTTGTTAGCCACGGTTGGACCACTTTTCCTTTTGGGTTTTTGTGCCTTAAAGAATGCATATTTGTTGCAAATTATGTATTAATTCTTTAAATGCTAGCCATTGCCTGTCTACCATCGTAGCTTTTAATGTAGTTTCCCAATCAACCACAGCCAACTTGCACCTCATACTTTCGTAGTTTCCTTTGTTTAGATTTAAGACCCTAGTTTCGGATTGAACTACATCACTGTCAAACTTAATGAAGAAGTGTATCATATTATGGTCACTCTTCCCTAAGGGCTGTTTTACAACAAGATTATTAATTAACCCTTTCTCATTGCACAATACTAGATCTAAAGTAGCCTGTTCCCTAGTTGGTTCCTCAACATACTGACCTAGAAAGCCATCTCGTATACATTCCAGGAATTTGTCCTCCACAGTATGAGTGCTAATTTGATTTGCCCAATCTATATGTAGATTAAAGTCCCCCATGATTATGGTTTACCCTTGTTACGTGCACTTCTAATTTCCTGCTTTATACCGTGCCCTACATTACCACTACTGTTTGGAGGCCTATGAACAATTCCCACCAATGTTTTCTGCCCCTTGCTGTTTCTTAGCTCCACCCAAACTGATTCTACATCTTGATCTTCTGAGCCAAGATCCTATCTCACTATTGTACAGATCCCATCCTTTATTAACAGCGCTACCCTACCTCCTTTTCCGTTTTGCCTGTCTTTCCTAAATGTCGAATATCCTTGAATATTCAGTTCCCAGCCTTGATCACCCTGCAGCCACGTCTCTGTAATGGCAATTAGATCATACCCATTTACTTCTATTTGTGCCGTCAATTCATCTACCTTGTTGCGAATGCTGTGTGCATTCAGATAAAGTGCCTTTAATTTTGCCTTTTTAACATTTTTTCCTATTTTGACCTTATTTGCTGTTGGCCTTTGTTTCCGCTGCCTTTCAATTTCACTTACTACTTTTCTGCCTTCCACTTCTAGCTTTGTTACTTTCCCTTCTGAATCTCCTCTCAGGTTCCCATCCCCATGCCAAGCTAGTTTAAACCCTCCCCAAAGTACTAGCAAACCTCCCCACAAGGATATTGGTCCCGGCCCCGTCCGGCTTGTACAGGTCCCACCTCCCTCAGAACCGGTCCCAATGCCCCAGGAATCTAAAGCCCTCCCTCCTGCACCATCTCTCCAGCCACGCATTCATCTGCCCTATCCTCCTATTTCTATACTCACTAGCATGTGGCACTGGGAGTAATCCGGAGATTACTACCCTTGAGGGCCTGCTTGTTAATCTCTTTCCTAACTCCTTAAACTCTGTCTGGAAGACCTCATCCCTCTTTCTACCTATGTTGTTGATACCAATATGGACCACGACCTCTGGCTGTTCACCCTCCCCCCCCCAGAATGTTCTGCAGCCGCTCAGTGACATCCATGACCCTGGCACCAGGGAGGCAACATACCATTCTGGAATCACGTCTGTGGCTGCAGAAACGCCTGTCTGCTCCCCTAACTATGGAATCCCCTATCACTATTGCTCTCCTGACCTTTGTCCTCCCCTCTCCCCCCCCTCGTAGAGCTGAGCATCCATGGTGCTGTGGCCTTGGCTCTGGCTGCACTCCCAAGAGGAACCCTCTCCCCCAACAGTATTCACTGCTTAGAGAGCGAGATGCACTCAGGAGACTCCTGCACTACCTGCCTGGTCCTCCTTGTCTGTCTGGCGGTCACCCAGTCCCTTTCTGCCTGCACTTTCTTAAGCTGTGGGGTGACCACCTCCTGAAATGTGCTATCCACGTAGCTCTCAACCTCGTGGATACACTGCAGTGATGCCAGCTGTTGGTCAAGCTCCGAAATCTGGAGCTCGAACTCCTCCAGCTGACATCACTTCCTACACCTGTGGTTGTCCAGGACACCCTTTTAAAAGTTCATTTTTAGTTGTTTGGCAGTGATTAAGACTTACCGCGCTGTTAAAACTTAGTTTAGACCTGGTATTTTTAAGTGTAATTGTTTGGTGGCGATATTAGTTATTTTCCAGCTGGGCAGATAAGCAAGTTGACGCTTTTTCAATGATTTTCCTGATTGCCGCGGACGATGGCCCTTTAATTCGAAGCTGTCAGATTACCGGCAAACCACTAGGAGCGAGTTCCGGATTTCCGCGTTTAACTGAATACGTGAAAACGCGGGAACTTGTCCCTTCAATTCGCCACTAACAACGGAGAGCGCTGTTGAGCTCCTCCGTTATTTACGGAGCGATTTCTGCCCGATTAAGCATTCCTTGCTTAAATGCACAAGCTTTTCATTTAGAAGCTTCTGAATCACAGGAGATTCCAAGCTTATTCTGCAAGCTTTGTCTGTGTTTTGAATACTGGGAAATGGAGGCCAATCTATGTAATTAAAATTGTTGCAGTTTGTTAATGTCTTTTGTTCTAATATCTTCAAAAGACCTTGAAACATGTTATCTGGGAACAATCAAAGAAACAAACCAGCTGGGGGTGGGGGGAGGATCATTATTTTGATTGACAGTGGTGTTTAAGGCCTTTGACAAAAGGCAGTGCCAATGATTGACTGTAGCCCTTTGATTGATGCAGTACAAGGCCAAAGCTCTGCTGAGAGTTTACGCTAATTATTCAAATCAGCTGGCTTGTAAAATTGGGCACAGTTGGGCATCTCAATGCCCTGTAGACTTATTTGGGCCAGACATTCCCAGCACACATTTTGCTGGTTTTATACTAAATGTATTGAAGATCACTGTGTTCCACTTGGAATGCTACCTCTGTCCCACACACTGTTCCTCCTCTGTGCATCCTCACTGTGTTGAAATTAGGACATTGTACTATTTCCTATTTCAATTCATTCTTTATTTCTACTACTTCTTCATGTATCTTGTAAGAACAGGGCTCCATAAAATTGCCTGGGGTTGCCTTTGAGATTCACAAGGGAAATGCCCTGTAAAGTGCTTGAGGATGCCCATACAATACAGAGTTCAGCTGTTAAACTGAGTGCTGGGCAGTAAAATAGTTAATACAGGTTTTTAAGCAATTAAGCTGTAAAGTCATTATCCCTGGCTCAGATCCAGAGAAGAAGTACTTAGTGAGTCCAAAACAGGCCACGACCCCTCATTTTTGTGTGGGTCCCTTTGTTAAAAGTAAAGCTGGAAGGTAAAGGATGGTTGTAAAAGAACTGACCTGTCTGGAGATCAATGTTTCATTACTGACTTATTTGAGACGATTGACACAAAAAGGGGTAAACCCTTCTGACACATGGGTCACTCAGAAGTAGAGTTTTTCTTTGTCTTTGATGGATGTAGCAGTCTTTCATAGTCTCTGTGTTAATCAGAAGAAGGCTTTTGTTTCCTCTATTCTTCTACTGTAAGAACTTTAACCTAGCAGGTGTAAGAGGTATCCTTAACAATACAAGGTACCCTTTAAGGACAGAGTGCCAGAGGTTAGAAGCTAAATTGTAATTACACTAGCCCGTTACAGACCGAGCTAAGAGTGTCACTTAAATTCGAGTAGTCTGAGATAAAGAAAGGTGAGGGAAGCCAGCTCAGATATCGTCACTCGTGTGTAAGGTGGGTTCAGTCGGAATCAAAGATCCAAGTGAAACAGATGTGACACAGGGGTGTGTCGACTCAACACTCCAGACCCTTGCGTCCCAGGGAAGGAACGAGGTTGATCCAACCAAGCCGCTCATGAGGATGTGTAAGCTCTGAAAGTTGTTAAACACACATGTAGCCTTGAGCTAATTGATAGACTGGCTATTCAAAGCTGTTAACTTGTCAGCTGTCTAAGGAATTACTCTTAAAGTAATCTCACCAATTTAGAACCTCAGACTCTGGTTGCTGCTATAGTTAATACTCAGCATCCATTAGTGCTGAATTACAGTAATACACTGAATTGCCTGTATAACCTTTGCTACTCATTTTATTAAGTAACTCTGTCCATTAATGATTTGCTACTCAACTGCTAGGTAACTGATTATATTTATGTATGACAATTAAGTGCTCGTGTACTAAACTTTAACTTTAAGTTGTTATTTTTAACCAGTAAATAGTGTTTAGTGCATGACTTGTGGTCTGGCTTCTTCCTTGATGAGTTGGCAAGAAAGAGTTAATTCACTCAATCAGCAGCTTGAGGCTAACCTAATCGAGGATTAATAAATAAAATTCAAATTGATCACTGGTTAATGTAAGACAGTTTGGTGAGCCGAGTCAAACATCATTCATTCTTAGACCTATTCTGGGAGGTAAAACCCCAGCTGATTCCTTAGTAAGGAGTTAAAGGAGGGAATTTGGAATTTGATTGGTTCCTTAGCGTGTATTTGTCAGGAAACCGAAACCCAGCGTTCTTACATGTTCTGTTGTACTCTTTTCAATCTTGGTAGTGTCTGTACTATGGGCCTTGGCCTTTCACCTAGGTTTCTCAATATAATAAATGGATGGAGACAGCTTAGTAATGAACATGTTCAGTCCTTAATAATGATCAGGGTTTGTAATTTTAAGTCTAAGAACGAATGAGGCACAGGAGAGAGGTGGACAATTCATAAGTCTATCTGGCATACGCTTATTAAATCTTTTACTTTATTTTAAATGTTTTAATTTCTTGCGTGGCTTCCCTGATTTCTGAGATCATTTAATTAACCAATCAATCAATCAATTATACAGCAGGATACTGATTTTCTTTTCTGAGCACTCTGTACTCAGAGGAGATAATTTTTTTTAAAATACAACACATTACATTGAAATTAATGAGTGGTTTAATGTCCTCTGAATCTTCACTGTGATTACTCCCATTACTTTTATAATATATAAACATGCCTTAACGTATTAGTTGGAATGGAAGAAATTCAGCCAGACCACTTGCACTGCTGTTTTTTTTGTGCAACAGGAACTGACATCAGTGATGTTGAAACTTCATTCAGTTGAAATGGGATGAGTCCTCACTTCTTCAAAATAACTTTATTAGGTGCAGCACTTTGCAGCTGTGTGGGAAGGTGGGTATTGTTATCCAGATTTCAAAACCTTTTTTTAAAATTGTTACTACCGCATACGGTACATCCAAGAGCATAAAAAAGGTCACTTGTTCCCAGACTAGGCGGTGTCCCTGCCTCGCTCACCATTGGAAGTGCCAGGACAACCTCTTCCCGGCAGCATGGCTGAGACTGACCACTCACCTTACCCATCACGTTATCCATGGCACAAAAAGTTCTGATGTTATCACAAAAAGTGTTATGATTGACTTTGCCAGGCTTTGTATATGTGCAGGAATAGAAGTGAGGGGACAAGTCACGTTATTAGCTATTCTTCTACGTGTAGAATTTGTGATTTCCTCTGGTGGGGGATTCCAGAACAAGGGGGCACAATCTTAAAATTAGAGCTCGGCCGTTCAGGAGTGAAAGCAGGAAGCACTTTTTTCACCCGAAGGGTAATGGAAATGTGGAACTCTCTCCCCAAAAAGGCTGGGGAAGCTGGGTCAATTGAAATTTTCAAGACTGAGATAATTTTTTTTTATTAGGTAAGGGTATCGAGGGATATGGATCAAAGGCTTGTAAATGAAGTTGAAGTACAGATCAGCCATGATCTAATTGAATGGTGGAACAGGCTCGAGGGGCTGAATGTCCTACTCCTGTTCCTATGTAAAACCCTAAGGTTCTAACTGAGCGTGGACACGGTCATGAAACAGACCAACTGCCTGCTGTGCTGTTTTATCATTGTCAGCTTCCAGCAAGAGCTGTCTCACTCTCATTAGGAAAGGGAACGCTTCTCAGGATAGATTTTAACTTTCACTGCCAAGCAGTAAACTCGACATTGTGGATCGCCTCCTATTATACAGCTTGCCCGATTTCCCATTGCAATGACTTAAATGGAAAGGAAAATCAGAAAGGGCGTATATCAGGTGGCCGATCTGCTACCACCTGTTTTCCACCGAGCTGTGAAAATTCAAATCTATCCTGGACCTCTTAGATTCTTGTGTCTGAAACAAAGACTATCAAAGTAATCATTTGAACAGCTTTTTAAAAGAAATGCATGTGTGTCATGCAATGCTTTGTTGCCAAATGCAAGACCTCACATAAAGCCAGCTTGACTGAAGAAATAATGAGCTTTTCCCTGCTTTTTAAACCATGATATTGTAGAAGACATGGGCTGGATTTTCCTTAATCTGCCCCTACAGGATCAGAGCAGGCCCAGTTTCCTGGGTCAGGGGTCATTGTCTATGCATTGAAGACTCCCGTTGTTAGGGAATGGATGTTCTCACCTATAAGTTTAAGTTATTCCACAAGATAATAAGGTTCAAAGGCATTTATTGGCTTTCAAAGGAATTAAACATACAATGATAACCATTATTAATAATAATTACACATACACTTAGACACTTATGGTGCAAGTTACCGGAGAATTCACGCGTTACAGTTCTCGAGCTTGAGGAGAATGGCTGATCAAGCCTTGTCGAATTCTGAAGTATCTATTCCAACACTCACCTTTTAAACCTTTTTTCACTCTGGCTATGTGAGAATCCTCATGTTTCTACATTACCTCATCCAATTATCTGCAATAACTTCAGTTTTAACAAGAATCACTCTCCAAACCTTCACCTTGACTGAACTGTCAATCAAGTCATTCAATTGGAGACAGTTACAGAGAACAAAGGCCATCTACAGGGACATTGCACAGTTGTCCTCGGAGGAGTCATTATATGAGCCTTCTTGACTTGATGGTCAAAACATGTCCGTAGATATCTCACTGCTGAGAGATCTGTGGTGGCGCTCAAGGCTGAGTGAACAAAGACAGTTTGTAGCCTCTGTTGAATCTCCTTATCAGCTAAAACACTGTCTGACTGGCATCCCTTTTACTTACTGAACATTGCTAACAGAAACTCACTTAAAAGCTAAAGTTAATATAATTAACCCCTTCCTTACACCATCAGGCTCCCCACCAGCAAGTGGGAGCCCACCAGTGGCCCCGAGGTAAATCCTCGGGATGCTGCAGCTGGGCCTGGTTAAAAGCAAATTCAGGTCATGTCTGAACTCCTATATAACAATACAGATTCACCCGAACCAAATAACAGGGAGTGCTCATGAGCAATCAATGGCTATCAGCAGTGTAATATTACAAGGCCCATACAAGCCCCAACATCCCCATCAAATTTTGCATTGTTGTATTTTCTATTTGTGACTATCAGTGTGATGATTGGGTCACTTTCTTTCAGTAGGTTAACACATGGTTCTTTCAGCTCTGGCAGGACTGGGTTCAGACAGATGGGAGGTAATTTTAACTCCCAAGAACGGTTGATTTTTGGAGCGGGACTGCAGCCTGGCTCCAATGCGCCCAGTTCTGGGTTTAACCCAGGCGCGTTAGGATGCGTGTGCGCAACAGAAACCTGTCCCCATTTAAAGTCGGCGGGCTGATAGTTAAAAGGGCAATTTTGGTACTTTGAACACTTTAGGTACTTAATTTTTTGTGGATTCGGCAACAAAAATGGATTTAACTTCTCCTGAACATGACTTCCATGACTTCTGAAACACGCCATTGAAACGGAGGCACGATGCAGCCAAAGTACATTTGGCCCTTTAATCCAGTGATTGACACATCTCAATAAAAGGTGAAGTATTGCAGCTGAGAACTCAGTTCTCTCAGGAAAGCTTTTGGCTGGGAGTTCTTTGTTGAGACTGAGAATTCTTGTGTTCACATAAATGTACCAACATTTTGGAACCCCTCAAACTGACAGCATCAGGATGGGAGGCACAATGGATTTATTCCACAGGACCTGGTGGCCACGCATTGCCCGTCGCAGTTAAAGTCACAACTGCCCTCAATTTCTCTGCTTCCGGGTCCTTCCAGGGCCACCACCGGTGACATCTCCAGGGTGTGTCAGTTGTCTGCACGTAAGTGTATATGACAGGTGACGGATGGATTTTTTCCAGGGCATCCAGCTACGTGAACTTCCGCCGTGATGATATTAGCCACACTGAGAGGACAGTGGGTTCCAACTCTCTGGCTGGCTTCCCACGGATGCAAGGCGCAATTGATTGCACACACGTAGCAATCCAAGCACCTCTACATGGGCCAGGACTGTTCATAAACCAGAAGGGATATCACTCCATCAATGAATCGTTGGTGTGCGACCACCGGAAGAGATTTCTGCAGGTGTGCTCCAGATTCCCTGGCAGGGTCATGATTCCTTCATTTTGCTCAAGTACAACATTCTGAACCACTTTCAGACAGGAGACAGACTTATGGGCTGGCTTCTTGGAGACAAGGGATACCCCCGCAGATGTGATTCATAGCAACTGTGAGAAACCCCACCAACGAGGCACAGCAGTGATACAACCAGAGCCACATCACCACCACGTCTGTCACTGAAAAGCCATAGGCATGTTGAAGATGCGCTTCAGGTGCCTGGATAGATCTGGGGGAGCCTTTCAGTACTCACCAGCGAGGGTGTCCAGAATAATCGTTGTGTACTGTGTCCTGCACAACATAGCGCAGCAGAGAGGGCTGCAGGTGGAAGAGGTCGAATTCGTTCATCAAGCATCCTTTGCTGGCTCCAACATTGAAGAGGAGGAGGATGAGGAGGAGGAAGAGGATGAAGATGAGGAGGAGGAGGAAAATAAAGATGGGGAACCTATCGCCAGAGCTGCCCGTGATGCCAGGGATGCCCTCATCTCTAACAGGTTCTCATGATGCAATATGTAATGTGAAGAATTTGACATACTCAGGCCGTCTGGAACAACCACTGCCGGAACAACCACCACCAACCCCCACCCCCATCCCTTTGCACTAAACAGTCCTTCAACCATGTATACACCAATTGCACACCCGCTCAATGGATGTCGTCATGTCTTGGCATTCATGATGAAGCAAATAAAAGGGTGACTTCACAGATGGGAGGCAATGATGGGCAAGATGTGAAAGTGGTGATAATGATTAAATTTAACGTGGCATAACAAAAAAATATATAAATGAACAACATGACATTTTGTCAAACACCCTTGTGCAAACCCTTGGTGAATTATCATTGCTTAACCTTTCTCTTTCTGCCGCTTCTACATGGTGCATCCCCTGTAACTTCAGCAGAGATAGAGGCAGGTTGCTCAGATACCTGCCCTGACTGCTGAGATGCTCTCGGCCTGCGACCTTTGGGTTCCGGAGCCCATGAGGGCCTCGCCAAAGACTGCTCCACCTACACCTGTGCAGGGGCAGACTCGGCCATTGAGAGAGGAGGCAGCATTGCGGGTACTGGTTGAGGGGGGGGGCAATGGGTGAGACGTGGGAGTGCTTTGAGTGGAGTCCCCACTTCCATGTCCCCTTTCGCCATCATCCCTCTCCCAGGCCAGCGCAACATCACTCTCACCAGTTTGATGAACAGATGTGCCACATTGTAAGGCCACGGATAAGGTGTCTGTCATCCTGTTTAAGGTGGCAGACATGTTGGCATCCAGAGTCTGCACGGCCGTTCTCATGGCCTGCATGGACTCATTTGAGAGCCGTGCTTGAAGCTCAATGGAGACTATCATTTTCTCCACTGCAGACATTCTCACACTTACCTGTGACAACAATCCACTAGCGATGGAGTTGGACTCCTCCATCCTCTCCGCTATCGTGGAGAGTGTGCGTAGCACGTTTGCCAGCACCTTGCAAAGGTGCAGCTGTACCTCAGTCATTCTCCTTTTCAATGATGGTCCCTGGGGTTTAGCACCTATGTCCAGCTGAGCAGAGCTCAAAGAGGTGTGCGCCCTCCGACACGGACTCTCCACAGCTACCCCTTCCACCAGCGTCTGCTCGTGCACACTTGTGAGTTGTGATTCACCAGGTGACAACCCA
This sequence comes from Heptranchias perlo, assembly GCF_035084215.1. Classification (NCBI taxonomy): domain Eukaryota; kingdom Metazoa; phylum Chordata; class Chondrichthyes; order Hexanchiformes; family Hexanchidae; genus Heptranchias; species Heptranchias perlo. The sequence continues at coordinate 143,422,424 of NC_090325.1, forward strand.
ACTATCTGTCTAACAGGACCCACCGAAGTGTAAGTATCAGTGCTGGTGCATGGCTGTATGTCCTGTGACGGCGCACCCTCAGAAGGAATGAGGTCCTATGAGAAATCACCCTCTTCCCTTTCCCCTGATTGTTCTTGGAGCCATGAAGGCTCTGGAAGACAACAGAAAGCGATATGAATTATTCATCAGAAAAGTGACAATTCCATTCACCCTACTCAGTCATTGATGAAATAAAGTCACCATGTGTGTGAAAGATGTTTAAGTTCTGGCACCAGGCATATGTGGGTTTTTAATCCCTCCATCTCTAATGGATAGGGATGCCGATGGCCCGCTTATTTCCACGGCCTCCTTCTCTGCATCTGTCAGCTCCACTATTTGTGGAGGGCCACCTCCAGTCCTCGACCTCTCCCTTGCGTTTTGCACTCTCTTCTCCTACAAGGGGAGAAAGAACAGTCCTGTGAGTGACTGAAGATGACGTTTTCACCTATGAACGAATTGCTTTGGGTGAGGCTGACAATGAAACAAATGCATCAGAGGGTGACTATCAGACAGATACATCACATTGTATTAGGATTGGGGTGAGTGGCAATGATAGGTGCATAAATGGAGAGTTGAGGAAGTGCAATGAAAGTGAAGGATGGTTGATGCTGAAACTTAACTGGGTGTGAGGAGCTATGTGATGGTGTAGGTGTGCCAACACAGAGTGAGGGGAGGTGTTGCACAACACAGGATGTGGGTGAATCAGCAAATGTACTCACTTTTCCTGACCTGTTTAGTCATTAAACCATTTTCTGCACTGCAGCCAAGGCCAGGGCACCGTGATTCTGCTGCTCACCTCTCCTGCTACCTCCAGCCACGACTTCTTGGTGGCAGAAGCAGGTTTCTTCCTCCTATCACCAGGGTATAACACCTCCCTCCTGTATATCAAGTGAGGCGTCCGAGAACCTGGGTGCTGACTTTCCTCTATGTCCTTCCATTTCGCTTTTTACTCCTTTCTCCTTCAAAATCCATTTTTGTATTGGCCCTTTAAACAGTGGGCTTTATATCGCATCATGTCAGTGCGCAGCTTGGAGACGTGAAACTCGGAAGTAGCATAAAGTGCCTTCAATTGAGTTGCAATCGCACAATCTGACCTGCTCAGGTTACTTCCGGGTTTCACACATGATTATTTACCCACCCACTGAGTTCCCTCCTCCATGTGAAAATCATGCCCATGGTGTGGATGTCTCCTCTGTCAGTTGATTGGAAAGGTCCTACATGAAATGAGCTTGGACAATCTTAACCTAGCAGGTTTGGGGCCACAGCAAAACAGTACCTTTAATTCAGTACAAATTGACAATTTCAATCAGAAAGAACATAGCTGGTGTAGGGTTGGATTCTCTGCTGAGGTTGGGGTGAATTTATTTTATTTGCCTGACAATTTTCTCAACTCACTTCCTTTCCTGAAGGCATTGACTCCTTGCTGGGGCACAGTCCCTTGAGTACCTGTCTCCCTTGAGTAACTCACCAACAGCCATTATTCATGTATGAGCAGGATATGTGACCACAAATGAGATCATAGCTGAGCCCTGGTCTTGTCCTCACATTGGGGGTTAATTGCGATAGGGTCGGAAACCGGGCGTGGGTATCGCGATCCACGATTAACCCACGCCCGGTGCTTCCTTCGCAGGCAGGACGAGACATTCGCCCTGCCTGAGGACTTACCTTCAAGCAGCGTTAAAAACTAGGCCTGACATGACGATTCAAGGAAATGTGCACTTTCACCAGCAGTGGGAGCCCTAATCTCTTAAAGGGAAGATGTCGCTTAAAATCTCTTAAAGGTAGCTGCTACCAGTATTTGCTAAAAATGACAGTCTGCTGTCTGCACAGAGTCTGAACGGAGATTAGACATTGCACACATTAAACAAAGATGCAGGTCCCGTCCCTATGTTTACAAACTGATGAGTTATGTTAAAACATTGAATAAAGATTGCGCACTACTAAATCCCACATCCTCCAATCTACATGCCAGACCCCACCAATCTGCCAATCTGGGTTGGTACCAGGCCTGCAAGAGTGCATGCACCAAGGTTCTCTGCTGATGCACTAGAGGCCTTGATGCAAGAGGTGGATGGAAGGAGGGACATCCGATATCCGTTGGGTGGAGGGGGGGACAAGAGACCCTCCAGACATATACCCAAAAGGCAGTGGGAGGCAGCGGGACACGAAGTCAATGCCAGGCGCACAGCATCATGAACATGGATGCAGTGTAGGAAGAAGTTCAATGCTTTGGCAAAAGTGGTCAAGGTGAGTGAGGTCAACTGTCAAGTGGCCTCTCCTACCAACTGCACCATGCACTAAACCCCCATCACCCACATACCAACAAACTCTTTCCATCAGTACTCAACTCTGCCAATCAGATGCTTCCTCTCACCCTTACACATTACCACTGTTGCAAGCCACCCACCCACAATTCACAGGCCACACACACTGGCAGCTATTCAACCATGACAGGCACATCACCCAGATACACATCCTGCTTTCTTGCAGGAGAGGATGATGCATAACAGGAGGCAGCAAGTGGCAGTGGCATTTAGCCCCTTGAGCCTGTTCCGCCATTCAATGAGATCATGGTTGATCTGTGACCTAAGTCCATATACCTGCCTTAGCCCCATATCCCTTAATACCTTTGGTTCACAGAAATCTATCAATCTCAGATTTAGAATTCACAATTGAGCTAGCATCAACTGCCGTTTGCCGAAGAGCATTCCAAACTTCTCCCACCCTTTGCGAGTAGAAGCATTTCCTAATTTCAGTCCTGCACATCCTGGCTCTAAATGTTAGGCCATATCCCCGGGTCAAAGTATTCAAGTATAGGAGACCTCCAAAAACAGTTACTAATGCATCAGCAGTGAGAAGCAATAATCTAGCAATTAACCTGTAAATCCTGCATAATCCCTTTAAATAGCGCTGGTGAGGTGTCCTCCAGACACTCTAAGACATGTTCAGATGGTCAGGGTTAAGCCTGTGTGTTGAGTTGAGCTTTAGACACCATTTTGGAACTTATCACTTTAAATCAGCGTTGCACACTGATTGTATCCATTTTCTCCTTACTTTACATGCTGCTGGCATTCGGTATTTGTGCATGCGTTACTGCCTATACCAAGATGGCATCCGGCACACGTCACGCTAGAAATGTGCGCACGCAGCCAAGACGCCATCTTGGCACTTCAAGAGGTGTAGCGCCGAAACAACAGGTGCTACACGGCCCAATTTCTAGCCCATTCGGTCCACACATGCACAATTCCAGCAGGGGTCATTGGATAGCAATCAGTAATGGGAACCCTGGCCAATTTTCCTCCCCTAACCCAGGTACACTGAGGCTAATTGCAGCATTCCAATTGCCAATTTAACGAAGACCAGCAAACTCAGCATAGGCAGGGGTTGATCCTGGGACCTTCCTTAACTACTCACTGGACAAACCCATGAAGCCACTCGGGGGAGCCTTAAGGTACACAGTTAAGGCTGAAAGAAGCAGAAGCTTTACTCTGCAGCTGCATTGCTGTACCTGATCTGAAAGTATTTCATGCTGACACTGGATGACAAAAGTAAAAAAAAAAATTGCACTCTCCAATCTTCAGGAGCATAAAAAAGAGAAGGAAAACCCTTCCAAGTGATATGACCATTTCACCACAGGCTATGAAAGAAGTTAGTCCCAATTCATATCTTGTCACAGTTATAGAAGGATGCAGAAAACGCTGCATGTCACACGGCTAGCCACGTGAGATGTAGCAGAAACAGGTATATCATCGCATGTGGGTGTGAGATAAAACTTTGGGAGTCAGCTGATGTGTGGTACACCACACCATTTGACTATTTTTCTAATTAGTGATTGTCGCACATTTCAAAAATGTGAGAAAACACGACTGCCAGAACTTGCAAACATAACATATTGAAGAACAAATAATTATTATGCACTGGTGTAGACCAGACTAAATTAATTTATGGTTTCTTAAAGTTGTTAGAATTTAGGAAAAAAAGTGGTTAGTTAGATAGGTTTCTCAAAAATGTCTGATTCCTTCCCCTTCCTGCCACATTCCACTTGGCTGAAAACTCAGGCCAAAATGGCAGAATGCAACTCCTGGCAGCCCGTCACGGACTGAACCTGCCAGAGTTCCAGGGTCAGCCTAATTAATAGAACGATGGTGAATTCCTGACATCAGGGAAGTCGCTCATCGGGACCTTGCTACTTTGGGGGAGGTGGGGCAGAAACTTGCATGTTGCTTAAGGCTTTAAAGGCCTGAGGCAGCTTAAAGAGGCAACACACCAAAAGGCCAGATTTTCAGTAGTTGTGAAAGCTTTCCAGAGAAAGATGTCTGTTAGGGCTGCAGGAGGCATCAGAGACTCCAGATTTACCAATTAGGATGTGGAAGTGCTTCTGTGGAATTAGTCAGAGGAGGGAAGCACTACTTGGTACCCCACAACATTGTCCTGCAAGAAGAGCAGAACAGCAGCAGTGCCAGGAGGTGGCCAAGACAGCCAGTGCCAACTCTATGGCCCCATGCGTGGCAACTCAGTGCCAAAAAACATTTAATGATCTCACCAGGTCTGACCAGCAAAAGGAACCAGCCACAGCTTCCAACAAATGCATTGAAATAAGCAATCACCTCTTCTCTCTGCATCTGTCACTGCCAGCATTTAAGAACATGTCCCTCACTCAACTTTTACCTCCCAAACACCAGAGATACCCACCCAGGGGCACAAGAGAGTGAGGCAGAGGCGAGTGCACAGGGTGAAGCACAAAGCATGAACGTAACAGGAGCAGCAGGGAGTGAAACATAAGGAAGATGCTGCTGACTGAAGGCTCAGGAGACACCGCCCCGTACTAATGGATCCAGAACTGGTAGTCCCACTTTTCCAAGGAGGATGCTTTTAGAGCTTCACAAATATTTGTAGAGACTGGGGATCGCCTCCATCACTGTGCAGCAGATGGCAAACCTATTGGAGATGTTCACCATCTGGATCTGGGGTAACCTCATGGATGCTTTCTCAGCATGGTAGTCTACCCTGGAGTGCATAGCAACTCCAGCCAGACGACCTCTATAACAGAGGCCTTAAGTGCAGTCCATACCTCCTCCATGGATGCTCAGATTGCTGTCATAGTGGCCTGTTGTGCCAGGTTAGAAAGGGCTGTCTCTTCTGCCCTCCAAGTGATTGATAGTGTCTCACAGAGGTTCACTAATCTCATTGGTGCCATTAAGCCTACTTTCCTATAGATCAATGGCCAATCAGATCCAGTGCCCAGTACTGGTGGAATGGCAAAAATGGTCTGAAATGATGGTTCTGTCTCTAAGGATTGCAACACGTCAACCTACACAGATACCGACACATGTGACAGAGAGGAGGCAGGGTCAGGCTGTCCATGCAGCAACAAAAGAGGTCCATTTCAAGACTCGGCTGCCATGACAGGAGGGTCACCTGTCTCTAGAGGCTCATATTGATATACGGATGCCAGCCACTACAGGAACAAAAAAAACAACAAAAAAAGTCCAGTATCAGTGGAGGAATAAGCTTTCAAACATCTGTGGCTCTTTAAACATCTATCTGCCTTTTCCCCAGTGCCGAGCAAACTAGACAGCTTTTTTTTTTATTCGTTCATGGGATGTGGGCGTCGCTGGCGAGGCCAGCATTTATTGCCCATCCCTAATTGCTCTTGAGAAGGTGGTGGTGAGCCGTCTTCTTGAACCGCTGCAGTCCATGTGGCGAAGGTTCTCCCACAGTGCTGTTAGGAAGGGAATTCCAGGATTTTGACCCAGCGACGATGAAGGAACGGCGATATATTTCCAAGTCGGGATGGTGTGTGACTTGGAGGGGAACGTGCAGGTGGTGTTGTTCCCATGTGCCTGCTGCTCTTGTCCTTCTAGATGGTAGAGGTCGCGGGTTTGGGAGGTGCTGTCGAAGAAGCCTTGGCAAGTTGCTGCAGTGCATCCTGTGGATGGTACACACTGCAGCCACAGTGCGCCGGTGGTGAAGGGAGTGAATGTTTAGGGTGGTAGATGGGGTGCCAATCAAGAGAGCTGCTTTGTCCTGGATGGTATCAAGCTTCTTGAGTGTTGGAGTTGCACTCATCCAGGCAAGTGGAGTGTATTCCATCATACTCCTGACTTGTGCCTTGTAGATGGTGGAAAGGCTTTGGGGAGTCAGGAGGTGAGTCACTCGCCGCAGAATACCCAGCCTCGGACCTGCTCTTGTAGCCACAGTATATATATGGCTGGTCCAGTTAAGTTTCTGGTCAATGGTGACCCCCAAGATGTTGATGGTGGGGGATTCGGCGATGGTAATGCCGTTGAATGTCAAGGGGAGGTGGTTAGACTCTCTCTTGTTGGAGATGGTCATTGCCTGGCACTTGTGTGGCGCGAATGTTACTTGCTACTTATCAGCCCAAGCCTGGATGTTGTCCAGATCTTGCTGCATGCGGGCTCGGACTGCTTCATTATCTGAGGGGTTGCGAATGGAATTGAACACTGTGCAATCATCAGCGAACATCCCCATTTCTGACCTTATGATGGAGGGAAGGTCATTGATGAAGCAGCTGAAGATGGTTGGGCCTAGGACACTGCCCTGTGGAACTCCTGCAGCAATTTCCTGGGGCTGAGATGATTGGCCTCCAACAACCACTATCACCTTCCTTTGTGCTGGGTATGACTCCAGCCACTGGAGAATTTTCCCCCTGATTCCCATTTACTTCAATTTTACTAGGGCTCTTTGGTGCCACACTCGGTCAAATGCTGCCTTGATGTCAAGGGCAGTCACTCTCACCTCACCTCTGGAATTCAGCTCTTTTGTCCATGTTTGGATCAAGGTTGCAATGAGGTCTGGAGTAGAGTGGTTCTGGTGAACCCCAAACTGAGCATCGGTGAGCAGGTTATTGGTGAGTAAGTGCCGCTTGATAGCACTATCGACGACACCTTCCATCACTTTGCTGATGATTGAGAGTAGATTGATGGGGCGGTAATTGGCTGGATTAGATTGGTCCTGCTCTTTGTGGACAGGACATACCTGGGCAATTTTCCACATTGTCGGGTAGATGCCAGTGTTGTAGCTGTACTGGAACAGCTGGTGTAAATTTTATGCAGGTGTGAATCCTGCTGAGCATCGATGAGGCAGCAATGATCGAGAATGGGCTATATGATGTCACCAGGTCAATCCTGCCTGAATCGGGTTGCGATCCAAGTGCTATGCACGCTGCACACGCTTAAAGAGGCCGGAGGCAGGACCATGGGAAATTGGTTCTCTGGCCTCATTGTTTTATTACCAGCAGCTCACTGGTCCTGGGAAGCACCAAGATTGGCTGGCTCATAAGGACAGTCTGGGAAAGAGAGGTGGGGGCGAGCGGAGGCCAACAATGGCCTGTGAATTTAACTTGGCTCCACAATAAAGTGAGTTACAAAATTTAAACATGTTTATGGACCACTGGTTTGGCTGCCAAGCTCCTTAGAATGCTGACTACAGCATGCACTGTGCATGCTGCGGTCAGTAGCAAATACAATTTGCAAAAAGAACCTCTAACAAGCATTAGGCTCCCTATTTGCATATGCAAAGGCTCTGCTTCAGGTGCGTTCCCTTAAAGCGTATGCAGGAGCCTTTACCAATATGGTGGACAACGCACTTCCAACCTGGAACAAGCATGTGCATGCCACCTATCATATTGGACCCTTCGGCGCCCATTTTACGCCTGTAAAATGGCTATGACACAATCCAATCTTCAGGCCGCCATTTCAGGGCCAGTGCTTCTTTGGTCCAGCAGAAAGCATAGTGGAAAATTGGGCAAGTGCTTAAGTGGGTGTGGATCTGATGTAACACTTCCTGCTCCTATCCATCTGAATGCTGCCTGAAAATTATACAGTGGTATACAGAGGAAAATCTAGGCTAGAATCTAGGCTAGAATCTCATGCAAAATTTCAACAAGACCTTCAGCTTTGGTGGTAATTCTTTACACTTCAAACTAGACCAATAAAAATAATAAATTTTAGCATCAAAGTACTCCATTGAAATCACCCATTTTATCAGTGAAGATTTGAGATTCTGCCCAAGGTGGAGTTTAAACTCTGATCATTAAAGATGGTTTTATAAGTCTGATTCCATAATCCAGCACTCCCAGCACGAATAGCGTAGACTGCCTGTACGCAGTTTCCCAAGCTGTGTTCCCTGTAATTGCCATTCCCTGTTAGGAGCATCAGATTGCATAATCACTGCTTATATCTTTGAAAGAGTTTCTGTAAAGATCCAAAAGATATAAAACAATTTATAAGGTCTCAGTTAGTGTAAGCTCAACTTGACTGAACATAATCCCTTATAAATAAGACTCTACATTTCACAGAGGAATGAACCTATGACTTAATGGTAGCATCCCTGCCTTTGAGTCAGAAAGTGAACGGTTCGAGCCCTACTCTGGATAGCCCTGGTGCGTAGAGACTGGAATACGGTCCCTAAATGCTGGGTTGGCATCAGGTGTGGTACTCAGATCTAGACAGAGTGATCTCTGGTTCACTGGTGGTATTCCTATCTCTGAGTCAGAAGGGTTGGATTTGGGCCCTGCACCTGACAGCTCTGGTGAGCGTAGACTGGAGCGCTGGCTCTGAGCACTGGACTGACATCTAACAGGTGTTCTTGTTTCTGATGGGTGCGGGTGCCTGCATTGTAAAGGGTAGGTTGGGCTCTTTAGCCTTGGTTACTGCCCATCTAAGAGAAAGTACTCCGAAGATTAAAAAACTACGAGGAAGGCAGCGGGAAACCACCGCAGCTACTCTTCCCTAGTAAGTGACTGAAGAATCTCTTGTGTAAGACTTGAGTTAGGACCATTCCTAGAGTGGATCACAAGAGATGGGCACTTCATGTGGAGTGTGGGGTCGTGGGGTAGGGGTGGGGTGGTGGAGGAGGAGACCCAATAGTCTAGATTTTACACTGTTGACCAAATAGCAGAAGTTCTTCCCACTGTGACACCACCCATTTTGTGCCCATGTGTAGTTTTCAGAGGGTGGGACCAGCAGTTTGGGTAACATATAGTGTTGGGCACGAGGGTATCCTGCACATCATTTCCTAACGTTCAGGTGTGTAGCATTCCACTTCTAAATGAGAAGTGGACATCCAGCGTTGCTGGGTTGTTAGTTGAGGAAGCGGCTAATTTAGATTTGCAATATTACAGTCATCCATGGGCCCATCTGGGTAATTCCCATGGAAGCTGGAGAAAGCTCCCGGACATGCCCTCATCAGTTGCTGTTCAATGTTAGGTGATGTGGGCCTGAGTTGACCAATTCCTCCCCTCCCCCCAGAGTTTAATTTCAATCTTTTGTTAAATGGAGGCAGAAATCCAACAAATTTGGATTCTTCCCCAAATTGCGTCCCCTGTCCATAATCAAATCCCTAAATTGCGGAACTTTTGCATATAAAGCCTATCTCTAGCACAGTTGCGTTCAATACCTGTACTTGATCTATACTTCCCATAAAAAAGGAGTTCAGTAAAGATGTTTTTATTGGCCCCAATATTCCTCCGAGTTCTGTCAATCTCCCATATAAATCCAGCCGGAGACTGACAAAGCCCCAGGAAAACCAGGGTCAACCAATTGTGCCCCATCTCCATTGTTTCCAAGAGTTTCCCAGTTGCTTGTAGGGGCAGGGAGCCTGGAAGCAGGAGCCATGGTCAGGTACTCCATACACTGGGAGTTGCCGCTCCTTAGGCTGTACTAGGACTTTTCTTCTTTGGACCTCATTATGTTTGTGGTATTTAAATAATTTGTAATAATTCCATACGAAGCAACTTGGACATTTTTATTAATTGCTCAAAAAAGATTTTTTGAATTTAGGCTAGAGTCTATAAACTTTGGCTATGAGCAGATACTGCAACAACTAAAATAACAAGCAGCTTTTTAATGAGGATGAGGGGTTCATAGGTTAAATAAAATATTGGTTATTCTTGCTCATGAACCACTGTGGTATATCTCTTCCTTCATTTTTCTGTTATTAGTGAATCCATTAACTCTTTGGCAAGTAAGTGAGCTTCAGTGGAAGTTGTGAGTAATTGCCGGGAAATAATAGGACCACTGTCAGAAACTAGTGAATATTTACTGGTACTACTGGAGGATTTCTTTTACAGAAACACATTCAATGCTGGGTGAAAGATGATTACTCATCATTTGGAACCATTGTTGCATCTAGGAAAGAAATTACTATCTAAACATTCCAAAGTTACTGGGAAATTAAAGATTTCTTTCATGTACAGTAGAAATGGACGGGAGACAGAGGCAGGCTAATTACTTACACTCCAATGCTAATTCTAGTTGGTTCCTGGCATGATTGACCTTGAAATGTCTTCAGCTAGTTAGATGATGCTTTTAATGATCCAATTGCAGACATTAATCTCAGTGGAACCACGCAGAACAATTATCTGAGGTTGCTAATAGACTAGGTAGTGAGATCGGGGGAAGTAAATAGATTGGTGGGTATGTTTGATACTCATGCTTTGATGAATTTTCCTCTGTGAGTAATCATCAAGACCAGCACAATCCAGAGGAAAATTTCTTGCCATTTTGAGTGCTTTATGGCATCACGCCTTTTCCACACCCATAGATTAACTCCATACTATCCTTTCTCAGATCTTTTTCCAGTCATTAACAATCTAATAAAACTCCTCTTTCCCTTCTATCATTTGTTTGTATTTGCATGCGTTTCTGTCATAATTTAGTTTATTTAGAAAGACACACTTGTATTTGCTAATTTTTTCTCTGCCTTTTCTTCCTTCAATAATTCAAAACTATTATTAATACAACACATTTTGTTATAAAACAGCAAATCCGCCAACTCACCATTAGCGATCTGCTGGTATTTAATAACGGAGCAACAATTATACCATGTGACTATCTTGGAGGAATCTGGGTATGAGCTCAAAATGATTTCCTATTGTAACAGCTCGAGCTTCTTTATTGCCATTGAGTTGCCCTCCTACCAGTGCCTATCAGTCCCTTGTAAAAGGATCCGATTAGATGCAGAAGGCAGACACAATTCTTCAGGGGTCTAGGCCATGACCCGGGTCGGAACTCCTAGGTTATTTCTACATCTGCTGGCTGGGAGGCCAGTACGCCTGCTTTCTGCCAGTGACAGCGGAACCCAGGCTGGGGCTGGGAGTTCCTCCCCTCCAGTGACATAGGGGACCCTATTTGGGGCAGACAGAGGTTGTAAGCCAAATGGGGCCTCCCCAGAAACCAGTGTTGGAGGCCATAACCCAGCTTATCGGGGTCCCGGCCTAATTCCCGGGCCTTCCACTATATTCCCAGCATATTTTACATAGTTGATTGAATTTCAGTAGAACCAAACAAGGATAACAGCTCAAAGGTAGGTAACCACCATCCTAATACATTTTTTTATTATCAGAATCATAGAGAATAAGGGTGAAACTCCTTATGAACTCTAGGTCTGGCTTGTCAATCACTTCTGCTTTAACCTACTTTGTAGAATATAGCTAAGCTTGTAAAATTCACTTCATCTTACAATTAGAAAATAGGAGCAGGAGTAGGCCATTCGGCCCTTCGAGCCTGCTCCGCCATTCAGTATGATCATGGCTGATCCTCTATCTCAATACCATATTCCCACTCTCTCCCTATGCAGCTTGATGCCTTTTGTGTCTAGAAATCCATCTAGTTCCTTCTTAAATATATTCAGTGACTTGGCCTCCACAGCCTTCTGTGGTAGAGAATTCCACAGGTTCACCACCCTCTGAGTGAAGAAATTTCTCCTCATCTCAGTCCTAAATGTCCTACCCTGTATCCTGAGACTGTGACCCCTCGTTCTGGACCCCCCAGCCAGGTGAAACATCCTCCCTGCATCCAGTCTGTCTAGCCCTGTCAGAATTATATATGTTTCAATGAGATCCCCTCTCATTCTTCTAAACTCGAGCGAATACAGGCCGAGTCGACCCAATCTCTCCTCATACGACAGTCCTGCCATCCCAGGAATCAGTCTGGTGAACCTTCACTGCACTCCCTCAATGGCAAGTATATCCTTTATGCACCATAACTATCAATGTTCTACATTTCCTATCACTGTCTTGTCATTTTTTAAAAGTTGAATGAAAAATTAAAGCAGCAGTGAAAACTTATTGCAGGCAGCAGATTGAGTCAGACAAAAATGTTGTTTGTTATCAGATTTACGCAGCTATAATGGTTTTGACTAAGAGGTACAAATTGAAGCTTTAAGATGATTTACTTATGTGTTAGGTAGAAATTTATCTGTTATGTGTTAAACTGAATCTGAATGCATGTAAAGATTTTAAATCTAACAAGATCAATAAAAATATAAGTCTGTTTAAAAGCAACTATCATGCCATAGTTTCTTAAAGATTAGTCAGTACATCCTTATTAATATGATCACATTGTGCTAAAGTTAGCTATTTTAAAAGAGCTGAGGAGATTATCACTGCATATTGGAAATCAATGTATAATGGCATCAGTCCCTGTTGGTTTTTATCCACTATTAGCTCCCTTTCAGCGACAAATGTGTGTTTCCTCTTCATCTGCAGCCTTATCTGGTGAACCATTTGATTGTCAGTGGATATCCTTATAGATTATTTGTTGTAGTAATTCCCTTCCTGAAGGCTTATTGATCATTGGCTGCAGTAACTGTCCTTTCTTACTAGCCTCCTGCTAAGGTGATTTTCTCATTTAAAGGCACTGTAATATTACAGTTTGAGAATGATGCTTACTTAGAATCAGTACCCGTTAGCAGCAAAGTGCAGCCAGCACACCCGAGCTGTACTGTTAGCTCTGTATTGCTCCCTGTTAGGCACCACTCATCAGCATCCAAATGCCAATTAAACATTTAATGTTAGTGCGGGGACAATGAACCGTTCATTTTTCACAGGCCAGTACGGTGGTTTTATTTCATTTAGGCAATTCTCAATTGTTGATCTGAACAATAAGGCTTAATTAAACATTCAAATCTTCTGGAATTGATTTGGTAATTCTCGAAACTGGAGCTTGTGATAGAGTATCATGCATTGTCGGCTCTTTTCCCGCCACCAGGGAAATTATATATGAGAAACTCATGAAGTGAAATTTCTGCATTCATGGTGGCAATTCATCCACATTTTTAGATAATAGCAATCAGTCTCAGTGTGGAAAATCTTTCAAAATGCTCAGTTGGTAGCACTCTTGCCTCAGAGTCAAGGAAGTTATGGGTTCAAGTCCCACTCCAGAGACTTGAGCATAAAATCTAGGCTGATAGTCGCAGTGCAGTACTGAGGAAGTGCTGTACTGTTGGAGGTGCCGTTAAACTGAGGTCCTCTCAGGTGGATGTAAAAGATCCCACAGCAATATTTTGAAGAGAAGGGGAGTTCTCCCTGGTGTTCTGGACAATATTTATCCCTCAACCAACACCACTAAAACAGATTATCTGGTTACTACCACGTTGCTGTTTGTGAGACTTGCTGTGTGCAAATTGGCTGCCATGTTTCCTACATTACAAAAGTGATCACACTTCAGAAGTACTTCATTGGCTGTAAAGTGCTTTGGGATGTCCTGAGGTCGTGAAAGGTGTTATATAAATGCAAGTCTTTCTTCTTTCTTTTTATATTTCTGTTTGTGTGTATCTGCACTGATGCTCTTGAAGCTTAATGCACTGGCCATCAACGTCCCTCCTGTGAATTTTGTAATACACCATCAAGCCATACGATGAAGTATCTGCTGACACTTATCTCCTCTCAAGATCATAAAATGCCAATGTAGGTGGGATACTCAATTCAGTTTCATCTCCTGAAATCCTTGCTGTTAAGCGTCATTCCAAATTCAGGCATTGTTTTTACAGCGGATCCCTGATGAGGTTTGTTTTCTTAATCACATGTGTTAAGAACATAAGAAATAGGAGCAGGAGTTGGCCATACGGCCCCTCGAGCCTGCTTTGCTATTTAATAAGATCATGACTGATCTTCGACCTCAACTTCGCTTTCCTGCCCTATTCTTTCTTAACCAGTACGTTTCCGGCCCAGCGAGGAAGGAGGCATTGCTGCACTTGGTTCTAGGGAATGAGGCGGGCCAAATGGAGCAAGTGTCAGTGGGGAAACATTTAGGGAGCAGTGATCATAGTATCATAAGGTTTAGAATAGCTATGGAAAAGGACACGGAACTCTCTAAAGTAAAAATACTCAATTGGAGGAGGGCCAATTTCAATGGGATGAGAACAGATCTGGCCCGGGTAAATTCGAATCAAAGATTGGCAGGCAAAACTGTAATTGAACAGTGGGCGGCCTTTAAAGAAGAGATTGTTCAGGTACAGTCTAGGCACTTACCCACGAGGCAGAAAGGTAGAGCAACTAAAGCCAGAGCTCCCTGGATGACAAAAGAGATAGTGAGTAAGATGAAATGGAGAAAAAGGGCATATGACAGATGTCAGGTTGATAACACAAGTGAGAAACAGGCAGAATATAGAAAGTTTAGAGGGGAAGTGAAAAAGGAAATAAGAGGGGCAAAGAGAGAGTATGAGAATAGATTGGTGGCCAACATAAAAGGTAAACCAAAAATCTTCTACAGGCAAGTAAACAGTAAACGTGTAGTAAGGAGGGGTGGGGGTGATTAGAGACCATAAAGGAGATCTACTCATGGAGGCAGAGGGGGTGGCCGAGGTACTAAATGAATGCTTTGCATCTGTCTTTACCAAGGAAGAAGATGTTACCAGAGTCTCAGTAAAGGAAGATATAGTTAAGATACTGGGTGGGCTAAAAATTGCTAAAGAGGTACTAGAAAGGTTGGCTGTACTTAAAGTAGATAAGTCATCTGGTCCGGATGGGATGCATCCTAGGTTGCTGAGGTGGAAATTGCAGAGGTACTGGCCATAATCTTCCAAACATCCGTAGATATGGGGGTGGTGCCAGAGGACTGGAGAATTGCAAATGTTACACACTTGTTCAAAAAAGGGGGTGTAAGGATAAACCCAGCAACTATAGGCCAGTCAGTTTAACCTCAGTGGTGGGGAAACTTTTAGAAACGATAATCCGGGACAGAATTAACAGTCACTTGGATGAGTGTGGATTGATTAGGGAAAGCCAGCACAGATTTGTTAAAGGCAAATCGTGTTTGACTAACATGATAGTTTTTTGATGAGGTAACAGAGAGGGTAGATGAGGGCAATGCAGTTGATGTGGTGTATATGGATTTTCGAAAAGCGTTTGATAAAGTGCAGCATGGTAGGCTTATCATCAAGATTGCGGCCCATGGAAAAAAGGGGGCAGCAGCAACATGGATACAGAATTGGCTGAGAGACAGGAAACAGAGAGTAGTGGTGAACGGTTGTTTTTTGGACTGGAGGGAGGTATACAGTGGTGTTCCCCAGGGGTTGGTGCTGGGACCACTGCTTTTCTTGATATATATTAGTGACTTGGACTTGGGTGTACAGGGCACAATTTCAAAATTTGCAGATGACACAAAACTTGGAAGGGTAGTAAACAGCGAGAAGGATAGTAATAGACTTCAAGAGGATATAGACAGGCTGGTGGCATGGGCGGACACGTGTCAGATGAAATTTAACGCAGAAAAATGCGAAGTGATACATTGCGATAGGAAGAACGAGGAGAGGCAATATAAACTAGAGGGCACAACTCTAAAAGGGGTACAGGAACAGAGAGATCTGGGAGTTTATGTGCACAAATCTTTGAAGGTGGCAGGGCAGGTTGAGAAAATGGTTAAAAAGGCATACAGGATCCTGGGCTTTATAAATAGAGGCATAGAGTACAAAAATATGGAAGTCATGATGAACCTTTATAAAACACTGGTTCGGCCACAACTGGAGTATTGTGTCCAGTTCTGGACACCGCACTTTAGGAAAGATGTGAAGGCCTTAGAGAGGGTGCAGAAGAAATTTACTGGAAGGATTCCAGGGATGAGGGATTTTAGTTACATGGATAAACTGGAGAAGCTGGGGTTGTTCTCCTTGCAGCAGAGATGGTTGCGAGGAGATTTGATAGAGGTATTCAAAATCATGAAGGGTCTAGACAGAGTAGATGGAGAGAAACCGTTCCCATTGGCGGAAGTGTCAAGGGCCAAAGGACATAGACTTAAGGTGATTGGCAAAAGAACTTGAGGAAAAACTTTTTTACACAGTGAGTGTTTATGATCTGGAATGCACTGCCCAAGGGGGTGGTGGAGGCAGATTCAATCATGACCTTCAAAAGGGAACTGGATAAGTATTTGAAAGGAAAAAAATTGCAGGGCTATGGGGATAGGGCGGGGGAATAGGACTAGCTGGATTGCTCTTGCATAGAGCCGGCGAGGACTTGATTTGCCGAATGGCCGCCTTCTGTACTGTAACCTTTCTATGACTCTATGATTCTATCCCCATATCCCTTGATTCCCTTTGAGTCCAAAAATCTATCCATCTCAGCCTTGAGTATACCCAATGACTGAGCATCCACAGCCCTTTGGGGTAGAGAATTTCAAAGATTCACAACCCTCTGAGTGAAAAAATTCCTCCTCATCTCAGTCCTAAATCACCCACCACCTATCTTGAGACTATGCCCCCTAGTTCTAAACTCTCCAGCCAGGTAAAACAGCTTCTCAGCACCTACCCTGTCAAGCCCTCTAAGAATTTTATAGGTTCCAATGAGATCACCTCTCATTCTTCTAAACTCCAGAGAGTATAGGCCCATTCTACTCAATCTCTCCTCATAGGAAAACACTCTCATCCCAGGAATCAATCTAGTGAACCTTTGCTGCACTGCCTCTACGACAAGTATATCCTTCCTTAGGTAAGGAGACCAACACTGTGCACAGTACTCCAGGTGGTGAGCCCTGTACAATTGTAACAAAACTTCCTTACTCTTGTACTCCAACCCCCTTGCAATAAAGGCCAACATATCATTTGCCTTCCTAATTGCTTGTTGTACCTGCATGTTAACTTTCTGTGTTTCATGGACAAAGACACCCGAATTTCTCTGAATACTAACATTTAATAGTTTCTCACCATTTAAAAAATATTCTGTTTTTCTATTCTTCCTACAAAGGTGAATAACCTCACATTTCCCCACATTATACTCCATCTGTCACCTTCTTTCCCACTCACTTAACCTGTCTATATCCCTTTGCAGATCCTTTGTGTTCTCCTCACAGTTTACTTTCCCACCTAGCTTTGTATCGTCAACAAACTTGAATACATTACACTCAGTCCCTTCATCTAAGTCATTAATGTAGATTGTAAATAGCTGAGGCCCAAGCGCTGATCGGCACCCCACTAGTTGCAGTCTGCCAACCTGAAAATGACCCATTTTTTCCTACTCTCTGTTTTCTGTCCATTAACCAATCCTCTTTCCATGCTAATGTATTACCCCCAATCCAATAGGCCCAACCCAATCCTGTGTAACAACCCTTTGTGCGGCACCTTATCGAATGCCTTTTGAAAATCCAATTGTACTACCAGAGCAGAACCCACTGGTTCTGCTTTATCTACTCTGCTAGTTACATCCTCAAAATACTCTAATAGATTTGTCAAACACGATTTCCCTTTCATAAAACCATGTTCACTCTTCCTAATCATATTATGATTTTCTAAATGCCCTGTTACCACTTCCTTAATAACGAATACCAGCATTTTCCCAATGACTGATGTCAAACTAACTGGCCTGTAGTTCCCTGTTTTCTCTCTCCCTCCTTTCTTGAATAGTGCTGTTACATTTGCTACCTTCCAATCCACTGGAACCATTCTAGAATCTAAGGAATTTTGGAAGATCATAACCAATGCATCTACTATCTCTGCAGCCACCTCTTTTAGAACCCTCGGATGTAGCGATGTAGCCCATCAGGTCCAGGGGATTAGTCCCTTTAATTTCTCCAGTACTTTTTCTTTACTGATATTAATTACTTCAAGTTCCTCACTCTCATTTACCCCTTGGTTCCCCACTATTTCTGGTATGCTTTTTGTGTCTTCTACTGTGAAGACAGATACAAAATACTTGTTTACTCACATATTCTATTTTCTCCCTCTTTATCAATTTTTGGTCATCCTTTGCTGATTTCTAAAACTCTCGCAATCCTCAGGCTTACTACTCTTCTTGGCAACATTATAAGCCTCTTCTTTTAATCTAATACTATCCCCAACTTCTTTAGTTAGCCACGGATGGATCACTTTTCCCCTGGAGTTTTTATTTCTCAATGGACTGTATGTTTGTTGAGAATTATGAAATATATCTTTAAATGTTTGCCATTGCTTATCTACTGTCATACCTTTTATTCTAATTTCCCAATCAACCTTAGCCAACTCACCCCTCATACCTATGTAATTGGCATTCTTTAAGTTTAGGGCTCTCGTTTCTGACTTAAGTACATCATTCTCAAACTTAACATGAAATTCTATCATTTTATGATCACTCTTCCCCAGAGGATCCCTTACTATGAGATTACTAATTAACCCTGTCTCATTACCCAAGACAAGATCTAAAATAGCCTGTTCCCTGGTTGGTCCCAAAAGAACATCTCCCTCTTTCCCCAGTACTGGTGCCAATGCCCTATGAATCAAAACCTCTGTCTCTCATACCACTCTTTGAGCCATGCATTTAACTCTCCGATCTGCTTGACCCTATACCAATTTCCGCATGGCTCAGGTAGTAATCCAAGATTATTCCTTTGAGGTTCTGCTTATTAATTTAGATCCAAGCTCCTCAAACTCCCTCAACAGAACCTCATTCTTAGTTCTACCTATGTCTTTAGTTCCTACGTGGACCACGACAACTGGATCCTCTCCCTCATGCTCCAATTTCTTTTCCAGCCGTGAGGAGATATCCTTAACCTTGGCACCGTTGTCAACTTTTCTTGCTGCTTCACCAAACCTATGAAGCATTAAAATTCAAAGATATTTATTGTCTGTGCCATGCCGCTGGTTCTCAGTTTCTGCCTTAACTCCTGATCAATTTGTCAAATGACCTCACACTGGTCTGCAGAGATACACTCTCGTCATTCAATGTAACTTGGGGATTTCCTGAGTTGCTTTTGGGGCTCCCTATATACTAGGATATCATCCATTTGACATGTTAATTTTCTCATTCTTCTAAAAATTGTAACACACACCTCTGAAAATATTCAGGTGTTAGGAAATCCTAAATGGTCGTCTTTTGAAGTAGTCACCTGAACAACGTAACAAATATTTTTAGCAGGGCTGACTCTTGCAAAAGTGATATTCACCAAAATCTTGAATTGACATCCTGTTCAGACAACAATTCTGTTTTTCTCAGAAAGGCTAAAGGCTGCCCCACAATAGTAATTCACGTTTCCCATGGCGTATCCTTTCATTAGGTTAGCCAAATCCAGATAGATTTGTGGTTTACCATTTGGTTTTGGGACTATGACAACACCAGCACACCCAGCAAATTGCGTGTAACAGTTCCAACCAGCAATTCCCTCTTTCACTCCGAATATCATTTAAATACATATACACAGGGGAACAAAGATAGAGAAAGGCCTTGCATCAGTTTTCAGTTTGATCTGGTACTCCTTCATGAACGTGCTCAGACTGGTGAAGAGTTTGAGCGAGCTAAAAATGGTGAGCTATAAGTGAAGAAAATGTGTAGAAAAATGAACATTTTGCCTTGCTGAGGACTAGTAAATATAAGATTGCCAATCCTGAAACCAGCAACCTGCAACATTGAAAGGGTTAAAATGTGTTATTAGTTTTAGATTAAACTGGGCTGAAAGTAGAAGCTCGAAGCTGCTGCGTGCCTTTTTCCAAGATCTGCAGGTATTTGTTGCTATCATTAAACAAATTGACAAAAACATCTTCAAAAACAACATTAGTCTTCGCTGAGCACCAGCAACAACATTTTAAAGGTACCTCGGGCTGCCATCTATTCACCTGGGAGCATGAAAAATTACTTCATAATGTTGCCAATTAAAAAGGATGCTGCCAGGCATAATTTATACAAATTTACAAACTCCCTGTGCTTCAAACATTTACAAAAGGAAATTAAAGCAGATAGAGGATTTGCAAGTTAGGACACTTAGGGCGCTGTGTTGTATCTGCTACTGTGTTTCTATTAAAACAACTATCTTTAGAAATAAAGATAAATAGATTACACTGACTTATTTCTGTAGATTGTACTGAACTTTCCATGTTTAACATGCTACCTGTTAGGAGTATGTGGGGGTTCAAATCTAAGAAGCAGCCCAGTCCCGATTTGGTCAGTGTAGACAGTTTGGTAAAAGTGAACTTTTCACGTATAAAGTTCCTGCTCAAATCCAATAGGAAGCAGCAGGCACTTTGCCTGACACTATCAGTTGCATTTAAACTGTGTTGCTACTTTATGGGAGTGGGGGGAATTCAACTTTACTGCATTTGCTAATCTTAACAAATAAGTAGATGTGAGTAGAGTGTTGGAATGTCATGACAAAATGCCAGTGGATGCCTTGTGCCTACTTACCACAGCTCTGTGCATTGTATTGTCTTCAAAAAGGAGTAAAACAAGACTAACAAAAAACAGAAATAGGTCCATTTCGCTAGTTTAAGGTAATTGAGAATGAACTCATATATCATTCCACAGTTGCAGAGTGAAAAGTGAGTACTGTATTTTACTGCAGAACAAACCTGAGTTTAACAAAATGAAAGGTTTCAAAGTATCAACACGGCAGTGAGAGAAATGAGTTGCACAATGCGATTTCCTAACCAAGAGCATGGGTCTAGAAGCCTTTAGTGGGTTCAGCAAAGCAAGAAGAGGGGGCAAAGAGGGCAGCCGAGGAACCCAGAACGCAAAGGCTGACCATGACTTTCAACAAGTCACACCCAGGCAGTGGAGGCACTGCAGGAATCGTCCACCAGACACCAAATGCACTGGCCACCTGATCCCAAGTCTAAGAGAGGTCACCATACTGATTGACTCCAGCACCTTCAAGCAGCAAAGGAGAGGAGTTGGGGGCATAAAATTCATTCCTGCACTCCTCTAAATCAATTCCTTCTGACAGAGATTGTGTGCCAACAAAGCAACTACCAGCAGAGGGTTATGTGCATGTCAGGTTGACTTAGTGGTAGCACTTTCACCTCTGAATCAGAAGAATATGGGTTGAAACCCAGCACTGGGAATTAAGCACCTAGTCTAGGCTAACGCTTCAGTGGAGGACTGAAGGAATACTGCACTGGCAGAGATGCTGTCTTTTGGATAAGATGTTAAACCACAATCCCATCTGCCTGTTCAGATGCATGTAAAAGATTCTATAGCACCACTTGAACAAGAGCAGAGGAGGTGGCCTGGCCAGTTTTTAGCCCTGAATCAACACTTCCAAAAACAAACTAACTGTTCATTTGTTTTATTATTGTTTGTTGGACCCTGTTGTGCTCAATTTGTCTATAAAATAACAGTGACTGCACTTCAAAAGTGATTGATTGGCTATGAAGCACTTTGGAGCCATCCTGAAGACGTGAAAGACACTATATAAATACCAGTTCTTTCTTTTTTCCTTATGGGGAAGCCATTATATGGAATGAGAGCTGATTGTCTGGTAGGATTTCTCTATAACTTAGTTGATAGCGCTCAACTTGTTAATCTGTCCAAATCAGACATCAAAAGACATTGGGCTGGATTCTCCTCCTGTAGGTGGGCTAGCAGCGAATGGGACTTCTGGCCACCTCAATGGTTCTGCCATTAACCTGCTGAACTTTCTCCTGGAGCCCTCATTATTCATAAGGACTGGATTACTGCTGCTCATTGGGTTCCTGCAGCTGGGAGAGAGGGAAATCGAGTGCTGTTGCAGGTTTTAGAAGACTGCAGGTGGTTAAAGGGCGAGATCACAAGTGGAATAATGTGTGCGAAGGAGTAGCAGCCTTGGGAGGTGGAGGGGTGGTGGTCAGCAGAAGGAAGGGCTTCCAAATTTTCTGATACATCAATAGACATTTTGCTGGCTGAAGTAAGGGCTTAAAAGGATCGACTATTGGAGATTGAAGGCAGGATGCCTCATAAGGAGGGATGGTGGGGGGGGGGGGGGGGCCGATTCAGGGCGTATTGAGGAAGGTTGTTGAAGCAGTCAGTGCAACCTCCACCACCCTAAGAAGAATAAAAAACAAAAAGAGAGTCAATTAACCTACATAGGTGACCAATGGAATTCAAGGCACTGCTGGCAGCACACATTCCATACCACTGATAGAGGCTTTGTTCACCTCTTTGCCTCTCATGTGGAGGCAGTGGAGATGGTTTCCATGCATATGGTTGACATGATGGAGAAGGAGAGGGCTCCAACTACACATAGAATGACATAGAATTTACAGCACAGAAACAGGCCATTTGGGCCAACTGGTCTGTTCCTGTGTTTATGCTCCACACGAGCCTCCTCCCACCCCACTTCATCCAACTCTATCTGCATATCCTTCATTTTTTTTATTCGTTCATGGGATGTGGGCGTCACTGGCAAGGCCAGCATTTATTGCCCATCTCTAATTGCCCTTGAGAAGGTGGTGGTGAGCCGCCTTCTTGAACCGCTGCAGTCCGTGTGGTGAAGGTTCTCCCACAGTGCTGTTAGGAAGGGAGTTTCAGGATTTTGACCCAGCGACGATGAAGGAACGGCGATATATTTCCAAGTCGGAATGGTGTGTGACTTGGAGGGGAACGTGCAGGTGGTGTTGTTCCCACGTACCTGCTGCTCTTGTTCTTCTAGGTGGTAGAAGTCGCGGGTTTGGGAGGTGCTGTCGAAGAAGCCTTGGCAAGTTGCTGCAGTGCATCCTGTGGATGGTACACACTGCAGCCACAGTGCGCCGGTGGTGAAGGGAGTGAATGTTTAGGTTGGTGGATGGGGTGCCAATCAAGCGGGCTGCTTTGTCCTGGATGGTGTCGAGCTTCTTGAGTGTTATTGGAGCTGCACTCATCCAAGCAAGTGGAGAGTATTCCATTACACTCCTGACTTGTGCCTTGTAGATGGTGGCGAGGCTTTGGGGAGTCAGGAGGTGAGTCACTCGCCGCAGAATACCCAGCCTCTGACCTGCTCTCGTAGCCACAGTATTTATATGGCTGGTCCAGTTAAGTTTCTGGTCAATGGTGCCCCCCCAGGATGTTGATGGTGGGGGATTCAGCGATGGTAATGCCGTTGAATGTCAAGGGGAGGTGGTTAGACTCTCTCTTGTTGGAGATGGTCATTGCCTGGCACTTATCTGTCACGAATGTTACTTGCAACTTATGAGCCCAAGCCTGGATGTTGTCCAGGTCTTGCTGCATGCGGGCTCGGACTGCTTCATTATTTGAGGGGTTGCGAATGGAACTGTACACTCTGCAATCATCAGCGAACATCCCCATTTCTGACCTTATGATGGAGGGAAGGTCATTGATGAAGCAGCTGAAGATGGTTGGGCCTAGGACACTGCCCTGAGGTACTCCTGCAGCAATGTCCTGGGGCTGAGATGATTGGCCTCCAACAACCACTACCATCTTCCGTTGTGTTAGGTCTGACTCCAGCCACTGGAGAGTTTTCCCCCTGATTCCCATTGACTTCAATTTTACTAGGGCTCCTTGGTGCCACACTCGGTCAAATGCTGCCTTGATGTCAAGGGCAGTCACTCTCACCTCACCTCTGGAATTCAGCTCTTTTGTCCATGTTTGGACCAAGGCTGTAATGAGGCCTGGAGCCGAGTGGTCCTGGCAGAACCCAAACTGAGCATCGGTGAGCAGGTTATTGGTGAGTAAGTGCCGCTTGATAGCACTGTCGACGACACCTTCCATCACTTTGCTGATGATTGAGAGTAGGCTGATGGGGCAGTAATTGGCCGGATTGGATTTGTCCAGCTTTTTGTGGACAGGACATACCTGGGCAATTTTCCACATTGTCGGGTAGATGCCAGTGTTGTAGCTGTACTGGAACAGCTTGGCTAGAGGCGCAGTTAGTTCTGGAGCACAAGCCTTCAGCACTACAGCTGGGATGTTGTCGGGGCCCATAGCCTTTGCTGTATCCAGTGCACTCAGCCGTTTCTTGATATCACGTGGAGTGAATCAAATTGGCTGAAGACTGGCTTCTGTGATGGTGGGGATATCGGGAGGAGGCCGAGATGGATCATCCACTCGGCACTTCTGGCTGAAGATGGTTGCAAACTCTTCAGCCTTGTCTTTTGCACTCACGTGCTGGACTCCGCCATCATTGAGGATGGGGATGTTTGCAGAGCCTCCTCCTCCCATTAGTTGTTTAATTGTCCACCACCATTCACGACTGGATGTGGCAGGACTGCAGAGCTTTGATCTGATCTGTTGGTTGTGGAATCGCTTAGCTCTGTCTATAGCATGTTGCTTCCACTGTTTAGCATGCATGTAGTCCTGAGTTGTAGCTTCACCATGTTGGCACCTCATTTTTAGGTACGCCTGGTGCTGCTCCTGGCATGCTCTTCTACACTCCTCATTGAACCAGGGTTGAGCTCCTGGCTTGTTGGTAATGGTAGAGTGAGGAATATGCCAGGCCATGAGGTTACAGATTGTGCTGGAATACAATTCTGCTGCTGCTGATGGCCCACAATGCCTCATGGATGCCCAGTTTTGTGCTTCCATATCTGTTCTGAATCTATCCCATTTAGCACGGTGGTAGTGCCACACAACACTTTGGATGGTGTCCTTCAGTGCGAAGACAGGACTTTATCTCCACGAGGACTGTGCGGTGGTCACTCCTACCAATACTGTCATGGACAGATGCATTTGCGACAGGTAGATTGGTGAGGACGAGGTCAAGTAGGTTTTCCCCTCGTGTTGGTTCGCTCACCACCTGGCGCAGGCCCAGTCCGGCAGCTATATCCTTCAGGACTCGGCCAGCTCGGTCAGTTGTGGTGCTACCGAGCCACTCTTGGTGATGGACATTGAAGTCCCCCACCCAGAGTACATTCTATGCCCTTGCTACCCTTAGTGCTTCCTCCAAGTGGTGCTCAACATGGAGGAGGACTGATTCATCAGCTGAGGGAGGACGGTAGGTGGTAATCTGCAGGAGGTTTCCTTGCCCATGTTTGACCTGATGCCATGAGATTTCATGGGGTCCAGAGTCAATGTTGAGGACTCCCAGGGCCACTCCCTCCTGACTGTATATCACTGTACCGCCACCTCTGGTGGGTCTGTCATGCCGGTGGGACAGGACATACCCAGGGATGGTGATGGAAGAGTCTGGGACGTTGGCTGAAAGGTATGATTCTGTGAGTATGGCTATGTCAGGCTGTTGCTTGACTAGTCTGTGGGACAGCTCTCCCAATTTTGGCACAATTCCCCAGATGTTAGTAAGAAGGACCTTGCAGGGTCGACTGGGCTTGGTTTGCCGTTGTCGTGTCCGGTGCCTCGTGGTCCGATGCCGTGTGATCCGTCCGGTTTTATTCTTATTATGGCTTCTACTCCTTTCTCCTTCATGTACTTATCTAGCTTCCCCTTAAAGGCATCTATGCTATTCACCTCAACTACACCATGTAGTAGCAAGTTCCACATTCTAACCACTCTCTGGGCAAAGAATTTTCTCCTGAATTCTTTATTGGATTTATTCGTGACTATCTTATATTTATGGCCCCTAGTTTTGGACTCCCCCACAAGTGGAAACATTTTCTCTATCTGTCAAACTCCTTCATAATTTTAAAGGCCCCTATTAGATCATCCCTCAGCCTTCTCTTTTCTAGAGAAAAGAGGCCCAGCCTGTTCAGTCTTTCCTGAAAGTTATAACACATCTACAACACATTGCAGGAAGGTTCTCATGACTTGCAGAATATCCTAGAGAGAGTGACAATTCAGGAGATCTCTGCAGCGACAAGGTGCCAAGAGGACATACTAAGGAGAGTGGTGGCTAGCACTGTTTCAGTAGATGCTTCGAGGGTCAGCCTGAACACAACACTTGCACAGGTCTTCTAAGACCTGGTTGGGACCATTCAGTCTGTAATAACACTGAACAGTAGCATCTCTGAGTCTGCACCCTGCACCAGTAGGCTGCAATGAGTGATCACATACATCACTGCAGAGCGACAATGAACCTGCTTCCTTAAAGCCCCCAGCAGCACCTACACATAAGAGAGCTTCAGATATGGGCCCGGCATCTTTTAACACTGCAAGAGAAAGGCAATTGAAAACTGGTCTCTCTGCAACAGCTGCATCACTGAGATTAGAGTCAGCTCAGGTCTTTAAGGCTCCAGAGGAACCATCCCAATGACCCAACATCCCACTATGCCAACCCCACCTCATCCCACTCAGGGAGCATCTCAAAGAAGTGCAGACTAGGAGCTCAAGTAAGGAAGGTAGCTGGCAGCAAGAGTAGACGTGGTGCTAAGAGATACTTATATATGATGAATGGATTTTTTGGCACCTTTTGTTGAATGTTGTTCTGCAAAGTAAACATGGCTTGAGCCCATGGAGTTCTGAGTTCACTTCTGTGTATGTTTGTAACTTTTGACCATTGGATGATAGCACAACAAATGTAGACTTCAACGCAGTGAGTGCAGACTCGATTGGAATAGAACAGACCAGGGATTGATGCCTTTACACAGTAAACCATCAGGCCCACTTGACCCCATTTAAAGGCTGTGGGAAGGGCTCTTGGCTTGTGTTAAAAAGGAATGGAGGAGAATTTGGTGCTTTTTTTCCCGGTGCAGTTAAGGTGGTAGTCATTACTGCCCCATTTTCAGAATTTACTGCCCCAAAACTACCTATAATAGGCAGTAAACCAAAGAAAAATCCAGCCCATTAAGCTTTGAGTCCGGATGCAGAGCACAGTAAGTGTTGGTGTTTGATGTAAATATAGTTGGGTTTGCAAGGATTAAGGAGTATACCTCCACGTAGGTATTGTGTATCAGGAAACAAGCCTTTGAGAAACAAGCAAATGTGACAAAGAGTCGTATAAAGGTATTGTTAGGAACCATTCAAATTATTATGCAATTAGAGTATAAAAAAGAGAAAGGAGAGTCTTTCATAATATTTTTACAGTGGAAAGACAGCCCATTACATTGGAACAAACACCTGCCTTAAAAAGAAATGCATAACTTAAAACAACTTCTACTTGATGTACAAAACGTTCCTTCAATTTCGAGTTCTAGCACCAATTAATTTTTATCATTTCACCTACACAGTAAAAAACAAGTTTCAAAGTGAATGTTTTCCATTTGCAGAGAGCAACCATTTACTGCCTTGGAGAGATTAGCAGCTTTTTGTCACCAGGCCATGATGTTACATCACACTGCGTGCTAAATTACACAGGTCAACCAGAAATGTCGACATTAAAGGCAGGTCTCACTGGTGACTGAATACAAAAGAAGTTCTTTTATGTTTGGTAATGGCTAAAATTTACAGGGAAACTATACAGTCCGATCTGAATAGCACCGACAGCTATCTTTTAATCACTATTAATAAAATAACGGTTGTCTTTCCGGAAGTTTCCCACACAGCGAATGAGAAGTTAACCAATGATGTCTTGTCACACTGCTTAGTCCAGGAACACAGTTTGACCCCAGCAAGTAAATGTAGGTTGGAGGCAGAAGGTAAGCTGTTGGAATCAGTGTTACGACCGTTCTTTCTCCCTCATTTCCACAGATTCACATAAGATCCGTTTACTTTGGGTGAATTTTTCCTTTTCTTCACAGTATCTCTGAATGCTCCCCTCACATGGTAGAAAAGTTACATGTACATGGGTGGGTGGGGGGGTGGGGTGAATACACTGTATGAATGTGGTATTGGAAGTGATTTTTTATTCACCAACGATGCGGCAACTGGATATCAATACATGGTACCTTCGGACACTGCTTTAACTACATTTGGCTTGCAGCATTGAATACACATTCAAAATCTAGTTTAAATGGATTTCAGTTGTACTTTTACATTGATATACTGGAATTCCAAAGGGATATTGGAAAGGAAATCATCTTTTATGATGCAGCATAGATATGCATCCCGAACCCACTTCTTTCTGTCTCCATCCCTCCAAATCAATTGTGTTGACAGACACTGTGGTAAAACTATTGGCCTGTAAATTGCTCTGAATGGCGAACCAACAGTGCTCGCAGCTGATCAGATTTAAATTCACTAAGTTATCACTTTCTTTTTGGTGGCAACTACCTTGAAATGCGATTTCAAAAAACAGCAGTGTTCTTTCCCGGGCTGTGTGAGCGGGGAAAGGATCGCCATGTTCCCTCAACCAACCATCTTGAAGCAAGTCATGCTGTGAGAACCAGGAAGTGAAACTCATTGACAAATGTGCAGAATAAAAACCAGGAAGTGCCCAATAAGGTTAGTAAATGTACTATAATATGAGATAGAGAAAGTGAAATAAAGATTAAAAGACTGAGATGAAAGAGACAGAAAAAAAATGTTTTAAAAAATTTTAAATGTTCAAAAACTATTCAAATCAGGAGTAATGAGACGCCACATTTTTAAAAGTTAATTTTCAGTGCCAGACAGGTTATTTGGCAGTCATTAATACTTACTACACCATTAAAAGTTAGTTTAGGCCTAAAAAACTCAGTGTGCATTTATTGTGGTGATATGAGTTTGTTTTCAGCTGGTCAGTGCAAGTTGATTGCAGCCGGCGAGGTCCCTTTAACACGAAGCTTTCATATCACCGGTGAACCAGGAAGAGCAAGTTCCAGGTTTCCGCATTTCACTGTGCATGTGAGCTCTCCAAAACGTGCTCTTCCATTTTCACTGAAATAACGGTGAGCTCTGTTAGCTTCACCATTATTTGAAGAGCAATTTCCAGGCCATTTTAATATGTCCATCACTGTATCATACACTGTCAGGGGTTAGGCTGCAGTCAGCTTCACATGCAGTTTTGGTAGGGTAGCAGGAAGTTTATATATGTTTTTAATTGGCAGATTGTGGTAGAATCGCAATAGTTGTGATTCTATTACCAGCAATAGTTAATTAAGCCATTTCGCTCCTGTAAGATGTATTCATATACAGTGTTTGACTTATTACCGAAGCCACACTGTTTGGCTAAGCAACACATAATTTCACTGCATTCAGTCTTATGATGCATTTTAAGTGTGTTAAGTGCTGTTGGAGCTGCTTGTGAGACACAGCAGATGATGAATGCAACAGTTCTTCCCAGTTCCTCAACTAATTCAAACTCCACGTTAGAAAATATTTAAGAATATAAGGAATTAGGGGTTACGGGGAGCGGGCAGGAAATTGGACATGAATTTAGATTTGAGGTTAGGATCAGATCAGCCATGATCTTATTGAATCCGGCAGGCTCGAGGGGCTGATTGGCCTACTCCTGCTCCTATTTCTTATGTTCTTAAATAATTAGTTTTTTTCAAAGGCTGAATTCAGCACCTGAATTTCCAAGATATGACACAAAGAATAATGGGCAAATGATACAGCTCCAGTTAGCACAAGTCAAAGTTTGCTACACATCCCCTGTACTTAGTCTTTTGCCCTTTGTTGTACATGTTTGGTTTTTCTCAATCCGATGTTGCAATTGAAGGTTGTCAAATGAATACATTTTTATAATTGAAAAGAAATTATCCTTTTCCTCTATTGCCTCCTGATTCCTTTTTTAAATTTGCTCTTGGGATGCGAGTGGCGCAAGACGGTGTTTAATATCCATCCCTAGGTGCCCTGAGGACATTAACAGACAACCACACAGTGTGAAACTGGAGTCATATGTAGGACAGACCAGGTAGGAGTGGCGTTGGTGAGCCAGTTGGGTTTTTACAACTCCAGCTCCTTTCACGGTGATTTTTCCTGGTGCCAGCCCACAAATAATTAGATTTATTGATTTATTCATTTCACGACTTGCCATGGGTGGGATTTGAACTCTGGGTTGCTTGTCCAGTAACATAACCACTATCCTACCGTACCTCTTGTGTGAGGCACCCTTCCTCCATCAAGAAGGCAGCCAGGTGACCAATTCCCATACCTCAGTCTAGGCCACTCTGAACCTAGCCATTGGAAGGTACTCGAGAGAGATCTGGGTCTACTTGCTTGGCAGATTTCCTGCTGTTCCTCCCACCTCCAAATTGTGTTTCCCCGGACAGTGCCACAGAGACCAGGGGGCAGACTTTCCTCTTACTGTGCTTGGGCATAAAAGATTGCCTGCTCCACGTGCATAGAGGAAAATCGAGCAGCCTATGTTACGCATACCCGATCCTCCCCACTCAACATTCTTCTATGCACTGCGCCCAGGCAGTCTGTTACATCTAAATGCAATAAGAGGAAAATTAACTCCCAGAAATTCACCATGGGGTTTAGTTTGCTCTGTACATTAGAGTTGGCACATGTGAATTTTTCAGTTAGAGGTAGTAATTTTATGAGTGGGACTAGCTGGATTGCTCTTGCAGAGAACCGGCACGGACTCGACGGGCTGAATGGCCTCCTTCCGTGCTGTAATCATTCGATGATTCTATGATTCTATGGAGACAAAAGATTAAATTTTCTAAGGGTGATGAGGAATCCATGCTTCTAGTGGGCCAGGCACCTTGCCATGGCCCAGGACTCAGAAGATCTGCCCTAAAGGGTCAACTCAAAGTAGAGAGATGACATCCTCCAGGCCATGTACTGCCTCCCAGTCTATGGCATCTGAAATGACCTGCTTGGTGGTGCCTTAGTTGAAGACTATTTTCTACAAAGAAAAGAACAATCTGCATTCGTTGAGATGTCATTTTACAAAGGGAAGCAAAACAGTGTATATGTTGCCAGGTGTAATGGAATGAAATGTAAAATACCTCATTGGTTGAAGTTGGAAAAGCTGAGTGAATACTTTAGTTAGTATCTGATCTTTCTTAGCTGCAGTAGTCTGTAGTCTGTTGTAATAATTCTGAAATGTCTTCATTGCCTCTCTTTAGTGCCCCATTGTAACTGTTTTTTTTCTGATGCTCAGTTGTTATAATGGATCCTCGCTTCAAGAATGCACAATGAGTAAACTTGCCTGCTCCCATGAGTGCACCTAAAGATATAAAAACAGTAATTCTACTTTATATGCTGAATTTTAGCCCTGAAATTGGAAGATTCCACTTCCGACATGAAGGGCATGATTTTTACCTGGACCCAGGAAGACAGCGGATCGGTAGATAATCGCTTGGGAAACCCGAAAATGAAGTGAGGACTTTGGAATCTGCCATCGCAACTCAATTGAAGGCAATAATTTTTGCTTCGGGGTTTCGTGTCTCCAAGCTGCACAGTGGGTGTACTGCATACCCGCATGATGCAATCTGAAGTCCACTATTTAAAGACCCAATGAAAAAATGGATTTTGGAGGATAATGGAGGAAGTGAAGCCATGGGGTCCAAGAGAGCAAAGGCAGTATTCAGGTTCTCCAATGCATCACTTGAAGTACTGCTGGGTGCAATGAGAACCAGGAGGGAGATAATTTACCCAAGTGATGGGAAGAAGAAACCTGGAACTGCCACCAAGAAGGCTTGGCTGGACGTGAGCAGCAGGAGCATGGTGCCCAGGTCTTTGCTGCAGTGTAGGAAGCGGTTTAATGACCTAACCAGGTCAGGAAAAGTGAGTACAGTTACTGATTCACCCACTCCCTGTGGTGTACAACACCCCCCCATCTCACTCTGGCTTGGCAAGCCTATTCCATCACATCACTCCTCATACCCACTTAAGCTTCAGCAGCAACCATCCTTCGCTTTCTACGCACTTGCTCACCTCCCCATTTATGCACTCACCACTGCCACTCACCCCAATCCTTATGCAATATGATGCATCTGTATAATAGTCAGCCTCATCCAATGCACTGCATCCATCTGGTGAATACGTCACCTACAGCCCCTCACAGGTCTGTTCTTTCGCCCCTTGTAGGAGAAGAGAGCGCAAAACGTAAGGGAGAGGGCGAGGACTGGAGGTGGCCCCCCCACAAATAATCCAGCTCACAGATGCGGAGAAAGAGGCCATGGAGATAAGTGGGACAGCCGCAACCCTCTCAATCAGAGATGGAGAGACTGGGAACTTGCAGATGCCTGGTGATAGAATTTTTAAAATCTCTGACACTCATGCTGACTTTATTTCATCAATGACTGAACTATGAGAAATTTGAGTATGGTGATTGGCAAGATTGTGTCTTTGCCATGACTAATTCGCATCTCGTTCTTTTTTTTTCCAGGGCCTTCACGCGTAGAGCATGAGTCTGCGGCAATTCATGAATACAATTCCTCAGGGAACCTCATTCCTTCCGAGGGGGCACCATGACAGGATGTACAGCCATGCACCAGCGCAAATACTCGCACTTCGTTGGGCCGTGTTAGACAGTTTGTTGGGTTTTCACCTGGTGATTCACAATTCACAAGTAAGCACGAGCAGACATTGATGGCAGGGGCAGCTGTGGAGCGTTTGCGTTGGAGGGCGCACTCCTCTCCAAACTCTGCTCACCTGGACACAGATGCTGAACCCCGGGGCCATCGTTGAGAATGAGATTGATTGAGGTACAGCTGCACCTTTGAGAGGTACTGGCAAACGTTTCACGCACATTCTCTACAATAGCGGAGAGGATGGAGGAGCCCAACTCCAACACTAGTGGATTGTTGTCGCAAGTAATTGCGAGAATGTCTACCATGGAGAGAGTGGCTGTCTCCATGGAGCTTCAAGCACGGCCCTCAAATGAGTCTATGCAGGCCATGACCACAGTGGTGCAGGAGATGTCTGCTGCCTTAAACAGGATGACGGATACCTTATGGCTTTACAACCTGTCACTGATTTGGACCAAGCTGCTCTCCAGCAGAGCGGTGGGAGTAATGTGATGCTGGACCAGGAGAGGGATGATGGCGAAAGGGGACTTGGAAATGTGAATTCTAATCAAAGCGTTCCCATGTCTCACTCATTGGCCTCCCCTTAACCAGTACCCGACATGCTGCCTCATCTCCCAGTGGCTGAGTTTGCCCCGCACACATGCAGGTAGAACAGTCTTTGGTGGGGCCCTCACAAGCTCCATAACCCAGAGGTCGTGGACCAAAAGCATCTCAGCGGTCAGGGCAGGGATCTGAGCAGCCTGCCTCTACCTCTGCTGAAGCCACAGGGGATGCACCATATAGAAATGGTAGGAAGCCTAAGTTCAAGCAATTGTAGTTCACCAAGGAAATGCACATGGATATTTGAAAAAGTGTTGTGTTGTGAAGTTTCCTTTTTTTATATTGGCACATAAAATGTATCAATTAGCACCACTTCCATATCTTGCCCATTATCGCGTCCCGATTGCCAACTCACCCTTTCATTTGCTTCATGATGAATGTCAATACATGACGGGACCCATTGAATGGGTGCGCATTGGGTGTATGCGTGGTTAAAGGACTGTTCTGTGCAAAGATTGGGGTTGGTGGTGATGGTGGTGGGAGCGGGCTGGAGTATTTCAATTTTTATTTTTCTCAGTCTAACTAACTAAGTGAACCTTTGAGATGTGAGAGCATCCCTGGCATCCCGGGCAGCAATGTGCACGGCTGACCTGGCGATGGGTGCCCCATCTTCATATTGCTCCTCCTCTTCCTCCTGCTCCTCTTCTTCAATGTTCTCGTCACATGAAGAATATTGATGAGCTCCTTGGTCATCCTCCACCTCTAATCCTCTCTGCTGCACTATGTTGTGCAGGATGCAGCACACCACTATGATTCTGGACACCCTCGCTGGCGAGTACTGAAGGGCCTCTCCAGACCTATCGAGGCACCTGAAGCGCATCTTCAACACGCCGATAGTTTGCTCGATGACGCACCTGGTGGTCATGTGGCTCTGGTTGTTGCGCTCTTGCACCTCATTGGTGGGGTTCCTCATAGGTGTCTTGAGCCAAGTTTGAAGGGGGTATTCCTTGTCATCCCTTATGCGCCAGTCCTTAAGTCTGTCTCCTGGTAGGAAGAGGTCTGGAATGCTGGACTGTTACAGTATAAAAGCATCATGACAGCCGCCAATGAATCTGACGCACACCTGCATGAACCTCTTCTTGTGGTTGCAGACCAGCTGTACAATGATGGAATGAAATCCCTTGCAGTTGATGAAAACTCCTGGTTCATGTGGTGGTCCTTGGATTGCCACGTGTGTGCAATTGGTTGCACCCTGCACCTGTGGGAAGCTAGCCAGAGAGACAAAACCGACTGCCTGCTCATTCTGGCTATTGTCATCGCGGGGGAAGTTGACATAAATGGACGCCCTGGCAAACAACCCATCTGTCACCTGCCTTATACAATAGTGTGCAGCCAACTGAGAGACCCTGATGATGTCTCCGGTGGTGCACTGGAAGGAGCCAGAGGCAAAGAAATTGAGGGCAGTGGTGACTTTTACAGCGACGGGCAGTGCGTGGCCACCAGGTCCACCAGGGAGCAGCTCTTCTTGAAGGAGGCTGCAGATGTCGGCGGCCACCTGCAGGCTCAATCTGAGCCAGCGTAGGCACTGCTCCTCAGATAGGTCAAGGAAGCTGATGTTCTGTCTGTATACCCTCTCACAAGGATAGTGCCTCCTGCAACCTCAGCCCCTCTGTTGCTCTTCTCTCTGCTGTTCTCCGCTCTGCTCTTCTATCTGCTCTTCTCCAGATCTGTGTTATGCACCTCTCTCTTGTGCACCTGCAGATCCCAACACAGTACGACAAGCTGCCATGGATGGAGATTATCTTCCTCGTCCGATGTCCTATCGAATACATCCATGGTGTCCCCCATTCTGATTTTGTCTGTTTGAAAGCCTCCAAACTTCTGAAAAAGCTGTACAAGAACTCTCCGCCAAACGTTTGCCAGAAGGAACTGAGACACCAGCTGTAATCACTGAGCTTTTATTCACATCGGGCAATCATAACTTTAAAGACCCCCATGAACTGCGGCTCAATCTTGCCTCCATTTCACTGGCAAGTTTCCCGAGCTCCAGGAAACCCGTGCTGGAGGCGTTAAATTCTAACGCCTGTTGAATTCGATTTAAGATCACCTCATTAACATCTACTAATTATCTAAATGGCTGTGAAAATTACCGACCCGCCTGTCCTAATGATCGACCCGCCTCTGGCAAGCAGGTTTTTTTTTATTCGTTATTGCCCATCCCTAATTGCCCTTGAGAAGGTGGTGGTGAGCTGCCTTCTTGAACCGCTGTAGTCCGTGTGGTGAAGGTTCTCCCACAGTGCTGTTAGGAAGGGAGTTCCAGGATTTTAACCCAGCGACGATGAAGGAACGGCGATATATTTCCAAGCCGGGATGGTGTGTGACTTGGAGGGGAACGTGCAGGTGGTGGTGTTCCCATGTGCCACGCAGCCAAACGTACCTCCGTTAAACCCAGGTTGCGGTTGTGCTTCACATTTCTACAATTTTTATTTCCCGCCGACCCCAACTCACCAGTTCTTGGGGGTTAAAATTCCCCCCACAGTCTTATGTGACCTTCCAGATCTTTTCCTGCCGATGAGGCACCATTATGGCTCAGGACTGCCATCTTGAGAATAGCAGGGAATTTCAGAGTGGTTTGTGGCAGAAGCACAGGAAAATCTCTGGGGACACTTGGCTGCATCTCCTGCTTTATTTAAATGCAGCAAGGTGCATTTCCCTTGAAGAAATCAGTGTCATGGGAGGTTAAATCGCAGCGGCCACTTTTACAGGCGAAGTTTCAGCAGAGGCCCCATTTTACTTGCCAGACCACCTGTCGACCATCCAAAAATGTTTTTTTTTAAGAATAATCAAGACCATAGTGAGCAACCAATCTTCCTGTGACTCAACCTGTGTTACTGCTCAAAAGTGCTAATCCACGAGGTTCTACTTCATGTGGTCCTGCTAACAAGATTTAGCCATCATCAAGATGATATAAGAAGTGTTTGGTTACTAACAGTGCTAACACCAGTTTGATTCACTGCCTGCTCTGCATTGCATGTATAGTGGGTAGCTGTCAGTGAATTTAAGACAATAATCCAACACCAGGATTCAGATGATGAACATGAGCTGTTTGAGCTTTGTTCTCACAGTTTATGAAGTTACCTGAGGTCTGGAATTGATTTGCTATCTTGTAATCCTCCAAGAGCTGGCCAGTCTCTTCTGTTACGTTCCCTTCTCCTAACACTGAGTCTGTCTTACCTGGGATGTGTGCATTTATTTTTCATTAGGTGGACTGATTTTCATGTATTCACCTGGATTTTGGAAATCTGAAACAGCGTTTTTTTCACATCAATAGAGATAAAACAGAATTCAAAGATCAATCCATTAGTAACTTTCAGATGCAAATCAATAATCATTGTGCACTTACATTTATATTTTTATATTCTTATACTTTGAAATTGATCTAATATCTAGTCAATAGAACTATTTCTACAACAAATGTAAGGCAATCTCAGTGAATCATAATAAAACACATTTAAAAATATATTTTAAATACACACAATGGATCCCTGGGAGTGATTACATTGGAGTATCTGATTGAAGGGTCTAAATGATATAATTAACTACTTGAGTGGCACTCAAGTGATTTATAACTGTCATCTGAATCCCTGAAATGAGCTAAAAGGCTTGAGATGACTCCGGGTTACATATTACTGGAGTAACTATCCGACTTCACGCTCCAAGTGGGGAGCCTTGCCCATTGGAAGCTCAAATCAGAAATTCGGGCACACTATGTTTCAATCTTTATTTTAAATGGTCAGAAACTCATGTGCAGGGTGTGCCTATTTTCTGATGTAAGCTCTTAGCGAGCAAGGATCTGAACTGAGAGCACAAAATCAGAAAATTACCCATTATTCATTTTTTGATAAAATATAGTATGAAATTCAATGTAGGAATTTCCTCAGGGCTCCACCAATGTAACTTTGGTGGAAACCCTGTTTTTGCATGCAAATGGGGTTTCTGGCAAACTTCTGCCAAAGTCCAATGGCAATGGACTGGGAAAAGCCCTGAGGAAATTCCTGGTGAAAGGGTGATTTCATTCTGTGCTGGGTCAGGTTCTACTTGTTGACAGAGGTTCCACATTGTGGGCCCTTATGCTTAGTGATTGATACTGTGCAAAAAGAACATGTCAAGGAAAAGTCAAGGATAAGAAAGGGTCATTCAGCCCATCAAAGCTTATCTTTCTAGTACCCTAACTCTATCTTGAACATCCCCATTGTCTTGCCTTGACTATCCAAACATTTATCACTCTTTGAATAAAATGTGCATCCAAATTATCTTTTTAAAATGTAGTTTTCATTAATTTCCTTTTATGTCCTTTGGCCCTTACTTCTGCCTCACTTTAAAATAAAACTCTGGGTTTAGATTACCTATACCATTTGGATGCTGCTAATTTCACAGTAAAGGAGGAGGTAGTAGAGAAATTGGATAGGGTAAGATAAAGAGGAGGTACTTAAAAAGTTGGCAGCGCTCAAATATGGGTTAATAAATGAAAACCAGCACAGAATTGTTAAAGGCAAATCATGATTGACTAATTTGATTGAGTTCTTTGATGAAATAACAGAGAGGGTAGATGAGGGTCGTGTGGTTGATGTTGTGTATATGAACTTTCAAAAGGTGTTTGATAAAGTACCACATAATAAACTTGTTAGCAAAATTGAAGCCCACGGGATTAAAGGGTCAGTGGCTGCGTGGATAGGAAATTGGCTAAAGGACAGAAAGCAGAAAGCAGCGGTGAACGGTTATTTTTCGGACTGGAGGGAAGTATACTGTGGTGTCCCCCAGGGGTCAGTATTAGGACCACTGCTCTTTTTGATTATATTAATGACCTGGACTTGGGCATAGAGGGCGTAATTTCAAAGTTTTGCAGATAATACGAAACTTAGAAATGTAGTAAACAGTGAGGAGGATCGTAACAGACTTCAGGAGGACACAGACAGACTGGTGAAATAGACAGAAACATGGCAGATGAAATTTAATGCAGAGAAGTCTGAAGTGATTCACTTTGGTAGGAAGAATGAGGAGAGGCAATCTAAACTAAAGGGTATGATTTTAAAAAGGGTGCAATAACAGAGAGACCTGGGGGTGCAGGTATATAAATCTTTGAAGGTGGCAGGCCAAGTTGAGAAGGTTGTTAAAAAGGCATATAGGATCCTTAGCTTTATAAATAGAGGCAAAGAGTATAAAAGAAAGGAAGTTATGCTAAACCTTTATAAAACACTGGTTAGGCCCCAGCTGGAGTATTGTGGTCAATTCTGGGCACCACACTTTAGGAAGGATGTCAATGCCTTGGAGAAGGTGCAGAGGAGATTTACTAGAATGGTATCAAGTATCTGGGACATCAGTTACGTGGAGAGCCTAGAGAAGCTGGGATTGTTCTCCTTAGAGCAGAGAAGGTTAAGGAGAGATTTGATAGATGTGTTCAAAATCATGAAAGATTTTGATAGAGTCAATAAGGACAAGCTATTTCCAGTGGTAGAAGGATCAACAACTAGACGGCACAGATTTAAGCTAATTGGCAAAAGATCCAGAAGCGACATAGGGAAATATTTTTTGATGCAGAGTTGTTATGATCTGGAATGCACTGCCGGAAAGGGTGGTGGAAGCAGATTCAATAATAACTTTCAAAAAGGAATTGGATAAACACTTGAAGGGGAAAAATTTGCAGGGCTATGGGGAAAGAGCAGGGGAATGGGACAAATTGGATAGCTCTTTCAAAGTGCTGGCATAGGCACGATGGGCCTAATGGCCTTCTTCTGTGCTGTATCAGTCTATGATTCTATGATTCAATAATTTAATGCTTTATATGTTGCACTTTGAAGAGATCTCCACCTTCCTAGGCTGTAGAGTTTAATCTTCTCTCATTTTGCCTAATAGCTCGTCCCCTTTATATTTGGGATTAGTCGTTTTGCTCTTCTATATGCCCTTTCCAAAGCGTGTGTATCCTTCCTGTGGTGTGTTGACCAGAAATTAACACAGTGGTCCCAAAAATCAGCATTACACCGACTGGCCAGTAGTTTAGTTTGCCCATGCATTTATGTAGTTGACTCCGCTGAATGTAGCACGCTCAGCCTCTTTAAATCTGCACTAATGGGTAAGAAGTACTACTCCCACTTACGCCATTTCTCCAGGGGTCCCACTGATCACCCACCAACATTAGGGCAGGAGATCAGATAATCTTTGGGGAAATTTAGAGTTAATAAGCTAAGTAGGCAGAACAATAGCAGGTAGAATTTAATGCAGACAAGTATAAAGAGGAAGGAAAAATAGACATGTGTACTCCATGAATGCTGTTGAAATTGCTGAAAATGTAGCTGAAAGAAACCTAGGAGTTTCAGTAGACTCAACGCTAAACATGTCCAACCAGTGCAGAGCATCAATCAACAAAGCCAATAGGATGTTGAACTATATCCATCAGCCGTGGCTGATACTCCTAGTGTAGTACTGAGGGAGTGCTGCACTGTCGAAGCTGCCATCTTTCAGATGAGACATTAAACTGACGCCCCATCTGCCCTCTCAGGTAGGTGTAAAAGATCCCATGGCACTATTTCAAAGAAGAGCAGAGGAGTTCTCCTTGAATTCCCCGAACACCGGCACAGAGAAATGCCAGCTGTTGGACTCTGACTTGCAGTCTGTTTCCACCAGGGGCACTGAATTGTCCATAGCTGCGAATGTTGCAACAGCACTGAACTTTTATGTGTCTGGATACATCCAGGCAGCGTCTGGTGACATTAGTCACATCAGATATATATTAATAACCTGGACTTGGGTATACAGGACATAATTTCAAAGTTTGCAGATGACCTGAAACTTGGAAATGTAGTAAACAGTGAGGAGGATGGTAACAGACTTCAGGAGGGCTTAGACAGACTGGTGAAATGGGCAGACATGTCGGAGATGCAATTTAACACAGAGAAGTATGAAGTGATGCATTTTGGTAGGAAGAATGAGGAGAGGCAATCTAAACTAAATGGTACAATTTTAAAGGGGGTACAGGAACAGAGAGAGCTGGGGCTGTACGTACACAAATCTTTGAAGGTGGCAGGACAGGTTGAGAAGGCTGTTAAAAAGGCAATCAGGGTCCTTGGCTTTATAAACAGAGGCATAGAGTACAAAAGCAAGAAAGTTATGCTAAACCTTTATAAATGACTGGTTATTCCCTAGCAGGAGTATTTTGGCCAATCAACTTCATGAAAAGGAAGGAATTTAATTCCCTGAATGCTCAGATAGTGAGTGAGGCTAATCGCTTCATAATACATGTTAATGAGATGAGAGTAGCCAAGATTATTTTGTTCTCAGGCAATCCAGGATGCCTGTGCTACTCAGCCAAAGCAAGTGACTGATAAAAGGCCAGGGGCACCAGCCTCAACATTGGGTGATGATACTTTTTTGGATTCCAAAGACAGAGGCCAAGAACAGGCTCAATGATTCCTTGGGGAGCAGACCAACGAAATTCTCAGGCACCATTTCCAGTTCCTGGACATGTCAGAGGGAGTCCTGTAATATTGCCCAGCAAGAGTTTCCAGAATTGTAGAGACTTGCTGCATCTTCCATAATTTGGCCATTACAAAAGAATTGGGCTTTCTAAATACAGAATGTGAAGAGGAAGAAGGTGGTGGAGACCAAACCCCTGCTCATGACAAACTTGCCCAGGAGAGAGGGGAGGTTGGACTTGACACCCTGCTTTTTTTATTTCAAAATATACTTTATTTCATAGAATTTAAAAATACACACAGTTCAATGTAAATATCACAATTCCAAACCAATACAATTCAAACCAATACATTACAGATCGTACACAAAGCAATCACAATATTACAATTTAAACACAGTATTTCTTATGATTCATGGTGTACAATACAAGGTGGGCTGGCCTTACACGGTGGCCTTTCCCCATAGGGCCTTTTCATAGGCCGCACCTCACTTCAGTGCGGCCCGCAGCACATGCTCCTGGACTTTGGAGTGTGCCAGTCGGCAACACTCAGTCGTGGATAGTTCCTTCAGCTTTCAGGTGAACCAAAGGGCCTCCTTCACCGAGTTGATGGTCGTCCAGCCGCAGGTGATATCTGTCTCGGTGTGCGTCCCGGGGAACAGTCCATAGAGCACAGCGTCCTGTGTTACTGAGCTGTTGGGGATGAATCAGGACAGATACCAACGCATCTCTCTCCACACCCTCTGCACAAAGGGGCAGTCCATCAGAAGGTGGATGGCAGTCTCCTTCCCGCTGCAGCCTCGAGGGCAGCTCACAGTGGCACTAAGATTTTGTGCGTGTTGAAAGGACTGCAATGGGAGGGCCTTTCTCACCACCATCCAGGGTACATCCTGGTGCCTGTTTGTCAGTTCTGGAGACGAGACGTTCTCCCAAATGGCATCAACCGTCTGGTTGGGAAAAAGCCCGATCGAGTCCACCCTCCTCTTCTTGCAGGACTCTCAGGACATTTCGTGCCGACCACTGTCTGACGGCCTTGTGGTCGAAGAGGTTCCTCCTCAGGAACTTTTCCACCTGGAACAGGTTGGGGGGGGATGGTCCAGCTGGATGGGACGTCCTACGCCTGCTCGGCCAGCGTGGTCAAACACCAGCCTTCTCAGTGTGTTGGACAGGTAGAACATGTAGTGACACTTGGTGTTTGCGTACTGGGGCTCTACACACATCCTGAGGCAGCCACAAACAAAGGTGGCCATCAGGACCAGTGCGGTACTGGGGACACTCTTCCCCCCTTTATCTGGGGGCTTGTACATGGCGGCCCTGCGGATGCGTTCTACCTTGGACCTCCAGACAAAGTGGAAGATAGCTCGGGTGACTGTGACGGCAGAGTTGTGGGGAATGGGCCAGACCCTGGCTACATTAAGCAACACTGCAAGTACCTCACACCTTATCACCAGGTTCCTGCCGGTTATGGAGAGGGATCGCCCGACCCACATACCAAGCTTCTGTTTGGCCTTGACGATCTGCTCCTCCCAGTTCTTCGTATAGGCCAGGGGCCCCCTGAACCAGATCCCCAGCACCTTCAGGTAGTCAGACCTGACAGTGAAGGGGACAAAGGATCAGGTCTCCCACCTGCCAAAGGACATGGTCTCGCTCTTACTACGGTTCACTCTGGCCCCCGAGGCTAGCTTGAAGGAGTCGCAGATGCCCATTAGTCTGTGGACCAACTGCTAATTGGAGCAGAAGATGGTGACGTCGTCCATGTACAGGGAGGCCTTAACCTGAGCGCCTTCGCTGCCTGGGATCGCCACCGCCCCCCACCCCCCCCCCACCCCCACAATACCTGCGTCCTTCCTGATGGACGCGGCAAATGACTCGATACAACAGACGATCAAGACCGCAGAGAGAGGACAGCCCTGCCTGACTCCAGATCTGATTGGAAAGCTCTCCAACTCCCACCTGTTGATTAGGACTGCACTACGGATGTCAGGCTATCAGAGATCTTCCTGCTGGGTACAGTACAGGTCTGATC
Source organism: Heptranchias perlo (assembly GCF_035084215.1). Classification (NCBI taxonomy): domain Eukaryota; kingdom Metazoa; phylum Chordata; class Chondrichthyes; order Hexanchiformes; family Hexanchidae; genus Heptranchias; species Heptranchias perlo. The sequence goes on from NC_090325.1 coordinate 143,464,621, forward strand.
AAGGCGGATCACCAGCTCCAGAGCAGACTTGAGCCTATTGGCAATGACATTAGACAGAATCTTGTAGTCAACATTTAGCAAGGAAATGGGTCGCCAATTTCTGATTTCTTCCCTCTCCCCCTTCCACTTGTAGATGAGGGTGATGATGCCTTTCCTCATGGATATCAGAAACATACCCCCGTACACTTCCATTAGGTCTGGGCCTATTTAGTCCCACAGAGCCGAGTACAACTCGACCAGTAGGCTGCTGCTTTCAGGAGGTCTACTCTTCTCAAAGACTGGATGGCCTTTGTCAGCTTGTCCAAGGTCAGTGGCCGATCCATGCTCTCCCGCTCGCTGTCCTCTAAAATTTCCGTTATAGAGAACAGGAAGGACTGGGAGGCCGTGCTGTCTGTGGACTTCGTGGCATACAACCCGGCATAAAAGGACTTACTGATCCTCAGTATGTCGGCCTGTGAAGATGTCTCCGAGCCATCTTCCTCCTTCAGGCTGCTAATCACAGAGGCCTCTCTATGCAGCTTCTGGAAGAAGAAACGTGAGCACTTCTCATCCTGCTCCATGGAGCAGACTCTGGACCAGAAGGTGATCTTTGAGGCCTTAGAGGTGAAGAGTGAGGCTCGCTGGCCCTTCACCTCTCTGAGTTCCTCCCTGACATTGACCCCCATCGGCTGCAGCTGGAACAGATCCTGCATGCTTTTCTGGAGCTGCGACAATTCGCTCTGTCTCTCTCTCACCTTCTGAACACCTTTGAGGATGAAGAACCTTTTGATGTTGGCCTTGATCGCTCCCCACCAGTGCACCGTGGAGTCAAAGAGGGGTTTCACGGACTTCCAACTGGGTAATCCCTCCTTAGTTCCTTGATATTCTCCAGGGTCAACAGTCTCACGTTCAGCTTCCATATCCCCCTGCCTGCCCCCTGGTCCACCTGTGATTGACAGTCGGTCAGTAGGAGGCAGTGGTCAGAGAAGAACACCGGCTGGACGTCGGTGGATCAGACCTTGAGCATTGGGGACACAAAAAGGAAGTCTATCCTGAAACGGACCAAATGTATCTCTGCGGTGCTCCATCTGCAGGATTGCTGAAGACATCATGAAGCTTTGCATCTTTCACTGCCTCTATCAGGAGTTTGGGCATGATGTCCAGTATTCCGCTGCCCCTGTTGGATCGTCCAGCCGCATCGATGATGCAGTTGAAGTCTCTGGCGAGAACAATCGGTCTGGAGGTCGCCAGCAGCTTCGGGAGACCTCCATCCGCTTGCTGCTGAGGGTCGGGGCGGACACATTCTTGACACCTTACTGCCAACAGACATGCCATCAGGCAGGAGATCATCATCAACTTCTTCCAATAAAGAGGTTGCCCTCCATCTGCATGACACAATAAGGTCCTTCATGGTTCCTTGCCTTGCCCCCAGACAACCATTCAGCTAATCTGTAATACCTCTAATATCCTCTCAGGGAAAGGCCAGTTACAAACAATAATCACCATATCAGAGGGATAACAGGAGGCCTCCCTGGAAGAAATACAGAAACACACCAAATTGCTAGAACTGTGCTTGTCCCTTCATTATTCCCTATTACTACCACTACCACTACCTCTTATCATCATGACTACCTCTTATGCATAAAACTCTTCTCACTCGTGACTTTTGCCTCTTACCTCTACATGATACGACTTCAGTATCAGGAGATTGTGAAGTTTGTGGCTGGGAATGTATAAAATCTTCGACCAGGCTGTTGGTCAACCTTCCTAATCACTCCTTGAATAGCTCAGCATCCATTTTCCATATGCCTTTTGTGAAGTGCGTTGGGACATTTCTTATGTTAAACATGCTATGTAGATTCAAATTGTAGTAGTTGTTGTCGTTGTTATGAAAGATGTTTACTCGTTCATTTGCAGGGTGTTTGTTTCATTCCTATGTAATGCATGAGCCATTTGTGTTTCAATCACACAAAAGTAAACATGTCCAAGCAATGCAGTGCAGCAATCAACAAAGTCAATAGAATATTGAACTACGTAGCTAAAACAGTTGAACGTAAGTCAGAGGAAATTGGGATCAAATTGCACAGTGCTCTGATCAGACCGCACCTTAAGTACTGTGTCCATTTCTGATTGCAGAGATACAAAGGAGACATTCAAGTGCTGGAGGCAGTGCAGAGAAGAAGTACAAGGTTTATCCCTAATGTTAGAGGTCTGAATTAGGAGGAAAAGCTGAAGAAACTTGGGTATTTCAGCTTGCAAAGGAGTCTGAGAGGTGATCTTATAGAAGCATACAAGATAGTTAAGGGAATGGAATATTACTTTAAAGTAAATTGCGAGAGTAGAACAAGAGGGCACAGGTTCTAAGTAGTAAAAGGCAAATTTAGGACTGACAGCGGGAAATTCTTCTTCACGCAAAAGGTGATCAACAAATGGAATTGACTCCTGTCAAGATTTGTGGAGGTGAAAACCCTGGAATAATTTAAGAAACATGAAGCTGCAATGGGCAGATTGTAGGGTCTTTCTGGATGAGTCGAATGGCCTTCCTCAAATGTAAGTGTCTTGTGATCTTATGAAAACAATTGAGACGTTAAGCAAGCATTGTTTTTATGAACTGTCACCCTGGCCAGATATTGATGCATGATGAGATGCCGGGGCTTAATTTCATAGAGTCATAGATAGAGTCATAGAGTTATACAGCACGGATAGAGGCCCTTCGGGCCATCGTGTCCGCGCCGGCCATCAGCCCTGTCTACTCTAATCCCATATTCCAGCAATAGAGATTTCCTTTGATAATGCACTGGTTAAGTACTTGCATTAAGTTCCATTGTGCGCTATTTTAACAGGAAACAACTGCATTGAAATAACATTCAATGGAACGCTACACCACCAGAGGAAGTTAAATCCCAAATTTTTAGCAGATTGGCGTCTGTAAGCAATTGGATCATCAGTGAGAGCAGGAGCTCAATCAGTGCTACCTCCAGTCCTCACTATTCACTGTTTATATTTCGATCCCCTGCAAGTTTAAATTAGGTCAAAATGATAAGGCTCTTCAACCCCATCATCAGCTCCTGACTACTTTAACTCATATGGTGTGTCATGGTCTCCAAGGAAAATATTTTTCAATTCTACCAATTCTTAAGAGCACCTCACCAGTGCTGCCACTTTATTTTGTACTTTGTTGGTGCCATCACAAGATAACAAATGCCAGTCCTAAGAGACAGTGGGTGAAAAAGTGTCTCGCTGAAAACAACAGGAACAGTGTAAATGATATTACAATAATATCAAGGGAGTGATTTTCACTTCAGATGGAAGGGGGAGTGGGGGAGGAGAACATTGCACCCTGGAAATACAAAATATCCGTGAAGTTAGATTTATTCATTTCCATTTCTGGAGTCTGTAAGCTGCTGAAAGACCTTTTATCTTACATGTGTGAGTAAAAATTGATTTGAAAATAGCACACGTGTAAGAGCGGCATCAGGCTGAGGAGATAATGCCCAGAAAATTAATGTTTGCCCACAATTTTATAAGGGCAGATTGAAAAAATTGCACTCCCTATATTAAAGGGATGTCACAAGTGTACTGGCAATGCGAGCTGTAAATACAGTTGCAATATTGCAAAACAAGATTTTGAAAACCAGGCCATTAATTTTTTCATGGTGTGTGAAATGATGGACATAACCCAGCAGACACACTCAACATTTGGATTTACTTAAACTGTCAAAAAATTCTCACACATCACTGTCTAGTGAGAAAATATACTTACACCAACACCAAACCTCAGGGAATAAGCTTCCCGAAGAATTTTATAGTACTGTGTTACTGAAAGGCTGCTGAGAGACAAGGATATTCCACCTTATCATTCAGTGGTATCCTTTCTTTTACTTCAGTTTCCATTCATTGATCATCAGACATCAGGAAATAAGCTGTTGTGTAACAGAACAGCTTATTTCCTGATGTGTGGTGAAGATTTTCTAGACCAATACGTTGAGGAACCGACTAGACAACAAGCGATCCTAGACTGGGTATTGTGCAATGAGAAAGGATTAATTAACAATCTTGCTGTGCGGGGTCCCTTAAGGAAAAGTGACCATAACATGATAGAATTCCTCATTATGATGGAGAGTGAAGTAGTTGAATCCGAAACTAGGGTCCTGAATCTAAATAAAAGAAATTACGAAAGTATGAGGTACGAGTTGGCTATGATAGATTGGGGAACTTTACTAAAAGGGATGACGGTGGATAGGCAATGGCTAATATTTAAAGAACGTGTGCAGGAATTACAACAATTATTCATTCCTGTCTGGCGCAAAAATAAAACAGGAAAGGTGGCTCAACCGTGGCTGACAAAAGAAATTAGGGATTGTATTAGATTCAAAGAGGAGACATATAAAATTGCCAGAAAAAGCGGCAAGCTTGAGGATTGGGAACGGTTCAGAATTCAGCAAAGGAGGACAAAGTGATTGATTAAGAGGGGAAAAATAGAGTATGAGAGTAAACTAGCAGGAACATAAAAACTGACTGTAAAAGCTTCTATAAATATGTCAAGAGAAAAAGATTAGTGAAGACAAATGTAGGTCCCTTACAGTCAGAAATGGGGGAAATTATAATGGGGAACAAAGAAATGGCAGAACAATTAAACACATACTTTGGTTCTGACTTCACAAAGGAGGACACAAATAACCTGCCAGAAATGTTAGGAAACCAAGGGTCTAGTGAGAAGGAGGAACTGAAGGAAACCAGTATTCGTAAAAAAAATAGTGCTGGGGAAATTAATGGGGTGAAAGGCTGACAAATCCCCAGGGCCTGATAATCTACATCCCAGAGTACTAAAGGAAGTGGCCCTGGAAATAGTGGATGCATTGGTGATCATCTTCCAAAATTCCGGAACAGTTCCTACAGATTGGAGGGTGGCAAATGTAACCCCACTATTTAAAAAAGGAGGGAGAGAAAAAAAGGGAATTACAGACCAGTTAGCCGAACATCAGTAGTGGGGGAAATGCTAGAGTCTATTATGAAAGATATGATAAAGAACACTTGGAGGGCATTAACGGGATTGGACAAAGTCAGCATGGGTTTATGAAAGGGAAATCATGTTTAACAAATCTACTGGAGTTTTTTGAGAATGTAACTAGTAGAATAGATAGGGGAGAACCAGTGGATGTGGTGTACTTGGATTTTCAGAAGGCTTTTGATAAGGTCCCACACAAGAGGTTAGTGTGCAAAATTAAAGCACATGGGATTGGGGGGAATATACTGGCATGGATTGAGAATTGGTTGACAGGAAACAGAGAGTAGGAATGAACTGGTCTTTTTCCAGGTGGCAGGCAGTGACTAGTGGGGTACCGCAGGGATCAGTGCTTGGGCCCCAGCTATTCACAATATCTATCAATGATTTGACAACACAAAGCTGGGGTGGAATGTGAGCTGTGAGGAGGATGCAAAGAGGCTCCAATGTGATTTAGACAAGTTGGGTGAGTGGGCAAAACATGGCAGATGCAGTATAATGTGGATAAATGTGAGGTTATCCACTTTGGTTGTAAAAACAGAAAGGCAGATTATTATCTGAATGGTGATAGATTGGGAAAAGGGGAGGTGCAACAAGACCTGGGTGTCCTTGTACACCAGTCGCTGAAAGTGAGCATTCAGGTGCAGCAAGCAGTTAGGAAGGCGAATGGTATGTTGGCCTTCATTGAAAGAGGATTTAAGTACAGGAGCAGGGATGTCTTACTGCAGTTGTACAGGGCCTTGGTGAGACCATATCTGGAGTATTGTGTGCAGTTTTGGTCTCCTTTTCTAAGGAAGGATGTCCTTGCCATGGAGGGAGTGCAACAAAGGTTTACCAGACTGATTCCTGGGATGGCAGGACTGACGTATGAGGAGAGATTGGGTTGACCAGGCCTATATTCAGCAGAGTTTAGAAGAATGAGAGGTGATCTCATCAAAACATATAAAATTCTAACAGGACTAGACAGACTGGATGCATGGAGGATGTTCTCGATGGCTGGGGAGTCCAGAACCAGAGGTCACAGTCTCAGGATACGGGGTGTGCCATTTAGAACTGAGATGAGGAGAAATTTCTTCACTCAGAGGGTGGTGAACCTGTGGAATTCTCTACCACAGAAGGCAGTGAAGGCCAAGTCATTAGATGTATTCAAGAAGGAGATAGATATATTTCTTAATGCTAAAGGGATCAAGCGATATGGGGAAAAAGCGGGAACAGGGTACTGAGTTAGACGATCAGCCATGATCATTTTGAATGGCGGAGCAGGCCCGAAGAGCCAAATGGCCTACTCTTGCTCCTATTTTCTATGTTTCTATGTAACACCACATCTTCTTAATCATCCACATACTGTCCAGGGAGAGAACAAGATAAAGAACAGATAAGACTGGGGAGTATTTAAAAGGGAAAAATCAAAGTCAGCATTGGGGATCAGAAATATTGGGTGAAGATCGACAATGGCAATTGACTGCTCGTTTTAGGTTGGGCATGAAGTCAGCATTCATGCACAAGGCATCAAGGGGTATGGGGAGAAAGTGGGAATATGATATTGAGATAGAGGATCGGCCATGGTCATATTGAATGATGGAGCAGGCTCGAAGGGCCGAATGGCCTACTCCTGCTCCTATTTTCTATGTTTCTATGTTTCTATTCAGGAGTTTCACCGAGAACAGGCGAGATGTTGATTGTAATATTGTAATGAGCAATAAAATGGGCCGGATTTTCCTGTGAGCGGTGAATGAACAGCGCCCGCCATTCGTTAGACTTGCACATAGATCTTTCATGGGCTTTTGCACAGTAAGTTCCTCTCATCAGGCACTCAATCCAATGCGGTGCCCTCTACAGGGCATCTGGGACCTGTGTGAATAGGGCAAGGAACTGTGTATTCCTTTAATCAATCAGATTAAAGCATTGTTAATGAGCAGCGCAGTCAGAACAAGGAAGTGTAAGTTAGAATAGTGAATTCAATGTCAAATCAGGTACAGAAAGAGAAATAAAGAGAGGGAAAGAAATATTGAATTAAGAGACAGAAATAAAAAAAGTCAGGAAAAAGAAGTAAAGTTTTTTTTATTATTCGTTCATGGGATGTGGGTGTCGCTGGCGAGGCCAGCATTTATTGCCCATCCCTAATTGCCCTTGAGAAGCTGGTGGTGAGCCGCCTTCTTGAACCGCCGCAGTCCGTCTGGTGAAGGTTCTCCCACAGTGTTGTTAGGAAGGGAGTTCCAGGATTTTGACCCAGCGACGATGAAGGAACGGGGATATATTTCCAAGTCGGGATGGTGTGTGACTTGGAGGGGAACGTGCAGGTGGTGTTGTTCCCATGTGCCTGCTGCTCTTGTCCTTCTAGGTGGTAGAGGTCGCGGGTTTGGGAGGTGCTGTCGAAGAAGCCTTGGCGAGTTGCTGCAGTGAATCCTGTGGATGGTACACACTGCAGCCACTGTGCACCGGTGGTGAAGGAAGTGAATGTTTAGGGTGGTGGATGGGGTGCCAATCAAGCGGGCTGCTTTGTCCTGGATGGTGTTGAGCTTCTTGAGTGTTATTGGAGCTGCACTCATCCAGGCAAGTGGAGAGTATTCCATCACACTCCTGACTTGTGCCTTGTAGGTGGTGGAAAGGCTTTCGGGAGTCAGGAGGTGAGTCACTCGCCGCAGAATACCCAGCCTCTGACCTGCTCTTGTAGCCACAGTATTTATATGGCTGGTCCAGTTAAGTTTCTGGTCAATGGTGACCCCCAGGATGTTGATGGTGGGGGATTCGGCGATGGTAACAAATTTAATCTTTTTCAGACATCCAAGAAGAATTAAAATCTGTAGGAATGAGACTCTACATTTGTAAAAGTTAATTTTCAGTGCCAGAGAGATGGTTTGACCTAATTAAGACGTAACATGCCATTAAAAAGGTGCTTAGACTTGAAATGACTTGACGTACCTTTTTTTGGCAAGATTAGTTGGTATTCACCAAATTAGTGCAGGAATTTAATGCTGTTCCTTTCTTTTGAACGGGGAGCCAGCTGGCGACATGCCGTTCTCGCGGAACTTACGGAGGAACAGGGCACCTGGTACAGCAACTTCCCGATTTACGAGTTTAACTGTGCATGTGCAGTCTCCGGAAGTTTCTTTACCATTTACACAGAAATAATAGTGTGCGCTGTTAGCCTTACTGTTATTGTCACAGGAAAATCCAGCCCAATGAGTTCCTGAGGCCAATAGGTGTACTTCAGAGTTTTGCACTCGGTGCATGCTCAGTGCAAGTGACACCTGTTGAAAAGAAGCGTCTGACATTGAAGATGAACACAGCCCTCAATTTCTATGTGTCAGGATCCTTTCAGCTGCCCACAGGGATCATTACCCACATCTGCCAGTATACAGCCCACTGGTGCATTCGTTAGGTGATTGATGCACTGTTTTCAAAAGCCAATCAAGTGCTCTCCATCCCCATGGTTAATCCACAGGATCATGACCACAGTGCAAATTCCTTACACACGAGACGATTTCCTGGAGTCCCGGGAGTCATAAATGCAACACATTTCACCCTATCTCTAAATGAACCATAAAGTATATAACTCCCTCATCTTGTCACTTGTGTGTAATATGAGTAGAGAATCATGTGTGTCAATGCACACTATCCTGGCAACAACCACAATGCTTTCATCCTCAGGCAATAAAGGATGCCAGCATTATTTGAATCACAAAGATGATCGCAAGATTGGCTGCCACGAGACAAAGTTATGCCAAATGACACCTGTCAGAACTTTGGCTGAGTATCACTACAGCTAGGCACATGCAGCCAACAGGACCATAATCAAGCACACCATAGTGATTCTAAAACAACACTTCAAGTGTCTTGGCCAGTCAGGTGTAATGTTGCACTACAGTCTTACGAAAGTCTCAAGCACCACTGGGGTGGGCTGCATGCTGATCAATTTTGCTCTGTAGAAGCATCTACATGGAACCCCTGTAAGAGAAAACAAACCTTCACAACAAAGAGAAGACCCTCCTGAGTATGAGAACGAAGAAGAAATGGCTGCGGAAGAACCTGCACTTGCTGCGCAAAACTTCAGACAGGCTGTCACAGGTCAAATCATCAACCTCATGGCTCCCAATATATAAACAGTTATCTGCATCATACGATGCCTAGCTGTAGTGATACTCAGCCAAAGTTCTGACAGGTGTCATTTGGCATAGCCTTGTCTCGTGGCAGCCAATCTTGCGATCATCTTTGTGATTCAATATTGGGTAATGCTGCAACTGATGTTCCATTTATTTCCTTTTCTCCCTCTGATGGATCAATACCCAAAGCAATAGCCAGACTACCTAATACATAGCAGCTGAAGTATTATATTCCCTATAAATGTTTTGTGTGTGGCACCACTGTACTGCATCACTATGCTTCTCTTTCCTGAAAATATATGATTCACTACTCTTCCTACAAGCTCTCCCAGTGGCTGAAGTCAGTGAGATATATGTGTGCTGAGTGTCAATTGGAGTTGCAAGGATTGAGGTGGCCCTCTGTCTCCTTAGGTTGGATTTTCAGATAACCCAGATTCTGGCTCCACCACATCTGCAACTCCAGGGGATCATACATGATCTCTGGGATATGTAAAGTCCATGGAGAGCGATGGTGGGAGGGTCTGGTTATCCAGGGACCCAGTATTCTCAACTGTGTGAGCTCCAGCCAGGTCCCTGCTGTTGGGGTCTGGCTCTCCATGCTAAATGATCTACATGACAGCAAATCTGATGGTACTAAGGAGATCTATGAAGCCTTTGCTCAAACTGATCTGCCAGCAGTTTGAAACCAGAGGAGGGAGCATATTGTATAGTGGAATCCAAGGCCTCTGCCTGCGGGTGCTCTGCTCCAGATGTCCCTGGAGTTGTCATATGTTGCATGGTGAACTGCAACTAAATGTGTCCTTCGTACCTATACAGGTGTCGTCTGGTGATTGCTGCACCGTGTTGGAGGCTTATGGGCACAGTATCCACCAACTGTACCTTGCATCTTGATCAGAAAGTATCTTTCCTTTAAAAGCATCCCGGTGAGATCTGCATCTCTTGGCTCCTCAGCAGAGGGAGGGCATGAACTGGCCCTTTGGGCAGCAGACTCCTGTTTCTTTTCTGCCTCGACCACCTCCTCCTGCTTACTTGTGCTTTGTGAATCACTTGGTGCACTCTAATCACTGCTCCTAAAGAGATTCCCTGGGGTGGATGAATCTAGCTATTTTCCATTCCCTCATCCTCCTTTTCTTCATAACAAAGAAATAGAGGATTCTCATTAGGAAATTCATGTCCCCAGTCCAAAGCTGTACTTTTCACAGAGCTGACTAAAACTAACAGCAATGGTCCTGATAAAACCTTCAGGTACCAAACAGTTTGATATGCAGGCCCAGTAACACCAGCCTCCAGTTGCAGCAAACTAAACGGCCTCCTCCAAGCAGTATTCACCTCAGGGATACCTTACTGGTGCTGCAGCTGACACTAACATAGTGGCAGTTTAAATTAGATATGGTATTGGGGCGGAAGTTGGGGAACTGGGTTGAAGATGTTCGCCATGCCCACTTGAACCCATTTAAATGTGGCACGGTGGGCTCCCTTGGGGCCTTAAAAGAGACTGAAAATTCTGGTGCAATGTTAGACTGACAGTTTTGAGGTAGTAGACAGTACTGCCCCATTGTACTCTGTAATCCGTATGACATTCATCCCAAAATGGCCAGTAATTCAGAGGAAAATCAAGCCCAAAATATCTACTGGAAGAAGGGTAGAAAAGACGCAGAATTGTAACATTTTCTCATGGTAGCTGATCCACCAAGACCAGGAAAGTTCCAGGTTCAATCCTTGGTCTGTGCTGTTGACCTCAGTCAGGTTAACTATAAAAGTGTTATAATTGATTTCAGTGCCCCTAGCTTAAAGGAGGGAGAAATCAACTGGAGTTCTTGCTCATGATCACTATGAAGTGATGCCTGCTAGAAGTGCTCATGTGGATGTCAGGTAGGCAAAGGCAGGATCAGATTTGGGTGAGGTAACGAAGGGTTGTTTCATGTGCCTGTGAAGCCATACGCCTGTGTAAGGAGATAAACCTTCAAGAGAAGGCGAAAGGAAAGAAAATTGGTCAGAAAAAAAAAATATCTTCACAGAGGGAAGCTTGTTAATTCAGATCCAGAGGCAGTATTAACACAAAAATCACATGAGCTCAATATAGTGCGACTATAATAATTAATCTTGGAAAATAGAAAATAATAAATGAAGATTAATTAGAAGAGGTTTGAAGAATGGTCATAATTTTTTATTGTATATTTTGCAGAAAAAATTCTGTAAGCACTCTTCTGTATCTTAAGCTTCTCTGAATCCCCTTCGCTATCCATCAGTCTCAGATATTCAGGGTAGATGTATTGCTGTGTTTCTTTTCTTCACATGAACTTCACCTCTTAACATTGCACAATACTTCTTATTTTGCCTACAGCAAATTGGCTTGCAAAGCTCTCAGAAACAGGTGGTTCAAGCAAATGAGAGACAAAGGAGGTTTTAGCATGTTGGTGTGAGGCACAATATGCAGTGAACCTGGAGCTGAAATCCTAATACAAATCCAGCCTTAACCTACATCGACAAAGGACAATCTGTTATCAAGCTTCACCTAGAATTTATAATGTGGACTGGGGTGGACAAATGTAAGGAATCTTACAACACCAGGTTAAAGTCCAACAAATTTATTTTAAAATCACAAGCTTTCGGAGATTATCCCCTTCGTCAGATGAATGAGTGAAAAGGTTCTCAAATCGCATATCTTATACTATGCTGGGACAGCATCACACCAATCAAAAGGTGTCGTTGTTATTCCACCATCAAACTCACCATGGACTACTCCTCAGAATCGGTTTCTTTCTTGGACACACAAATCTCCATCAAAGACGGGCACCTCAGCACCTCACTCTACCGCAAGCCCACGGACAACCTCACGATGCTCCACTTTTCCAGCTTCCACCCCAACCACGTCAAAGAGGCCATCCCCTATGGACAGGCCCTACGAATACACAGGATCTGCTCAGACGAGGAGGAACGCGATGGACACCTACAGACGCTGAAAGACGCCCTCGTAAGAACGGGATATGACGCTCGACTTGTCGATCGACAGTTCCGACGGGCCACAGCGAAGAATCGCATAGACCTCCTCAGAAGACAAACACGGGACGCAACCAACAGAGTACCCTTCGTCGTCCAGTACTTCCCTGGAGCGGAGAAACGACACCATGTTCTCCGCAGCCTTCAACATGTCATCGATGACGACGAACACCTCGCTAAGGCCATCCCCACGCCTCCACTACTCGCCTTTAAACAGCCACCCAACCTCAAACAGACCATCGTTCGCAGCAAGTTACCCAGTTTTCAGGAGAACAGCGTCCACGACACCACACAACCCTGCCACGGCAACCTCTGCAAGACATGCCAGATCATCGACACGGATACCACCATCACACGAGAGGACACCACCCACCAGGTACATGGTTCATACTCCTGTGACTCGGCCAACATTGTCTACCTCATACGTTGCAGGAAAGGATGCCCCGGAGCATGGTACATTGGCGAGACCATGCAGACACTGCGACAACGGATGAACGGACACCGCGCAACAATCGCCAGACAGGAGGGTTCCCTCCCAGTCGGGGAACACTTTAGCAGTCATGGACATTCAGCCACCGATCTTCGGGTAAGCGTTCTCCAAGGCGGCCTTCGAGACACACGACAACGCAAAATCGTCGAGCAGAAGTTGATAGCCAAGTTCCGCACCCATGAGGACGGCCTCAACCGGGATCTTGGGTTCATGTCACGCTACACGTAACCCCACCAGCAAAAAGGGGAAAAAAAATTATGTTTTTTAATATTCTCTCTCTCTCTCTCTCTCTGCCATTTTGGGTTTCTTTCTGCCTGTCTGTGTAATTGACACAATGTATATCCAGTGTACTGGGACGTGCTGTTCTCCGTAACTGGCCTGTTTGAATAACAACGACACCTTTTGATTGGTGTGATGCTGTCCCAGCATAGTATAAGATATGCGATTTGAGAACCTTTTCACTCATTCATCTGACGAAGGGGATAATCTCCGAAAGCTTGTGATTTTAAAATAAATTTGTTGGACTATAACCTGGAGTTGTAAGATTCCCTAGAATTTATAAGCCTGACAAGGTTGGTCTATTACCTTTTTTATGATACTTTTATTAAACTTTAAAAGTTTTGGTGTTGAAATCTATTTGATGATACATTTGTAATTTAACACAAGTTCCACTGAATTTACATAGTTACTATGTATAAGATCCGAGTCCTGCTCATTATTGCCTCATTCACTATTTGATAATACTATGTAATGTGGGTCCCTGAAAATCCATGGGGGCATGGTCCCGGCAGTTATACTGGGATCGTGCCCGCTCCGGAACTCCACCAGTGACATAGGAACAGGAGTAGGCCAGTCGGTCCCTCGAGCCTGTGACCCCTGCTAAAGTTCATAGGATCAAAGGGAGGGACCTGGAAGAACAGGCCTTCAGCAGTCTGTGGATGCATCAGCGGTACTTCACATCATAGAATGCTGGCAGTACCAGGCTGGCTCAGGAGGGAGGGAGTGTTGGGTCCGGCTTGAACTGTGTCAGGGGCTGCTTTTAATACACTAAAAAAAATTCTCCCCCTTAGCTTCAGGGGTCCCGTCTCTGACCCCGCCTAGACCCTCAGATGGGCCCCATTAGCTGCTGGTATGCTAGGTTCCAACTCAAGGACTCCTGACCCTGCACCCCCATACGTCGATGGCCTTGTTAGGGTAAGCAGAGGCTCCGCCCATACAAGATCATCCAGGAAACTGAGGCTTAAAGTCAGAACCTGGCTGAAATTATGGCTGGAGTCAACTGGAATGGCCATGGAACTTTATGACCATGGAGCCCTTTTGGATAATGTAGCCAGGACCAGATTATGGCATAAGCAACCTACGGCAGGAGTATCCAGCCAGCAGCCCATTGCCACATGCAGTCCCCAGCCCTGGCAATCTTTTTTTTGTAACTCAGACAACTCAGTTTTCTTTGTTTTTATATTTCTTATTTGCTGGTTTGACCTGTTTGAATTTTGAGATGCTGGAGGAAGAATGGGTCCCAAAAGTGCACAGAGCCAAGGGCCTCAAAGAATTGCTACTGATCGAGGACTTACAGCCACCGATCCAGTCCAGCGTTAACCCGCTGTAACTCGCAGCATCAGCTCATTGTGAAATGCCTTACTAAAATCCTCTACATGGATTTTAGTAAGGCATTTGACAAGGTCCCACATGGCAGACTGGTCAGAAAGGTAAAAGCCCAGGGAAACGTGGAGAATTGGATCCAAAATTGGCTCAGTAACAGGAAACAAAGGGTAAAAGTCGATGGATGTCTTTACGAATGGAAATCCGTTTCCAGTGGTGTGCCACAGGGCTCAGTGTTGGGTCCCTTGCTGTTTGTGGTATATATTCATGATTTAGACTTGACTGTAGGGGGCATGATTGGCAAATCTGCAGATGACATAAAAATTGGCCATGTAGTTAATAGTGAAGAGGATAGCTGCAGACTCCAAGAAGATATCAATGGGTTGGTGGAATGGGCGGAAAAATGGCAAATGGAGTTCAACCCGGAGAAGTATGAGGTAATGCAATTAGGGAGGGCAAACAGTAAAAGGGAATACGCAGTAAATGGGAATATATTGAGAGGGATAGAGGAAGTGAGAGATCTTGGAATGCATGTGCACAGGTCCCTGAAGGTGACAGTTGTGAAGAAGGCATATGGAATGCTCTCCGTTATTAGCCGAGGTATAGAATACAAAAGCAGGGATGTAATGATGGAACTGTATAAAACGCTGGTAAGGCCACAGCTGGAGTATTGTGCATAGTTCTGGTCACCACATTACAGGAAGGATGTAATTGCTCTGGAGAGAGTGCAGAGAAGATTTACAAGAATGTTGCCAGGGCTTGAAAATTGCAGCTACAAGGAGAGATTGGATAGGCTGGGGTTGTTTTCCTTGGAGCAGAGGGGGCTGAGGGGTAACTTGATTGAGGTGTACAAAATTATGAGGGGCCCAGATAGAGTAGACAGGAAGTACCTGTTTCCTCTAGCGGAGAGTTCAAGAACTAGAGGACATAGATTTAAGTTGATTGGCGGAAGGATTAGAGGGGACATGAGGAAAAACTTTTTTACCCAGAGGGTGGTGGGTGTATGGAATTCGCTGCCCGAAATGATGGTAGAGACAGGGACCCTCAACTCTTTAAAAAGTACCTGGACCTGCACCTAAAGTGCTGTAAGCTGCAGGGCTACAGACCGGGTGCTGGAAGGTGGGATTAGAATGGGCACCTGGTCGTTCTTCGAGCCGGCGCGGACACGATGGGCTGAATGGCCCCCTTCTGTGCTGTATCTTTTCTATGGTTCTATGGTTCTATTTGCATACCCAAGTGTTGGCATAATGCAACTTCCATGTAACATGGAGTCAGCTGGAGGCGACTTGCCCGAGGCTGCAGTTTCTCAGGACAGTAGCACGTGCCATGTCTATCCTCTCAGAGCACCATGCCAGTGGCGCATGGCAATTAAGGCCAGACTGCCCAGGCACATGCTCCAGAGATGCAGCCCACAACGGGTCCTTCTCAGGAGAAAGCTGTCTGTCGATGGGACCCACCCTCATTCCATGAACCTTTTGTACCACAGGAGCGACCAACCACCTCTCATGACGCTGGCCCTCAGGTCTCACCCAGGAGAAGCACTAGAATAGTAGAACAAAAGGAATGTTTAATCACTCAGGGGAAGAAGTAGAATGGCGACTGTTGATATTTCTGGAAAACACTCAGCACTTCAGGCAGCATCTGTGGAGAGAGAAACAGTTAACATTTCAGGTCGATGACCTTTCATCAGAACTGATCACCCTGAAACGTTAACTCTGTTTCTCTCTCCACAGATGCTGCCTGACCTGCTGAGTGTTTTCCAGCATTTTCTGTTTTTATTTTAGATTTCCAGCATCCACAGTGTTTTGCTTTTGTTTGATTGTTGATATTTGTTTTGGTGATAATAAAAGTGTAGGTGCATTTATTTGAGCTCAGTTATTCCTGCCGCATGTTAGGAACTGGAGAGTCTAGGAGGGATGGACAAGTTTGATGTGATGTGAGATTCCAAGACGCACTTTGGGGACCCATCAATTGGATGGCTCTATCATGCTGCTGCCTGGTAGTCATACCAAACTGAATGAACGCGCCATCTCTCTCAAAAATGGTGTCAGTGACCTGACAAATGCAGACCTCGATAGTTCCCTATGTGATGTTACACAGTTCCCCATGGCTGCTTGGAATGAGCAAGTGGCATAAAAGTGGTAAGCATGGTAACTTTTACAGCCACAGGCAGAGATGACTGGGCAGGTCCTCATGTAAAAGGTGACACAGCTCTCCTGTAGCCTCTTTGATGAAGCATGCTCTTCTCACCAGAGCTCCTCACCGAGGTCTTCATAATATCTATATGGACTGTAAATTTTTTTGAGGGGGGTAATATCTTGTGTGGTGCATCATCTTCCATTACTGCCTCACCCCGCTTTCCTCCATCTGCACTGGTCCTCCTTCTCCTCTCTTAAAATAGCAAACAAGGGGATGCCCATTGGG
This sequence comes from Heptranchias perlo, assembly GCF_035084215.1. NCBI lineage: Eukaryota > Metazoa > Chordata > Chondrichthyes > Hexanchiformes > Hexanchidae > Heptranchias > Heptranchias perlo. The sequence goes on from NC_090325.1 coordinate 143,481,224, forward strand.
AATCCCATCACTGTAATTCAGTACCTCTTACATTGTAGGAGGCAAAGAAATTCAATGGAAACACAAGCCCTCAGGCTGTCAAAGGCATGGTCAGTTCTGTCTAGGTACACAGTAAAAAAAAACTCCACTCTAAAAGGAATTCCAAGAGGAAGTGAGCCCAGCTGCTGTGGAGCTGAGGAATCTGGATCTCAGCGTTATGAGATCAGTACTCGGAGAACTCTTCCGTGTCGACTGATAGGAACATTCATAGGGAGATCATGTGAAGCAACATTCCATCACAACATCTCCCACCTTCCAGCCAACTCCAGTCATTCTACACATAACCATCTGACAAGTCATTCCTCGCATGAGCTCATTAAGCAACAGAGCTAATTCAAAATGTAACACATATTTAATTTGCAATAAGAGTACTCAACCCTACCTCTTATTACTATGTTACCCTTGATGTGCTTTTCTAATACAAATCTTGGTGCTGCATCTAGATGCCATTTGAGAACCAGTGTAGTGAGAGATGGTTGGCTGCTGCTCTGATCCAAGAGGCTCTTTGGACTGAGTTGGCACTCACCACATAGCAGCTGCACCCTCGGAGGGACCTAATGTGGATTCCATCTCTTGTGCAACTGCCAGGGCAACCTCCTACATGCTCTTTGTGTAGGCCTTTAAGGAACTAGGCCAGAGGCCTGGCATCTGCTGCTATCTTGAATAACACCAGCATCATAACTCCAGCCGTGCCACTGGTACTAGATCCAGATTCTGCCTGTCCTCGAATAGCAGATATAATGGCTCTCACCAGATGCTGAAAGCCCCAAGGGAGTATCTCCTGCAAGCCGGGCCAAAGTGTCTGAAATTTAGAATGCAGAGCTTTGTCAAGTTTATACCCCAAGGCCTCCTGGGCTGTTGTCTGTGCCCATGTGAGGAGGCAGTAACTTGTCCTGAGATGCTGCCATGGCAAGGAACGGCTGCAGACTGAAATGAAGCTGCCAGATGCTCCATTGATTTCTACAACGAGGAGAAAGCTTCCCTGATGTTGCTGCATGTGACACCATGGAACTGAATTGATACCCCTGTCATATGCCAGACATTCAGGAAGATAAATCTTGGTGCCTGTGACATTTACGTTTCATAACAGGACTGAGATCTCAGTCGTCTGCATTCTCAGCCGTGGATAGGCATCTTCATCCACTCCTCATTCTTCTGGCTCCCACTATACTATCTTCATCCCACTAGATCCCTAGAAGGAAGTCTCTGAACTGGTACTGTGGGGTTCAAAACCCCTTTTTCAAAAGACATTTGAAGGAAAGGGTTAACTGTACCCCTTTTAAACAAAGATATTTGAAAACCTGCAAACACAGTAATGTGGTAAATTGTGTTCTCGCAGATCCTGTTTTCACTCACTGACACTGATGGCATTGGAGAAATATGAGTTTCAGGATCGAAGACATTGTACGGCGAATAGATATTTAGATTATTAAATAAATAAGCAAGATGGATAATATTGAGCTTAAATGGTTGTCAGGCTTTTAAAACATGCAGAGGATTAAATTGGTTAACCACCGATAAAGGGCGCGGGGATCGATTGCGTGATTAACCCGAGCTCTGTCGTTGAGATGCAGGTAGCACGTTCAGTAACATTCGTGCTAACTGCATCTCAACGATAGGGCGCTGGTTAATCGCGCATTCGTAACATTCGTGCTGCCTGATGATTTCTATGAATGCTGCGTGCAGCCTGCCCTACCTGCGCTGTTGAGTTGCTGCTCATCAGCAGGGGACCCAAATATTGTGAGTGGCTAGAACCACTTAAAGGCAGCCTGCACCTCTTAAAGGGAATGTGCACTATGGTTGCAGGAAGTGGTGGAAGTCAATGGTGAAGTGAATCTGTGCTGCAATATAGCGAAGCATGGTGATGATGGGAACTCAGGAATTTTTAATGAGCAACAACTTGGCTGCTCAAAGTTTGCGGGACTCTTACATTTTCAAAATATAAGATACGGGTCTGAATGGAGTCTAAATGGAGATCAGAAATCACACACATAAAACAGAGATACAGGTCCCGTCCTTATGTTTACAAACAATTGAATTCCTTCAAAACAGTGAATGAAGGTTGCTGAGCACTACTCCCCCCATCACCCATCTACCAACAACTCTTTCAATCGGCACTCAACTCTTCCAATCAGATGCTTCCTCGCACCCTCACACATTACCACTGTTCTGAGCCACACACCACAACTCACAGGTCACACACACTGGCAGCTATTGAACCATGACAGCCACATCTCCCAAACATCTTGCAGGACACTCACTGATACACGTCCCGCTTTCTTGCAGGAGAAGGTGACGCTTAACAGGAGGCAGCAAGTGGCAGTGGCTCCATGGAACATGAACCTGCTGTCATCTCTCAGGATGACAGCATTCCTGTCCCACCCCTGCCACTCCGCCAGTGCCCTTGCTGTTGCCTATCAGCTAGCCAGCCCACTCCCTGTAGAGTGTTGAAACTTTATTATAGGAAAATAGGAACAGAAGTAGGCCATTTAGCTCCTCGAGCCTGTTCTGCCATTCAGTGAGATCATGGCTGATCTGTGACCTAACTCCATATACCTGCCTTAGCCTCATATCCCTTAATACCTTTGGTTAACAAAAATCAACAATCTCAGATTTAAAATTAACAATTAAGCTAGCATCAATTGCCGTTTGCGGAAGAATGTTCCAAACTTTTACCACCCTTTGCGTGTAGAAGTGTTTCCTAAATTCACTCCTGAAAGTCCTGGCTCTAATTTTTAGGCTATGTCCCCTAGTTCTAGTATTCAAGTATTGGAGACCTCCAAAAACAAGTACAAATGCATCAGCAGCCAGAAGCAATAATCCAGCAATTAACCTGTAACTCCTGCATGATCCCTTTAAATAGCGCTGATGGGGGATCCTCCACGCTGTTTAAGACCTGTTCATCTGTGCGAGGTTAAGACAGTGCGTTGGCTGGAGCGTGGAAGTCCAAAATTACATCTGTCCCCTTAAATCAGCTTTGCACACTGATCTACTGCATATTCTCCCTACTTTACATGGTGCCGGCGTTTGTTAAGTGCGCGTACACAAATGCCTTTACCAATATGACATCCTGTGCACGTCATGCCGGAAGTGTGCGCTATTGTAGATGTAAGATAGCTGAATCAGGAAAAGCCCTGCAAGTAAGAACCATGCAAGTTCCAACATGGAAAAATTAGGGTCCTAAAAAAGTGGGACCCAGAATAAACATCAATGCTGATAAGAAATGTTACAATTGTGGTAAAAGGGACATTTTGCCAGAGACTGTGGAACATCCCCCCAAAGGAAACAGGACCCGGGGGGAGGGGAAGAATTAAGCATTATTTCCATGCTCCCTTTGCTGACGATTCCTTCTGGAGTGAGATAATTCGACTCATTCACGGAAACATGTGTGGAGTCCTCGCTGGTCCCGGGATAAAGGGTGACAGAAGAAAATTAATGAATTGTTTGTTATTTTTAACCCGTTGGGCTCTCAAGAAGAGTGACAATGGATTTTCTGTTTTTCTTTTAAACGGGGAAATATGTTTGTCAGGACCGCGAAAATGTTGGTGTGGGAAGCGATTCAGTGGCGTTAAGAATTTTAAGACCTTATCTGCAGACATCGGCAGATATCAAATGTCTCAACCTGGTGACATTTGGACAAAAATTTTGCCTCTCAAAGGCTCCGTCTTAACCAATTCAGAGTTATTTGTTATTTTCCGAGACAGAGTGCTTGAGGAAAGGAAATATGGGAGTTACCTTCAAAAGTAATTGCAAGTATTTCTGTCTCTACTGTAAAATCACTAAGTCTGGTTACAACGTGTTTATGAAATTGAAATTGATAAGACAATTGATATGAGTTGCTGTTCAAGCACTTGAGAAAGGAAAATGTATTTAAAATTGATGGGGATGATCAAATTTATTTAAAACAAAAAGAATCCGGTCTAAGTGGTTCCTGTCCAGTGCTGTGTATCAGGGGGAGTATTTTGGGGAAATAAAATTGTACGTTGACAAGTCCTATCAGTCCATTCTAGAATTGGAATAATTTTGAAATTATAAAATGGACTTAAGATATTTAGGGAATAAAAGTGGTCCAAAAAGAGTTTAGTAAAATTTTTAAAGATGAGTTAAGTATAACTTGGACCAGGTTGGGAACGTCTAACCTATGTTTTAAGGGTTAATGTAAATATTGTATTGGACAGTAAAGTTTCTCTAGAGATCTGATGAATGAGTTGAAATGGTTAATGTAATTCAGGAGAATGAGAAAACCTTATAACAAGGGCACTGATACATGCTCCATAGAGACTCCGACTAATTAATGAAATAATCAGGATAGAGTTAAATACACTGGTACCTATCAGAGGGATTGAAAGTAAAGCAAAGAGGGACATAGAAATTTGGATTTCCAAATTCAGGGTTGAGTTCCTTTGAGTTAACAATGAAATTGGGACCAAGGCTACGGAGCTACCCTGACCAATCCTAAATCCAGGACCTGGAGACGGTCTGGTTATTGTTGAAATTTGTGAATGGTTATATTAAGATGTAAGATAGACATTATCCAGACTTGGAAAGGAGCTCATAGTGATGTCCATTATGAGTTGGTACCTGTGTTGATATCTCTATCAGAGATAGCCTTTCAACCAAGGATATGTCATCAGGCCCACAGTAAATTATATAGTGCAATGCTGTAGGAGATAATACATGACTTTCACCAATGAAATGCAGGTCAGGATTTAGACTAAGCATGGCCCCCACAACCTCACAGACCAGGCCATAAAATACATAAAAGGCATGTAGCTGAGTGAACAGGTATCGGGGCTTCAGCAGGCACTTCAGCATAGACTAGATTAGATATTGAATCAATGTGGGAACATGATGAATCGATGCAGAAGCAATTATAGGGTATTTTACAAGGCATAAATAAGGGGGATAGAGATCTGATATATAAAACTCAACAGGGTATAGTATCAATAGCCAAGATAATAAAAGGCATGGAGCAGTGTGTATGCTTGAGGGAGATACCTTTAAAGTAGTCACTACTTTCCTTAAAACATCTAGTAAGGGGACATGAAGGAGAATGGAACGGGGTGGACCTGTCTTATTGTAGACTGGTGCCAGGGACCTGGCTTTATCGATGTGAGATACTCCAACGGAATATGTCCGCCTGTGGGTTCACCTTGGGAGATGAGGATGCTGAACGTTATCAATGGGTGGGTTGGTACCCATGTGGCCTATCAAACCCGAGGTTGGTATTGTATGACCACCAGTGACGTTACATTCAGGCGTGGTAATACCATCTGTCATGTCACTTATTTTCCTTCCTTTCACACCCCCATGGAAATTACTGAGGTTGGGGAATACACTCTCATGTCAATGTGACCACGCAATGTAATCGAAATTCATGCTAATCTTACTTCTCCACCTGATTAAAATGAAACTAGCCAATGCGCTTATAGAACAAAAAGATACAAAAGCTAGGAGACCATGAGTGGTGGGAAACAGTGTATAATGTGGGACCACTCCCTTGGATCAGAATAATTAGTATGACTTTAATATGTATGCACTGTATATTAGTGCTTGTTATGGTAATTTGCTTATGTATAATACGACATTTAATTGGAAAACATGGAAAAGAAATATTCTTTTTGCGTATGTCATGGCAAACCCATTCTAAATGGGAATCAATGATAAAAATCTAACAACCAAGGACGATGCTCAGGATATGAAGTAGATCAGTCAGAATATTTGACAGATCCATGTGAGGAGGGATTGCGGGGTTCAAAACCTCTTTAACAAAAGACATTTGAAGGAAAGGGTTAACTGTGCCCCTTTTAAACAAAGACATTTGAAAACCTGCAAACATAGTAATGTAGTAAACTGTGTTCTCGCAAATCCTGTTTTCCCTCAATGTCGCTGATGACATTGGAGAAGTCTGAGTTTCGGGATCGAAGATATTGTACTGCGGATAGATATCTAGATTATTAAATAAATAAGCTAGATGGATAATATCGAACTTAAAGGGTTGTCAGGCTTTTAAAACGCATAGGCTTTTGGAAACTCAAGCTTTTCGACACAGCAGGGGGTAATGTAAGAGAAGGCAACAAGGGTATACATCAAAGACTTCGGATCGGGAAAGCAATGATAGGTGCGAAACGGCTTGGGCCTCTCACTCCTATCTGGTAATCTGTTCAAAGAACTGGGATTTGTAAAACATTAAATAGTATTGCAACCAGCATGTGGTCAAATGTTATAAGGAATGGATTTGAAACCAATGAAGCAATCAAAATTGGAGATGTCAGGACCATTAAGAATGTCTGTGTATAGAAATGAAAGGGGCTATTTCTACATGAAAGGCCATAAACAGAGATAGTAAAGGGGCCTTTTACATTCCATGGTTCAAGCACATGGTCTTTTCTACATCAAAGGGTCTCCAGTCACATGATCAAAGCCTAAACTGTCAATCATTGAGGTATGTTAATTATTGAGGCATAGCAACAGGGAGCGATTGGACAAAAAGAATGATATGCCCCTATCCTACGTCTTATTGGTAAAAACATTATAAAAAGACCTCAAGAGAAGAACAGCCTGTTCACCACCCGGCAGTCACAAGGAACACACACTGCAGTTGAACATTACACAAGAAGAAGAGGACCTCGTGGACTGAAGAGCTGATCAACCTTCAGATCTCGATGCGCAATATCCTTGGTTTAAAGGTTGTATATGTATTAATGATTTGCCTGATGTGTGTATGAATTGTTAAGTCATTACATAATAATGTTGCGAATTTTTAAATGTATAATGAGATTTTGTAAAGGAAAGTCATATGTATAGTTTGATTCATGCTCATATGAAATATAACATCATTAAATAATTGCTTTTGATTAACAAAACTACCGGGAGTGACGGTGACTTTCTTTGCTTGACTATTCGTCCAGTTCCAAGAATCACAGGAAATAAGGAATACCCTATATAATATGGGACAGACAAGGCAGGTGGCAAAGGTGTTGTCATAGATGGAGAAGGGCAGGGGTCCCAGAGGTGCAAGGCCAAGATGGTCATCATCATTATCCTTATCATCAACAGCAGCAGCAACAGCATGTAGCCCCACACAAAGACTTCCTTCCAGCTTACCATCATCGTCATCATCCTCTTCCACCTCACAGCCTTTGCTGTGCGGCATCTACAGAAGAAGAGAAAATGAGGTAAGTATGGATGTGCAGCACCCAGAGAGGGTGAAAAGATACTGACTGCCTGAATTTCTATGGCAGTTTGGTCCTTTACAGTGCTGCAGCTGGAATAGGTACTGCTTAGTATTTGTATTTTCGTATGTTAGCATCCAGGCACCTGCAGTTAGCATCGAATTCGCCATCTCTGACTACCAAACATGCTTGTATCCCCAGGAGCTCAATAGCCTTTTCTTTGAAATTTGTCAGCTTCCTTATATCCAAGGTTCCCCTGCCAGTGGCCTGCCTCTCCTGGGCATTGTGTGCCAGTTTCTCCTCGAACAATATTATTGGAATTTAGTGAAGGTGAGCATCTGAAGAACACCTCCCAGGAGGCAGCAGACAGCTGATGTAACCGGGAGGACATGCGCTCGATGGGCGCTATAACGTGAGAGCTTGGAGTTGTATCAGGAGCACATAAAAGAAGAACTTGTGTGAGAGTTTCCGACGCTGAGGCCTGGGGTTGAGAGAGGTGGCACTCGGCGCCACAGCCACCTCCTTTCATGTGGCGCTGATGACCCCATTTTGGTGGCCTCCTTCTGTACCAGCCCAGTAGGCAGTCTCTCCTCTGGCAAATTTCATCCAGCTGGATATTAAATCTGCACCTAAGAAATTCTGGGCTTGCCCCCTCCTGCCATTACATCCTTGCGATCGATCAACATGCGATGGGAAAACCATGGTGAAGTCTTGAGAAATCACAAAAGAATCCTTTAGTTAGAAATCACTGCAATTGAACATCCTGACAAAAGCTGGAGAAGAAAACACACCACTTCCCCATTGTGCCCCCAGGAAACTGAGTATGGTGCAATGAAAGGTTGGGGTAGGTGCTTCAATTGTATGTTGTGCCAGGGGCCAAATAAGACCCTAATCCAGATCTGAGTGTAGTTACCCAGGGCTGGGTAGAGGAAGATTCAAATGATAGGAGATAAAGATATGGAAATAAAAACAGGCAGTTTATTTATTTGTTAATGAAATGAATGGCTCCACATTCAAATGTTCTATGGCACAGGTAATAAACCAGGACACTATACACTGTAGGTTCTCTATTAACCTAGCACAGTTGCACCTATAGAGTGCAGGAGTCACAGAGCAAAGTTTGGCTAGAGTATAAAGCAGCCAGTCAAGTTAGGGTTTTTGTGTTGAATGCTCATTTTTTTCTCGCTTGTAGTTTGCCTTCACTGCGCTTGACAACGACTGTGACCTATACTTCCCTCCGCCACAGACCTTAGTAGTTGGGTTCTACTATGCCGAGAGAGAGAGAGAGAGAGACCACGCTGTTACTATTATACTGTAGGAAAGTGGCTTCTTGAATTATGCTACTGAATTCTGGGAAAACTGAAATGTTAGTACAGGAATTATGGGACTGCCGAGGTGCCACAAGAAAGCTCAGATTCTTGGATAAGCAGGAAGCAAATGACTGAGGAAACTGAACCCACAAGAGTGATAAACAATTAAAATATCAGCCAGTGAGACTAATTGATCAGTCAATTTGTTTGTGAACACAGCCATGAAACAAAAAGAGGGTTGTTTAAGAGATCATCAAAATCACCAGGATAATGGCCCCCTAGCTAAAGATAGTTGCTAAGAGTCGTTAAGAGGTCTAAACTAGCTAAATAGCTTTCTTTCTGTCAAGATATTTGAAATTTGACCATCATAAGTTCCTAATACGCACTCCTCCAGTTGATTGACAGCTTGGAAAGGATCTATGTGACAGAAGTAATCCTTTTTAAATTGATCACTAAGATTTAGCTCTGAAAAGAGTCTCATCCTTGTAAAAAAATAAGATATAAAACCAGGCTGTTCCTCATCCCAAAGGGCAGGAGGCAGAAAGAAGGAAGGAAGAGATCCAGGGAGAGAAGGAGGGAAGACCAAGACCTAGACAGTTTCCAAAGAGTGTTAGGGGATTCTAGATAGTACACAAGGTAGACAAAAGTTGTAAAGAGCCCTTCAAGCAGTTCTGCAGGACTGAGAGGGAAATAAACAAAGAAAAGGGGATGGAATTCCTAAAATGTGCGCATGTCTCCTTCCTCGAGCAGCATATGCGTATGCCTACAAGAGGAGAGGCATTGTTAAATCTAGGTTATGAGTAACAAAATATATCAGGTAGATGAGTTAGATGTGGATAAATGCCTTGGGAGTAGTGACAATAATGTGATAAGGTTTAAGATTCCAATAGAAAAGGAAAAAACTACAAAAACAAGGGTACCAGATTGGAATAGAACAGATTTTAGAAAGATGAGGACTGAGCTAGCTGAGGTGAGGTGGAAGGAGAAATTGGCACACAGGACTATAGATCAACACTGGGATGTTTTAAAAAAGGAAACTACTTCAAGTTTCAGAATGCCATGGATAAATAAAGAGGTTAAAAACAAACTATGATTCAAGAAGAGAGCTTATGAGGAGTATAGGCATGATAAAAATTATAAAAATAAGGGTAAGTATAAGAAATAACAGGTTAAGAAATGGATAGGGAAAGCTGAAAAAGGAATATGAAGAGAAAGTCTCAAAAAATATGAAAAAGAACAGTAAAGTGTTTTCCAAATATATCAGCCAAGAGATATTATAATAAATAACAGGAAATTATGAGAGAAGTTAGTTAAGCTAAAGGAGGATAAAGTGCTGGGGCTTGACAGGATACATCCAAGGATTCTGAAGGAAATAGGGAAAGAAATAGCAAACCCCCCAATTATATATCAGGGTTCTGTTGAGATTGGATGTGTGCTGGAGGATTGGAGAGTGGCCAATGTAATACCCATTTTCAAAGAGGGACAGAGCTACCCTGGGTAATTACAGGCCAGTTAGTGGTAGGAAAAAAATTTGGAATCTTCAATTAAATATGAAATTACTAAATAAATAAATAAATTAAGAGAAAATAATTAGAAACAGCCAACAGGGATTTTAGTAATGAAGATTGTGCTTGACAAATCTAATAGAGTTTTTTGAGGAGGTGACAGGTGTGGTGGAAGGGGGAATGCAGTGGATGTGGTGTACATGGACTTTAGGAATGTCTTTGACAATGTACCTCATAGTAGACTATTGGAGAAGATTAAGGGGTATGTAATTAGGGAGGGGGTAGAAAATTGGATTAAAAACTGTCTGGAAAGGAGAAAATAGAGTAGGAGTTAAGTGTAGCTTTTCAGAGTGGTTGGAAGTGGATAGTGATGTTCCACTGAGTTCTGTTGCGGGACCACTTGTCTTCCTTGTGTGATTTGGATATAGAACTAGAGTGAATGGTGTCCAAAGTTGCAGACAATACTAAAATAGGTGACATTGTAAATAATTCTGGGGATCAAAGGAAGTTGTATGGGGATATTGATAAGATAGGAACATAGGAACATAGGAACAGGAGTAGGCCATTCAGCCCCTCGTGCTTGCTCCGCCATTTGATAAGATCATGGCTGATCTGTGATCTAACTCCATATACCCGCCTTTGGCCCATATCCCTTAATACCTTTGGTTGCCAAAAAGCTTTCTATCTCAGATTTAAATTTAGCAATTGAACTAGTATCAATTGCCGTTTGCGGAAGAGAGTTCCAAACTTCTACAACCCTTTGTGTGTAGAAATGTTTTCTAATCTCGCTCCTGAAAGGTCTGGCTCTAATTTTTAGACTGTGCCCCCTACTCCTAAAATCCCCAACCAGCAGAAATAGTTTCTCTCTATCCACCCTATCTGTTCCCCTTAATATCTTATAACCTTCGATCAGATCACCCCTTAACCTTCGAAACTCGGGAGAATACAACCCCAATTTGTGTAATCTCTCCTCGTAACTTAACCCTTGAAGTCGGGTATCATTCTAGTAAACCTACGCTGCACTCCCTCCAAGGCCAATATGTCCTTCCGAAGGTGCGGTGCCCAGAACTGCTCACAGTACTCCAGGTGCAGTCTAACCAGGGTTTTGTACAGCTGCAGCATAACTTCTGCCCCCTTGTACTCTAGTCCTCTAGATATAAAGGCCAGCATTCCATTTGCCTTCTTGATTATTTTCTGCACCTGTTCATGATGGATTGATGGATTAGGCAACAAAACTGGCAGATAGATACAACATCAGTAAATATGAGGTGGTACATTTAGGTTAAAAAAATGTAATAATACTTTGAATGGAGGCGAGCTGGAAAAGCAGAGAGATTTAGGGGTTCAGGTTCACATGATATTAAAAACACCATCTCAAATAAATAAGGCCATTAAAAAAACTAATGGAATATTGGGTATTATGGTAAGAGGTATAGAAAATAAAAGTTGAGATGTAATGGTGAATCGATATAAAACTTTAGTAAGATCACATTTGGAGTACTGTGTGCAGTTTTGGACTCCACACTGCAGGAAGGAAATTGAGGTATTAGAAAGGGTACAGTGTAGATTCACTAGGATGCTGCCTGGTGTGAGAAAATACAAATATGGATTTGAAAAATTGAAGCTGTTTTCATTAAAACAGGGGAGGTTATGGAGTGATTCTATATAAGGGAACAAAGATATAAAATTAAATTTAAGAGGTTTAGGATGGGGAGCAGGAGAAACTTTTTACCCATTACAAAGAATTACATGACACAGAATTTACAGCACAAAAACGAGCCTTCATCCATTCTATACAGTTCATCTAACCTCATCAACACACCCTTCTGTTCCTTTCTCCCTCATGTACGTTCCTAGTTTCCCCTTAAATGCATCTATGCTATTCACCTCAATTACTCCCTGTGGTAGCAGGTTTCACATTCTCACCACTCTCTGAGTAAAGAAGTTTCTCCTGAATTCCTTATTGGATTTATTAATGACTATCTTATATTTATGGCCCTTAGTTTTGGACTCCCCCAAAAATGCCAACATCTTCTCTACGTCCACCCTATTGAACCCCTTCATAGTTATAAGGACCTCTATCAGGTCACCTCTCAATCTTCTCTTTTCCAGAGTAAAGAGCCCCAGCCTGTTCAGTCTTTCCTGATAGTTGTACCCTTTCAGTTCTGGTATCATCCTTGTAAATCTTTTTTGCACTTTCTCTAGTGCTTCTATATCCTTTTTGTAATATGGAGACCAGGATGGTACACAGTATGCTAATTGCGGTCTGACCAAGGTTCTATTCAAGTTCTCTGCTTTTCAATTCTATTCCTTTAGAAATGAACCCCAGTGCTTTGTTTGCACTATTTATGGCTTTATTAACCTGCATTTAATGATTTGCACCTGCACCTCTAGATCCCTTTGCACATCTGTCCATTGAGACTATTATTTTCCAAGGAGTAGGTGGTCTCCTTATTCCTCTCACCAAAATGCACCACCTCACACTTCACTATATTGAGAGGGTTGTGAGGCTCTGAAATGCACTATTGGACTTAGTGATTGAAGCAGAGACCATGTCATCATTTAAGAATAGATTAGATTGTTGGTTGAAGGAAAGGGGGAATATAGGGATATGGGAATGGAGGAGGTGCATGGGATTTGGATTACTGGAGGATAAACACAGGAAGATACATGCAAAGGATTGTGGTATCTAGTCCATATAGCAAGAGACCTGTTTGCTAGTGCTGTTGGGGAAGGTTTAAACTAGAAGGACAGGGGGATGGGAACCTGAGCAGGGAGACAGAGGAGGGGGAAACAAGGATAGAAACAAAAGACAGAAAGGGAAGAAGCAATAGTGGAAGGCAGAGAAAACAAGGGCGAGAAACAAATAAGGCCATAGTGCAAAATAAAACTAAGACGACTGATGATTGAGAGTCGACTGATGGGGCGGTAATTGGCCGGATTGGATTTGTCCTGATCTTTGTGGACAGGACATACCTGGGCAATTTTCCACATTGTCAGGTCGATACCAGTGTTGTAGCTGTACTGGAACAGTTTGGCTAGAGGCGCAGCTAGTTCTGGAGCACAAGTCTTCAGCACGACAGCCGGGATGTTGTCGGGGTCCATAGTCTTTGCTCTATCCAGTGCACTCAGCCGTTTCTTGATATCACGTGGAATGAATTGAATTGGCTGAAGACTGGCTTCTGTGATGGTGGGGATATCGGGAGGAGGCCGAGATGGATCATCCACTCGGCACTTCTGGCTGAAGATGGTTGCAAACGCTTCAGCCTTGTCTTTTGCACTCACGTGCTGGACTCCGCCATCATTGAGGATGGGGATGTTTACAGAGCCGTCTCCTCCCGTTAGTTGTTTAATTATCCACCACCATTCATGACTGGATGTGGCAGGACTGCAGAGCTTTGATCTGATCCGCTGGTTGTGGAATCGCTTAGCTCTGTCTATAGCATGTTGCTTCTGCTGTTTAGCAATCATGTAGTCCTGAGTTGTAGCTTCACCAGGTTGGCACCTCATTTTTAGATACGTCTGGTGCTGTTTCTGGCATGCTCTTCTATACACCTCATTGAACCAGGGTTGATCCCCTGGCTTGTTGGTAATGGTAGAGTGAGGAATATGCCGGACCATGAGGTTACAGATTGTGTTGGAATACAATTCTGCTGCTGCTGATGGCCCACAGCGCCTCATGGATGCCCAGTTTTGAGCTGCTAGATCTGTTCTGAATCTATCCCATTTAGCACGGTGATAGTGCCACACAACACGTTGGATGGTGTCCTCAGTGCGAAGACGGGACTTCGTCTCCACAAGGATTGTGCAGTGGTCACTCCTATCAATACTGTCATGGACAGATGCATCTGAGACAGGTAGATTGGTGAGGATGAGGTCAAGTAGGTTTCTCCCTTATGTTGGTTCGCTCACCACCTGCCGCAGGCCCAGTCTGGCAGCTATGTCCTTCAGGACTCAGCCAGCTCGGTCAGTAGTGGTGCTACCGAGCCACTCTTGGTGATGGACATTGAAGTCCCCCACCCAGAGTAAAGGGCTGTGCCCTCTCTACCCTCAGTGCTTCCTCCACGTGGTGCTCAACATGGAGGAGGATTGATTTATCAGCTGAGGGAGGACGGCAGGTGGTAATCTGCAGGAGGTTTCCTTGCCCATGTTTGACCTGATGCCATGAGATTTCATGGGGTCCAGAGTCAATGTTGAGGACTCCCAGGGCCACTCCCTCCTGACTGTATATCACTGTTCTGCCACCTCTGGTGGGTCTGTCCTGCCGGTGGGACAGGACATACCCAGGGATGGTGATGGAAGATTCTGGGACGTTGGCTGAAAGGTATGATTCTGTGAGTATGGCTATGTCAGGCTGTTGCTTGACTAGTCTGTGGGACAGCTCTCCTAATTTTGGCACAAATCCCCAGATGTCCGTGAGGAGGACTTTGCAGGGTTAACCGGGCTTGGTTTGCCTTTGTCGTGTCCAGTGCCTAGTGATCCGATGCCAGGTGGTCTGTCCGGTTTTATTCTTATTATGACTTTTTTTAGCGAGATTTTACAACTGAGTGGCTTGCTAGGCCATTTCAGAGGGCGATTAAGAATCAACCAAGAAAATTGCCCAGGTATGTCCTGTCCACAAAAATCAGGGTCCAGGGTCACATATAGGCCAGACCGGGTAAGGACGGCAGGTTTCCTTCCCTAAAGGACAATAGCGACAATCCTATAGAAATACGCTGTAGTATTACGCTGGGTGTTCATGTTCAGTTGGCTCTGCAGAAAAATACATCTGATACCTCCTTGCTAGATCTGTCCACAACAAACTGACTGACACTGCATACATCACCGCTGCTTGCCAGTGTAAGGACACCAATGTCTAATCTTAAATTGGGCTCTTTTTATGTAAGATTTTCTCACCTCTTTCTTCCAACAGGTTTTCATGGCATCTGTGCTCATTCGTTCACAATTTCCAACTCCTTCACTTTAAATCACATTGTGATGACTGCTTCAGTCACTTGTTTTCTTCCCCCTGAAGGTATACTGTATTTGTCAGCTGTGCTCTGGCAACTGGACACTTCCGGTTCTATAGGTTCACCAAAGATGTGCTCCCTTTCCATTATCAGGTATAGTGCAGACTACTGTTTGCATTTAATTCACGGAACCCACATTTTACCATTATCAGTGCTGTGGCCAGCCTCGAGAATGGAGCTCCAAATGCTGTAATTATTGAAGTTGAGCATCTGGATCACATGGAATCAGAATGGCAGTGCAGACTGAACAAGTTAAACAGAATCACATTGCAAATCATTTTTCTTTGTAGGAAAAGATATTTACATAGTTCCAGCCTGGTAAATATAATATGAGCACTAAAATTAATGGTGTGTTAAAAGCGAATGAGTTAATGATGAGTTTTGAGACTTTTGGATTCACATGGGATGTTGACTAATAAGGTTAGTCATGATTCAACACGCTGGAATTTTTATCCCTGCTTCAATTAATTAATCAAGTGTATTATTCAGAGGAAAACCTTTATATAGAGCAAGATTTTCATTCTTTTCTATCATCCAATATTTAGCTGAACAAGTTCAACTATGGCACACGCCATTACTATTTCCAGGAAATTATGGCGTGAGTAACTCAGGCCATTACTAAAGTCACGCCAAAATTTCCTGGGGCCCTCTGCGCCAATCCGCCATGAACCTCGCTGAAATAGTGAGAATTCCATCAGAGCTTCTCCCCACCTATAAAATCGATGATGATGTCCAATTTACTGGATTAACGCTGCTTTGATCGCCTCTGCCACTTAGACTGAACCAGACGGCACTGGAGACCTGCCAGAGGTGCGATTTAATGCTCCAAGATCGATTTCCCTTAAAGAAAGATGTCTTTTTAGGGAGCTTTGCCGATTTATTTCGCTAATGCAGAAATAATTATCTTTCGGACATACTAGCTGCCCGGAAATTTTCCTGTTAAATGGAATTGAATTTTTGAAAGCCATTTAATGTTTGTATCAATTCACTGGTCTCTTGTCCCTTTGCAGTGTCAATCGCTAACTTTAACGTGGGGGATCGATCCAAACAAGTGTTTCTTTCAGAATTCATAATTGATAAATACATTCAATTCCACATCGATGGCACAGTGCATCAGTAAATATTTTGTTGAAGGAATAAATGTAAAATTGATCTATTTAAAGAGTTACAACGACTATTAGAGACCATGCAGCTGCAGCTGCTCTGAATTTAAAGGCAGGGACATCTAAGAAATGAATTATTAAATAATTACTACCTACAGATCTTGCATTCAGTTTTTAATATATTTAATAATTCCCCTGCGTGCTTTGAAATGAATTTGCCCACCAATATCTGAAAACAATTACAATTTAGAAGCCTCCAATTAGCTCAGGTACCTACAGCCACACATGCTGCCCATATTACACCCAGGAATAACTTTAGAAAATACAATAAATAACCTGACTAACAGATTTGTGGTGAATTCTTCAAACGGGACTTGTTATAACTCAGAATTAAAAAGTGGATCAACGATGCGTTCAAGTGATCAAAATCGGAATTGATAGCAAACATTTGAAAATGGTCATTGGCTGCACCGTACCCAAATCACCACTATCCTCACTGTGGTGGATTCTAATCAGCTGTCCAGGAAACTGGTGTAAATTTGGCACTGGAGGATTGGGCGCACAATCGTCTAACTTATGAAGTTCGGGGACAAATGCCCAATTCCAGCAAATTCTGGGCTATCTTTTACAACATGGCTTTATTTATTGGATAGGCAAAATCTTAACCAGAGAATTAATACCTTGGAAATTTGCTAAAGAAGGTTGTTTCCCCATTGTTGAACTGCACAAATTTTCTTTTCACCGAAGAACATTTTTAAAATAGTTCACAAAATGGAATTAAATGTTAATGGCCGGGAATTTGGGCTGAGCGGCAAACAAAGGGCGCCCACCACTTGTTAGATTTAAACTTACCCGCAAACTATTCATGGGCTCCTGGGCGCCAACTTGCTGCAATAGGGATCCGAAAGAAGTGCAGCGTCCTCTCCCGGGCATCTGTGAGCTGTGTGAGCGGGGCAAAGTACTGTCTGTCCCATCACCCAATCAGATTGAAGCATCCTTGATCAGCAGTGTGAGATCCAGGAAGTGCAAGCTGCAGCAGTAGATTCTATGGGCTCGATTTTAGGAGGGAGGCGGTTTGGCAGTGGGGGGTCGACTGGGCGCGTGGGTAACGCGCCCAGTGAAATCGGGGTGCTCCGCACGCAATCGCAACCTGATTGAAGCCACTTACCTTGTCTTCCAGGTTTCACACTGGAAAGCTGCGCAGTGGGCGGACTGTGCAGCCGCATCATAGGCTGTCAGCTGGAGGAGCCCTATTTAAGAGGGCAGTCCTCCACTGACTGATGCTGCAGAAAATAGGCAAAATTACAGCATGGAGCAGCCCAGGGGAAAGGCTGCTCCCAGGTTTAATGATGCCTCACTCCAGGTCCTACTGGATGGGGTGAGGAGGAGGGGGAGGACAGAGATCTTCCCCCCGGCGGGCGGGAGGAAGCGGCCTGCCTCTGCCACCACATAGGTCTGGCTTGAGGTGGCAGAGGAGGTCACGAGTACCACCAACATATCACACACCCGCATACAGTGCAGGAGGCGCTTCAATGACCTAAGTAGGTCAGCCGAAGTGAGTACACTTACTCATTCCCCTACACTCCATCTGCCACATCAACGCCCCCATCCCACATTTCCTTCTGCACTGCCAACACTACTCTGTCACATCACTCCTCACACCCACTGAAAGCTCATCCTCATCTTACCTGCACTTACTCACCTCGCCAGTACTCATCCCACCACTACCACTCAACCCAATCCTCTTACAATCTCATGGCTCTATCTCATACTCACCCTCTCATGCATCTCTTTCACGGTCAGCCTCACTCAACCTGCCACTACCTGTGCTGCAGCCACAGGACATGCATCACATTTGTGCAGTAGGAAGCGTAAGGCAAACGTGTTGTGAGCATGAAGGGGATGTACAAGGGTGTTTGAGGGTTTGTTATGGTTTTTACTTATATTTGATTTCTGATCAACTCACATTACATATTATATTGTCACCACTACTGCCACATCTTTGCAAATCTTATCTGGTTTGTGCAATAATGCCCTTTCCTGAGGATCACAATGAAGACCCACAACTGATGCCACACATTGTGTCACTGCAGAGTGGGTGTAGGTGTATTTGCAGGGCTCTTTTGTGCAGACGACTGAGAGACGTCGGCGATGTCCCCGGTGGCACCCTGGAAGGATGCGGTGGAGAAGTTGTTGAGGGCAGTGGTGACTTTGACAGCGACAGGTAAGAAGATGGTGCTCGGGCCAGCCGGGAGCAGCTTGGCACGAAGGAGGCTGCAGATGTCCAAGACTACATGTCGAGTGACTCTGAGCCTCCGTATGCACTGCTGCTCAGAGAGGTCCAGGAAGCTGAGCCTCGGTCTGTAGACCCTGTGGCGAGGGTAGTGCCTTCTGCGAAGCATCTCTCTCTGCGGTTGCCCTCCCTCCTGCTGTGCAGGTGAATGTGTCACAGCACTGTGTTGTAGAGCTCCACGTATCAGAGGTGGACGGCGTGGCCGGTGAGGCTGGTGATGCTGTTTGTTCTCCGAGGAGGTCATGACTGCAGTTATGGCGGCCCCCATCCGGAAGATGTACGTTTGAGGGGGTCCGCAAGGTAGGTACATGTGTCTGCACACCGGGGTTAAGGTTCCAAGTTGGTGAATTTTATTGTTAGGAGGAGGGTGGTGGAGGCCAAACTTTGTCCAAAGTGACAGAGTGGCCTCCTGCAATGAGTGAGGTTCTCCCCCACCCACCTGTCAAATGGACCTTTTCAGCTGCCACAGGTGGTGGCTGCAACACGTCCATTTCAACTGGAAGTGTTTCCCCCAATACGGGAAACATGCTCAGTTGAGTTGAAAATCCCACCCCGTCTAAAATATCAGGTCAATCAGGTCTGCTTTAATTGCCGGTGGGAGTCCCGCATGTGGGGGCTGCGTGCGCATCTAAGCGCATCACTGGGGAACCCGGAAGTGGGCAGGTTGGAGCCGTGCTCCGGACCTGCCCCGGGAATCCCCGATTTTCGGAGCCCCCCCGCCACGAACCTGCCGTCTCGGACATCCGAAAATCGAGCCCTGTGTAAAATCAGTTAGAGAAAGCGAAATAAAGAGAGGGTAAAAATTTGAATTAAAAGACAGAGATGAAAGAGACAGAAAGGAAAAATTAAAAAAGTAAAATTTTTACGTTTTTTTTAAATGTCCAACAACAATTAAAATCAGAAGGAATGAGACTCCACATTTCTAAAAGTTAATTTTCAGTGCCAGAGAGGTTGTTTAGCAGTCATTAATACTTACCGTGCTGTTAAAAGTTAGCTTCGACATAAAAAACTGAACGTACCTTTTTCCACGTAGATTAGTTCGTTTCCAGCTGGACAGGAGAGCAACTTCACGCTGGTCCATTCATTCCAACGGGGATCCAGCCGGCAATTTGTCCTTCCCGCGGAGGTTTCGGAGGAGCAGGGCATCTCGTAGACCAACTTCAGGATTTCTGCGTTTGACTGCACATGTGTGCTTGCCGGAAGTTGCTCTTCCATTTGCCCTGAAATAACGGTGAGTGCTGTTCGGCTCTCCGTTATTTTTGGAATAAATTCCGGGCCATTATTAAGCCAATCTACAGTAACGTTGAAACTCCATATAAAAAAGGACAGGAGGCATTGAAGTCAGAGTCTCAACGAGGATTTAGCCAAGAAGGATTATAGGAAGCCTTTTCAGACCCTATATTGGCAATGGTCATTGGGACCAGGACGCCAAATTACAGCATTTACAAAGAGAAAGGCCTTAGGCATCATTGTCAGTCTCCAAACGATCAGTGCAAAAGGAGAGAACAAGTATTTGGGGTAGAAAAATGGATTATGTGGAGAAATTGGTTAGTGCCTGACAATGGGTGTGAAAGGGGTGGCACAACTGCAATGTGCACCTGAAGAGATTCGCCCATAGATCACTCAAATTGGCTCTCGGGCCTCATCACCATGAAGCTGACAAGTTGCGCAGGCCAATCACCAGTCAGGCCCGGGGGAAGAGTCGAATGGTAGGTCGAGGGGAGGGGCTCTCAGTATTATGGTAAGTGAAAGAAAGTTTACTTACTTGCCTTTGGCCGCCTCCAGCAGTCACTTTAAGGATCGCTGTTTAGGCCGCTATAGAGCAGGAAAAATTAGTCAGAGCTTGTTAAGCGCACGCTCTGCTTAGTTTTTGACCGATTTTAGAAGTGGGGTCCTTAAACAAGTGTTAGGCCCCTTATTAGCATTTGCAAGGTGCCTAATGCGTTTTTAAGGCGGCCACCAAGGATGCCTGTATATTGCCCAAGACAATTGGACATATTTCTGGCACCCTTGGGCCACGGGACATAGCCCCACAAAATTGGACCTTTTTGCCCCCATTTCATGCCCAAGCAACGGGGGAAACAAGGTCCAATTTTGCTCCCATTATGACTATGGGGGATAAAAATCAGAGCAAATTGGATAAACAATACTATAGGAAGTACAACCTGGGCAATACTCAGATAATGGCCCCTCCAAAGATTTGGGGGGAGCAATGCAGAGTTTTCCAGAACCATAGCACACTAAGTCCAGTACTAGAGCACACCCTTAGGGTCAACTGGGAACAGTGGGACTAGTGCAACGTGCACTCTCTCTGTGGGCAATAATTCAAAAAGAGAGACTATGCACAGATAAAAATAACCTGAAGTAGACAAAGGGAATACAAAGGGAAAGGGAACGTTAACTCTGTTTCTTTCTCCACAGATGCTGCCTCACTTGCTGAGCTTTTCCAGCATTTTCTGTTTTTATTTCAGATTTCCAGCATCCACAGTTTTTTGCTTTTGACATAATTCTCTCCAATTGAACATCCACCACCATCACTCCTTCCACACTGAACGAGATGGCATCGCCGATTGTCTCCAGAGAACTGGAAGGCAACAGTACACCAAGAGCAACAGGAAGTTGACTAAGTGTTGTATTCCAAAATCCAATGCGATTTCCACAGGAAGACTCAAAACGCATTCCAGTGGCTTGCATAATGTATACCAGCAGAAATATCACTACCTTGACCAGCAGTAAAAATCATCGATTCTTATTGAAATATTTATAGGAAGTGTCAAGTCCAAAGTATAGTTGAAGGAGTGAAAGAGAAGATGATGTAACTCAGAAAGTTGGGTTATAAAAGACTCACGGTTATAGGCGGAAGAAAAGACCGAGGAATGTAAGAAGTTCCACTAGAGTGGGTGACAGTATAATGAATCTTGATTACTTTGTCACATTTATGGACAGGAATTCATAGTGAGTGATGCATTGTACTAATTAATTGGTTAAAAAATGTAGGCAGTGTAAAAATTCAAATTCTATTCAAATTGTTAGTGCACCTTTAAATCAAGTGTATCATGTTGGGTAACCATTACTGGCAGTTTTCAAGTATGTCACATTGATTAATCCACCTAAAATGAAACAGATATTGTGTCATAGTGAAAGATGTAACAGTTGTATGATTGGCAGCAGATTCATATTTAGTCATAAAATCATGGGATAATCATGATGTACCGGTGCAGAGCAGGACAAAAATAATTTACTCAGCATACATTTAGCACCCTGAAAAAGTTGCAGAAGTACCAGTCAAATTTATAATCTAATAAACTGCCTTTAATAATAGACTTAATTTGTGTTTTACTCAATGAGTGGGATTGCATCAGAGCTGGATTAAACATTGCAGGGAAATGCAAAGCAGAAATCATTGCTGCAAAAGTGTTGGATCACTCCCAGTGGTAACATACCACAGCGAATATGCAATAGAATTAATATACAAAAGAAGAACCAGGCATTTACCAGGTTTACCCTTACAAATTCTTTACTTACAACCTTTGAAAAATAGATGTACATAACTACCATAAATACAAGTGAATTGAAATGTAAATACTCTGCTGGAATTTGTTAGTCATTTCTTCCTGCTCGTTGCTCATTCCCGGACTTTATTCTGTTTTGCCTCCTGCTCCCTGGTCAATGGTGACTTCTCTTGTGTTTTTTTTTATTATTCGGACTGAATCTTATTAGCTGCATCTGTATAGGTTCCCCCCTCCATGTCCCCCTCCCCCCACACACCTTTCCAGTGGCATAACACCAAAGTTTTGGGGGGTGAATTTCCATTGTTTGGCTGGGGAGCTGCAGAAAACCCCAAAAAAACAGCAGACGAGCTGGAGAACCCCCACAGAAATTCACCCCCTTGATGTTTCTGTCTGTTTGTGATTCTCTTACAGTACTTGTTGTCTTTAATGACTTTTTCTTCAGAATTAAAATTAAAACAATGCTAACTCAATATCCAATGCAAGGAATCTTACAACACCAGGTTATAGTCCAACAGTTTTATTTGAAAATCACAAGCTTTCGGAGGCTTTCTCCTTCATCAGGTGAGTGTGGGATTCCATGTATGCATATGCGGTAACCTTCATGGAATCCCACACTCACCTGACGAAGGAGAAAGCCTCTGAAAGCTTGTGATTTTCAAATAAAACTGTTGGACTATAACCTGGTGTTGTAAGATTCCTTACATTTGTCCACCCCAGTCCATCACCGGCATCTCCACATCACAACTCAATATCCAGTTTGTGCTGAGCTAGCAAGTTTCAGCCAGGGTAGTGATTGGGGTGCTGCAACTGACCTCAGTGCCCCTGAACTAAGAAGACAACAAATCAGCAAAGGTTCCCACTCCTGATCCTATCCAGTAACCTCTGGTGGATAGTGTGTGCATATAGATAATGGGTGAGTTGAAGATGAGATCTGGCTGTGATGCCGTCTTGATCAAATGGCCTACTGATATGTCCTAAGCTCCCACATGAAGAACAATAATTTGGGTGTGGTACTGTAAGTAAGCACACGTGAAACTATAACTGGGCATGAGTCAGAGCCTTTAGGCGAGAAAGGGAAAAAAATGGAGGGGAAGAAAAACAACTTATTAAAAAAAAGGGTGTAATTGAGAGAACAATGACTCAGATAAGGGCAGTGAGTCCTTGATTTTTTTTTCATTTTCATTGAAACAGAATTAGGAGGACAGCTGAGAATGAGCCAGTGCCAGCCAAAGGGTGCGTTACACTTTAGAATGCCTTGAGATCTATCAATTGCCAGGTCCTGTTTCTCCTGCTGTTCACCTGCTCTAATCACAAACATAAGTTTAGACTCATAGCAGTAACATTATGCCTCAACTCCAATTTCTGTTTTAATTAAGACATCTTTACACTCAATATGTTTCCTTTTTGTGTTCTTTTTACTTCTATTGCCTTAGTCATGTTTTGGATTTTAGCACCAAGCCTTGGATTTGGCTTGGCTGCAAACATTTCTGCCTCTCCCATCTCTGATAAACAGAATATCAAACACTAGCACATATGTTTCAAATGTTGAATTTTAAGAGGTCTCTGCAGTCCATCCCTATTGACTGAATTTAGTAACAAGTATATTATCAATGACCTCTATTGAGCATGTTTACAATTAATAGATCTTTGACTTTGTGTTGACCATTTCAGTAAAGCCCTTGGGGTAATTTTGACTTTGTGTGATAGTGTAAAACAAGTGATAACGAGACGCCAATGGAAATAAAAATCAGGAGAGATATAAAACAGGCTGCCAGTTCACTATCACCCATTTTAGACTATTGCACAAAGTCAAATTTACCTCCCTTATGTTGACCATACTTTAGGGTTTATTAAAATCCAAGATTGAATGAGAAAAAGGTACAATTTCATTAAGGTTTAAAACAACTTCACATTCAACAGTTCCTACTCAGAACATAAAAACATAAGAAATAGGAGCAGCAGTGGGCCATATGGCGCCTCGAGCCATTCAATAAGATCATGGCTGATCTTCACCTCAACTCCACTTTTCTGCCCCTATCCCCTGATATCTCTTGATCCCCTTAGAGTCCAAAAATCTCTCGATCTCTATCTTGAATATACTCAACGACTGAGCGTCCACAGCCCTCTGGGGTAGAGAATTCTAAAGATTCACAACTCTCTGAGTGAAGAAATGTTTCCTTATCTCAGTCTTAAATGGCCGACCTCTTATCTTGAGACTATGAACCCTAGTTCTAGACTCTCCAGTCAGGGGAAACAGCCTCTCAGCATCCACCTTATCAAGCCCTCTGAGAATTTTATGGGCTCAATTTTAAAAGCCAAGTCTGGGTGCATTGGGGGCGGGGGAGGGGGGGGGGCAAAGAAATTTGGAGAAATCTGGAGCGGGAACGAATCCCGGCTCCAACCCTCCAACTTCCGGGTTTGACCCAGGAGCATCTGGGTGCGCGCGCTTCAGGAAGCTGAAAGACCCCCCGGCAATCAAAGCTGGCGGGCCGAAATTTAAACCAGTAATTAAGGGAGTTGAACTTGTTAAAGTACTTAATTTTATGTTGATTGAGGCAGGGAAAGGATTTTAACTCTGCCTCAGTGTGTTTCCCGAGGCCTCTGAAACACACTATGGTGAAGGAGTCGTGTTTCAGCCGGCAGCCATTTGGACATTTAAATGCCTGTTTGACAGATGGGGATAAAAGGTGAGTTATTTCAGCAGGGCACTCAGTTCTCTCAGACAAAGTTTTGGCTGGGAGGTCTTGTGTTTAGACTGAAAATTGTTGGTTTCCATTCAGAATTGTTCTGTTTACACATATTCACCAACTTTTTGGACCTCCTCAAACTGACACCCTCAGGACCAGGGGTGGGGGTGGGGGGGGGGGGGGGCGATGGCTGCATTCACCACTATATCTGAGGACGAGCAACATCACCATCTTTGCCAGGCACAGCGAGCACTTCCGCCACTTGGAGCTCCACAACACAGAGCTGCGCCACAAGCACCTACACAAGAGCACAGAGGGCAACAACAGAGGGAGCGACGTCACAGGAGGCACTACCCTCGCCACAGGGTCTACAGACCAAGGCTCAGCTTCCTGGACCTCTCTGAGGAGCAGTGCATACGGGGGCTGAGAGTCAGTTGCCAGATGGTCGAAGACATCTGCAGCCTCCTTCATGCTGAGCTGTTTCCGGCCCTGGCGGCATCTCATTACCTGTTGCTGTTAAAGTGACCTCAACTTCTTCGCTCCAGATCATTCCAGGGTGCCACCGGTGACATCACTAGGGTCACTTAGTTGTCTGCACACAATTGCATAAGGCAGGTCACCGACGGCTTGTTTCGCAGAGCCTTACAATACGTCAACTTCCCCAGCAATACGAGCACCTCCACACGAGCCAGGACTGTTCATCAACAGAAAGAGCTATCAACATTCCATCAACACTCAGCTCATTTGCGACCACCGCAAAAGATTCCTTCACGTGTGTGCCAGATTCCCTGGAAGCTGCAACAATTCATTCATTCTGGGGGAATCCAACATCCCGGACCTCTTCCTCGCACCGAACACCCTTAAGAGCTGGCTCTTTGGGGACAAGGGATACCCCCTGCACACGTGACTCATGACACCTCTGAGGAACCCCATCACCGAGCAACAGCGTCGATACAACGACAGCCACATCGCCACCAGGTCTATAATTGAACATGCGATAGGACTGCTGAAGATGTGATTTCGGTGCCTCGATCATTCTGGGGGAGCACTTCAATACACACCAGCGAGAGTGGGTCACCTTATAGTAGTGTGTTGTGTCCTCCACAACATGGTGCAACAGAGAGGGGTACCGGTTGAGGAGGCCCCATCCCCTCATCCACCATCCACATCTGCCATCCACATTGAGGAGGAGAAGGAGGAGGAGGATGAACCCATGGGCAGAGCAGCGGCTCACCTGGCTGCTTGTGAGGCCAGGGAGTCACTCATATGTGAACGGTTCTCGTAAGATCAGAAAGTGTAGACGAGTCCAGTCTTTACACCACCTGGAAAGACCAGGGCCAGCACCAGCCCCCCCACCCCCCGCCCACTCCTTGCACAAAACAGTCCTGCAAAAACATAAGAACATAAGAAATAGGAGCAGGAGTAGGCCATACGGCCCCTCGAGCCTGCTCCGCCATTCAATAAGATCATGGCTGATCTTCGACCTCAACTCTACTTTCCCGCCTGATCCCCATATCCCTTGATTCCCCTAGAGTCCAAAAATCTATTCATCTCAGCCTTGAAAATATTCAATGACTCAGCATCCACAGCCCTCTGGGGTAAAGAATTCCAAAGATTCACAACTCTCTGCCTGAAGAAATTCCTCCTCATCTCAGTTGTGATTGGCTGACCCCTTATCCTGCGATTATGCCCACTAGTCTCTAGCCAGGGGAAACAATCTCTCAGCACCTACCCTTTCAAGCCCCCTCATAATCTTATATGTTTCAATGAGATCACCTCTCATTCTTCTAAACTCCAGAGGGTATAGGCCCATTCTATTCAACCTCTCTTCACAGGACAACTCTCTCATCCCAGAAATTAATCTAGTGAACCTTTGTTGCACCGCCTCCAAGGCAAGTATATCCTTCCTTAGATAAGGAGACAAAAACTGTACGCAGTACTCCAGGTGAGATCTCACTAAAGCCCTCTACAACTGTAGTAAGACTTCCTTACTCTTGTACTCCAACCCTCTTGCAATAAAGGCCAACATTCCATTTGCTTTCCTAATTGCCTGCTGTACCTGCATACTAACTTTTTGTGTTTCTTGTATGAGGACACCCAAGTCTCTCTGAATACCAACATTTAATAGTTTCTCACCATTTAAACAATATTCTGTTTTTCTATTCTTCCTACCAAAGTGAATAACCTCATATTTCCCCTCATTATACTCCATCTGCCACCTTCTTGCTCACTCACATAATCTGTCTACATCCCTTTGTGTCCTTCTCACAGCTTGCTTTGCCACCTAGCTTTGTATCGTCAGCAAACTTGGATACATTACACTCAGTCCCTTCATCTAAGTCATTAATATAGATTGTAAATAGCTGAGGCCCAAGCACCAATCCTTGCAGCACCCCACTAGTTACAGACTGCCAACCTGAGAATGACCTGTTTATTCCTACTCCGTTTTCTGTCCTTTAGCCAATTCTCTATCCATGCTAATATATTACCCCCAACCCCATGAGCCCTTTCCTTACCTTTTATGTGGCACCTTTTCGAATGCCTTTTGAAAATCCAAATATAATACATCCACTGATTCCCCTTCATCTACCCTGCTGGTTATATTTTCAAAAAACTCTAATAAATTTGTCAAACATGATTTCCCTTTCATAAAACCATGTTGACTCTGCCTAATCATATTATGATTTTCTAAGTGCCCTGTTACCACTTCCTTAGTTATGGATTCCAGCATTTTCCTGACTACCGATGTCAGGCTAACTGGTCTGTAGTTCCCTATTTTCTCTCTCCCTCCTTTCTTGAATGGTGGGGTAACATTTGCTACCTTCCAGTCCACTGGGACTGTTCCAGAATCTATAGAATTTTGGAAGATCACAACCAATGCATCCACTATCCCTGCAGCCACCTCTTTTAGAACCCTAGGATGTCGGCCTTCAGGTCCAGGGGATTTGTCATCTTTTATCCCATTTGTTTGTCCAGTACTTTTTCTCTAGTGATATTAATTGTTTTGAGTTCCTCACTCTCATTTATCCCTTGGTTCCCCACTATTTTTGGTATGCTTTTTGTGTCTTCTGCTGTGAAAACAGATACAAAATATTTTTTAACGCATCTGCCATTTCCTGATTCCCCATTATAATTTCTCCTCTCTCTGCCTTTAAGGGACCCAGGTTTACTTTTGCTACTCTCTTCCTTTTTACAAACTTGTAGAAGCTCTTACAATCTGTTTTTATATTAATTGCTAGTTTATTTTCATATTCTATTTTCTCCTTTTTTATCAGTTTTTTGGTTGTCACTTGTTGGTTTCTAAAACTCTCCCAATCCTCAGGCTTATTACTCTTCTTGGCAACATTATTTGCCTCTTCTTTCAATCTAATACTCTCCTTAACTTCTTTAGTTAGCCACGGGTGGATCACTTTTCCCATAGAGTTTTAATTTCTCAATGGATATTTGTTGAGAATATTGAAATATTTCTTTAAAAGTTTGCCATTGCTCCTCAACCGTTATACAGCTACATACTTACTCACCAATAACCTGCTCACCGATGCTCAGTTTGAGTTCCGCCAGGACCACTCGGCTCCAGACCTCATTACAGCCTTGGTCCAAACATGGACAAAAGAGCTGAATTCCAGAGGTGAGGTGAGAGTGACTGCCCTTGACATCAAGGCAGCATTTGACCGAGGAGCCCAAGTAAAATTGAAGTCAATGGGAATCAGAGGGAAAACTCTCTAATGGCTGGAGTCATACCTAGCACAAAGGAAGATGGTGGTGGTTGTTGGAGGCCAATCATCTCAGCCCCAGGACATTACTGCAGGAGTTCCTCAGGGCAGTGTCCTAGGCCCAACCATCTTCAGCTGCTTCATCAATGACCTTCCCTCCATCATAAGGTCAGAAATGGGGATGTTCGCTGATGATTGCACGGTGTTCAGTTCCATTCGCAACCCCTTAAATAATGAAGCAGTCCGAGCCCGCATGCAGCAAGACCTGGACAACATCCAGGCTTGGGCTCATAAGTGGCAAGTAACATTCAGGCCAGACAAGTGCCAGGCAATGACCATCTCCAACAACAGAGAGTCCAACCACCTCCCCTTGACATTCAACGGCATTACCATCGCCGAATCCCCCACCATCAACATCCTGGGGGTCACCATTGACCAGAAACTTAACTGGACCAGCCATATAAATACTGTGGCTACAAGAGCAGGTCAGAGGCTGGGTATTCTGCGGTGAGTGACTCACCTCCTGACTCCCCAAAGCCTTTCCACCATCTACAAGGCACAAGTCAGGAGTGTGATGGAATACTCTCCACTTGCTTGGATGAGTGCAGCTCCAACACTCAAGAAGGTCGACACCATCCAGGACAAAGCAGCCTGCTTGATTGGCACCCCATCCACCACCCTAAACATTCACACCCTTCACCACCTGTGCACAGTGGCTGCAGTGTGTACCATCCACAGGATGCACTGCAGCAACTCGCCAAGGCTTCTTCGACAGCACCTCCCAAACCCACGACCTCTACCACCTAGAAGGACAAGAGCAGCAGGTACATGGGAACAACACCACCTGCACGTTCCCCTCCAAGTCACACACCATCCCGACTTGGAAATATATCGCCGTTCCTTCATCGTCGCTGGGTCAAAATCCTGGAACTCCCTTCCTAACAGCACTGTGGGAGAACCGTCACCACACGGACTGCAGCGGTTCAAAAAGGCAGCTCACCACCACCTTCTCAAGGGCAATTAGGGATGGGCAATAAATGCCGGCCTCGCCAGCGATGCCCACATCCCATGAACGAATAAAAAAAACATTCACCCACTGTAAAGTGACATATTGGGTGGCATCAAGTGTCGCCGTTAATGGTGAAGCACATGAAAGGGCCCTATCACAAAAGCCAGTCAACAATGAGCAAGACATGGCAGTAGTGGTGAGAATGATAACATTTAATGTGACTTTAACAAAAACCAAATATGAATGAAAAACATGACAGTCTGTCAGACACCCTTGTGCATGCCCTTCGTGATCACAAAACCTTAACCTTTCTCTTCCTACTACTTCTATGTGGTGCATCTCCTGTTGCTGCAGCAGAGGTAGTGGCAGGTTGCTCATGTTCATGCCTGGACTGCTTAGATGCTTTGGGCCTATGCTCTCTGGGTTTTGGAGCCCGTGAGAGGAGGCAGCATTGCGGGTAACGGTTGGGGGGGGGGGGACAACGGGGGAGACGTGGGAGTGCTTTGAGTGGCGTCCCACTTCCATGTCCCCTTTCGCCATCATCCATCTCCTGGGCCTGGCCACATCATTCCTACCACCCTGCTGGACAACAGTTGGGAGGACATGTGTGATGTCTTGTAAGGCCACTTCTAAAGTATCTGACAGCCTGTATAAGGCGGCAGAACGTTGTCCACCCTGAGTCTGAACGGCCGTTGTCAGTGCCTGAATGGACTCATTTATGAACCGTGCTTGAAGCTCCATGGAGGCTAGCCTTCTCTCCATCGTAGACATTCCTGCACTTACCTGCGACACCATCTCAGATATTTCAGCAGTTATGTGAGACACTATCTCAGAGATCCCCTCATGTACCTGTGACACTATCTCAGAGATTCCCTCACGTACCTGTGCCATCATTCCACTAATGCAAGAGTTGGACTTCTCCATCCTCAGCGCTATCGTGGACAGCGTGTGTGGCAAGTGTGCTTCTGTCCCTCGACCATTCTCCATTTAAAGGATGAACCCCGGGGTTCAGTATCTGCGTCCAGCTGAGCAGAGCCTGGAGAGGAGTGCTCCCACCGATGCGGAATCTCCACAGCTGCCCCTGCCACCAGTGTCTGCTCATGCTCATATGTGTGTGGTGACTCACCAGGTGCCAACCCAACTAACTGACTACTAGGACCCACTGAGGTGTGAGTATCTGCGCTGGTGGATGGCTCACTAAGATGTGACGGTGGCCCCTCAGAAATCTGGAGCTCCTCTGAGGAATCGCCCTCTGCCATCACTGCAGTCATTGAAGCGTCTGTAAGAGAACAGAAGGCAATATTAAGCATCATCACAGATGTGTAATGTTGCGATGAGCGTACTGGTGTTCAACATGGCAAGTCTTGTTAACATCAATTCATGTGTGTGATGAATGTTAAAGTTCTATCACCCAACATTTGTGGGATGCCAGCCTTGGCCTCACCGATGGACAGGCACTTAAGGGTGCAGCAGATCTCCCGGGCCTCCTCCTCCTCGTTTGTGAGGACCATTATTTGTTGTGGCCCCCCTCCAGTCCTCGCCCTCTCGCGTGCATGTCCTACAAGAGGAGAAAGTACAGACGTGTGAGTGAGTGATGGTGAAGTGGTCAGCCGATGAATGCATTGCTTTGGGTGAGGCTCACCCTGAAAGAGGTGCATCAGAGGGTACGTATGAGACAGAGATATCACATTGGATCACGATTGGAGTGAGTGGTAGTGGTAGGGTTAAAAATGAGGAGGTGAGGAAGTGCTGAGGAAGTGAAGGTAACTTGAGGATGAGCCTTAAGTGGGTGTGAGGAGTGATGTGATGGAATAGTCTTGGCAGTGCAGAATGATGTGGGGGGGGGTGGGGGAGGCGGTGATGTGGTACACGGAATGCAGGAGAATCAGTAAGTTTACTCACTTTTGCTGACCTAGTTAGGTCACTGAAGCGCTTCCTGCGCTGGACCCAGGTGTGGGATATGTTGCTGCTGCTGGTGACCTCCTCTCCCACCTCGAGCCAGGCCTTCTTGGTGGCAGAGGCAGGGCGCTTCCTCCTGTCAGCCGGGTAAAATAGCTCCCTCCTCCTCCTCACCCCATCCAGTAGCACCTGAAGTGAGGCATCGTTAATTCTTGGAGCAGCCTTACCCCTGTGCTGCTCTATTGGGTCTCCCTGCTCTTTGCTCCAGCAAAATCCATTGGAGCAATGGCCCTTTAAATCTAAACGCTCCAGCTGATAGCCTGTCATGCGGGTGCGCAGTCCGCCCACTGCGCAGCTTTTCGGACGGCAAACCCGGAAGCCACGTTAAGGACCACCAATTAAGTCGTGATCGTGTGGGAAAAGTTAAGTTTTTATTGTCCGGGTTTGCTGCGCGCCCATTGACCCCCCCCCCCCCCCCCCTCCATCCCATGAGCCCTAATCTTGTGTAACAACCTTTTATGTGGCAGTGTATCGAATGGACCTTTTGAAAATCCAAATATACTACATCCATTGGTTCTCCCATATCTACCCTGCGAGTTACACCCTCAAAAAACACTAATAGGTTTGTCAAACATGATTTCCCTTTCATAAAACTATATTGACTCTGCTTAATCATATTTGTTGATTGTATTCATATGATTTATATCAATTAGTGTTAATTGTATTCAAGTGATGCGTATCTATTAGGGACTCTCTTGTATCCATTTATACGAGAGCTTATCTAGGGTGTGGAGTGGGTAATGTGGACCTCTGTGAATAAAGGCTTGGAAGCAACTGAAGATCAGGCTCAAGTATTCTATCTTTCACCACCTCGCTATCCAATTTATTACATGGTAGCAGAGGATGGTTGCCTAAAGGTGGTCATAAAAAAAACTTGAAATCCTAGTGGCCATTGTGGAAAATGGCTGAAAGCAAGTTTAAATCGTCAAGGTACAATTTCCCTCCGATATTCTCGGAGTTTGAGCCGTATGACCAGTGGAAGAATAAGGTTGATATGTGGACACGGGTTACTACTCTGCCAAAGAGAAAACAAGGCATGGCCTTGGCGTTGTCGTTTCTTGAACAAAGTAAACTCAGAAGTAAGGTATTTTCTGAGATGGATGCAGATCTTTTGGATAATGATGAAGG
The DNA here is from genome assembly GCF_035084215.1 of Heptranchias perlo. Classification (NCBI taxonomy): domain Eukaryota; kingdom Metazoa; phylum Chordata; class Chondrichthyes; order Hexanchiformes; family Hexanchidae; genus Heptranchias; species Heptranchias perlo. The sequence goes on from NC_090325.1 coordinate 143,513,666, forward strand.
TTTTACCTTTCTGATAGAATTTTTGGATAAAATCTATAAGAAAGATGACTTTTTAAGTACCTTTAAGGCCTGGTCAGCATTTGATAGATTTTGGAAAGCGAATGGTCATTCATTGGAAGAGTATATCGTGGACCTTAACAAATCGTACAAAAGGTTGACAAAGTTCAAATTGGGAATCCCTGGATCGGTACTAGCATTTAAATTATTAGATTGTGCTAAGGTGTCTCATATGGACAGGCAACTGGTCCTAACTGGCGTCCAGTTCTCGGAAAAGGAGACTCTATTGGATCAAATGTCTGCTGCCTTAAAAAAATTCCTGGGGAAATAATTATTCCCTTCAGCCTTCGTAGTTCCGCTGTGACACACAGTGTAGAAGATTCGATGGTCACCAAGTTTTGAAATGTTCCAGATACTAAACGTTTGCACCGGACCAGGTTTCAAAATTTTCATGAGACCCAACGCTGGTGTCAATATGGTGGAAGGATTAAAGACAGGCAGATTGGTGACGAAAGCAGGTACAGCAAATCCAGTTATATCAACAGAAGACAAAATTGGGACACTAATGGGCGACTGAATTTCAGGAATGCCCAAGGAAAAATCAGTAGATGCTTCAGATGTGACTCTAAGTATCATTATGAGGCAAATTGCCCAGAGCAAAGATGCAGGGTCTTTGAATTGCACATGAAGAAAGTAGTTCTGAGGAAGAGGATGAAGATAATGATGACTATGAACAGATTATACTGGCCACAAGGAGTTTTAATCCTGTGATGAATGTATTAGTTGCGGATTCCTTTAATTGTGCGTGTTAGTTCATGTACTTCAACTGTATGTGGGGTAGATTGCTTAAAATGTTATCTTGATTCACTAAGCAGTGAGGATCGACGTGAGGTTAAGGAATGTAAAAGTTCTACAAGTTTTATGTTTGGAGATGGCAACACCTTGAGGTCATTCAAGAATGTGGTAATTCCATGTAAGATAGCTGGAGTAAGGCATTTTATAAGTACAATGTAGTCTCAAGTGAGATGCCTATGCTTTTGGGTAAATCTTCCATGAAAAAGGCAAAAAGGAAACTTTGGGGCTTTTACATTTTGTGGTTTAGATATTATGCAGAGTGGGCCTGTATAACTTTAAATCAACAGTCCTATTTAGAGAGTGTTATTCCCATCCTGGTGAATCGTACTAGGTCATCACAGAAAGGTGATGTTATATCTAAAGAAGAGACAGAGCAATTACGAAGCTTGATTGGTCAGTTGAACTGGCTGTGCACTCAGACTAGACCAGATGCTAGTTTTGATGTGTTGGAGTTAAGTACTTCAATGAAATGCCCCATAGGAGAGAATGTTTTAAGGGCAAATAAAACATTACGAAAATTAAATGCGTACTTAAGTTCCCATCCTTAGGTGACCCAAAGAAAATAAAGGTAGTTATTTTTAATGATGCTTTACATGCTAATCTTCCTGATGGGTATTCTAATGCAGCTGGTTTCATCGCATTTCTTATGGATGAGAATGAGAAATGTTGTTCTTTAGCTCGGGAAGCTAAGAAAATAAAAAGGGTTGTTAAAAGTACTCTGGCTGCTGAAACACTGGCTCTTGTCGATGAAGTGGATATGGGATTCTATTTGGCAAATATTTTGAGTGACGCCCTGTACAATGGGAGGACTGAAGATAGTCTACCCATTGAATGTTATGTAGACAATCATTCATTGTGGGATAATGTACACTCTACGAAAAATGTGAGTGAGAAAAGATTACGGATTGACCTTGCTGGCTTGAAACAAATGCTGGAGGGAAAGGAAATCTCTAAAATTAAATGGGTGGATTCAAGCCATCGACTGTCAGATTGTTTTACTAAAAGTACATGTACGAAGAAATTATTAGGGGTCCTGGAGAAGGGTCACCTCACAATATAATGCTTTGAATAATATAAGTTGTACAGAATATGAAAGTTCTTGATTTTTGAAATTTTTGTTTGTATTGTTTATATAAAGTTTATTTTTTCTTATTTAAAGATAGAGAAGGGAATCTGTTAATTGTATCCATATGATTTATATCAATTAATGTTAATTGTAGTCAGGCGGTAGATATTAATTGGGGACTTTCTTGTATCCATTTATTTGCGAGCTTATCTAGAATATGGAGTGGGTAATGTGGATCTCTGTGACTAAAGGCTTGGAAGCAACTGAAGATCAGGCTCAAGTATTCTATCCTTCACCACCTGGCTATCCAATTTATTACAATATTATGATTTTCTAAGTGCCCTGCTACTACATTTTTAAAAATAGATTATATCATTTTCCCTACTACTAGGAATGTCAGGCTAATCAGCCTGTAGTTCCCTGTTTTCTGTCTCTCTCCTTTCTTGAATAGCGGGGTTACATATGTTACCTTCCAATGCACGGGGATCATTCTAGAATCTAGGGAATTCTGGAAGATCAAAACCCATACATCCACTATCTCTGCAGTCACCTCTTTTAAAACCCTAGGATGTAGGCCATCAGGTCCAGGGGATTAGTTGGCTTTTAGTCCCATTAATTTCTCCAGTACTTTTTCTTTAGTAATCTTAATTACTTTAAGTTCCTCACTCTCATTAGACCTTTGGTTCTCCACTATTTGTGTCTGCCATTTCCATATTGCCCATTATAATTTCTCCTGTCTCAGCCTCTAAGGGACCCACATTTACTTTTGCTAATCTCTTCCTTTTTATATACTTGTAGAAGCTCTTACAATCTGTTTTTATACTTCTTTCTAGTTTACTCTCATATTCAATTTTCTCCCTCTTTATCAATTTCTTGCTCATCCTTTGCTGATTTCTAAAACCCTACCTATCCTCAGGCTTACTACTCTTTTTGGCAACATTGTAAACCTCTTCTTTTAATCTATTACTAGCCTTAACATCTCTAGTTAGCCAAGGTTGAATCATTTTTCTCATAGAGTTTCTATTCCTCAAGGGAATGTATATTCATTGAGAATTATGAATTATTTCTTTAAATGTTCGCCATTGCTTATCTACCGTCATATCTTTTAATCTAATTTTTCAATCTACCTTAGCCAACTCACCCCTCATAACTACGTAATTGGTTTTGTTTAAATTAAAGACCCTAGTTTCGGACTTAGCTACATCACTCTCAAACTCAATATGAAATTCTATCATATTGTGATCACTCTGCCCCAGAGGATCCTTAACTATAAGATTACTAATGAACCCTGTCTCATTACACAATACTAAATCTAAAATAGCCGGTTTCCTCGACATATTGTTCTAGAAAACTGTCTCGAATGCATTCCATGAACTCGTTCCTCAAATTACTTTTGACAATTTGATTTGCCCAGTCTATATGAAGATTAAAGTCCCCCACAATTATTGTATTACCCTTGTTACATGTTCCTCTAATTTCCTGATTTATACTCTGTCCAATACTATAAGTAATATTAGGGGGCCTATAAACTGCTCCCACCAGTGTTTTCTGACCCTTGTTATTTCTTAGCTCCACCTGTACTAATTCTACATCCTGATTTTCTGAGCTAAGATCCTTTCTCACTACTGTCTTTATCTCATCCTTTATTATCAGGGCTACCCTCCCCCCTTTTCCATTTTGTCTATCTTTTTTAAAAGTCAAGTACCCTGGAATATTTAGTTCCCAACCTTGGTCACCCTGCAACCACGTCTCAGTAATGGCTACTAGATCAAACCCATTTATCCTTATTAATTCATCTATCTTGTTACAAATGCTTCGTGCATTCAGATATAGCACCTTTAATTTCAACTTTTTATTATTTTTCCCTGATGTGACCTTCGTCACTAATGCCCCATTACTTTTGCTAAAATCTCTATCCCTTCCTGACACACTCTGCTTGTTTTTACCCAAATCGCTACTCTGCTCAACAGCCTTGACTTTCCTCTTTAGACTTATAAATTTACCCTTACCTGAACCCTCCCCCCACTCTTATTAGTACTACTTTACAAACTCCAACAGCCTGGCTCTAGTTTAAGTTAACAGGATGCCCAATTGATTCACTGTCAGTTACTAATTGTTATGTGACTATCTGCGAATGTTCATGCTCAGAATAATATGAAACATTGACACATACTGAAATAAGGGTATGTCTATAAATGCACACAGTCCATTATTATAATTTATTTCTTCCAGATCTGCACCATGATGTATAGATACTCCATATAAGTCTGGACAGGGGAAAGGTTCATTTGAACGAAGATCAGGTGGAATTGTTAATGAGTGGACACTGATGCTTAGGAAATGATGTCACTATTTCTGACCATTGCTTGATTGGATATTGCTTCAAAGACATTAGGGTGCATTTCTGCAGAGGTTCTCCTGCTCGTCCTACGTAAATTGGTGGAAGAACCACAGAAACCCCATAAAAAAGAGTAAGCACCATTTACGCTATTTATCCAGGGATTCTGCAGCTCTTTCATGGGAGAACCTCTGTAGAAATTCACCCCCATTGTCCTTATACACATAGAGTTGTTTAAATGGTAGTGTGAGTGATGCAGAGGTGTCATAGAGATTTGAGTACAGACATCAATATAAGAATATTTGCAGAAGTTAATGATAACTCGTATATAAATATTCTTTCTTTCTGCCATCCTTCCTTCTATGGAGGGTCAGACCAAGACAACGGGGCAAATTTTCCACTGCCATCCTGTATCAGAAAATTATGAGTAAGCTGCATGTGATTTTCTATCCATCAAAACCAATGTGTGGAGAACTGTGGACAAGGTGCCTGGGATTTGCCGATAAGCCCGAATGACGGCAAGGTGTCTCGCCAAAGGCGAGAAATCAGAAGATTGACCCTCATGTTTCTACACACTAGTGTGCCCTACGTTGTGCTGTGTGTAGAGAGAGTCTACAAGATTACCACACTATTATTCATCCAAATGTGGCATTGCAAACAGGGAGTCAAGACCAAGAGTAGCCTTCAGTGAAGCGGTGTTAGAGGGCAGGGAATAATTGGACCAGGACATGCAGATGTAAGGTTTTTTGATAAAATATATAGATATATAATAAAAACTATATACATGCATAGTCCCCATTTTAAAGTCATACATTCTGTCCTTATTTTTATAAATAATGTCAACTGAGACCGCCATTCTGCTAAAGAAAGGCCTTGAACAATCCCACAGCTAGCCAAAAAATAAGTCTGCCCCTAACCCACCCTTGGTGCAGTCTGAAACTTCACTAAATGTTAAAATGCTTTGGCCCAAAAAAAGTTACAGCAGTTGTCAACAACTTGCATTTAAAATGCAGCATTAAGGGGAGGCCAGCACCTGATCTGCAACCAGCGGAAATGGAGGAAAGCTGGCCGCAGGTCACTATATGCCTCTTTAAACTAAGCGTAAAGGCTAATGCCCCTTTGAGATGCACCAAAGTGTTCTCAACAGAAAATGTACGACAGCACAGTTGGGGCGGAGACCTGGCATAACAGGTATCTGTCCATTTTTTCCCTCGAGTTTGCGCCTTGAAAATAGTGCATTTGTGGCACAAGGCAGAGGATGATTAGTCCCATTATTTTTTCTTTTGAAGGGATATACTCATTTCTTTCACTTATTTTGTAAAACAAGTGTCAAAAGGATTTGAAAATCTTTTCTTGTGGTCAAGTTCTACTTAGTTGAATTTTCACATTTTAATAGGTAAGTATTTGTTGTTTTATTTTTCACAAGCTTGTGTTATGTTCCTGTAGATTTACAGTTAGTCTCAGTATTGTTATTCTGAGCACTATTACCACACCTCAATTGTATGCAAGCCCCTGCAGCAAAAGTCTTGGCAGAATGGTCTGAATATGGCAAACATGCATCATTCGCACAGTTTGCACTGTCACACTGGATGGAGGGACTGATTGTCAGGTTGCAAAGTGGCTTGGGATGTTTTACTATGTTGTTGTTGTTGAGTCATTACCACCATCTCGGAAAAATTGAAATAATTTACCATTTTAATTAAAAGAGGAAACTAGAAGAAAAGAAGGAAATTGCTATAAGAGAATTGACAGTAAATTCAAGGACTGCAGGTTTTTCAAACAGCATGATTTACTTACACCACCATTCATGGGTGAAACATTTGGTTGCATTTCTTTAACATTAAAATTTGGAAAATACAAGCACACTTCTACACAAAGAGCATTTACAGAAGAAATGTGTTCATCAAATAGCTCAATGAAGAGGTACTAATTTATAGATCTGGGCTGCTTATTCCTACAAACACAGAAATTGTTCATTACCAAGGACAAAGCATTCCTTTCTTTGTTAATTTTAATGAAAAAGTAGATGTGAGTAGAATGGCCCTGTTTATTGCTAGCTGCTCTACTATCATTTTCTGCCTCTGGAGGTAACTATCCCCTTTCCCCTTTCTAACTTTCCCATCTCTAACCTACCACTTGCAAGGCTGTTTATGTCGTAAGTTAATTTTCTCATTGAAAAGTTTATTGTACCAGTTGCCTTTATCAAGTAACTAACTAGAATACCTTTCCTGATATCATGAAGTTACTATACCCTTACTGTAAAAATCTGAACAGATTCATGGAAAACCCCAAATTATAACCTCTGTCTGCTCACTGATTATATTTCTGAACTCAATTTTAATAAACAAAATAGTGTTTAGCCCAGTTCAACTACAGGAAATAGCCACAATAATTTTGTAAGATATATTTAATTTTAATTTCAGATTATGTTTAGAACCTGACGAAACATTGGATTCACTCGGATCAGTTCTGGAACTCATCGAGCTGTTGTGCTTTAGGTATGTTCCTTTTCCTAAAGATTTTACATAATTCTTCTGAGGGAATTCATTCATTTACTCTGCAGTATCTGGGAGCACATTTTGCCCTGTAAAAGAAAAATTATTTTACTAAATATCGCCTCGGCTCACGCAAGAAGTAAGACTACTCGAGCGAAGTATTGGAGGATGTTTGAAGATTGTAAAACTATATCTGAGCAGGAGTCAATGCCTTCAGGAGTGGAGGAGGAAATGAGCAAAAACAAACCTTAATGATTGCACCACTGAGGCAGTCAAAGCACACCTTTTGTTTTGGGGGGAGCTTGGCAAGTATAAGCTCAAAATTAAGGCGATCGGCAAAAGAGGCAGAGGCGACATGAGGAAACATTTTTTTACGCAACGAGTTGTGATGGTCTGGAATGCACTGCCTGAAAGGGTGGTGGAAGCAGGTTCAATAGTAACATTCTAAAGGGAATTGGATAAATATTTGAAGGGAAAAAATAACAGGGCTATGGGAAAAGAGCAAGGGAGTGGAACTAATTGGATAGCTTTTTCAAAGAACCAGCATAGGCACGATGGGCCAAATGGCCTCCTCCTGTGCTGTGTCTACTATAATACTATGATACTGTAATACTATGATACTATAATACTATGATTATTATGAACTTCTTCACACAGACCAAAGTGTCCCCCTTCTTTGATTTGTTTTCTCTCTTCCTCCAACCTTGTTTAGTTGAGTTTATTCCTTGATTGGATTATCTTAGCAAGGAGCAGCACTCGCAAAAAGTGCCCATCAGGAATTCACTCTTGTTAGTCTTGATCGACCTCTGCCCTCTCTAGTTTGCTAATTAAATGTTCATCTCATATTTAAATAAACGTTAGCTCTGTAATGTACTGAAATATTAAGGTAGATCTTCAACTACCTGACTGGGGATCGGGCAGGAATGTGGAGTTGAGGTAGAAGATCAGCCATGATCTGATTGAATGGCGGAGCAGGCTCGAGGGGCCGTATGACCTACTCCTGCTCCTATTTCTTATGTTCTTAAAACCGGCGTTGCAGATTGGCCAACCATTATAGAAGTCATCCGATTCTCATTTCCATTGAAATCAATAGAAATGAAAATTGTGCAGCTTCTATAACAGTCAGATAATTCACAACACCAGGTTTATACCAAGGCACCAAGTTGAAAATCTATATCATTATGCCAAATAGTATTTTCTAATAAAATGAATCCACTATTTCACCCAAAGGGTTAAAGATGGAATAAGATTCCAAGAGAGTTCATTGAAGCAAATAGTATAAATGGGTTCAAAAATCAATTACAAGCTTCTAGAGAAAGATGGGACTGAGGGACACAGTGAGAAGGTTTGAGAAAGAGGTTGTAATTAAACAATAAGGGCAGGTTTGTTGGACCTAATGGCCTTTACCTAGGCCCAAAATTCTCTATGTTTCTTTTTAAGGTATACTAAAATTGCAGTTAGATCATGTTTGTTTCACCTGCTGTACTAATTAGTACACAGGGTCTTTGCATAACTATATGAAATGGATATGCCAGTTGCCTTGTTAATATCAACAGAACGAAATGACTTGTGCATGATTTCTTTTATTGTTCCCAATTCATTCACAGATTGCTTTTAAAAAAGCCACACAGGTGTTATAAAGCCACACAGATCAGAAGACTCTGGGTTCGATTTCCAGTGCTGAGTTAGTTCGTCTAAGCCAGGGTAGTCAAGTAGCTTCCCGACAATCATCACCTCAACTCACACAAGAAGTAAGACTACTTGAGCGAGGTAATGGAGGGTGTTTGAAGATTGTATAACTATATCTGAGCAGCAGTCAATGCTTTCAGGAGTGGTGGAGGAAATGAGCAATAACAAACCTTAATGATTGCACCACTGAGGCAGTCAAAGCGCACCTTTTGTTTTGGGGGGAACGTGGCAAATTTAAGCTCAAAATTATTACTTGTTAAGATCTGTACATCAGACAGATGTTGGCTTAAATAAAAATGAGCAACACATGACCTGAGGCCTCCCCGGCACCACTCAAATCCCAATGATCCAGCCCAGCCCTTGTGCGTGAGTTCAATGCACCAAATAGAAGCTTCAAAAAGTTTGCAGAAGGAAAGGGCATTTTGTGGAAAGAAACATAGATAACTATACCCATGTATCTTTCAAAAAAATAATTCCCTTAATTTGATACAAAATTTACAATAATTTTGGATGATCTCAAGATTGGGATTTCACAATAAACAATGGGCCAAAGGCTGTTACCCATGGATCAGGAAGTGAGTTTTAAAAAACCTACAGGGTGAATTTATCCTGGCTTTCTGCAGCTCTTTCGATGAATTTACGGCGGACGAGTGGGAGAACCCCCATGGAAATTCACCCACCCCATCTGAATACTACCCTTGTTCCTTTTCCATAGCTCTAAGTTACTGTAATGTGCAGCATGGGGCCGAGGCTGGTGTAGGCCTTAAAGCTGGTTTAAATTTGAATGCACTGAGGTAGCTCCACCCCTGCCACTCCATTATAGACACAGCATGATGAAAATGTGTCATTATGAAAAGAGGAGGGAATGGCAGCAATTGTGTTTGGGACACAATATTTGGTGCAAATGCAATTTTACAGTGAGGAATACACAATAAAACTTGGACCTGTTATGTTTCATATTAAATAAAAACGTCTTATAATCTTTGCACATAGTACAGAGTCCATTCGAAAATATAAATTATGTTGTTTCCTCTTTAATGTACCTCACTGCTGCCTGTCGCCAATACAACTCCTCCTTTAGCCAGTGGAGTGGGGAGGCCTGACCATAAAATTCCCCAAGGTTATCACCTGCGCTGCTTTGTGAGCAAACAATCAGAACCATCTGTGATCTGTCGTACACACTTATGTAAGAACGACTGAGAGATCCTGGTGATGTCACCAGTGGCGTCCTGGAAGGATCTGGAGTCAAAGAAATTGATGGCAATGGTGACTTTGAGTGGCCACCAGGCCCAGCTGGGAGCAGCTCTGCCTGAAGGAGCATGCAGATGCCTGCGACCACCTGGTGACTCACTCTGAGCCTGCGTAAGCACTGCTCTTCAAAGAGGTCCAGTCTAAACACAAGGAACTCCCAGCCAAATGTTTGCCTGAGAGAACTGATTGCCCTGCTGCAAAAACTCACCTTTTATTCACGTGTCAATCACTGGTTTAAAGGTCCAAATGCGGGCCGGCTACAACTCACCTGTTTCCATGCCGCGTTTCAGAGGCGACACGAGATACGTTCCTAAGCAGTTAAAATGTCTTGTGCAGGCCAATACACAAAAATTTTAAATCTTTAATGACTTTGAGTATCTCAATTGTCCCTTTAAATATCGTCCCACCGGCTTTAAGTATCATCCCATTGGAGCCGGGATGCGGTCCCTCACTGAAAACAGAGAATTTTTGCTCCCAACCCACCCATTCTTGAAGTTTAAAATATCCCCCCATGTTTCTGTGAGGTGGAACTGCCTGTTTTCCTCTCCATGAGATTGCCCCACTCAACAACTCTGTCTAACAGTCCAGACAGGAACTGATGAAACTCAACCAGTACAAACTGCTACATCCTAATGACAGTCAAGGCTGGAATTGGCTTGTCCAACCTTACAATTGTGCCTGCTGCCCTTCTCCTTCTAGGTGGTAGAGGTCGCGGGTTTGGGAGGTGCTGTCGAAGAAGCCTTGACGAGTTGCTGCAGTGCATCCTGTAGATGGTACACACTGCAGCCACAGTGCGTCGGTGGTGAAGGGACTGAATGTTTAGGGTGGTGGATGGGATACCAATCAAGCGGGCTGCTTTGTCCTGGATGGTGTCGAGCTTCTTGAGTGTTGTTGGAGCTGCACTCATGCAGGCAAGTGGAGAGTATTCCATCACACTCCTGACTTGTGCCTTGTAGATGATGGAAAGGCTTTGGGGAGTCAGGAGGTGAGTCACTTGCTACAGAATACCCAGCCTCTGACCTGCTCTTGTAGCCACAGTATTTATGTGGCTGGTCCAGTTAAGTTTCTGGTCAATGGTGACCCCTAGGATATTGATGGTGGGGGATTCGGCAATGGTAATGCCGTTGAATGTCAAGGGGAGGTGGTTAGACTCTCTCTTGTTGGAGATGGTCATTGCCTGGCACGAATGTTACTTGCCACTTATCAGCCCAAGCCTGGATATTGTCCAGGTTTTGCTGCATGTGGGCAAGGACTGCTTCATTATCTGAGGGGTTGTGAATGGAACTGAACACTGTGCAATCATCAGTGAGCATCCCCATTTCTGACCTTATGATGGGGGGCGGGGAAGGTCATTGATGAAGCAGCTGAAGATGGTTGGGCCTAGGACACTGCCCTGAGGAATTCCTGCAGCAATGTCCTGGGGCTGAGATGATTGGCCTCCAACAACCACTACCATCTTCCTTTGTGCTAGGTATGACTTCAGCCACTGCAGAGTTTTGCCCTAATTCCCATTGACTTCAATTTTACTAGGTCTCCTTAGTGCCACACTCAGTCAAATGCTGCCTTGATGTCAAGGGCAGTCACTCTCACCTCACCTCTGGAATTCAACTCTTTTGTCCACGTTTGGACCAAGGTTGTACTAAGGTCTGGAGCTGAGTGGTCCTGGCGGAACCCAAACTGAGCATCAGTGAGCAGGTTATTGGTGAGTAAATGCCGCTTGATAGCACTGTCGACGACACCGTCCATCACTTTGCTGATGATTGAGAGTAGACTGATGGGGTGGTAATTGGCCGGATTGGATTTATCCTGTTTTTTGTGGACAGGACATACCTGGGCAATTTTCCACATTTTCGGGTAGATGCCAGTATTTTAGCTGTACTGAAACAGTTTGGCTAGAGGCGCGGCTAGTTCTGGAGCACAAGTCTTCAGCACTGCAGTCGGGATGTTGTTGGGGCCCATAGCCTTTGCTGTATCCAGTGCACTCAGCCGTTTCTTGATATCATGTGGAGTAAATCGAATTGGCTGAAGGCTGGCTTCTGTGATGGTGGGGATATCAGGAGGAGGCCGCGATGGATCATTCACTCGGCATTTCTGGCTGAAGATGGTTGCAAACACTTCAGCCTTGTCTTTTCCACTCACGTGCTGGACTCCGCCATCATTGAGGATGGGATGTTTACAGAGCCTCCTCCTCCCATTAGTTGTTTAATTGTCCACCACCATTCACGACTGGATGTGGCAGGACTGCAGAGCTTTGATCTGATCCGTTGGTTGTGGAATCGCTTCGCTCTGTCTATAGCATGTTGCTTCCACTGTTTAGCATGCATGTAGTCCTGTGTTGTAGCTTCACCAGGTTGGCACCTCATTTTTAGGTACACCTGTTGCTGCTCCTGTCATGTTCTTTTACATTCGTGATTGAACCATTGAAATGGAGTGGGGGATTGGGGGGTGGTTGCGGGCGACGAATATGCAACATTGTGGGACGCGTGGGAATTTGTGATTTCAACGGGGATGCCTCATTATCCTTTTACTTCCAGGTTTCGAGTCTCCAGTGCAGGTGAGTGGTGTGCGCGGACCCACGTGACACAATTTCACCGTGACTAGTTCACAGATGCACTGGAGCAGGAGGTTTGAAGGTTGAAACATTGGGTTTGAGGGACAAAAGTAATAGTTATATCTGGAAAGAGAGCAAAGGCTGTGTCCAGGTTTACTGAGTTGTCCCTGGATGTTCTGTTGGGTTCAGTAGGGGCCAGAAAGGAGGTTCTCTTTCCCAGCAATGGGAAAAAGAAACCTGCTGCCACCTCAAAAAAGGCATGGCTGGAGGCGGCCCAAGAATTGAGTGGCAGAAATGTGACAATGAGGACCTGGAACCAATGCAGGAAGCGGTTCAATGACCTAACTAGGTTAGGAAAGGTGAGCAAAGTCACCGATTTACCTAGATCCTGTAACGCACCCCCTCTCACTCTGTCTTGTCAAGCGTACTCCATTCACATCACTCCTTACACCCACTTCACTTTCAGCAGCACCTATTGTTCCATTTCATTGCACATCCTCACTTCCCCCTTCCTCCATCCACCACTGCCAGTCACCCCAATCCTCATGCAATCTGATAACACCTCGGTCAGCTCCCCCGATTCTCAGCACATGTTCTCAAAAGGCACTGTGAACACGTTCCTCAAATGCATGTCAGTGCCACTCGTGATGCCTGATTGTCACCTTCACCGAATGCACTACATCCCTCGGAAGCACACATGCCTTAGAGCCACTCATAGATCTGTTGTGCCACCCTTGCAGGAGAAGAGAGCACAGAATGCCAGAGAGAGGATGAGAACTGGAGGCAGACCAGCACAGATCGTGGAGCTTTACCCGGCATTGGAGGAAGTATTGGAAATGAATGGCATCGGAGGTGCCGAGATTGGCTATGCATTGTAGCAGGGTGACAGCATTAATCTCTCAGACTCACATCTCCTACAAGACAAAGTCATCTTGAGTTGACTTAATCACTTTATCAAATATGATCATCTTAATCATTTCAACATTTGTAGAGTCCCATGACTAAATCATATCCATCTTTTCTCTCCGCCATCACATGAAGAAAACAAGCCCCTGCCCTGAGATGAAGATGACTCCTCAGAGGGCGCACCATCAGAGGACACATGCATTGCAGGCACCAACGTAGATGCAAGCACATCGGTGGGTCCTCTTAGACAGTTAGGTGGGATGTCACCAGGTGAATCGCACATCACAGAGAGTGGTGGTAGGGGCAGCTGTGGAGAGTCCACATCGGAGTGCGCTGTCCTCTCAGTTGGACAGAGATGCCGAACCTTGGGGGGCCATCAATTAAAAGGAGAATGCTAGAGGGTCAGCAGCAACTGTACTAGGTACTGTCAGTCCTGCCAGACACCTTCTCCACAATGGCACAGAGGATGGAGAAGTCCAGCTGGAACATTTGTGGAGTGATGTCACAGGCACTTTCAAAGGTACAATCTTCCATTGAGAGTTTGGCCGCCTCTATGGAAGTTGTACCACAGTGCACAAATGAGTCCCTGCAGGCCCAGATGGCGGCCTTGCAAGCTTTGCCTGCTGACATGTCTATTGGCTTCCACATGCTAGCAGCTAGATTAGGCTTCCAAGGTGTCACTGATCTCCTCCGAGCTGCTCTCCCGCAGAGAGGTAGGAGTGATGTGCCGCTGGCCCAGGGGAGGGAGGATAGTGATAAGGGAGACGAAAGTGCGCAATCCTCTCAAAGTGCTCCCACGTCTCACCCGTTGCCCATTCCCCCCAACTAGTACCCGACATGCTGCCTCCTCTCCCGCTGGCCGAGTCTGTCCCTGCACAGGTGCAGGAGGAACATCATTGGCGGGGCCCTCACGGGCTCCAACACCCAGAGGTCATTGGCCGTGAGCACCTCAGAAGTCAGAGCAAAGAATAGAGCAGCCTGTCACTACCTCTGCTGAAGACACAGGGATTGCACCACTTAGAAGTGCCAGAGACAGGAAAAGAAAAGTTTTATAGTTCATCAAAGATCCACACATGGTCTTTAAAAATATTTGTTAATACTGTTAATTTGTTAGAACATATTAAATTTATTACTTCGTACCACTTCCCCGTGTTCCCTATTCTTGAATGGATGTTTACAGAACTGCTTGTGAACGGGGCGGGAGCGGGCAAGTTATAGTGACATTGGTTCCAGTGTGAGTGACTAACTGAACCTTCCAGCTATTGGAGCATCCCTGGCATCTCGAGCAGCAGTATGATCAGCTGGTCTTGCGTTGTGCGCCTCATCTTCCTCCTTGCCATTGTAATCTTCACCAGATGAGGAGTGCTTAGCGCCTTGTTCCTCCTGCACCTCTACTCCTCGCTGCTGCAATTATCCTGGAGGCCCTTGCTGGTGAGGACTGAAGGGCGCCTCCAGACCTGTCCAGGCACCTGAAGCGCAACTTCAGCATGCCGATGGCTTGTTCGATGACACATCTGATTGTCATATGGCTCATGTTGTAGGTTCTTATCAGTGGGGTTCCTCAGAGGTGTCGTCAGCGGGTTTGAAGGGGTTATCCTTTGTCGCCTAGCAGCTGCCCTTTAAGGTTAGTTCCAGGTCTGAACAGGTCAGGGATGTTGGACTGTTGCAGTATGATTGATCTTGGCAGCTCCTAGGGAATCTGGTGCAGACCAGCATGAACCTATCCTTGTGGTTGCAAACCGGCTGAACATTGATGGAATGAAATCCCTTGCGGTTGGCGAATGCTCCTGGTTGATCTGGGGGTGCTCAGATTGCCAGGTGGCACCCTGCACCTGTGGGAATGACGTGAATCCGAATGCCCATTCATTCTGGCTATTGTCATCACATGGGAAGTTCACATACCTTCCAGCGCTAGCAAATATCCATCCATAATCTGTCTTACACACGCACGTGCAGCCAACTGCGAGACCCTTGATATGTCTCTGATAGCAGCCTGGAAGGAACCAGTGGCAAAGAAATTGAGGGTGTTGGTGACTTTCAGAGCTACTGGTAATGCATGGCCACCAGGTCGAGCGGGGAGAAGGTCTTCTTCTAGGAGGCTGCGACCACCTGACGTGACAATCTCAGCCTTTGGAAGCACCGCTGTTCCAACAGGTCAAGGAAGCTGAGTCTCTGCCTGTACACCCTGTTAGTGGGTGGTGCCTCCTGCGGCCTCGACCCCTCTGTTGCTTACTTCTCTGCTGGCCACCTGCAGCTCCCTCCACAGCAGGCCCTAGCTGCTGTTGATTCTCATTCTCCTCCTCATCTTCAGTCCAATCAAAAACAGCCATTGCGCCCACCCATTGTGATGTTCTCTGTGTGAACACCTCCAAACTCTACAAATAAGTCTCTCACAACAAGTACTCTCAACAAACCGTGTCCCAGAGGGAACTGAGAAAGCAGCTGTGAGCACTGAGCCTTTATTGAGAGCGGGGCTCCTGACTTTAACCACCCTGACAAAGTGCTGTGCAATCTTGCCTTTGTTTCACTGCCGAGTTCCCAGGCCCCTGGGAAACCTGTGCAGCACCAGTTAATTTCAAATCGGGCTCCTAATTGCACTGTAGGAGCTAATTTAAATATGTTAATAAGCGTCCTGCCTCTCCACTCAGCAGGACACTCGGGTGTCCCGATATCCACCGCCGTAAAAATGGCAGTGGGCGCGTGCGCGGTATGTTGGGGTCGGGTTACGTGGATTTCACGTCTTAACCCCGCCGCCCGACTCTCTCCCATCCGTCGTGTGGGGGGGGGTTAATATCGAGGCCTTTAAGTCAGCCTCTCTTAAAAATTCTGGAAGGTACTGCTACTAAAATGAAAGTACAATACATTAAGCACTAGAATAAATCTCACAATGCATTCATATCTGGGGCTGAATGGTTTGTGTCAGCTCTTCTGTGGGCATGCTGTAAACTGGGTAAATTATTTATTTATCTTGGCAAAGTACTTTGATATTTCACATCAAAACAGCATTGGTGATACATAAGCCAGTATTCATTTACTTAGCATTTCAAATAGGTACAGCAGCCCTACAGAGTATTTCTCCCATATAAATTGGGCATGTGTCTGGTACAAATAGTTTATAGCTTCTGTACTGATGCAGACATGTTCCATTTATCTAAGGCACCTTTAATTACGTTCTACTGCATTAATCCAACTATACTAATAGCTTTAGAGTTATAGAGCAACACAGCACCACAGGAGCTCCAGTTACCACAGAGATTTAATTATCATGCAATCTTTTCTAAACCTGAGTCACAACAAACTATTGTCTCGAAATGACTGCACCCTTAACACTTTCATACAAAATTCCAGTGTGTGCTATTTTAAAGGAGGTGTTAACTCATTTATTTTAAATAGTTTAATGCTTCTGTTAAAGTAATGAATAGAGTAATGTGATATGAATATATTAAGCATTTGAATGCTAATATCACACAGATTAATTTCTGGATTTAAAAATCAAAGGGAGCTCTGTGTTGTCTTGTGAAAGCATCTTCTCAAGTCAATGAAAATATCATCTGGTCAATTTGGAGGGGTCATTGATCCCACAGTAATTTACAGAATAACAGTATTTTTGAACAATTACACAGATGCAATCGTAGAATCATACAATCATTGAATCATACAGCACAGAAGAGCCTGTGCCGGCTCTTTAAAAGAGCTATCCAATTGGTCCCACTCCCCTGCTCTTTCCCCATAGCCCTGCAATTTTTTCCCCTTCAAGTATATATCCAATTCCCTTCTGAAAGTTACTATTGAACCCACTTCCACCACCCTTTCAGGCAGCGCATTCCAAATCATAACAACTCGCTGCGTAAAAAAATTCTCCTCATCTCCCCTCTGGTTCTTTTGTCAGTTATCTTAAATCTGTGTCCTCTGGTTACTGACCCTCCTGCCAGTGGAAACAGTTTCTCCCTATTTACTCTATCAAAACCCCTCATAATTTTGAACACCTCAATTAAATCTCCCCTTAACCTTCTCTGCTCCAACGAGAACAATCCCAGCTTCTCTCATCTCTCCGCATAAATGAGGTCCCTCATCCCTGGCACCATTCTAGTACATCTCCTCTGCATCCTCTCCAAAGCCTTCAAAGATTTGTGTTTGTTAACCCCCAGGTCTCTGTGCCTGCTCCCCCTTTAAAATTGTACCATTTAGTTTATATTGCCTCTCATCTTTCTTTCCTCCAAAATGCATCACTTTACACTTCTTTGCATTTAATTGCATCTGCCATGTGTCTGCCCATTTTACCAGTCTGTCTATGTCCTCCTGAAGTCTGTTACTATCCTCCTCACTGTTTACTACATTTCCCAGTTTCGTGTCATCTGCAAACTTGGAAATTATGCCCGTTATGCCCAAGTCCAGGCCGTTAATATATATCAAAAAGAGCAGTGGTTCTAATCCCGACCCCTGGGAGATACCACAGTATACTTCCTTCTAGTCTGAAAAACAACCATTCACCACTACTCTCTGCTTCCTGTCCCTTAGCCAATTTCATATCCCAGCAGCCACTGCCGCTTTAATCCCTTGGGCTTCCATTTTGCCAACAAGTCTATTATGTGGTACTTTATCAAACGCCTTTTGAAAGTCCATATACATAACATCAGCTGTACTATCCTCATCAACCTTTTCCGTTACTTCATTGAATAACTCAATCAAATTTGTCAATCAACATTTACCTTTAACAAATCCGTGCTGGCTGTCATTTATTAACCCATGTTTTTCCAATTAATTTTGTCCTGGATTATTGTCTCTAAAAGTTTCCCCACCATTGATGGTAGGCTGACTGGCCTTTAGTTGCTGGATTTATCCCTCTCCCCTTTTTTGAACAGGGATGTAACATTTGCAACCCTCCAGTCCTCTGGCACTACTCCCATATCCAAGGAGGATTGAAAGATTGTGACTAAAGCTTGCACTATTTCCACCCTTACTTCCATTAGCAAACCAGAATGCATTGCCTTCGGACCAGGTGACTTTTCTACTTTGAGCGCTGCCAACCTTTTTAGTACCTCCTCTTTATCTATTTTTATCCTATCCAATTTCTCTACTATCTCCTCCTTTACTGTGACATTGGCAGCATCCTCTTCTTTAGTGAAGACAAATGCAAAATATTCATCTAGTACCTCCACAAGATCTCCTTTTTAGTCCCTAATCAACCGCACCCTTCCTTTAACTATCCTTTTACTATTTATATGTTTCATGTTACCCACTAATCTTTTCTCATACACTCTTTGCCCGTATTATCTCCTATTTCAGTTCTCCTCTGCACTCTGTATTCTGCTTGTTTCTCTACTGTATTATAAATCTGACATTTATCCTAAGCCTTCTTTTTCTGATTCATTTTAATCTCTACATCCTTAGTCATCAAGATAGTTCTAGCTTTGGATGCCTTCCTTTCCCCCTCATAGGAATATGTCCAGTCTGTACCCGAACTATCTCCTCTTTGAAGACCTCCTATTGCTCATTTACTGTTTTACCTGCCAATCTTAATTTCCAACCCACCTGGGCAAAATCCCTTTTCAGCTCACTGAAAATAGCTCTCTTCCAGTTGAGTATCTTAGCTCATTGAAATTAGCCCTCTTCCAGTTGAGCATCATACTCTCCACAGTTTTAAAGAGTTCAAAAATATAATTATAGAAACTTATTGATGGCATTGTTGGGTAACTTTGATTACATCCTCTGAAATTTTCATTGCACAAGATAATTTTGTAAAGATTGAACAACTGTTTAATTTACTCGCATCTGACACCACATTAAGGCAAATTTAGGGATTTAGAGTGAAGCTTTGTTTACTGTTATACTTATTTGCTGGTAAGGACTTTGTGAAAGTTTGTGAAAATGAGAGCCTTGTCAGACCCCTTCTGTAGCCTTAATTCACATTCAGATCCAAACCTCAAGGGATTACTGCATTCAGATCCAAACCGAACTGATGACCAGATTCAGATCCAAACCTCAAAGGATTACCGCATTCAGATCCAAACCTAACTGATGACCAGATTCAGATCCAAACTTTAACACATGACCAAGTTCAGATCCACACCTTAAATGATGACCAGGTTCAGATCCAAACTTTAACTGATGACCAGGTTCAGATCCAAACTTTACTGATGACCAGGTTCAGATCCAAACTTTAACTGATGACCAGGTTCAGATCCAAATTTTAACTGGTGACCACATTCAGATCCAAACTTTAACTTGCTCAACATGGTTTCTGACACATGCCAGCCTTGGTGTCACAAACTTGCTTTTACAATTAATGTTTTCAGTTATTTTATTTTATTGAATCCTTTCACTCAAAAAATGTTTGGATGGTTTGAAATCTGTCTTGTATTTTATCTAATTTATGTGGTCAGTAAGATATTACAGTTACAGCAATAGTATTTCAGCTAGCACATATTCTAAACATCTTTTCTTTTGATATACAAAAAGCAAAAGTTCTCAACTTGAGATTTTACTGGTTTCCTTTAAAGAAACCAGTTTGTGTAGTAAGGATAGGCCAGTTTCACTTCATGGGAGAAGTTGAGAAACCCCAACTCAAAGTAGAATTTTCTGACTTTCACCGAGAGATCAGGGACAATAATCTAACTTCACACTAGAGAGCTATGCCCGCTGGGACCACATATCAGAAATTCAGCAAATCACCCATATGCAGTGTCAGTGGGTACGGCTTCCAGCTGGGGGGCAGGTTAGAAAATTGAAAGTAACAATACTGTACATGAAGCCAAGTGATGTGTTCGGTGGGATACTTAGCCGAAAGATAACAGAATCAGAGTTATATTAGGCAGGCCCAGCAGCAGACTCGGAAACGCAAGGATATAATATGAGAGGACTCTGAGGCATGAGGGGAAACACAAGAGGGCCTCAGCGACATGAGGGACTTTAGAGGTCACAAGTGAGGGAGGAGGATCACAAGCAAGTAGGGGAAGGAGGAGAGATCAAAGTTAGGAGTAAAGGGAGGGGGAAGAGAAAAAGGATCATAGAGCAAGCAGAAAAAGAAAATACTAATGAGCGAATATCAGATATTATTTTCTCCATACACAAACTCAACAAAGTAACTTAACCCCATCCTCACAATAGTAAGATCCTCTGCCATTGCAAAATGTCACACTTTCATTTCTCATACCAACTATTCTTATGTCCTGAATGAAATTGTCAATTTGGACTGAATTATAGGTCATTCATTTTATAATGGACTTTTATATTCTAATAATGATCTGAGTATGTGAGGATTTAATGTTTTGTGCAGTTGTCTCTTTCAGGAAATGTGTTACAGGTGTGAGTTATTAACAAGGTGCTAATAGGAAGTAGGTTATTTCTACACAAGGTGAGCTTACAAGTAGAGAACAGGTTGTGACTGAATGGGAGTCTTGAGCAGAGTATTAACTCTATGTTTGCAGAACAGAATCTTGTTTTATGTTGGAACTGTTTGTGGATGATTTTAGTAGACGTACAGCTGGCTCAGAGGAAGTGGGAAGAGGCAGGAGAGTTTTCATCCGTTTAATTTGGGGTGAAACCATACTCAGATCTCTGAAGAAACAGGGCAGATCACTGTGCCATCCAGTTTCTCTCTGCATTCACACTTAATTTGGTTATATAAAAGTCAATGAACACTTCCTTAAAATGGGTACAGTGCTGGACTAGCAATCAAACAGTCATGAGTTCAAATCCCACCATGCCAAGTTGTGAAATTGAATAGAGTAAATCTAGCAATATGTGCATTCGCACCAGATAAATGATCACGAATGTAACCAGATTGTTGTAAAAGTACAACTTGTTCAATTATGTTCTTCATGTGACTCCAGTCTCACAATATGTAGTTGACTCTTAATGCCCACTGAAGTATCCTAGCAAGCCACAATAAGAGAAATATCAGATGCACTGCGCCTATTGGCACTACCCAGGCACTGATCAGGGCAGATTCCAGACAGCCCAGTTGACCCTACAAAGTCCTTCTCGCAAACAAGCAGAAGCCTGACATAATCTATTCAAAGGGTCATACGTGTTAGCCAAAATCCCAGACTCCTTCATCACCATCCCTGAGTATGGCCTGTCCCACTGGCAGGATAAACTGTTCAGAGATGGGGGGGATCAGTGCGTGTGGCTATCATTTTTGACTGGATGTAGTAGAGCTACACATGGCTGCGTGTGGCTCTGGGAATCCTCAACACTGATTCCAAACCCCACAAAGTCTCATGGCTTCAGGTCAAACAAGATCAAGAACACCTCCTGCTGATTACCATCCCCAGCCTTCAAATGATGAATCAGTACTCCTCCATGTTGAACATCACTTGGAGGAAGCACTGAAGGCAGCAAGGGCACAGAATGTACTCTGGGTAAGGGAAACCACTGACCAAGCTGGGCGAGTCCTGAAGGACATAACTGCTAATGTGGCCCTGCATCATACAGCGAGGGAACCAACACAAGGGAATAACCTATTTGACATCCTCATCAATCTATTTGTTGCTGACATATCTTTCCGCAATAGGATTGACCACCGCAAGGTGAGAAGACCCTACATTGTATAGTGTGACATAACTACCACTGTTCTCAATGGGGCAGACTGAGGAAAGATCTATCAGTTTAAAACTAGTCATCAGCAGCAGAATTGTATGCCACCACAATCTGTAACCTCATGGCCCAGCACATCCCTCACTCCTCCATCACCATCAAGCCAGAAGATCAACCCGTGTTCAATGTGGAATTAAGAAGAGCATGCCAGGAACAGCACCAGCCATACCAAAGAATGAATTAACAAGCCAGTGAAGCTACAACACAGGGCTACCTGCATGTTAGACCAAGCGCAGCAGGCTATAGACAGCTAAGCAGTCCCACAACCAACAGATCACAGCAAAGCTCTGTAGCTCTACTACATCCAGTCAAAAATGATAGTAGATAATCAGGCAAATGTCAGCCTTGGCTCAGGGGTAACACTCTGGCCTTTGACCCAGCAGGTTGTGGGCTCAAGACCTACTCCAGAGACTTGTGCACATAATCCAAGCTGACAATTCAGTGCAGTACTGAGGGAGTGCTTCACTGCTGGAGGTGCTGTCTTTCGGATGAAATGTTAAACCAAGACCCCATCTACCCTCGCAGGTGGACTTAAAGATTCCATGGCACTATTTAAGGAAGATCAAGGGAGTTCTCCCGGAATCCTGGTCAATATTTATCCCTCAACCAACATCACTAAAATGGATTGCTGTTGTGGGAACTTGCTGGGCCCAAAATGTATGACATTTACAACAGTGACTACACTTCAAAAAGTATTTCATTGGCTGTAAGGCACTTTGTGACATCCTGAGATCAAGAAAGGTGCTATATAAATGTGAGTCCATTTCTTCAAATAATAGGAGGAAGATCCATGAACATCCCTTTCCTCAACAATGGAACAGCCCAACATGTGAGTGCATGAGACAAGGGTGAAGCATTTGCAAGGGTTTTCATGCAAAAGTCCCAAGAGGACGATCCAACTTGGACTTCTCCCGATGTTCCCACCATCATAGATGCCAATGTTCAGCTAATTCAGTTCACTCCACAACACATTAGAAGTAGCTGAGTGCACTGGGCATAGCAAAGACTATGAACCGTGACAAAATCCCATCTGTAATGTTGAAGATCTGCACACTAGAACTAGCCAGCCCATTAGCCAAGCTAATCCAGTACAATTATGACACTGGCTTCTACTCAACTATGTCCTATCCACAAAAAGCAAGACATATTTAACCCAGTCTATCAGCAAAGTAATCAAGAGACATCAACAATGCCATCAAATAGCATTTACTCACCAACAATCTACTCGTGATTTCTCATTTCTGGTTTGGCCAGAACCACTTGGCTCCAGACTTCGTCACAGCTTTGATCCAGCCATGAATGCAAGAGGTGAATGCCAGAGGAGAGATAAGATTAGCTGCCCTTGGCATCAAGGCAGCTTTTGACCAAGCACATCACAAAGAAGCAAACTTAGATTAATGGGAAAATCCTTCAGTGATTGGAGTCATATCTGACATATGGGATGATGATCATGGTTGTCAATGGCCAACAGTCAAAGCCCCAGATACTACTGCAGAAGTTCCTCAGGGCAACCGTCTGTGACCCAATCATCTTCAGTTGATTCATCAATGTTCTTCCCTCTAGCATAAGGTCATGTGTGGGGTTGTTTGTTAATGATTCTACGGTGTTCAGCTTCACAATTCCTCCAATAATGAAGCAACCCTTGCCAGCCTACAGCAGCACTTGGACGAAATCCTGGCTTGGTGTGATAAGTGGCAGATAACATTCACTCCAGATAAGTGTCAGGCAACGGCTAACTCCAAAAGAAAATGCCTAACGTAATCCCCTGTCCTTCAAAGGCACCACCATCAACATTTTGGGAGTCACCCATTTTACCAGAAGCTTAACTAAACCAGCCATATTAACACCATGTCTACAAGAGCAAGGCAAAGACTGGGCACTCAACGATGAGTGTATCACCTTCTGACCCCTCACTACCTCTCCACTACCTACAAGGCCCAAGTCAGAAGTATGATGAAATATTTGCCTGAATGGATGCAGCCGCAAGAAACGCAACAACACCCGGGACAAAATCTGCTTGATTGGCGCCCCTGTGACTAAATTCAATACCTATCCCTTCCACCACTGGTTGACTGTGGCTGCAGTATGTGAGAACACCATCCACACATGGACTGCTGCGATTCAAGAAAAAGGCCCCACATCACCTTCTCAAGGCAAGTAGGGATAGGCAATGATTGCGGACTTGCCAGTGTCAGTAGCATCCTGAGAACAAATTTTTAAAAATACGCTCAAAGGTTAACATTGAGCCTTGGGTTGAACTAGGATGTGTTGGAGTGGAAGAACTGATAAATCTAAGAATGATGAATCAGCCCGTATAGATTTGTGGGCAAGTCTATTGGGTTAGTTGCTATATGACAACCTGGCCCTCAGAAAAATAATACTTGTGATAATAAATAAATGCAGAGGACATCTTAAGAAATGTTTAAGGATATTAGAAAATCATCTGTGGTACAACAAGACATTCATGTTGAGATCAAGGCCCTTGTATTTTGAAATCGTCCTGGAATTTTGCTGTATGAATATGACACAAAATAGGTGATTTTTTGATCTGCAGCAGAAGTGGCTCTTGCATGGAGCACATCTCAAGAAATTGCAGGCACAACGTCATGATTTTCTGTCCATTAAAATGAATGAATGGAAAATCAAGGGCTATGCACCCACAATTTCCTGAGATCCACTAGGAGCACTGGATCCCGCAAGCACCCCCACTGTGTCTTATTAACTTATCAGATCTAGTCATTTCCTATCGATCAATTTCAAAATGTATTCTTTAATTCTGCCATATGACAACAACAACTTGCATTTGTATAGAACCTTTAATGTAGAAAAATGTCCCAAAGGACTTCACAGAGACATAATCACAAAAATAAGCATTTCAAGGCATCTCAAGAAGGAGATTTAAGGAGGAATTACCAAGTGCTTGGTCAAAACAGTAGGTTTTAAGGAGAAGAGGAAGGTGGAGAGGTGGAGGATTTAGAAAAATAATTCCAGAACATAGGGCTTAGGCAGCTGAATGCACAGCTGCCAATGGTAGGGTGAAGGGGAGGGGGTTGCACAAGAGACCAGAGTAGAAGGAATAGTGAGTTTGATGGCAGGGGGTTGTTGGACTGGACAAGGTAACAGAGATAGGGAAGGGTGAAGCCATGAAGGGACTTAAACATGAGGATGAGAATTTTACATTCAGGCACTGGGAGACCTGGAGCCAATCTAGATTAGCGAGGTCAGGGATGATGGGTAAGTAGGACTTGGTGCTGGACAATGAGGCAGTGGAGTTTTGGATGAGCTAAAGTTTACACTGTTTAAATGATTAACATTTAAGCTGCTTAAATTAAATTTTATATAATTAACGTTTTCTCCGTCTGTCATAATATGAGTGATTTTTATATGATAACTTAAAATGCTCTTTAACAGATGTCCAATGTTGATACCTGGCAATGTTTTTTAAGGAGACGATTTGCATTTACTAATATCAACCGCACCCTTTAACATGCATTGCCAAACTTTTCTTGCACTGGAGGTTTTTTTTACATATATATTGATATATTTAGCATCACCAAGTAAACATTGGCAATACTCCAGAATTTTGGGGTGTCATGAGGGGTGTGACGCAGGTTCAAATTTGGCCACTGCTCTGAGTTTCCAATCTCAGTTACGCTGCTGTGGGAAATAAGGAATGGAAATCAGACATCTCTATTGTGTGCATTCTGGTGATTGACAAGGAGTGGTACTGACAGTGGCTTGGGAGTAGGATTTCCATCCCATTGTTTTGGACATGGGAGGTTCATGGCAAGGAGGTGGATCAGGGGTGAGAAATCCATAACTACTTTCGAGAGTCATTATGGAAAGGGGAAGGCCATAGCTGATCTGGTCAGCATTTACAGAAAAAACAGACAAAAAAAGCCCAAACCAATAATTCAAGCTCAAGCAAATTGAGCCTCAGATTTGCGACACATGTGTGAGTCTCTCTGAGAAAAGGTATCCAGGGATTTACGATACCATACAGCCAATTCTTTTAGTAAAAATAAGCCAATTTTTGAGAATTGGTTATAAATGTTACTGGACATTTTCAGCTGGGAGGAATTTTAAGATAGCTGCTCAAACCAACTTCATAAAATCTTTGGAGCGATTTAATTGGTTCAGCTTCTTTCATATGTTGTTGGCTGTTGCTGACTGACCATTTCCGATTCGGCTTTTTAACTTCACGATTGATGGTTTCCATTCTTTCTTGCTGTTTGTTGATTGGTACATTGTTACCTCTTCAACTGTGATTTGTTACTGATCGATGAAAGGAAATTTGAGCCAATCAAACATAACTATGACTCAGAAATTTGCATATATTGATAGCGGATGCTTGAAATGTGACTGAAAAACTCAGGTTAAATATACTGGGACTGAAGATTTGCTGGGGGCGGGAGCACATCCTTGTGTAATTGATAGGATGTGCCTGCCAAGATTTCTGTCGCTGACCCCATCACATTTCATGGGGTTAGGAAAGCTCCCTTGATTTACATTCCAATGGCAGGCATCTGTGCCACTAAAGGCTCATCGAGAGCACCTACTAAAGAGATTGCCTATCACGGCGGAGGTTTTCTGGCCAGGGTATCAGCCCCCACCCCCAGCAGTCCCCTCTGAAAGGAGCCTAAATTTCTTTAATTATAAAAAAAATTATCCCCTTTTTCTTTGGAAGGCCAGGCCATGAGCTCCGCCTGATGGGGTCCATTACCATCTTTCAGTAGGTTGGTATCCTGCGAAACCAATGCTGGATCCCTATTAAAGCCAAGGATGTTGGAACTCCCAACATTGGGAGTTCCCACCTCTGGCCCCTCCTGTTTCAATAGCCTGTTTGGAGCAGGCAGAGGCTTCACCCCCAAAAATGCCTACAGGAATTTGGCATCAGGCTGGGACCCAGAGACACCAAGTCCTGGATTAATTTGTGGCCCTTCAATTGCACTCCTGCCAGAGTTATGGCAGGAGTAAGCTGGAAGGCCCATGGATCCTCAGACCCATTGTTCTCATATACTAGTTTGCCACTGTGACATGGAGCTAAATGGTGGAATCATGTGAACCAAAGTAACCAGCAGCAGCTTTCATATTTATATTCCGCCTGCACCATCTGCGGAGACAGAACTGTCAATCAACCCAGCCTTTAAAAGACATAAGGCCTGTCACTCAGATATCTGTTTTCAAGCACATTATTACAACTCTGGGACAAAGTATGCCTGCTTCAAATTGCATGAAACAAAAACAGAAAATACGAGAAATTCACAGCAGGCCAGTCAACATTGACAGAGAGAAAAGATAAGTTAACATTTTAAAGCTTTCAGTAGAATGGTTCCATAGAACTGAAAACTGAAAGATAAACAAGCATCTTCGTAGAATCGAAAAAAGAGGAGGGGGAAAACAACAAATACTCCAATCGCCAATAGGAAGCTCATGGGTTAAATTACTTGCAACCTGCTTAAAAGGAAAACAGGGGATTGGTAGATGATATAGAAGGTCATCTCAGTGAGACTATGAAAGCACATTAAAAAAACAAAAGGCTGTGCAAGTAGCTGGCGAGAGGCCCAACAAAGGAAAGAGGCAAGTTAATGAGGGAAATTGGAAAAAACACACAGAAAGCCAGGTCTAAAATGACAACCGAAATGCTGGAAACACATGGGGCAAGATTTTAAAATGCCGGCAGGATGGCAGCGGGGCGGGGGTGGGGGGGGTGGGGGAGTCAATGGGCGCACGGCAAACCCGAATAATAAAAACTTACCGTTTCCCACGCGATCGCGACTTAATTGGTGGCCATTAACCTTGTTTCCAGTTTGCCGTCCGAACGCTGCGCAGCGGACGGACTGCGCACCCGCATGACCTGTTGTCAGATGGAGCGTCCGGCGGGCGGGAGGAAGCGGCCTGCCTCTGCCACCAGGAAGGCCTGGCTCGAGGTGGCAGAGGAGGTCACCAGCGCAACCAACATATCGCCCACCTGCATACAATGCAGGAGGCGCTCCAATGGCCTCAGTAGGTCAGCCAAAGTGAGTACACGTGAGTCTTTCCCCTACACTCCGTCTGCCACATCACTGCCCCCACCCCACATCTCCTTCTGCACCGCCAACACTACTCTGTCACATCACCCCTCACACCCACTCAAACCTCATCCTCATCTCACCTGCACTTACTCACCTCGCCAGTACTCATCCCACCACTACCACTCAACCCAATCCTCATACAATCTCAGGCAAAATATCCAATTAAGAATGAAATCCAATTAAGAATGAAGACAAGCGATTTCAGTGCTGCCTCAACCCAATCCTCATACAATGTCATGGCTCCATCTCATACTCACCCTCTCGTGCATCTCTTTCACGGCCAGCCTCATTCAACCTGCCACTACCTATGCTGCAGCCACAGGGCATGCATCAGATATGTGCAGTAGGCAGCGTAAGGCAAACGTGTCGTGAGCATGAAGGGGATGCACAAGGGTGTTTGAGGGTTTGTCATGGTCGTTACTTATATTGAATTTCTGACCAACTCACATTACATATTATATTGTCACCACTACTGCCATGTCTTCACGAATCCTGTCTGGTTTGTGCAATAATGCCCTCTCCTGAGGATCACTATGAGTACCCACAACTGATGCCACCTATTGTGTCACTGCAGAGTGGGTGTAGGTGTATTTGCAGGGCTCTTTTGCGCAGACGACTGAGAGACATCGGCGATGTCCCCGGTTGCACCCTGGAAGGATGCGGAGGAGAAGTTGTTGAGGGCAGTGGTGACTTTGACAGCAACAGGTAAGAAGATGGTGCTCGGGCCAGCCAGGAGCAGCTCGGCATGAAAGAGGCTGCAGATGTCCACGACTTCATGTCGAGTGACTCTGAGCCTCCATGTGCACTGCTGCTCAGAGAGGTCCAGGAGGCTGAGCCTCGGTCTGTGGACCCTATGGCGAGGGTAGTGCCCTCTGCGACGCATCTCTCTCTGCGGTAGCCCTCCCTCCTGCTGTACAGGTGGATGTGTCACAGCACTCTGTTGTGGAGCTCCACGTGTCAGAGGTGGATGGCGTGGATGGCGAGGCTGGTGAGGCTGCTGATGCTGTTCACCCTCCGAGGAGATCATGGCTGCAGCTACGGCGGCCCCCATCCGCAAGATGTACATCTGAGGGGGTCCGCAAGGTAGGTACATGTCTCCGGACCCCGGGGTAAGTGTGCAGGTTGGTGACTTTGACTGTCAGGAGGAGGGTGGTGGAGGCCAAACTTTGTCCCAAGTGACAGAGTGGCCTCCTGCAATGGGTGAGGGTCTCCCCCCCGCACCTGTCAAATGGACCTTTGCAGCTGCCACAGGCTGACAGCTTCAACACGTCCATTTGATCTGGGAGTGTTTCCCCCAGTGTGGGAAACAGTCCCAGTTTGCTTAAAATCCCACCCCTCCTCACATAATCCCTTAATCAGGTCAGTTAATGACCTGAACAAGCAAAATAAATACTGTCAAGTGGAACCCCGCTGGTTTTAATTGCCTGCGGGATTCCCACCAGCGGGGGCTGCGCGTGCACGCCGGCGCGTCAGTGGGGAACCCGGAAGTGCGCGGGTTCGAGGCGGGCTCCGGTCCCGCTCCGGGATTTCCCGATTGTTGGGGCCCCCCGCCAGGCGGGTGCTAAAAAGCTGCCCTAAATATTTGAGTTACTTCTTTAAATATTGTCCCGCCGGCTTTAATTGCCGGCGGGACTTCTGGGTCAGCGAACGGCGCGTACACCCAGATGTCTGTGGGTCGGGCATGTTCTTCGGCGGGTTGGAGCCGGGATTTCTGCCCGCTCCAAAAAATTCTGATTTTCTTTGCTCCCCTGCCCATAACCCGCCTGGACTTTCCTTTTAAAATCATGCCCATAGTGGGTATGTCATTTTCAGAACGTGGACAGTTTTTTTCCTGACAGGACTTTCTACAAGCGTTTGCTATAAATAGAGAGGAGTCATTCCTTTTTTAATTTAGGCACTTACACCCTTAACAGCATTTGTGTATTTGTCACCTCCCTTACACACAAAGACAAAAGAATTCTCTTCAGAATTCTGCTGAAAGAAGTCCAGTTTTAAACATGTTAGGCTATTTGGCCTGGCTAAAAATTCATATAAAAAGATAAAATATCGACTTTCTTATGAATTGAAACAGGCGAGATCATGGATCCATCATCGAAACACTACTCTAAACTAATTCTCATTCTGGCCAAAGTGTGATCAATCTTGCATTGGTTGCTCAACTCCAGCTTAGAATGACATAGCATTTAAAATCCAAACAGTTTGGTTGCACTCAAACTTGAGACAGAAAAGTTTTGATATGACCTTTTGGTTTCTGAGAATCACAGTTACGTTTGTGTTTTGTATATGTCTCCAAAGAAGTTTAGTGTCACAAATAAGCTGCTAAAATCGAGCTTTTCTTATCTTCATGTCGGCCTTCAATAAACCTTCAATGGGGCTTATATTCAAGGCTATTTTTGAGCTGCCGGTTTTTGTTAAAATTCTTGGGTTTGACATGTATGGGGACTGTGGATTTAACTCGTGGGCGATTTACTGCCCCACATTCCAATTATTCACCTTTTTGAGTTAGCATTAAATAGTTAAATAAAACGACCCTTCTAATTGCACAAACTATGCATTTTTCTTTTAACTCTCTCCCCCCCCTCCCCTCTTGACTGGCTTACTTGAACCTCTCAACTAGCCAATCAGGCATATGTCCCATAAAAATCAAGGCTCAAATGATTGAGATCAGGGACACTTGTTTCTAACTGCAGGTATCACCTCAAGCCTCTCTCAAAGCTTCATTTTCATGCCTCTGTATAGCATGGTTGTCTACTTCTTAAATCTATATCTCCTTCAAGGGATCTGAATATTGTATTATACTCGTTAAGTTGTTTTTACACTGCATTTTTGATGTTGGTGCGTTGCAGATACAATACCAAATTGCATTATGAAATAGGTAAACACACATCAGCATACTGTCAGTGTTATAAAAGCAGCTGGTACAATGCTGGGCCAAAAAAGGAAGCTTTTAAAGTGAAAAATAAACTGGCCTCTAGTACCACCATTCAGGTCTTAATTATTGAAAGGAACTGTTTATCTCCTCAACGTTTTTCAACCATTGAAGACTGGGGAGAGGCCAGTAAGCAGTGCTCTTTGTGCATGTGTTTGAATAAACATGTGGGAAGCTCTGGCTTCCCCAATTCCACAATGGAGTAAGCAGGCAGGAAAACATTACTCCCATTGCACTGAGGTAAAAACAGGGTGGTAGTACACCTGATTGACACTGGTCCTAACCAACAAGTACGAGGTACTTAATACCTGTAAGGATAAGGACGAAGGCTGCAGGGAGGATGCCCAGAGTGCTAACCATGGCACTGTAGAGCATGTGGCAGTCCAAGGGCGGTGGGTGGGGGGGTGGTTAGTGAGGAACAGAATACAAAGGTTGTAGTCATAGGGGATTCTATAATCAGGGGGATAGATAGTGTCCTTCTCAGTCACGAGCAAAAATCCAGGAGGGTTTGTTGTCTACCTGGTGTAAGGGTAAAGGATATCTCGGAGCAACTGGAGAGGAACTTAGAAAGGGAGGGGGAGGATCCTGTTGTCGTGGTCCATGTCGGCACCAATGACATAAAGAAGAACAAGGAGGAGGTCCTGCTAAGGGAATATCAGAAGCTAAGAATTAATTAAAAAGCAGGACCTCATGGATGATAATCTCAGGATTACTACCCGAGCCACGTGCTAATTGGCAAAGGGATAGGCAGATCAGAAAGATGAATGAGTACCTGAAAGAGTGGTGTGAGAAGGAGGGGTTCCATTTCATGGGACACCAGTACTGGGACAGGAAGGAGCTGGACCACTGGAACGGATTCCATCTCAACCGGAGTGGGCCCGGAGTCCGAATGGAAAGGATAAATAGGGCGGTGATTAAGGCTTTAAACCAGCAAGATGGGGGGAGGGATCTGGCAGCAATAACAAAAGCCTAAAAATAAAAGAAACAGGAGGTGAATGTAAAGGTCAGACCAGGGTAAGGAGTAAAGATAGCATAAATGGTCATGGAACAAATACAGTTATAGAACAGAAGTATAAAAGGACTGTTAAAAATTAAGTAAAAAGAACAACTATTAAAGATGAATTAAACTGCCTGTAGAGCAATGTACACAGTGTCCAAAAAATGACTGGGGAACTGGAGGCAATAATCCATAGTGAGGAACCAAATGTAGTAGGAAAAACTGAAACATGGCTACATAAAGAACAGGATTGGCAACCAAATATTGCAGATTATAACATAATCAGAAAGGATAAGGAAGGAAGAAGAGTGTGGGGTAGTTGTACTAATTAGAGATAACACAATGACAGTAGAAAAAAGGGACATAACTAACAGAAGGATAGAAACAAAATCCATATGGATTGAAATAAAAGAAGAAAAGGGAGTGATCATGCTAATAGGTGTATAATACAGACCATCCAATAGTGGAAAGGAAGTGGAGGAAGAAATATGTTAGCAAATATGCAAGATGAGTAAAGGACATAGAATAATAATCATGGGGATTTTAATTCCCCCCCAAATAAACTGGCAAGAAGAGGTAGGTAAAGGGGTACATGGAATTAAGTTTTTACAATGTGTGCAGGACTCCTTTCTTACCCAGTATGTAAAAAGCCCAACACGAGAGGAAGAACCGTTGGATGCAGTGATGGGAAATAAACCAGAACAGATCAGAGAAGTAAGCCTAGGGGAACATCTAGGTAATAGCGATCACAATATAATAAGATTTAAGATAAAGATTGAGACGGACATAAGTAAGACAAAGACCAAAGTAATAAATTGGAAAAAAGTTGATTTTAAGGGGATGAGAATGGAACTAGGGAAAATAAACTGGAAAAATTTACTGACAAACAATGAAATAAAATAGCAGTGGGAAACATTTAAAACAGTGATCTATAAGAGTCCAGAAATATATCCCAATAAAAAGCAAGAACAAACTAGCCAGTAATGATACACCATGGATGAAGACAGAAATAAGGGCAAAATTGAAACTAAAGAAAAAGACATACACTAAGTACATAGACAACAAAGGATAGGATGACAAAAGGGAACATCAAAAAATTAAGTAAGAAGTCAATAAAACAATTAGGAAGGCAAAGAGAAATTATGAAATTAAATTATGAAGGAATATCAAAAGAAATAGTAAAGTATTCTACAGACACATAAATAACAAAAGAAAAATCAGGATGACGATAGGGCCACTACGGGATACACATTGTAATCTCACAGATAATGACAGTGAAATGGCAGAAATATTAAATAACTACTTTGCCTCGGTATTTACCAGGGAGACTAACACGGTGGGCATGACATTAGAAGAAGAGATCAAAAAAGATATAAAAACATTTAAGATAGAAAGGGAAGAGATAATTGATAAACTAATCAAACTTAGAGAGGATAAAACCTTGGTCCAGATGGATTGCATCCTCCCATATTAAAAGAAGATAGGGAAGAGATAGCAAGAGCAGAGTAGGGGTTAAAGATACTTACTCAGACTGGCAAAAGGTGGGAAGTGCTGTTCCACAAGGATCGGTGCTGGGACCACTGTTGTTCATCATTTACATAAATGATTTGGACTCGGGAATCAGAAGTACAATTTCAAAATTTGCGGACAACACCAAATTGGGGGGTATAGTTAATACTGAGGAGGACTGCGACCAAATACAGGAAGACATTAATGAACTTGCAGAATGGGCGTGTAATTGGCAAATGAGGTGGTACATTTTGGTAGAAAGAATAAGGAGGCCACATACTGCTTGGAAAATAAGAGTTTAAATGGGGTAGAGGAGCAGAAGGATTTGGGGGTACAGATACACAAATCACTAAAAGTAGTGACGCAGGTTAATAAGGCCATAAAAAGCAAACCAAGCACTGGGGTTCTTTTTGAAAGGGATAGAATTGAAAAGCAGGGAAGTTATGTTAAACTTGTATTACACTTGGAGTACTGTGAACAGTTCTGGTCTCCATATTATAAAAAGAATATGGAGGCACTGGAGAAGGTGCAAAATAGATTTAGCAGGATGATAGCAGAACTAAGAGGTTATACCTATTAGGAAAGATTGAGCAGGCTGGGGCTCTTTTCTCTAGAAAAGAGAAGACTGAGGGTGACCTGATTGAGGTCCTTAAGTTTATTAAAGGGTTTGATAGGGTAGATGTAGAGAAGATGTTTCCAGTTGCAGGGGAGACCAGAACTGGGGGCCATAAATATAAGATAGTCACTAATAAATCCAATAGGGAATTCAGGAGTAACTCCTTTACCCAGAGAGTGGTTAGAATGTGGAACTCACTACCACAAGGAGTAGTTGGGCAGACTAGCATAGATGCATTTAAGGGGAAGCTAGGTAAACACGAGGAAGAAATAAATAGAAGGATATGTCAATAGGGTTAGATGAAGAAGGGTGGAAGGAGGCTCATGAAGAGCATAAACACCAACATGGACCAGTTGGGCCGAATGTTCTGTTTCTGTGTTGTACATTCTATGTAATTCTATGTAACCAATCAGTATGGCATAAAAGTGACAGAAGTGGATGGCTTGATCTATTTTTTCTCTGTTCCTTTTTCTTTTTCTCTTTATCTGTTTCTCTTCCACTCTCTTAACCTTTTTTCCATTGTCTTTTCTCCTTTTTTTTCCATCTTCACAGCCCTTCTGGCTGTAAAATTTCCCATTACTGCTATTTGGAATCTTTCTTCTTTCCTTCTATCTGTAGCTAAAAGACAACAGAAAGCAAGGGATTGGATGAAGACAAGGTTATTGAACTTTCAGAGCAAGTGAAAGAGCTCTATTAACACTATAGTTTCAATATAGTGGTTCCATTTGCACTATGGACACTGCAATAGCTCCATCTCCATTGCATTCTCTTGCTTTCTTTCAATGGAGAGCAAGAGAAAGAAAGAGAAGAAGCAACAGATTCTGAATGAGAAATTAGCAATGCAGTCCATGCAGGCAGGATAGACAACTTTTTCCCCATCACATTTCTCTTTTCTACTCTTTTATTTTGGTATTTTTTATTCCACAGCTAAAATGGTCAATCACCACCATTGAAAATTTAAAATAGTTAAAAAATGGGCTATGGATAATAACAGCTGCAATAAATGTGGCTTTACTGTTGGTGGTCAGCTGTTTCTACCCTCACCACTGCAAATATCTATCTTCATTCCTTTTACACATCGGAAAAATATAGACTTCCTCTAAGATTCTTAAAATACGCTAATTGCAAATCAATAAGCAAGCATTAAATGTTGCACACCATATAGTGGCAGGAGCAGGATTCATGACTATAATTTGCCACATGTTCACGTGCAGAGCTCAGCCTTGATGTCAGGGGAGGTGACACGTGATGACGAGGCACTTTTTTTCACAAGGAAGGAAAGTTGATGGTTTGAGACACACCAGCATGCTTTCATATTCCTCCTACGAGCTGTTCACACAACAGCATTGGCAGAGCCTGGGATCGTATTATCTGCCCACTCTCTTGGCTGTTGTGTGGCACACAGGAGATCTAAAAATAAAGTTGATTTTTCTTTAAATGATGTATGAAAGTCCCTTAATACCCAACGGTCCCAAAGTAGCAGCGTTGGTTTTATAAAAACTGTTGCCTAGATCAGACAGACATTCAGTCACATACACTTCATTTTAATATGTTGTTTTATTTTTATGGAGAATGTAGCATGGTAAACATTAAAAGATTGTTTCATTAATTTTGATAGATTATTATTTTATTGTAATTGTGAGAAAGGATTGTCAAAATATGTAAAATCAAATTTGACTTATTCAGGCACCGTAGGCCAGTGGGGACATTAATTTATATGGTCCTTGGATTCACATTTGCATAGATTCTGTTGCACAAACCGCCACTGCACTGAAAAAATCAATTTCTTAGCAACATTTTTAAAATGTGCATACCTGACATAAACACTCAGATACGCAGAATTTGACATGCACGTGTTTACATATTGTTATGTACGTACATCCATCAGTAGAGTAAAACACCTATTATAACCAAACATCTGCATTGCTGAGAATGAATTGTGTAAATAGACAATTCCACTGAAAGTGAGGCTGAATTAGGACACAGGAGCTAGATTTTGACACTGTGCAATAGTGTAAAAAGGGTGATAGCGAATTGGCAACCCGTTTTACATCTCTCCCGATTTTTATTTCCATTGAGTTTAATGGAAATAAAAATCAGGACAGATGTAAAATGAGCTG
The DNA here is from genome assembly GCF_035084215.1 of Heptranchias perlo. Lineage (NCBI taxonomy): Eukaryota > Metazoa > Chordata > Chondrichthyes > Hexanchiformes > Hexanchidae > Heptranchias > Heptranchias perlo. The sequence continues at coordinate 143,549,657 of NC_090325.1, forward strand.
CTGATTCACTATTACCCATTTTACACGATCACACAAAGTCAAAATTATCCCAGGAACTTAGTTTAAAACATGTTTTAGTAAATTCACCAAAGCACTTTTGGGATATACTAAGTAACCAGGAGTTGCACCTAACAACACTGTTCTGGCTGCTGGTTGTTTTGAGTTACGCCCATTGTTGTTTTTCCCATTAATTGGCTTGTTCAAGCTGTAATTTCCCAGTTAAGTGCTTTAATTGTGTGTTGTACAACCAGTTACCAGAAAAAATGCAATGCGGACAAGTGCTGGAAATGTTACTATAAGGAGTGAGAAAGAGAAGGGACAGAAAGTATGGGAGAAAATTGCAGAAAAAGTCAAGAACCTGAAGGATCTGGAAGAGTAGTCGAAAAAATTGTCAGAAATCTGCTAAGATAAACCAAAAGAACTGTTATGTATGAGAAACTCCTACAACAAGTAACATGCCGGAAAGTCTGCCTTGATAAAGTTTCAATATTTGTCTGCTAACTAATGAAAGTTCTGATGAAAGGTCATCGACCTGAAACGTTAACTTTGATTCTTCCTCCACAGATGCTGCCTGACTTGCTGAGTATTTCCAGCATTTTCTGTTTTTATTACTAACCAATGAAAGGATGTTAAACAATGCAGTACTGGTATGGGATAAACAAAGTAATTAATGCTTTGGATGAATTGGGATGCTTCTGTTTCGGAAAGAAGTGTATATGCCAACCTGTGTGGGCAGCAATAATTCTTAAACGGAGTTCACAAAGGAATCCATCTCTTCGACCAAGCTTTTGGTCACCCCTCCTAATCTTGCTTTCCTGATTCAGCATCTCTGTTCCATAATCTTATCTGAGAAGCTCCTTGGGATGTTTTTTATGGTAAAGGTGCCATATAAATGCAAGTTGTTGTTGAAGGTTTGTAAGACAATCAATCAGGTTGATGCCTAGTCAATTTGTACCAAACAGTATGGCCTTAACACTTGTGGGACAAGCCGGTGTATAATCGGCAGGGGAGCAGACCCGTACATAACTTGGCCCAAAGAAATTCAAGCCCCTGGCCCCATTTGAAGAGGCAACCCATGACAGAATTGATTGGAAGAGTATCGCGGACTGGGAGATGGTGAAATCCAAGGCTTCCCTCATGCTCATGGTCGCTACCATAATGTTCATGTCATGAAATGTTGTCCAAATCACACAGAGGCACAGAGTGAACTTGAGTAACATCATGTCATTCAATGAAAGTAGTGCTTGAAGATCATTATCTGAGGCAGAATTTTGACAATTTGTTCTCTTCTTGTTATCTCAGGAGTGGAACAGAGTCAAGTCACAGCAAGTGTCCCTGGGCAAACCTGCACTTCACAACTACCTGCATCGCATACATCACCTTTGCCAAGTATCAACACATTGGGCACTGGGAACGCTGGCATCAACAGTTTCTACAGGGGATGAGGAGGGATTTAAAATCTAAAGAGCTGCTTTGCCTACTGCAATCGGTCAAGAAGGATTTTTGAAAACATTTTTTTAAACCATCTTTTTGGCCAGTCACATAGGCCACCAGGGCAGAGGGCACCGTGGCCTGGCACAGCCATTTTCCTCATCTCCAAGACAGGCTCCACCATGGGGGCAGCATTCCTGTAAAGAACCTACTGAAAAATCGGCAGAGTCAAATAGGTGCAAAGACCGCCCTTTAGATTTATACTGGGAATTCGATGGAACAGAAAATCCCTTTTGCCATATCTGTAGTTGAATTTATCTTTCATTTGTTTCTCTTTATAACCAATAAACTATCTAAAACAAAACAGACAAAATTAATGCAGTCATTGATCTGGTAAATGATTTTTGCAAATAATTTCATCATCTAACATCTTCAAACTGTGCGAAAGCAGACATTATGTAAATCAATTTAGTATGGCTCAATGATTATTATGTTTTATTGTTTGAAGTAGCTGTATCAAGAGTGGATTTTAAACAAATGGAATTTATTCCATTAATAGCTTGAAAGTCAGTTATTAATCCACATTTCAAAACAAATGTGATTGCTGCCCAAGCTTTAATCCAGTTGTATGCTTACACTGCAGTGAAGGGTACTCTGCACGTTATACACTTGTAGAGTTCTTTGTACCGAGATGTGCCTCTGCATAATGTACGAGGAACTAATTATTCAATCACAGGAAACAATGAAACAGGTTTTCCTCTTTTGTGCTTGATCATATATAATCGCCTCGAATGAGTGCCTAGCGGAAAATTGAGCAGTGGGGGATAGCGTACCTGTAACAGAGCTCACCTGATTTCCCACCCATTTCAATTAATAGAGAGACAATCGGGCCGGCTCCATTACAGGTTTGTGATCCTCCCTGCCCGAGTTTCCTCTGTGTTCAGGCAATACTTAACACCAAAGCACAAAAGAGAACAATCTGTCCCCTTTATCTCAAAGGGGCTGGCATGCAAAGGGGAGTAGGTTATGCTTCAGTTGTACAGAGCTTTGGTCAGGCCCCACCTAGAGTACTGAGTACAGTTTTTGGGCACCGCACCTCAGGAAGGATATTTTGACCTTCAAGGGGGTGCAGTGCAGATTCACCAGAATTATATCGGGGCTTAAAGGGTTAAATTATGAGGCTAGGTTGCATAAACTTGGCTTGTATTCACTTGGGTAGAAAAGACTGAGGAGTAATCTGATCAAGGCGTTTAAAATGAGAAAAGGATTCGCTAGGGTAGATACAGAGAAATGATTTCCTCTGGTGGAGGAATCCAGAACAAGGGGCCATAATTTTAAAATTAGAGCCAGGCCGTTCAGGAGTGAAATTAGGAAACACTTCTTCACACAAAGGGTAGAAAAATCTGCAATTCTCTCCCCCAATAGGCTGTTGAGGCTAAGTCAATTGAAATTTTCAAGACTGAGACTGATAGATTTTTGTTAGGCAAGGGTATTAAGGGATATGGAGCAGAGGTGGGAAAATAGAGTTGAGGTACAGATCAGCCATGATCTGATTGAATGGCGGAATAGGCCCGAGGTACTGAACGGCCTATTCCTGTTCCTATATATACAGTGATTGTCCACGGAGTCAGAGACAGGGGCCCTGAATTTCTGTGGGGGTTCCACCAATCTCCTGTGATAACTTTGGTGGGAGATCGGCAGAACCCCCCTGAGAAACAGCTTAAGCAGCTGAAAAAGGCCTTTTCTCCGGGGGCTTCACGGATCTCCTACCGAAGTTACAACAGGAGATCGAGACAATCCTGACAGAAATCCAGGGCCCAAGTGAGCAGTGGGTTAGCACACTGTGATTTCACCTCTTGGTCTTGAGGTCGCATCACAAGATCTCCTACCGAAGTTACAACAGGAGATCGAGACAATCCTGACAGAAATCCAGGGCCCAAGTGAGCAGTGGGTTAGCACACTGTGATTTCACCACTTGGTCTTGAGGTCGCATCACAAGATCGTAATATAGATATGGGTGAGGAAGGCCATTTGGCCCATCTTAGCTCATCAATCCAGAAGGACCTTATGATCTGCCATTATAGCATCCAGCTGTTTCACCTTCACTAACCTAACATTCCAGGTGTTGCTCACTCTTTGGGGGGGCTCCGAAAATGGTGGAATCCTGGAGCTGGTTCGGAGCCCGGCTCCAACCCGCTCACTTCTGGGTTCCCCAATGACGCGCTCGGGTGCGTGCGCAACTCCCGCATGCGGGACTCCCACCGGCAATTAAAGTCGGCAGGATGATCATTTAGATACTTATTTAGATAGTTGAGGTACTTGACAGACCTCATTGACTGGAGATTTTTGCAGGGGTGCAATTTTGAAGGATCCTCAGCGTGTTTCCCGTGCTGTGGGAAACACTCCCTGTTGGAGCAGACGTGTTTCAGCCAGCAGACAGTGGGAGATGCAAAGGAGTATTTGACAGTTGTGGGGGAATACCTCATTTATTGCAGCAGGGCATTCTGTCACTTCAGACAAAGTTTTGGCTGCAACACCTTTGTCTTTCCACTCAAAGTTATTAATTTATACCCTAAACTCTGCTGTGCAAACACATTTACCTACTTTGCGGACCCCCTCAAACACACACCGTTAGGATGGGGGTCGCCATGGCTGCATTCATCACTTCATCCGAGGACGAGCAACATCACCAGCCTCGGCAGGCACACCATCCACCTCCGCCACGTGGAGCTCCACAACACAGTGCTGCACCACAGGCACCTGCACAACAGCAGGGAGGGCAACAGCAGAGAGAGCGGCATCGCAGGAGGCACTAGCCTCACCACAGGATCTACAGACCGAGGCTTAGCTTCCTGGACCTCTCTGAGGAGCAGTGCATACGGAGGCTCAAGGTCAGTCGCCAGGTAGTTGCGGACATCTGCAGCCTCCTTCATGCCGAGATACTCCGGGCTGGGCCGAGCAACATCTCCTTACCTGTCGCTGTCAAAGTCACCACTGCCCTCAACTTCTTCGCCTACGGATCGTTCCAGGGTGCCACCAGGGACATCACCAGGGTCTCTCAGTCATCTGCATACAAGTGCATAAGGCAGGTCACTGATGGCTTGTTTCGCAGGGCCTCCCACGATATCAACTTCCCCATGGATAACCTCAGCCAGACGGAGAGGGCAGTGGGATTGCACGCTGTGGCTGGCTTCCCACGGGAGCAGGGTGTAATCGATTGCACCCATATAGCAATACGAGCACCTCCACATGAGCCAGGACTGTTCATCAATAGGAAGGGCTGTCACTCCATCAACACTTAGCTCATCTGTGACCACCACAAGAGATTCCTTCACGTGTGCGCCAGATACCCTGGCAGCTGCCACTATTCCTTCATCCTCCAGGAGTCCAACATCCCGCCCCTCTTCCACGCACCAAACACCCACAAGGGCCGGCTCCTCGGGGGCAAGGGATACCCCCTGCACACGTGACTCATGACACCTCTGAGGAACCCCACCACTGAGCAACAGCGTCGATATAACGACAGCCACATCGCTACCAGGTCTACAATTGAGCATGCTATAGGGCTGCTCAAGATGTGCTTCAGGTGTCTTGATCGTTCTGGGGGAGCGCTTCAATACGCACCAGACAGAGTGGGACGCATTATAGTAGTCTGTTGTGCCCTTCACAACATGGCACAACAGAGAGGGGTGCCACTAGAGGAGGCCCCATCCACATCTGCCACCCATATTGAGGAGGAGGAGGAGGAGGAGGCAGAGGAGGAAGAGCAACCCATGGGCAGAACAGCGGCTCACCTGGCTGCTCGTGAGGCCAGGGAGTCACTGATATGTGAACGGTTCTCCTAACATCAGACAGTGTGAAGAGTCCAGTCCTCACCACCTGGACAGAGGAGCGGCCACACCAGCCCCCTCCCCCTCCCCCTGCACAAAATAGTCGTGCAACTACACATACACCCACTGTAGAGTGACCCAAGCCAGTCAAGAATGGGCATGACGTGGCAGTAGTGGTGACAATAATAATATTTAATGTGAGTTGAACAAAAATCAAATATAAATAAAAAACATGACAAACCGTCAAACACCCTTGGGCATCCCCTTTGTGCTCATAAAACCTTTGCCTTACGTTTACGAATACCCCCAAGTGGTGCTTCCCCTGTCGCTGCAGCAGAGGTAGTGGCAGGTTGCTCTTGTTCATGCCCTGACCTATGAGATGCTTTGGGCCAACGCCCTCTGGGTTTCAGTGCCCGCGAGGGCTCATCCAAAGACTGTTCCACCTGCACCTGTGCAGGGGCAGACTCGACCACATGGAGAGGAGGCAGCATTGCGGGTACTGATTGAGAGGGGGGCAATGGGTGAGAGGTGGGAGCGCTTTGAGTAGCGTCCCCACTTCCATGTCCCCTTTCGCCATCAATTCCTCTCCTGGGCCAGGCCCACATCTCTCCTACCACCCTGCTGGACGACAGTTTGGTGGACATGTATGAAGCCTTGTAAGGGCAGTGCTAGTGTATCTGCCTGCCTGATTAAGGCAGCAGAAAGTTGCTCACCCTGAGTCTGAAGGGCCGTTGTCAGGGTCTCAGTGGACTCATTGTTGAGCCGTGCTTGAAGCTCGATGGAGGCTAGCCTTCCCTCCATCGCAAACATTCCCGCACTTACCCGTGACATTATCTCAGAGATGCACTCAAGTCCCTGTGACAGTATCTCAGAGATTCCCTCCTGTACCTGTGCCACCATTCCACTCATGCAGGAGTTGGACTCCTCCATCCTCTGCGCAATTGTGGAGAGTGTGTGTGGCACCTGTTCCAGCATCTCGCAAATGTGCTGCTGCCCCTCGATCATTCTCCTTTTAAAGGATGGCCCCCAGGGTTCAGCATCTGTGTCCAGCTGAGCAGAGCTGGAGAAGAGTGCTCCCAGCGAGGCGGACTTTCCACAGCTGCGCCTGCCACCAGTATCTGCTCATGGTCACATGTGTGTGGTGACTCACCATATACAACCCCATACTAATTGAGGACGGGGACCCACTGAGGTTTGTGTATCCGCGCTGGTGGCTGGCTCCCTCAGATGTGACGGTGCCCCCTCAGAGGCCGGCAGGTCCTCTGAGGAATCGCCCTCTGCTGTCATAGCAGTCACTGAAGGCCCTGTAAGAAAACAGAAGGCAATATTAAGCATGATGACAGATGTTGAGGTGCTGAAGATGGCAAGGCACGTTAACATCATTTGCTATTGTGAGTGCTGAATGTTGAAGTTCTGTCACCAGCCGTTTGTCGGGTGGCAGTCTCGGCGTCCCCAATGGACAGGCACTCGAGGGTGCAGCTCACTTCAAGAGCCTCCTGCTCCACGTCCGTAAGGACGACCTGATGTTGCGGCCCCCCTCCAGTCTTCGCCCTCTCCCATGCATTCTGGGCTCTCTTCTCCTTAAAGGGGAGAAAGTAGAGAGGCATGAGTGAAGGATGGTGACGTGGTCAACCGCTGAATGCGTTGGTTTGGGTGAGGCTGACCGTGAAAGAGATGCATCAGAGGGTGAGTATGAGATGGAGCCGTGACATTGTATAAGGATTGGGTTGAGTGGTAGTGGTAGGATGAGTACTGGCGAGGTGAGTAAGTGCAGGTAAGTTGAGGATGAGGTTTGAGTGGGTGTGAGGAGTGATGTGATAGAGTAGTGTTGGCAGTGCAGAATGAGTTGTGGAGTGGGGGCGGTGATTTGGAAGACGGAGTGTAGGAGAATGAGTAAGTGTACTCACTTTGGCTGACCTAGTTAGGTCATTGAAGCGCTTCCTGCACTGTATCCAGGTGTGGAAGATGTTGCTACTGCTGCTGACCTCCTCTGCCACCTCGAGCCAGGCCTTCTTGGTGACAGAGACAGGCCACTTCCTCCTGTCCGCCGGGTAGAAGATCTCCCTCCTCCTCCTCACCCCATCCAGTAAGACCTGGAGTGAGGCATCATTAAACTTGGGGACAGCCTTTCCCCTGGGCTGCTCCATGGTGCTGTGTGGTTCTTTGCTTCAGGATCAGTCATTGGCGGACTGCCCCTTTAAATAGGGCTCCTCCAGTTGAGAGCCTGTGATGGGGGCGCGCAGTCCGCCCGCTGCGCAGTTTCTGACGGGAAACCCGGAAGCCACGTTAAGTGGCTTCAATTTACCCATGATTGCGTGGGGAACAGACTTTACTGGGCAGGTTACCCACGCGCTCAGTCGCCCCCCACCCACCCGCTGCCAACCCCCCTCCCTGGTAATATCGGGGCCTTCGGGTCTTAAATTTGCCCTTTACTGGTTTGATCCTGTTCCCCTTTGTTCCAATTTACAGTTTAATTGAAGTCGTGTTCTGGGTTTATTTTTCCTATACCATACATTATCTTGTGTATCTCTTTAAGAAGCCAGCACCAGGCTAATGGGATTAAAATTTCATTTAACTGTTGGCAGAAATGCCCCCAAATCTCTATTAAAAATTCAGAATTACTCAAACACAAAGGTGTCTGGAGGAAAATGGTGAGTGTCACACAAGAGCAGTATGGGATGCTCTTCTGAGATTGGAATCAAGGGACGTTGCCCGGGGCAATGTAAAGGGAGCTTCAGTATGCATCTAGATACCTGATTTTAAGAGTGCTTGATACTGACATTGGAACGGTAATTTTATGAAATGAATGGGTTTCATTACATGGAGGGCACTTCCAGAATCCGCTGTTGGTGGCCAAGGCTCCAAACCAGAAGGGCAATTTTGTCAAAGTGACTCCTTGAGTGTAATAGGAGTAAAGTATTCCATTTCCCTCGAATCCCTCTCATTGATGAGTATAAGTTTGTCAAAAATGCACTTTAAAAACAAAATAAAAATTGTCCATTTGTTCAGGTGTAACAGCAGCTGAGTGGATTCAGAATATTGGCATCTTTTCTTTCGCACTTGATTCAGGACGTGATATAAACCAAAGTTTCCTGCATCATGTTCTGAAGACTAAGCAACTGCCTCTTTATACCGATTCATCAGGCAAGGCCAGTTAAGTTGATTTTGGCTTGTCACTCAATTGCCACCAGAACTACTGATGCAGCTGATTTTGAGCAGGACATCAGAAGAACAGGAAGGCCTCAGGAAATCACAGTTACACTGGATTGACGTAGAATTGGCCATATCTTGACCCACGCTTTCAAGTGGAAAAAGTGCAAATTCAATGTAAAGCAGAACCATCAAGGGAAGTAGTAACAAATGCTTAAATACTAGAGGGCTTCAGATGCACTCACCTGAATGTTTGCATTTATTCAGCACGATCGGTGTCATTTTTGTGTTGTGATGTTAATGTAAAATGGACAGAGCTTAAATAATTTGATATTGACTGAGCAGACAGCAGTATCCAGCCAGCTGAACATGCCCAAGGGCCTCTGCCTCATTATAACATAGTAACCAGGCAACAGTTTGTGATGTCTGCTGTGGTTTTTCTTTAATGAATGATGCATTAATTCTATGTTCTGCCTCATGAAATTTGTATTACAAATCCATTGTATTTAGTTGCAAATACAGTGAGTATAGTTCTCAGTAAATCAATACTAGCAGAAAGATTGAAAATAAAATGAAACCAAGAAACTCAGAATCCTACTCATATTTTAGAGCAAACTCCTCTGAGGACTCTTTACCCAGTGAAATTCATTGAGGTAAAAATTGGGTATGGCCTGTTTGCAGATGCATAACCAGCCCACCATCGGCTTGCACCCAAACTAGGCCGAAATTAGGCTTTGGGTCTCATTTACATTATTTGGGCAATTACATTACCAGTGTCTGTCACACCTCCACAGGACCTCACACATTTTAAATAGATGAATGCCGAGCTGCTTGCCTCACCGGCAAAGGCCCTATGATAAGTCCTTTGAGGGGGGTGAGGTGGAAATGCGGGAGGGATTGATCACGAGTACTGTGGAGTCAGGGAGCACTCCTGCTACTCCTTTCGCCACAGCAATATTATTTGAAAATGTTTGTTGGTGGCCACTGCTTAGGCCATACCAGCCACTGAAGAATCCTGAGCAATAACCGAAGAATCGTGCGCGTGGACAATTACTCTGCTCATCGCAATCCAATTTCTGCAAAGTGGGCCAAAACAGCCATTAGACCCTTAATTAAGATATGTAACGGGACTAACACTTGTTTTAGGTAGGCGCCAGGGATGTCTGAAAAATGGCCTGACCCAATATTGGTTGGTCCCTGAAATTGGCCCTCATTGCGCCTGTAAAATGGGCGTAACAAGGTCCAATTTCTACCCCATTTAATTTTTGTCATATTGTTATGCGATTAAATAAAGTGGTCCTCATCATAGAGAAGGTTGTTTTTGCACGATCTCCATGTTATTTAATCTTTCCATTAGGGATATGACTTAAATGAATATTGAGCTGAGCCAATTTGGAAAGTGATAATTTTAGTCTAATTTGCATGGTTTGGATACACCTTTAGGAACATGACAGGCACATGTCAAATTTGTCCTTTTATCATTTTGCTTTTGCCTTTTATGAGCAAAGTCATTGGTGTGCTGCGCATTTGTTTTGCATCAGCCATTGGAGCTGGAAGAAAATTATTCTCAGAGGGGTTTTTATGTTGATTATTTTAAGTTAGTGTCCCTGTAGTCTAATGGCTGTATGTCCCTGGTATGCAGGTTTACTGAGTCAGTAGGTGTCATTTTCCAACTTTGAATTGCCTATGGAGCAGGCATTCCCAAAGGTAACACATAGCGAAAATGCGGATTAAGCTGTGCACAATTTTCTTGCCATTAATTTAAGTGGTCAGAAAATCACACTTTGGGATTGACCTTGACTTTGTGTGACAGTATAAAACGGGCGATAGCGAGTCGTCAGCCAATTTTACATCTCTTCCAATTTTTATTTTCATTGAAGTCACTTCCTTTGCCCCACCATTGGCGGCCATGTCTTCAACCATCTAGGCCCTAAGCTCTAGAATTCCCTCCCTACACCTCTCTGCCTCGCCATTTCTTTCTCCTCCTTTAAGATGCTCCTTAAAACCTACCTCTTTGACCAAGCATTTGGTCACCTGTCCTAATGTCTTCTTTGGCTCGGTGTCGATTTTTGCCTAATTACGCTCCTGTGAAGCATCTTGGGACGTTTTATTACGTTAAAGGTGCTATATAAATGCAAGTTGTTATTGTTATTCTGGTTTCTCTTCAGATCGTATAAATATTTTGTCTTTTATTAAAGATTCCAAATAAATATTACTGTATTAAACCAATAGCAATAAAACTCATAAAAAATATTAACATTGTAATATTTTCTTCTAACCTTTGGTTCTCAGTTTTTTCTCTCTTTTATAATTGTTGTTTGTATTCTCCCCTCTCCTACCTGCCCTTCTATCTAACCAGTTGTGGTCTTTGTCTTTCTGTCTCATTTTCTTTCTCCTCTGATTGCTATTTCTTTCTCTCTGTAGGAGTCACCAGGGGCCCAACATTACTCTTTTATCTAAAAAAAAGCAGTAAACCGCTCACAAAGAATGTGCAGATTTTAAACCTGTGATTTTGGAAAATGCAATTTGTTTAGCAGCAATAGTAAAATAGTAAGATGCGCCTGTAATAACAATCCTTTAATGCTCTCAAGCAGCTAAGCAGCCATTTTACTGATGTAAGTGTTTAACAGGATGTTAATTCGGGGAGGACTGTGTAGTTTTACGTGAAAGTAGCTGAATGGCAAATAAGAAAAGGGCAGATTTAACAACAAGCGCTGCTACCATCTGCAGAAAAAAACATGCAAGTATATGGGGAAGGACAGAGATGGGGAAGGACAGTTTTCAAATATGCAAAGAAGGAACCAGGAGTTGTAAAATGTCATCGCAGAGCAAGTGCCACGTCATCAACTTGAAAGATCTGGCTGGAGGTCAAGGAGCCGAAAACCTGTGGCCCTCTTGGCAAACTCACGCCACAAGTCCAGCAGGGGTGCAACGGAAAGACTTAAATGAGGCCAGGGCCCAGATACACTGGGTCCTGGCCTTCCCTGACAGTTTCCGCACCCATCAAGGGCACTTATTTCGGTGGGGGTCTGCTAAGGAGGAATCCCTGGCTGGAAATGTCCTTGTTCCTGGCCCAGGAATGCGCCAGTGGACTGTTATGCCCAGTGAAATCAGGAGTACTGCCCTGCCAGCCAGCAGAATTTACGCCCACATGGAGATCCAGGCATAGTGTAGACCCCTGAAGATGTTGAAAATGTTTAAAGTCTTTTTTGGCCCCTTATAATTTCTGGGGAGGAGGGGCACCCTCTAGACAAATGTATAGAATGCACGTCAACCCCTTCAGAGCAGGCACCATCCAGTGAGATTCCCAGCCTCTCTCAACTGGCAAGTGCCTGACAGACACCCTTAGTGGCACAGGCACCCGCCTGGAATTTTCATCCTTTTTTCAAACATCATCCGTGGCCTCGCCCCTCTCTAGCTCTGTAACCTCCTCCAACCCTACAACCCTCCGAGATCTCTGCGCTCCTCCAATTCCGGATTCTTGCACATCCTCGATTTTAATCGCTCCACCATTGGCGGCCATGCTTTCAGCTGCCTAGACCCAAAGTTCTGGAATTTTCTGCCTAAACCTCTCTAACTCTCTCTTCTCCTTTAAGACGCTCCTCAAAACCTACCTCTTTGACCAAGCTTTTGGTCACCTATCCTAATATAGTAATAGACTTCAAGAGGACACAGACAGGCTGGTGGAATGGGCGGACACATGGCAGATGAAATTTAATGCAGAGAAGTGCAAAGTGATACATTTTGGCAGGAAGAATGAGGAGAGGTGATATAAACTAAAGGGTACAATTCTAAAGGGGGTGCAGGAACAGAGAGACCTGGGGGTATATGTGCACAATTCTTTGACGGTGGCAGGACAGGTTGAGAAAGTGGTTAAAAAGCATACGGGACCCTGGGCTTTATAAATAGAGGCATAGAGTACAAAAGCAAGGAAGTTATGTTGAACCTTTATAAAACACTGGTTCGGCCACAACTGGAATATTGTGTCCAATTCTGGGCACCGCACTTCAGGAAGGATGTGAAGGCCATAGTGAGGGTGCAGAAAAGATTTACTAGAATGATTCCAGGGATGAGGGACTTCAGTTACATGGATAGACTGGAGAAGCTGGAGTTGTTCGCCTTAGAGCAGAGAAGTATGAGAGGAGATTTGATAGAAGTGTTCAAAATCATGAAGGGTTTAGATAAAGTAAATAAAGAGAAACTGTTCCCATTGGCAGAAGGGTCGAGAAACAGAGGACAGAGATTTAAGGTGTTTGCCAAAAGAACCAAAGGCAACACAAGGATAAACCTTTTTACACAGCGAGTGATTATGATCTGGAATGCACTGCCTGAAAGGGTGGTGGAAGCAGATTCAATCGTGGCCTTCAAAAAGGAACTGGATAAATACTTGAAGGGAAAAAATGTGCAGGTCTACGGGGAAAGAGCTGGGGAATGGGACTAACTGGATTGCTCTTACAAAGAGCCAGCATGGGCTCGATGGGCCAAACGGCCTCCTTCTGTGCTGTAACCATTCTATGATTCTATGATTCTATATCTCATTATGTGGCTCAGAGTCAAATTTTGATTGATAATTGCTACTGTGAAGCGCCTTGGAACATTTTACTACATTAAAGGCGCAATATAAATGCAAGTTGTTGGTGTTGTTGCTGTTGACAGAAGGGCAGGCTAGAGAATTGGGCACAAAAGTCCATGTCCCATTCTCCGACCTCCATTATCATTGAGTGAGACTCCGTACCGGGACCACAGTCTTACCATTTTAGGGCTGTAATGTCCTGTCTGCTCTCTTTACAGAATGAGAACCCAATGGGCACCAAATGTCACCATTCCCACTTTAAGCAGGTTACAGAACAGATAGACACACTACAGGAGAAGTAGCTATGATGTTGACTAGGAAGAGCAGAATGAGACACCGATAACTGATGAAGAAAGGGTCATGATGTGGAGATGCCAGTGATGGACTGGGGTTGACAATTGTAAACAATTTTACAACACCAAGTTATAGTCCAACAAATTTATTTTAAACTCCACAAGCTTTCGGAGGCTTCCTCCTTCCTCAGGTGAACGGTGTGGAAATTACATTTTCGAATCCTTCGCATTTGAAAATCACAGAACAATGCCTGGTGATTACTGCCTGTTGCCAAGGCAATCACAGTGAGCAGACAGAAAGGTGTCACCTAAAAGGCCACCGAATATACAAACCCCCCAAAAAAAAGAGAGAGAGAGAGAAGGAAGACAGTCAATGACCCGTTATATTAAAAACAAATAACATTTGTTCGCTGGTGGGGTTACGTGTAGTGTGACATGAACCCAAGATCCCGGTTGAGGCCGTCCTCATGGGTGCGGAACTTGGCTATCAATTTCTGCTCGACGATTTTGCGTTGTCGTGTGTCTCGAAGGCCACCTTGGAGAACGCTTACCCGAAGGTCGGTGGCTGAATGTCCATGACTGCTGAAGTGTTCCCCGACTGGGAGAGAACCCTCCTGTTTGGTGATTGTTGCGCGGTGTCCGTTCATCCGTTGTCGCAGCGTCTGCATGGTCTCGCCAATGTACCATGCTCTGGGGCATCCTTTCCTGCAACGTATGAGGTAGACAACGTTGGCCGAGTCACAGGAGTATGAACCGTGCACCTAGTGGGTGGTGTCCTCTCGTGTGATGGTGGTATCTGTGTCGATGATCTGGCATGTCTTGCAGAGGTTGCCGTGGCAGGGTTGTGTGGTGTCGTGGACGCTGTTCTCCTGAAAGCTGGGTAATTTGCTGCGAACGATGCATTGTTTGAGGTTGGGTGGCTGTTTAAAGGCGAGTAGTGGAGGTGTGGGGATGGCCATAGCGAGGTGTTCGTCATCATTGATGACATGTTGAAGGCTGCGGAGAACATGGCGTAGTTTCTCCGCTCCGGGGAAGTACTGGACGACGAAGGGTACTCTGTTGGTTGCGTCCCGTGTTAGTCTTCTGAGGAGGTCTACGCGATTTTTCGCTGTGGCCCGTCGGAACTGTCGATCGATGAGTCGAGCATCATATCCCGTTCTTACTAGGGCGTCTTTCAGCGTCTGTAGGTGTCCATCGCGTTCCTCCTCGTCTGAGCAGACCCTGTGTATATTTGCAGGGCCTGTCCATAGGGGATGGCCTCTTTGACGTGGTTAGGGTGGAAGCTGGAAAAGTGGAGCATCGTGAGGTTGTCCGTGGGCTTGCGGTAGAGTGAGGTGCCGAGGTGCCCGTCTTTGATGGAGATTCGTGTGTCCAAGAAAGAAACTGATTCTGAGGAGTAGTCCATGGTGAGCTTGATGGTGGGATGGAACTTGTTGATGTTATCGTGTAGTCTCTTTAGTGATTCCTCACCGTGGGTCCATAGAAAGAAAAAGTCATCGATGTATCTGGTGTATAGCGTTGGTTGGAGGTCCTGTGCAGTGAAGAAGTCCTGCTCGAACTTGTGCATGAAAATGTTGGCGTATTGGGGTGCGAATTTGGTCCCCATGGCTGTTCCGTGTGTTTGGGTAAAGAACTGGTTATTGAAGGTGAAGACATTAGAAGGTTCACTCGGTTAATCCCGGGGATGAGGGGGCGGACATATGAGGAGAGGTTGAGTAGATTGGGACTCTACTCATTGGAGTTCAGAAGAATGAGAGGCGATCTTATTGAAACATATAAGATTGTGAAGGGTCTTGATCGGGTGGATGCGGTAAGGATGTTCCCAAAGATGGGTGAAACTAGAACTAGGGGGCATAATCTTAGAATAAGGGGCTGCTCTTTCAAAACTGAGATGAGGAGAAACTTCTTCACTCAGAGGGTGGTAGGTCTGTGGAATTTGCTGCCCCAGGAAGCTGTGGAAGCTACATCATTAGATAAATTTAAAACAGAAATAGACAGTTTCCTAGAAGTAAAGGGAATTACGGGTTATGGGGAGCGGGCAGGAAATTGGACATGAAGCTGAGTTCGGATCGGTCAATGCCCTGTGGGTGGCGGAGAGGGCCCAGGGGCTATGTGGCCGGGTCCTGCTCCGACTTCTTGTGTTCTTTAGATTTGTGGTTGGGATCAGATCAGCCATGATCTTATTGAATGGCGGAGCAGGCTCGAGGGGCCGATTGGCCTACTCCTGCTCCAATTTCTTATGTTCTTATGTTCTTATGATCCAGGATGAAGCGGATGAGTTGTAGGATGGCGTCTAGAGATTGGCTGTTGTTGGTGTTGAGTATTGATGCTGTCGCAGCGATGCCGTCATCGTGGGGGATACTGGTGTAGAGTGCCGAGACGTCCATCGTGGTGAGAAGTGTTCCTGATTCAACAGGTCCGTGGGTACTGAGTTTTTGTAGAAAGTCTGTAGTGTCGCGACAGAAGCTGGGGGCTCCCTGCACGATGGGTTTCAGGATGCCCTCGATGTATCCAGAGAGGTTCTCACACAGGGTTCCGTTGCCTGATACGATAGGACGTCCGGGTGTGTTGGCTTTGTGTATCATTGGGAGGCAGTAGAAGTCTCCCACGTGGGGAGTACGTGGGATGAGAGTGCGTAGGATGTTTTGAAGGGGTTTTGAAAGGGTAACAGTGCTGGTGATTGATGAGAGACCAGGGGTAGAAGTTTAGCCTATTGAGTTCAGCCAGTAGAAGCTGTTACAACAGTAGCACCATATTGCAGAGCCACTTTCTTCCTTTCGCACTAGATTGGAAGGTGGCCTTGGCATTGTGGGGGCGTGTAACACCCAGACAATGCAGCATATTTAATACCAAACAGTATGTACATGATGAAGAATAGGAATGGTTGGCAGATGTAAGCATGTAAGATGTAACTAAATCTTGGCGCTTTGATGACACCCACAAAGCAGCTTCTGCTTCAGTCCTGCAGTTTAGGATGCCATACATATTTTTGTTTGTAATGCTATGGCTGAGATTTACCCTGTGCAGCTGATAATTTGGCCTGGGGCTGTGCCATTGGTGTCACACTGCATGCGCCCGCATGGAAATAAGCTGATAAAGCAAGGTCGGCCAGTTTGCATAATATACTGGTGCTTCTGGTGTGTCTCCCACGAGGCGTTGAGACTGCAAGGGCTGCGTTGTCCGGCTCCATCAGGAAGTCAGCTTGGAGCGCCTACAAACAATGCCCAGGTCCAGAGTCAGTTGTGAAGAGGGAGTGTTCAAGGGGCAGAGTATCAGCTTAGGCACTGGTGGAGGTTGCCCAGTGGAATCTGTAGGCCAGGGATGAGCGGAGAGTCAACCATGAGCCTGCAGAGGTTCACCTTGGGGTACAGCGGAGGTGCATCATGGCCTCAGGTATAAGACAACTGCCTGGAATTTATGCAGGGGTTCTCTGGCAGCAGATTGGCAGAATCCCCAGAAAAACGGCGTAAGTGGCTAAAAATAGCCATTTATGCTATTCCTCCAGTGTTTCTGCCAATCTTCTACAGAAGCTACAGCAGGAGAACAGGGTACCTTGCAAAAATTCAAGGCCAACCCCTTTAATTAAACCCTAAAACAATGGCATAAATCTTTCATCTTATATGTGAGCGTATTCAGTGTATCTCCATTAAAAAGCCTTTAGCCTCAAAAGGTTAAGCAGAATAATTTTGTAAAACAAGGAGTTTTACTCCACCCATAAGGAAGGCTGCTGCTCATATGTTAATAAGCACTTCCTCTCCTATGGAATAGGAATATGGAATTTGATCCAGCCATGCCCTACCCTATATCCGCTGTTTACTTTACCATCTGGAAATTGGCACATTTTAAAACTGAGCTCATTCTCTGTTTCAAATTACTATGGTGCCTCAAAATACTGATGGCAGCATAATTTTATAAATACATATTTGTAAGAGTTTCCATGAGTCTGATTGTACAGTTCACATAAATTTTACCACATCATTCAGAGTGGACAGAGAATATTAAATGTGATATATATGTGCCTGTTTTTTCTCTCTTTACTCTTAGGCCTCCGCCAACACAACTGGAGCTGATCACTAGGAGGTGCGTGAGAGCAATCCAGGGTGACTTGCTCGCTGTTTCTCCCAAATCCCCCAAACACATCCCTCCGATGGGACAGGCAGAAGATCAAAAATTCATTGGCCCTGATGTTGGACTGGTGTACATTAGGCAGGCAGTGAGTGGGGGAGCAATAGCAATGCCCACCCGATGTTGTCAGCGAGTGGCCCAAACCATTTCCATGGTCAGACGCCATTTAAATGTAGTTTGCAAGCTGAATGCATGATTTGAGTGCTGATAAGCAGCTTGCCATTTTGGATGGGCGGGAATTCCGGCAGGGCAGCTGCTGAACATAGGCCTACAGCAGCACCTTAAATGGCAGGTGTGGACAGATCAGTTGGTGGGGGGGTGGGGAACGAAGGGGGAATAAGAGCGATGGAGGGCATAATTTTAAGGGGTTGAGGACTTTGCAGAAGAACCATGAAGAGCAATTCAAGTTGTCCAATGAGGCTCAAAACTGCCAAATCAATAAATTAATGGGCCAGAAATCACACAGAGCGGCAAGGCAATGCTCACCACAGCTCCTGCAAATTTAATTAACAAAAATACTTACTGCAGGTTCTGTGGCGTCAAATTGCTTGAATTTGAACTTTAAACAAATTGATGTGTGCTATCAATTCAGTCTCTGTGCAGTGTGAGTTGCCGCACGGCTGGAAATGTCTGTGAGGTGAAGACACACCCAGAAAATCTGTCTGGAGGAGAAATCACGCCCAAAGATTCAGCCTGCATTGCTCAAACAGGGAATCAGACTTCATTCATTTAAAGTTAGTATTCTATATGTCATTGTAAATAAAAATGTTACTTTTTTTTATGAAAAGCCAAAGAAATAATTGAATTAAAGAGACAGAGGGAAAGGTAAAAGAAAATTTAATTATTAATGACCAAACCTATTAAAATAAGGAGTAATATGAGACTCCACATTTTTAAGAGTTAATTTTTAGTTGTTTTCTCAGTCATTAAGACTTACTGCACTGTTAAAACTTAGTTTAGACCTGGTAATTTTAAGCATACCTGTTTGGTGGCATAATTAGTTACTTTCTAGCTGGGCAGATAAGCAAGTTGACACTTTTTCAATGATTTCTCTAATTGCAGCGTGCGATGGCCCTTTAATTCGAAGCTGTCATATCGCTGGCAAGCCACTGGGAGCAAGTTCTCTGCATTTTACTGCACATGTGTGATCGCGGGAATTTGCTCCTTCAATTCACCACTAAAAACTGAGGGCGCTGTTGAGCTCCTCCGTTATTTCGGGAGTGATTTCTGGCCTGATAATTTTCCCGGAACTGCTTCCAGCGACCCCTTTAACTTATACTGCACCTGCCCGTTTCCCGCCCTGTATGGGGAGTGGGTTTACCACTGAGCAGGTGCCTCGCTGGTGTGGACGAAAATGGCAATGGGGTCATAAAGACATCATAGAAACGCAATTTTCATGGACTAACGAAACTCAGTTATGGGGAAATGTTAGAAAAACTCACATAATTCAGCCTTGAAAGGAATTGAGAGGGAATCTTATAAAGATACATATGGGGTGGAAATTGGTTATGGTTTGTTCTCAGGCACATAACCAACGGCGTGCAAATCACATGTGTCCCAACCAGGAGGCCCAAGGCCGGCCTGAAATTGGGCCTTGAGCCTCATTAACTGAGTTGCCTGTAGCGCCTCCACAGGTAGCACACGCGTTTGAAGGCAATGAATGTCAGGCCGCTTGCCTCATTGGCAGTGGCTCTACCATACATCCCAGGAGTGGGGAGTGGGCAATGGAGGGGCCAATCGCGAAGACTGGAGTCAGAGGAGTATTCCTGCTCCTCCTGGCTCCACAGCAACTCTTAGGCTGCAGCAACCGCAGCCGAATCCTGAGCGGAGCAGGCCTGGTACCTGCCCCTAATTAACATATGCAAGGAGCCTAACGCCAGTTTTAGGTGGCCGCCTGAGACACCTAATAAAAGGGCCCGACGAATTTAGCAGTGACCCGAACGCACGTGCAGATCTGATGCGGGCCGTCCGATGTGTGCCCATTTTATG